>NW_024544604.1:2005000-2648998 GCF_018167655.1 Microtus oregoni
CTCGCAGAGAGCAACAGAGACAGACAGAGAGAGGCACAGAGGGAGACTGTGTGTGTCTGGGGCCCACATATCTTTAAACATATACTTCTTTTCTTTTTTTTTTTTGTTTTTTTGAGACAGGGTTTCTCTGTGGCTTTGGAGCCTGTTCTGGAACTAGCTCTGTAGACCAGGCTGGAAACACATACTTCTTATGACCTACTTCCTGCAGCTAGAATCCCATTTTCTAAAGTTTCACCTTCTCAATTCCTCCCCTCTTCCCCCTCCCCTTCTACTCTCTCCATTCCTCCCCTACCCCCTCCAATCTTTAGAGAGGTCAAGGCGCCCTGCCCTGTAGAAAGTCCAAGGCCCTCCCCCACTACATCCAGGTTTACACCCAAAGAGAATAGGATCCCAAAAAGTCAGTACATGCACTAGAGACAAATCCCAGTGCCACTGCCAGTGGCCCCTCAGTCTGTCCCAACTGTCAACCACATTCAGAGGGACCAGTTTGATCCCATGCTTGTTCATTCCCATTCCAGCTGGAGTTGGTGAGCTCCCACTAGATCAGACACATTGTCTCAGTGGGTGAATCCCTCATGGTCTTGACTTCCTTGCTCATACTCTCCCTCCTTCTACTCTTCAACTGGACCTTGGGAGCTCAGTCCAGTGTTCCAATGTGGGTCTCTGCCTCTGTTTCCATCTGCTGTTGGGCAAAGGTTCTGAAGTGATATTTAAGATGATCATCAGTCTGATTACCAGGCAAGGCAAGTTCAGGCACCCTCTCCTCTATTGCTTAGGGTCTTAGCTGGGGTCATCCTTGTGGATTCCTGGGAATTTTTCTAGAGCCAGGTTTCTTGCTAACTCCATAATGGCTTCCTCAATCAAGATATGCTCTCATATCTATTCTTTGTCCATCTCAACTATCCTATTCCCTTAAGCTCTCCCCTACCCTCCCCTTCTTCCCTCCTCTTTATTTTTTAAGGTAAAATAATAATAATAATAATAATAATAATAATAATAATAATAATAATAATAATAATAATGTCCTACAGGGAGCCCCATGGATGCTGAACTGGAATTCTGAGGATGGAGCTGCTTTTGAGTGATCCATGCACCCATAAGTGACCCCAGTATACTCATTGGTTTTCCAAATTGAAAAAATAAAATAAAATTTTACCTTCTTCAAAAAGTGTCACAAGCTGGGGATCAAACATTTAACCCATAAGCCTATGGGGTACACGTTCTACTCCAAGTGTAACAGGAAGTAATGCTTCATTTTTAGGTTTTGCAAGATTTAGAAAATTGGCATTGATTTTTTAAATGTTTATAGGTTAAGGCACAACTCCAAAATGCTATAATCATAAATGTTGAAAGCCTCAAAGGTCAAAACTCAAATGTTTTGAAATCCTGAAAGGTGAAAACCACAATTTCCCATGCTCGTGGCACACAATAAAAGAAAGCCAAGTTCTGAGGAGGGATTGGTGAGTTTTCAGGTACACGCAGGATAGTTGCAACACGTCAGGTGAAAAAATACCTAGAAACCTGGAAAACCATTGTTTGGAGTTTGGCTGTGATATTAGTGTGACTCTGAATGAAGTAGATGGAGAAAAATCTGCCCTAAATTGGGGTAGGCCAGAAGTCAGAGGCTAGAGTAGACAAAATATGATTTGACAAAAATTCATTATCCCATTATTAATTTTATGTTTTTATTTATGTATGCAAACATGTTTAAACTTCCTTAGTAAATGAAGAGATGTCACTTTTACACACTTATGTTTAGGAAAGGTAAAATTTCTTCTGATCTTGATTCTTTGGGCAGGTACATATGCTGTGGTAATTTTTCTTGGCTTTTTATTAATCTCATGAAAAGTAATAGATTTGCCAACTCCAGTATTCCAGATGACTATAGTTATGCATCTAAATATGCAAAAATGTACAAAAATACATCCACAGTTGCATGCGTTCATATATTCTGATTTCTGTTTTTGGTTTTTTGAGACAGGGTTTCTCTGTAGCTTTGGAGTCTGTTCTTGAACTAGCTGTTGTAGACCAGGCTGGTCTAGAACTCACAAACAGCAATCCCAGAAGCCAACGGCAATGACACTGGGATTTGTCTCTACTGCATGTACTGGCTTTTTGGGATCCTATTCTATTTGGATGCATACCTTCCTAAGCCTGGATGGAGGGAGGGAGGGCCTTGGACTTCCCACAGGGCAGAATACCCTGCCCTCTCTTAGGACTGGAGAGGCGGAGGGGGAGTGGGGGAGCAGGAGAGAAGTGGGAGGAGGAAAGGAAGCAGAAATTTTGATTGGTATTATTAATAAAGTAATAAAAAAATTAGAAAAAGTCCATCTGCCTCTGCCTCCCGAGTACTAGAATTAAAGGAAAGTGCCACCACTACGAGGCTACATTCTGATTTTTTAAACAATTTGTTTATGAATATGGTTTATCTACTTGTAGCTATTATGTTTATGCCACATTGTAAAGAAACCTGAGTGTTTATGATAGGTAAACATGTGCCTTGCAACTTATTTTATTCTGAAAAGTACAAATATTCAGTCACATTTGCATTTTCAAGTAAATCCTCATTTTCAAACGCAAATACATGTTTTGAAAGTATTTGAAAAGTATTTTTCAAGAATAATATTTTTATATTGTTAGTCAGTATTAAAGGTAGTAATGCTCTGAGCGTTCCAGAATTTAGGGTTTAGTAATTTTGATGTTTCAACATTTATGAATATGGCATGAATTTTTCTTTTAAGAATTACTTTCACAGTGCAGTAGAATTCACTTCTGAAGCCATCTGGTTCTGGGCTTTCCTTTGTGGGGAGATTTATGATTATTTATTTAATCTCCTTAACTATTATAAATCTGATTGTATTTTTGATTTCTTCATAATTCAGTCTTAGTGGGTTTTATGTTTCTAGGAATTTATTCATTTCTCCAATTTTCTGATTTATTGTTATATATTTTTCTTGTAGTCCCCTATACCCTTTTATTTTTGTGGCATCAGTAGTAATTCATCTCCTGGATATTTTTTTTATTTTATTTGTTTGAGTCTTCTCCTCTTCTAGCTAAAAGTTTGTCAATTTTGTGGTTCTGTAAAAAAAAAATCTAATTTCACTGACTTTTTTGCTATCGTTCACTTCTGTATTTCTTGTATGTCTTTTCTAATCTTATTATTCCTTCTCTTCAGCTAACTTTGGGCTTGGTCTGTTCTCTCCCTCCACCTTTTGTTGAGACAGGGCCTCGGGTAGCTCAAGTTAATGTAGAATGCACAGAATTCACAATCCTCTTGCCTTAGACTCCTAAACATTGGAAATATGAGCATATACTATCACATCTAGTTTTTTGGGGGTGACTATTTAGATTGTTTGAGATATTTCTTTATTTAAAATGTAGGTATTCATTATTACAAATTTTACTTTGATTATTGCTTTTGTTGAAATCTGTATGTTTTGGTGTATTTTCTAATACCACTTTTTTGTTTATTCTCTAAGTATTTGGCTATTTGCTATTTTGTTGTTTAATCCTCACATATTTGTTTATTTTCCAGCCACAATTTATTTTTAATTTTATCCTTATGGTTAGAAAGGATACTTGGTATGATCTCAATCTTCTTAAACATTTTAAGACTTGCTCTGTGATATAACATATACTCTATTATACAAAATGTTCCATATGTGCCTAAGAAAATGTGTGTTCTATTATGGTTAAGTGGATTGTTCAGTGTGTTTTAGGCCCATTTTTTCTATAATTGTTACAAGGAGGAGGCTGCTTGCTGGTTCCCGGCTGCTTAGCCCCAAAATAATCACACAGAAACTGCATTAATTAAATCACTGCTTGTCCCATTAGCTCTAAATTCTTATTGGTTAGCTTTTACATCTTAATTTAACCCACTTCCATTATTTTATATTTTACCACGAAGCTTGTGGCTTACTGGCAAGGTTCCAGCATCTGTCTCTGGCAGGGCCACGTGGTTTCTCTCTAATTCCCTTTCCTTCTCCCAGTATTCAGTTTACTTTTCCCCACCTAGGTCTGTTCCCCTATAGCTGTGCTATAGGCCCGAAACAGTTCCTTTATTAACCAATGGTATTCACAACATCCAGAGGGGAATCCCACATCACTATAATGTTTAGGTTCTCTATTTCCTATTGATTTTATGAAGTCTCCTGACATCTCTTATTGATGCTGTATTACTGTTATTTCTTTATTTCTTAACAAATTTAGATAGTAGCACATGCATATTTACCATTGTTTAGCTTTCATGGCTAATTCACACATTTATTAAGGCATAATGCTCTTATTTTTCTATTGTTGCAGCTCTAAAACCTCTACTGTTTGACCTAAGTATGACCAGTGCTACTTTCTGTTAGAATTTGAATGATATTTTTTCTTGCCTTTGACTGTGTCTTTGACTATGAATTGGGCCTCTTGTAGACAGCTTATAATTGGATATTGATTTTAAAATCTATTCAGCCATCTTATGCCACCCGATTGACAAGTTTAATCCATTATCACTTAATGTAATTGTTGCCAAGGGAAGTCTTTGCTCATTATTTCCTAGTTTAGAGATGTTGTCATTCTTTTCTCTTGTTACTGCACATTGTTGTTATTTTTGTTTTATTTGGTAGTGATGTATTTTGATTCCTTTCTTATTTTCTTTTGGAATGTATTTTTTTCATTTTATTCTCTACACATTTTCTTTGTGGTTATGAGGGGACTTACATAAAACACCTCTAATTGTAGAATGCTATTTTAACCAGACTACAATTTAACTAACTTTAATCACACACAAAACCCTTGCTTTCTAAGCTCTATCTCTAGAGGCTTTTCATGTTATTATTATTCCAATTTCAATCTTTTATTTTTCTGACTGATAGACATATTTTGTAGTTATAGTTTAGACTTTTATCTTTTAATTTCTGTGCAATAGCTGAAAATGACTTGAGAAGTATTATTGTAGTATCACAGTATTATGTATATTTGTCTATATAATTTTCCTGACCATTAAACTTCACATTGTCATGTGTTCCATTTTGATGTACTCATTTTTGTTCATTTCAATCCAAATATTCAATTTTTCATGTCTTATAATGAAAATCTAATCATGGTGCACTTCCACAAGTTTTTCCTTACTTGGAATAGTCCTTGTCTTCATTTCTGAATATAAAATTGCCAGATATGAGATTTGGGTTAGCAGGCTTTTGTCTCACGCACATGTGTGTGTATGTGTGTGTGTTTCTTTAAACTTTTTTTAATTTTCTTTCTCATTTAAAACTCCCACATAACACATGTTTTTTCCCTTGATGGTATCCTAAAAACCATTTAGACTTCTTTTTAAAAATATATTTTATTTATTTGTTGAGAATTTCACGTGTGAACATTGTTATTTACATCATTTTCGCCCCCCCCCACTTCCAACTCCTCCCATATGTCCTCATTTCTTCACAAATTCATGGCTTTTTATTCTTTAGTTATTATTGTTACATATATACATATAAATGTATAGAAACAATCTTCTGAGTTAATTTTGTGTTGCTCATATGTATATATAGTTATGTCTGAGTTCTTAGAATTGGATCACCTATTAATAGTCTTGTCCCTGGAGAAGACTGATTCTCCCACATAGACAGAAATTGAGATAATTACTTCCTACCAATAACAAAAGTAAATCCTTTGACTTGGGTGCCTACAGTCACACATACAGAAAAGACACATTAGAATACGCAAAGATTTGAAGCCTTGAAAATCTTTTACCCAAGATGATTAGTTAGTGTTTTTAACAATGTGAGCCCTATTCATAATGACTGAGAGAGGTGTCTGTCTATTCAAAATACAAATACTAACACAGAATTGTTAAAATTCTATAGATACAGGGAGGAAAACTGAAGAAAGGAGTTATTAATAGCCTGTAGCTCTTCATTTATGGGTAGGGCCTCTCTTCCACATTGGTAGCTGAGAGAGTTCTACATGTAGATCAGCAGGTGGTGGAAAGAGTGAATGACACTGGGCCTGGTTTCAGCATCTGAAACATCAAAGCCCACCCCCAGTAACACACTTCTTCCAACAAGACCACACCTACTCCAACAGAGCCACACCTCCTAATAGTGTCACTCCATATTAGCTTATGGGAGCCAAACGTTGAGGGATAGGACAAGCCAAGCCCAAAGTATGCTGAAGAGAAGGAATAATAAAGATTAGAAAAGATGCACATGAATGCAGAAGTAAAGGAGAGCAGATAAGTCAGTGAAATTAGATTTATTTTTTATACAACCACAAAATTGACAAATTATTAGCTAGAAAAGGAGAAGACTCAAACAAGTAAAAAAAAAATCCAGGATATGAATTACTACTGATGCCACAAAAATGAAAGGGTTTAAGGGACTATAAAATGCATAACAATAAATCAGAAAATTGGAGAAATGAATAAATTCCTAAAAACATAAAGCCCACTAAGACTGAATTATGAAGAAATAGAAAATATGACATCTACAGCACCTGCGTGCTGCCTTGTCCTGCCATGATGATAATGAATTGAACCTCTGAAACTGTAAGACACCCCAATTAAATGTTTTCCTTTGTAAGAGTTGCTATGGTCATCATATCTTTTTACAGCAATAAAAACTCTAAGACAGGGGTGCACATGGATTTCCCAGATTGTGGTAGCTCCTATCAATGCTCTTGATGGTCAAGACACAAGCATATATCCTCAGTCAACCCCACAGAAAGTTGAAACTTTGGATCTGTAGCCCAATCATTTATTTTTGTCTCTAGAGATAAGCATGGATGGAGCTAAGAGTTAGGAAATTTCTCCCAATAACACTGCACTGTACTGGGCAGAGAGCCTATGCCATTAGGGTACCATAAATTTTCCCACAGGCTTTGATATGGCTGGATTCAATATTGTGTGCTGTAAAGGGAACATGTAAGTAGTTTCTGGACGTCTCACAGATGGAGCTGATCCATATCTGTGTGAATTTCTTTCCATGGAAAGAAGGAAGACCCAAGAGTTTCTTATCCTGCCAGTGTGATAACATTACTCTATGCCTAGACCTTCTTTTTAAAAAGAGCAAAATAAAGTCAAATTGTGCTTAGAAATTTGGGAGGCATATTTTTATTCATTTAATTTTTCTGAGGCAAGGTCTCACTTTGTAGTCCAGGATATTCTGGAGCTCACTCTACAGACCAGGCTGACCTTGAATACAGAGATTCTCCTGCCTCTGCCTCTTGAGTGCTGGAATTAAAGGAATGTGCCACCAACACCTGGCTGGTATTTTTATTTCTTATGCAGCAAAACCCCTTTCTAATGTCTAAAGAGGTATGGCTTCTTTGTATAGTAGATAAAGATACAAAATCCTTAAAATCATTACAAATCTAAAATATACAAATTCAAGGTTCAATATTTTCTTCTTCTAAATGTGTGACAAGAGGAAGTTTTAAAAATAGGTTCTTGACTAAAAAAGGGAAGCTAAATGATACTTACGTTATGAGAGCATATAAAATATGATTCTTAGGAAGGCAAATATTCCTAGTATTTATTTACTTTTACCCATAGCAGAACAATGGCTTTCTTTTTCCTTTTTATAGTTAGGAAGGACAGAGTAGATATCCAGATGTTAATTCATTAGTCTACCCCATACTATGTATATTTCTTTGGGCTGGATAAAAGTCCACAACAGAAACTAGAATTATCTTATAGTAAATAAATAGTCTAATTTTATTTACATTTAGTGACTGGATAAGTGAAATAAGTCAACTAGAAGGTATAATAATCCTCAGATTTAAAAATATTGAGATAGTATAAATACATTCATGTTTCCATGACATTTATCTAACAACAAAAGCCAATTCCATTATCACAACGCTGCTTAAGGGGCCAAATGTATTAAAGGATTTTGCATGTAGTCACTTGCATAGCTCTTCTGCCTGTGGTGATCTTCCATTTTGGAATTATAATTTTATATGTCTCGTGAAAAAATTAGGTCAAAATTATCTGTTCTGGATATGAAAAATATCATTTAGCTCCCCATTTTTTGGTGTATATATATACATATATATTATATTATATATTTTGATTGTGAATTTTTACTAAGTATGAGGCATAGGTTGTATCTTGAAAGAATAGATTAATGATTCCCTGGAATATTTTAATTGAAAGAGAAAATATAATTGGAAGCTGAAGAAACTGAAGATTTTCTTTTATTTTTATCTAAGCCTGACTTGTATTACATTCTAACCAGCAGTAAAGCAAATCTCAGGTTTTTAAGAAGCAGCTCAAATCACAGAAAACCCTATGACATTTTTCAGGAATTGTTTTCAATTATGAGAGATTAGTAAAGTAAGTGAAAATGATAGAATTTTCCCATAGTATTTAAAGGACTGAAAAGAATTGAGGCAAACTGTTCATTCAGGTATTCCTTAATCCTTCCTTCCAGATCGCCCACACACATGGCCTTCATTCCCCATTTTCAGTTCCACCACTTCAGAGTCAGATAGCTTTACAAAAAGAGTAATTTCACCCTGTCTCATGCATCAGCAAGGACATTTGTCATCTTGAATCTTTATTATCAGCATGGTTTCTCCTTTCACTTTACAAGTTGAGTCTCTGGGATCCTAGTCTATTTGGATGCATACCTTCCTAAGCCTGGATGGAGGGGGCAGGGCCTTGGACTCCCCACAGGGCAGGGTACCCTGACCTCTCTTAGGACTGGAGGGGGAGTGGAAGTGGAGGAGCCGGAGGGAAATAGGAGGAGGGGAGAAAGTGGAAATTTTGAATGGTATTATTTATAAAGCAATAAAAAAAGAAGTTGAGTCTCTCTCTGTCTCTCTCTCTGTGTCTCTCTGTCTGTCTGTCTGTCTGTCTGTCTGTCTCTCTCTCTCTCTCTCTCTCTCTCTCTCTCTCTCTCACACACACACACACACACACGTTAGGCTTATAAATGGGAAACATTTGATTTAAGAATAATTGAGAAAGAATAAATAAAATAATCAAAAGCCCCAATGTCTACGACTCTTTTCTATGGAGAACTGATTTAGGAAGACAGAAAAATTGGTTGATAAATGGGCAATAGTAATCAATTTATTGAAGTAAGTGCATGCAGAACAATAAGGTTTGGAGACCCATATTAACATCTATGCAAAGCTAGATACAAAGTTTAATCCTTTGTAGGTATTACTGTAGCCATCCTATGAGAAAGATCCTGTTATCATTGTCAATTTATAGAGGAAAGAACTAAAGCTTAGGACAATTAAAAGCTCTTTCAAGGTCACACAGCTAGGTTTGGTGGAACAGGAATATATCAGGTTGTCTTTTAATACCTTCTTCTAGTCAGTGTTCAAGAGTTTATAGAAATTTTCCATTCTCCGTTATTCTTTCAAATTGAACTTTAGCAACACTTTCATTTTCCTTCCTTCCCTCCTTTCTTTCTTTCATCTGCAGCTAGCTAGCTTTTCCAAGCAAACTACCTCAAATACACCAAACCTATGGGCTGGAGATACAGGTTAAAAGGTAAAAGTATTTAATTATGAGTAATTAAAAAAACTATCTTTTTTCATTTTACATACCAATCCCAGTTCCCACTCCCTCCCTTCCTCCCATTCCCTCCACCTTTTCCCCTAACTCACCCCATTCACTCCCCGGAGAGGGTAAGGCTCATTGCTTTGAGGAAGTCCCAAGGCCCTCCCCACTATATCTAGACTGAGCAAAAAGAATGGATTCCAAAAATCCGATACAGTAAGGATAAATCCTGGTCTCACTGCCAATGGTCCCGCAGTTTGCCCCAGCCTTACAACTGTCACCCACATTCAGAGGGTCTTGTTTGGTCCTATGCTGGTTTCTTCCCTGTCTGGCTGGAGTTTGTTAGCTCAGGTAAACTGTTTCAGTGGGTGTCCCCATCATGGTCTTGACCTCTTTGTTCATATTCTCATTCCTCCTACTCTTTGACTGGACTTTGGGAGCTCAGCTCAGTGCTCCTTGCCCTGTCCCCTTCTCTCCTCCTCTTCCCCTTCCACCCTCCCTTCTCTCCCCACCACAATGCTCCCAATTTTCTCAAGAGATCTTCTCTATTACCACTTCCCAGGGGGTTCTAAATATTTTTCACTTAGGGTTCTCCTTATCCTTTGCTTTACAGCTAGAATCCACTTATGAGTGAATACATACCATAATCATCTTTCTGGGTATGGGTTAACTCAGAATTGTTTTATCTAGTTCCATCCAGTTCTGTGCAAATTTCAAGATGTCATTGTTTTTTGTTTTTTATTTTAACCACTGAATAGTACTCCATTGTTTAAATATAACACATTTTCTTTATACATTCTTTGGTCATGGGGCATCTAGGTTGTTTCCCAGTTCTGTCTATTACAAATAATGTTGCTATGAATATAGTTGAACAAATGTGCTTGTAGTATGATTGAGCATCCTTTGGGTATATGCCCAAGAGTTGTATTGTAACTAATTTTATCTTTAAAAAAAATAAAGGATTCCAGCTGAGCAATCAACTCCCTATAGGAGGATTTAAACTTTCTGGGGAGTGGATGGGGTGGGGAACAGGTGTGGGGAAACTGGAGAAGGGGAGGGAGGGTGAACTGTGGCTGGTATGTAAAATGAATAAGGAGGAAAAAAATCAATCAATCAATCAAAAAAGAGAAAAACAAGAAAAGATTTTAGGTGTGGTAGCATACACCTTTTTAAAAAATTGGCAAACAAGAGTCAAGCAGATCTCTGACTGAGTCCAGCCTGGTCTACACAGAAATTTTCAAGTCAAACAGGGCTATACAGAGAGATCTTGTTTCAAAAATAAAAAGAAAAAAATGCAAATAGTCAATATCTACAAGTATCCAGACCTCTTTCTTTTGTGTCAGATACATATTTAAGACAAAGTAGCTTTTCCAGGGCTCTGTGAAAAGAACTCTGAGGAAGGCTGGATGCAGGCCTTCTAGCAACATCAGCTCTGACGTTTTCTAGGGTTCTTTTCACTTCTGCTTTCCTCTGTGTGGCTTCCTCTTTAGTATGCTTTCTCCATGCAATAAATACTGCCAATGGTTGCAGTTAATTCTTCCACTTTAGCAATCCCAGAGTTACCAATAATTATAGATAATGAAGCTCATAATTTCTTCTGGTTGGGCAGGCTTAGAATACACACACATACACACATGAACGTGTTTTAGATCCTCTTAAACTATATGATCTGGGAATGAGGCATGGTGTTTCTCAAAGGAAAATCATGAATGCATCATTAGCAAAAATAGAAACTGCATAGCCAATTTTCATTCTGCAGTCTATCCATATCACCTTTCCATGTTTTCCATATAATGCCCATTTCCAAAGCTCATCTCCATCAGCACCCTTGTACCCTGAGCTTTTGTCTTATCTTCAGACATATTTATTGGGATTATATTTTAAATCTACATATAAATACATATGTATTTACATCACATGTAATTTCAGGTCATTTTTATTATCTGTGTGGCTTCTTTAGCATATTTTCTCCTTGCAGTTACATGATGACTGATGATGACCTGATTATGTGTAAGTGGGTGTATACATATATTAACATGTGCAATTTCTTTCTCTGCCATAATACTGTAAAATAACACTCAGATTTAAAACCTTAATTGCCATTGTCCTTCTGTCTGTCCTCCATCCCTACCCTACTTCACATGCTGTGTTACTTGGTAGATATGACCTCCATTGACCCAACTGCCAGAGCAGAAAGACTACATAAGCCTTGATTCTATCCCCCTCTTCCCCATTTCAGTTAGTTGACACCCTCCCAATATAGAAATTCTTAACTGTTACTTTCCTTTCTTAGAATTCTCAATGTTGCAATAAAATATAGAAATACTCATTTGTAGAAAGCTTTTATAATTTTTCTGTAACTAAAGAGATACTTCCAACCCAACTTGCCAATTTAGATTACCTTATATAGATTCATCATTTTAAATTTGAAAATACTATTTTAGCTGTGCCTTGTGCGCCTATGTTTTAACAAAGTGCAGTCCAATTATAGCATCCTATGGTATAATTGACACATTTTCTCATATCTAATAAACAAAAGTACAGACCATTCCTGGCCAATGTGACCTATGAAATCCTGCTGTCATTTTCCAGAAAAGATGGTGTCATTTGTTTACTGGTTGTACCTGGCTTCTAATTCTACAAGCTGATTATGATTGCCCTATGATGATTAACAAAATGCTTAAAGTTGGTAATACTGGAGGTAGAGAAAAAAGATTTTAAAAATCTATGTTTAAATTACACAGTTTTATGAATAACAAGGCAAAAAGTTTACAACCAGGACATTGGTTTAAAAAAAAGTTAAGAAAGAACATACATAAAGGTGGAAGGTGAGAAGTGACTCCACAAAATCATCCTCTGACCTCTAGAACTCACACTGTGGCATATATGTATGTGTACACACACACACACACACACACACACACACACACAAAACAAAAAAAGGATTCAAGCATTTTCTTATTTTGATTTCTTTTGCTGTCATAAAATGTCATGACTAGAAGTAACTTGGGAAAGAAAGGATTTATCTGGCTTACTGGCTACAGTCCATCACTAGGGGAAGCCAAGGCAAGAACCTGGAGGCAAGAACTGAAACAGAGACCTTGCTTTTTACCGGCTTGTTCCTCCTGGATAGATCAGTTTAGTCTCTTCTCCACCCCAGGACCACTTGCCTAGAGATGTTACCACTCACATCAATCATCAAGAAGATGCTCCAGAGATTTACTTGTGGGCCAATCTTATGGAAAAACTTTTCTTAATTGAAGTGTCCTTCCAGATGATGCCAGTTTGTGTCAAGTTGACAAAAAATGAATTAATAGATAAATTATAAAAAGAATCACAGCGATCCACGAGTAGATATTGACAATATGTTGTATATCACATGTAGTGTGTGTGTGTTTGTGTGTGCATGCTCATGCTTGAATTACAACAGGAATTAATACAGAAAAAAATCCTCTTGAGATTACCTTCTAGTGGTGGGATACGGGTGCGTAATAAAAGAAATAAAAATACACTTGTTAAGTGATAATGTTTGGGTAGGGCATTAGGGTGAGTCACTTCTCACCTTCCACCTTTATATAGATTCTTTCTTAACTTTTTTTTTAAACCAATGTCTTGGTTGTAAACTTTTGCCTTGGTCATTCATAAAACCATGTAATTTAACATAGTTTTTAAAAAATCTTTTTTCTCTACCTCCAGTATTACCAACTTTAAGCATTCTGTTAATCATCATAGGGTAATCATAATTACCTTGTAGAATTAGAAGCTAGATACAATCAGCAAGCAAATTACACCACATTATCTGGAAAAGGACAGCAACATTTCATTGGTCACATTGGCCAGGAATGATCTGCACCTTTGTTTATTAGATATGAGAAAATGTGTCAATTATACCATAGGATGCTATAAGTTGGGTAAAGCTTCACTGAGAGAAGTGGAGGCAAGCCATGCACCCTCCTTTAGAAAAGAACTACAAGAACAGGAAACTTATGAAAACTCCCCAAGTTAATGTTATGAGCTAGTATATTGGAGGGACATTAAGGTATAGAAGATGACTGGAGATGAAGGAGCAGCATATGAATGATAGAAATAGGAAAAGGTTTCTAGAAGTCCTGAGAACCCAATAGGCAACCCTGTGAATTATGGCTTTTCTCTTGAGGGGTAGAATCTAACGTATCATTATGGTTGCTGTTTTGAGAAGAGCTATAAGGGGAGAAGATGAAGAAGAAATGATAACTGTCCAATTATGCCATTAATCTAACAAATCAAGGATAAAATTTTCACACTGAGCATGGAGGGCATAAATGCTGGTTATATACAATTCAGTTATTTCAACTATTTTTAAGATAAGTCCTTGGAGAAAAAGCTTGAAATATTTTTGAAAGCATTTTTAAGATGACCTATCTATCCTATAACATAAAGAGTTCAGGTTTAAAAGATATACAATTACTTATTTTTTAAATATTCACTCTGAGATATCAAGATTTGTGTGAAGAAGACTTTTTATTTTAACATATTTTTCTTGCAAAGTTGTGCATAATTTTATGTGATTTTCTTGGTAAAAGCACAGAAACTGCTTCCCACCCATAGTTTTACACAATCCACATAATAAGGAATACTGAAGAAGAACTAGAACTGAGAGGTTCAGCAAATTGCAGAAACCATGTGGTGGGAGTTATGTGTCAGCAAATGCTGCTGGAAATTCTGTGGCTATCATGGCAAATCTTACAGATAAGAGTAAAATAAATGGCCTTGGTAGGATTTCCTACAGGTTATACATTTTTGGTTGAATAATAGCTACTTCTAAAAAATATACAGGAATTTTTAGACATAACTTTCTAAATTTTTCCTTGCTTTTATTTTCTCCGAGATCATTATTTTACCAACTATTTTTTTCAGTGTTAAATAGACGCTGTTGATAAGAAGGCACTTCTATAAAATTGGGTGATGGGAATCAAGCAGGATATTCTAGTTACATTTGCTGCGTACTAAATTATCCTCAGACTTAATAGCTTAAAATAATTTACTTTGCTTGTAATTTTGTGACTGGGTAATTCTGGATGGGCTTGTGGGAGTGATGCTCATTTGGAGTTGCAGTAATTTAAAGGTTTCACTGGGCTAGATCTCCAAAGTGGTTCATTGCTATCTGTCAGTTGATGATAGCTGTCTGGGCTTCTTTACAATATGGCAACTTCAGGGTAGTCAGTGTTTTTTTGTTTTGTTTTTTTGTTTTTTTTTTTTTCAAGAGCATGTAGGACTGCAAATGTGAAAGCTCTGGCTTGTAAGTCAGAAGCTGCCTCACCTTCTGTGACTTAGCCTTAGCCTTGAATGCCATGCAATGAAATTTCCATCACAATCTATTGAAGAAGAGCTACAGGACTACCCAAACGCAAGAGGATGTGGCATGTGCCTATTAGTGGGAGGAATGCCAAGGTCACATTGATTGTAGGGGAGCATGTGGCATAGGAGATATTGTGGCCATATTTGGAAAGTATATCTGTCACACAGGGTTGGTTAGTAAAAATAGAATGTGTGAAGTCACTGAATTCAAGGTAAAGTATAGAGGTCACTAGATCTTGGGGAGAAATTGACAAATGAGGCATAAATTATAAAGTGTTTACTTTCTTGCTTTTACAAGAATGAAAGAATTCAAGAATGATACGTGTATTTAGGAAATTCAGGTTAAAGTTCGTACAAGGATCCCACTTTGCATTCTGCAGTTCAGGTACTTAAACAATGACATTCTTACTCTAACGAATTCATCTGATAAAGCTTTAGCCAGTTCCTCCTGTATCAAGGAATAGTTTAAGGTTGTCTAGGTTTTTGGTACATATCAGTAAATAACTCCCTTACCGTCAGGAAGACGACATTATCATGAAGTAATGATATTAAAATAAATAAGAAAGCTTGAAAACTAAAGCCAGAGGTGGGGCTTTGGGTGGCTTAAAAAGCTTGCTCTACTCTGGAAGATATTTGGAACTTGAATTTTGCCATGTGATTGTGCATAGAAAAAGGCCTTTTGGGAAAGAGCCTAGGGAGTTCAAGCAGGCTTCTAGATATCTCCAACCTCTTGCGCATCTCAAACCCTCTGTTAATATCTTCCTTGTGACCCTGTGTGTATTTGTCAACATCACTGTTCAAAAGAACTTCTTAGGAGTCTTAGGTATTCATACCTTTAGCCACTGAACTCTGGAGGTTCCATAAAGAAAACATAGATTTCCTCGTATTAGCTGCCGATGGGGTAACATACAAGAGTTTGTCGGTACTGAGATGAAATCCTCAGAAATCTTCTATATTTCAAATTTTGTTCTTACTCCTCTGCTCTTGCCATGTAAGCATGTTTGGTGGGCCTGCTGGAAGACAATGACATGTAAGCCAGAGCCCTGTTGCCTCAGTCTTCCCAATAAAGAACCATTCCACCTTGGTATGAATGAATCCATTCAAGATTCTTCCAAGATCGTCACACCACACTGAAGCTGCCGAGCTCTTTCTCTTGGTGGCATGTTTACAGTTTGAATTTGAAGTCATTTATCACTGGTTCTTTTCTTTGCTGCTGGTGCCACCTCTGGGCTGGGTTGTGCTAGAGTATAGCCAGAATCAGTATTATCAGAGGTGACTCTAGCATTGTGATAGATTGAGATGTGGAGGCAGGGGACTTTATTTCTACTTGTTAAGTTTTGCATCTTAATGTCTCCATAAGGATGAGGAAGGAAGCCTCAAGATTACACCAGATATTCTAGTTTCAGTTTTGATGCTCTCTTCCCTTTAAGTTAGCAAGACCTCTTCTTAAAAGTGGACTTAACGTTTATTGTTGTTGTTGTTATCATCATCATCATCATTAAAAACAAGCCAGTAGAAAGTAGAGGCCATTCTGTCCCTGTATGGATGCCCCACTCCTGGAAATAATCTTAGCAAACTGAGCTCCTGTCCCAAAATGTATAATCAAGATGTGGGGACAAGCTATTTAATCTTCACACTTATGGTTGTGAGAAACAATGACCCTGCTAGAAAATAAGCACACAAGAGACTCAGAGTAGCAAAAGTCAACCGCTTTATTTTTTGACCTTGCAAAGACAGACATCAGCATAGAGAACAGACAAACATAGATAGCACAGCAATTTGGCTCAAAACTGGTTTTTATATTCCTAATTGCATTTCTGTGTCCCCTAAATTCATCGATGGCTAAGTTCTTCAGGCATGAGCAGTCTTCCCTGTGTACAGCATTACCACATCTCCAAATTCCCATCCTTATCATTTCAGGTTACACAGTCTTATCTAATGTGTATTCAGGGGCTCAAGGCTCTCTCCTTTTCTGATACATATACTTGGTCATGTATGGATCTTCTTGTAATATTTCAACTCTAAAATGAACTGAGAGCACCTAAATAGGCAGGTAACAGCTGACAGCTAAGGAAGACATGGAGACTAGTACCTCCTGTTTATCTGTGATTTTCTGAAGATCTCTAAATGCACCCCATATTAAAAATGACCATAATAATTTATTTCTTAAAATTTCTGCCACCTTTCCTTTTACTCTTATTGATTTCCTTTTCACGTTTATTTGAACTGTTAAAATTGATCTAGCATCCTTTGGCTTTCTTTATTAAAGTACCAACCATCTGATCTAGTATCTTAAAGGATTAGCTTATGTTGCTGTATTATGGTTATTTGTTTGTTGATGCTTCAAGGAGTTTTTGAGTTAGCCTCGTTATACAAGGAATAATGCAGCATCCTACTGCAATTAATACTCCTGCTCCAATTACAAGGGAAATTAGGATCAAAACCACCAGCCCTTTCCATTTTCTAAACTATCCTTTGGACCAGTCTATAAATAGGTCAATAATTCATGAATTTTCTGCTAATTTATTGACAAGAGTAGTCTATGAATGACCTTGAGAATTGTATGACTGGGAACTTTATTATTGGGAATAAAAGTGCAACATCTTCTGAGAATAATACAAAAATATCCCTTTGCTGCTAGCATTGTACCAAGTACAGTCTTTTTTTTCCAAGCCATTTGACCCCTCTGGCTAGACAATCCTTTAAGGGCATCCCTAGTATAATTGATAAATCTTTATTGACTATTTTACATTCTTTTTTTACCACTCCACATTCTTATTTTTTATTGACCAGCAGATTATAAACAATTTAAATTCTGAAGCAATTTGGATTTAGTCTTATATTTAATTGCAACCCTACTGGAAATTGCTATAGAGCCAGTGTAGACATGATAAAACCAATATATTTATGTCTTAGCCCTGGGATTAGCCTTATTAAAAGGAAGAATCCAGAGAAAATAGTGTGAACAACTGAACCAGCATGCAGGTCCCATCCCAATTGGGTGGTAGGCTTGAGTAAAGTGTCACCTGTCTGCAGCATTGCCACTTATCAGCTTGGTGGACATTGAGTGGATAGTAATTACTATTTATACATTTGTCATTTGAGACATCCAGAACATAGGTACAGGCTCCATAATCCCTCAGTGGGTGAGAGGATCTATCTTGATGTCTTGAAAGACACAAAGAGTAATTTACCCTATGAAGAAGGGAGGAATTTAGGTGGGCCAACTACAGGAGGGACAGACATTGGAAAGTCTCATTTTCCTAGGACTTCATATCCTAAAACATGACCAGCATGCAAGTTCCTCTGGTAGAGTCTGTGTACAATTCAAGGGGAAAGAATACTACTTGAGCCTTGGGGCATTCTGCTATGTAAGCATAATGATCATTCTCATTGAGCACATATACCATAAATTTAACTCATTCTATATAAGTATTCAATCCTCCATATCCACTTTTTATGGTCTGTCTTATGTCCTTGTTCTTGATTATCTTCTTTGTTGTTCTTAGATTTTGAGATTCCTATAATGTAAGGGAATCACATTTTGTGATTTTTTGCAGGCATCACATTTTATAATAAGAGGTGACGAGGTTTTAGTTTCACTAATCACTAAGCTAATAGGCAAAGAATATGGAGCAACTACTGGGACATTCTTCCACCCTATTTGAAAACTCTCTATTTCTTATATAGTAATAATCTACTGTACATACATTAGACTCCAGAGGTAGGGTTAACCATGAATTCCCTTTAGGAAATACAGAGCTCCAAGACTGGGCTGCTTTAACAGCTTTACAAAATGGACTGAATGTATTCTTTTAGACGATTCTCTGCTTCTCAATTACACAAACAAATTATAAGCAACAGATTTAGCAAAATCAAAACTGCAAAACCACCAACACTGCCAGTTAGGGAATAAGGTATCATTAGGCTTTTTGTGAAATTATTTTTAAAGTCTTGCTAGATGATCCACATGTTCCTCATTTTTCTCTTTTGGATGCTGGTGCCTTCTTGACTGGTTCTTTGACTTGGGTGTAGTAAGTCCACACCTTTCTAGCAGTCTATATAATTGTTTTGATTATCAGAAGCATTTGATAAGAACCTCACCAATTGGTCTGGAGCTTGTCTGCTCTCCAGGTTTGTATCTGCACTAATTGGTCAAGTTGGAATTGATGAACGGAAAACTCCAAAGGTGGGGCTTGGGTTAGAAGTCCCTTAGACTTGAGAAAGAATTTGGAGAAGATTGCCAATACACAATTTTCCAAATATTTGTCTTTGGTTTCTATGGTGGGGGAGGTCATGTATCCACTAAGACAGAATGTTACGTAAGAATTTTATTCATTCTTTCTATTTTCCCAGGTGGGGAAAACCATGAGGCATGGTCATCTCAATTTAATATTTAAACTTTCACAATTCCCTGGCAACACTTTGGAAGCAAGGAGGCCACCATTCTCTGAACCTATATTTTTAAAATTGTCAAGTTATGGCATCACTTATTTTAAGATAATTTTAATCACATTATCAGAAATAGCAACTGAGAGGGAGACATCCTTCATCTATCCAGAGAGGTGGTCCATTATCCTAAGTAAATATTTTAGTTCTTTTACCTTATAAAATTCTTTAAAGTTTATTTGGATACTTTTGTCATCTTAGAACACCATTCATCTGAGGTTTGTTTCTTAATTAAATTTTTGTTTTATATTTTGGCAAGTCCTACATCTTCCACACACTTATGTTACCATCTATAGATTAATATAACCTTAGGAATTTTAATAAACTCTAATCATCAAATATCTATCACCCTTAAATGTCATCTTTCATAAAGTCATTCAGGATTTCTGTAACTTGGCTTTAAGTTTTTTTTCTCTCTTTTCCCCCTTTTATTGAAAATATATTCTTGGCCTGGGCCAGCGACCTCTACCAGAGCAGGCTGGAGTCAGTGACCTCCAGAGGAACAGGTATGAGGCAGCGACCTCCATGGGACAAGGTCTAGACCAGAGACCTCTGTGGGAGCAGATCTGAGCCAGGGACATCCACGGGAGTAGGTTGAGTGAGTGATGTTCACGGGAAAAGGCCCAAACCAGGGACCTTCATGGGAGCAGGTCCAAGCAAGTGACCTCTGGGAGAACAGGCCCGAACAACCTCCAGCATTGCAGAGTGAACTCCAAGAGCACCAAGTGACTCTATAACAGCAAGACGTGAACATCCCAATATAGATGAAGCAGAAGAAAATGACCTAAAAAATAAATTTAGGGGAATGTTTGAGGCCCTTAAAGAGGAAATGAAAAATTCTCTTGAAGAAATGGAGGAAAAGACAAACAAAAAATTGGAAGAAATAAACCATTCCCTTAAAGAAAACCATGAAAAAAAATCAATCAGATGAAAGAAACATTAAAGACTTGAACACCAAAATAGAGACAATAAAGAAAACACAAACTGAAGAAATTCTGGAAACAGAAAATATGGGGAAATGATCAGAAACCACAAATGTAAGTGTAAACAGCAGAATACAAGAGATGGAGGAGATAATCTCAAGTGCTGAAGATACGATAGAGGAGACTCATCAGTCAAAGAAAATGTTAAATTTAACAAAAGCTTAACACAAAATATCCAGAAAATATGGGACACCATGAAAAGACCAAACTTAAGAATCATAGGGATAAAAGAAGAAGTCCAAATCATAAGCACAAAAAATATATTCAACAAAATTATAAAAGAAAACTGATGTGGTATGTCCTTCTGTATATGTGTTGCTTTTATTGGTTACTGAATAAAGCTGTTCTAGCCAATGTCTTAGCAGAGTACAGCCAGGCAGGAAATCCAAACGGAGATAGAAATAGAGAGTAGGTGGAGTCAGGGTGACTCTATGTAGCTGCCAAGGGAGACAGTTGCCCCAGAACATTGCCAGTAAATCACGAGTCTCATGGTAATACACAAAATAATAGAAATGGGTTGGTTTAAAATGTAGGAGCTATCTAGAAATACTCCTAAGCTATTTGCAAAACAGTACTGTAATTAATATAGTTTCTGTGTGATTATTTTGGGTTTGGGCAGCTGGGAATGAATGAACAGCCTCTGCCTACAGAAAACTTTTCCAACCTAAAGAAAAATATGACTATGAAAATACAAGAAGCTTACAGAACACAAAATAGACAGGACCAAAAAAAGTCCCCTTGCCATAAAAAAATCAAAACAATAAATGTACAGAATAAAGAAAGAATATTGAGAGCAGCAAAGAAAAAAAATCAAGTAACATATAAAGGCAGACCTATCAGAATTACACATGACTCAGTGGAAACAATGAAAGCCAGAAGGTCCTAGACAAATGTTATGCAGACATAAAGAGACCATGGATACAAGCCCAGACTACTATACCTGGCAAAATTTTCAATTACCATAGGACAAAACAAGACATTCCATGGCAGAACCAGATTTAACCAATACCTAGTCACAAATCCAATCCTACACAAAGTACTAGAAAAGACACAAACTCACCTAGGAGGACTACACGACAGGAAATAATCAAATTGAGAGCAGAAATCAACAAAATATAAACAAAGAAAAAATATAAAGAATCAATGAGACAAAGAGTTGGTTCTTTGAGAAAATCAACAAAATAGACAAACCTTTATCCAAACTAACCAAAAGACAGAGAGAGAATACCTAATTTAACAAATTCAGAAATGAAAAGAGGGACATAACAACAGACATGGCGAAAATCCAGAGAATCATCATAACATACTTCAAAAACCTGTACTCCACAAAATTGGAAAACTTAAAGAAAATGGACAATTTTCTGGATAAATACCACTTACTAAAATTAAATCAAGACAAGATAAACAAATTAAATAGGCCTATAACTTCTAAAGAAATAGAAACAGTCATCAAAAGTCTCCCAATCAAAAAAAAAAAAAAGAAAAGAAAAGAAAAAAAAAGCCCAGGACCAAATGACATTAGTGCAGATTTCTGCAATATTTTCAAAGAAGAGCTAATACCAATTGTTGTCAAAGGCTGCTTGTTCATTTCCCGGCCGCCCATTCCTGAAATAATCACACAGAAACAGTATTATTACAACACTACTTGGCCTATTAGCTCACAATTCTTATTGGCTAGCTTTTATATCTTAAATCAACCCATTTCTATTAATCTGTGCATCACCACGTGGTTGTAGCTAACCTGTAAGCTCTGTCCGGCATCTGTGTCCTGCAGTGGCTACATGACTTCTCTTTGACTCTGCCTATTCTCTCCTCCTCTATCTGCTTGGAATTTCTGCCTTGCCCTATTCTGCATTGCAATAGGCCCAAATCAGATTCTTTATTAACCAATGGTATCACAACATACAGAGGAGAATCTCACATCAAACAATACTCTTCAAATTGTTCCACACAATAGAAACAGAAGGAACATTGCCAAACTCTTTTTATAAGGCTATAATTACACTGATACCCAAACCACATAAAGACATTACTAAGAAAGAGAATTACAAACCAATCTCACTCATGAATATTGGTACAAAAATACTCAATAAAATACTGACAAACCGAATCCAAGAACACATCAGAAAAATTATCCACCATGACCAAGTATGCTTTATCCCAGAGATGCAGAGAGGGTTCAACATATGATAATCTGCCAATGTAATCCACCATATAAACAAACTGAAAAAAAAACCACATGATCATCTCATTAATATTGAAAAAGCCTTTGACAAAAATACAACATCCATTCATGATAAAGGTCTTTGAGAGAGCAGGGATACAAGGAATATACCTAAACATAATAAAGGCAATATACAGCAAGCCAACAGCCAACATCAAACTTAAATAGAGAGAAATTCAAAGCGATCCCACTGAAATCAGGAACAAGACAAGGATGTCCTCTCTCCATATCTATTCAATATAGTTCTTGAAATTCTGGCTAGAGCAATATGACAACAAAAGGAGATCAAGGGTATACAAATAAGAAAAGAAGTCAAACTCTCACTATTTGCTGATGATATGATAGTTTACACAAGTTACCTTAAATATTCTTCCAAGGAACTTCTACAACTCATAAACACTTTCAGTAATGTAGCAGATTAACTAAAAAAAATCAGGAGCCCTCCTTTACACATGATAAATGGGCTGAGAAAGAAATCAGAGAAACATCACCCTTCACAATAGCCACAAATAGCATAACTCTATTGGATTTGGAGTAACTCTAACCAAACCAGTGTAAGACTTGTATGACAAAAACTTTAAATCTTTGAAGAAAAAAATTGAGTAAGACACCAGGATATGGAAAGATCTCCCATGTTCTTGGCAATCTTACCAAAAGCAATCTACAGATTCAATGCAATTCCCAGCAAAAGCCCAGCAAAATTCTTTATAGACCTCAAAGAATAATACTCAATTTCATATGGAAAAGCAAAAAACCCAGGGTAACCTAAACAATCCTGTACAATAAAAGAACTGGAGGCATCACAATCCCTGACTTCAAACTCTACTACAGAGCTACAGTACTGAAAACAGCCTGGTATTGGCATAAAAACAACAGGAGGACCAATGGAACTGAATTGAAGACCCTGATATCAATCTACACACCTACAAACACTTGATTTTTGACAAAGGAGTAAAAAATATCAAATGGAAAAGGAAAGCATATTCAACAAGTGGTGCTGGCATAACTGGATATCAATATGTAGAACAATGAAAATGGATCCATATCTATCGCCATGCATAAAACTCAAGTCCAAATGGATCAAAGACCTCAACATGAAGCCAGCCACACTGAACCTTATAGAAGAGAAAGTGGGAAGTACACTTGAATGCATTGGCACAGGAGATCACTTCCTAAATATAACCCCAGTATCACAGACACTGAGAGAAACAATTAATAAATGGACCTCCTGAAACTGAAAATCTATAAAGCAAAGGACACGGTCGATAAGACAAAGTGAGAGCCTACAGAATGGGAAAAGATCTTCACTAACCCCACATCGGACAGAGGGCTGATCTCCAAATATACAAAGAACTCAAGAAATTAGTCATCAAAAGAACAAATAATCCAATAAAAAATGGATTACAGACCTAAACAGAGAACTCTCTCAACAGAGGAATCTAAAATGGCTGAAAGACACTTAAGGAAATGCTCAACATCCTTAGTCATCAGAGAAATGCAAATCAAAACAACTCTAAGATTCCATATTATATCTGTCAGAATGGCCAAGATCAAAAACACTAATGGCAAAGAGGATATGGAAAGGGAACACTCCTCCATTGCTGGTGGGAATGCAAGCTGGTACAGCTGCTTTGGAAATTGGTATGGCAATTTCTCAGAAAATTAGCAAACAACCTTCCTTAAGACCGAGCAATACCACTTTTGAGTATATACCCAAAGAATGCTCAATCATACCATAAGGACATGTGCTCAACTATGTTCACAGCAGCATTATTTGTAATAGTCAGAACCTGGAAACAACCTAAATGCCCCTTGACTGGACCGAAGAATGGATAAAGAAGATGTGGTACATTTACACAATGGAATACTACCCAGCAGAAAAAAACAATAACATCTTGAAATTTGTGGGCAAATTTGGATGGATCTAGAAAACATCATATTGAATGAGGTTACTCAGACCCAGAAATACAGATATCATATGTACTCACTCAAAAGTAGCTTTTAGACATAAAGCAAAGAAAAATCATCCTACATTTCACAATTCCAGAGAACCTAGATAACAAAGAGGACCCTAAGAGAGACATACATGGATCTAATCTACATGGGAAGAAGAAAAAGACAAGCTCTCCTGAGTAAATTTGGAGCGTGGGGATCATGGGAGAGGGCAGCTGGGGAGGGGGTAGGAAGGGAGGGAAGCAGAGAAATAATATAGCTCAATAAAAACAATAAAAAAGTACATTCTTTCTCATACAATATATTCTGATTATAGTATCCCCTTCCTCTACTCCTCCTAGTTACTCTCCTCCTCCTCTCCACTCTGGAACTACTCTCTTTCTGTCTCTCATTAGAAAAAAAGGGTTTCTAGGAGATAATAACCAAATAAGATAATGACAAATAAGATTAAGCAAATATTCATATTGAAGTTGGACACAGCAACCCCACAGGAGGAGAAGAGTCCCAAGAGCATGCAAATGTTTCAGAGATCCACTTGTTCTCACAGTCAGGAGTACCATAAAGCATTAAACTAATATATATAATATATACAGGACCCATAAAGGCCTTCTGGTTGCCTCTTCAGTCTCTATGGGTGCATATGTGCCTTGATTAGTTGATTTAGAGAGCCCTGTTTTCCTGATGTCCCCCATTCCCTCTTCCTCTTAGATTGTTTCTGTCTCCACTTCTCTGGGGTTTCCTGAGCTCTGAGGGGAGGGATTTGATGGAGACCTTAAATTTAGACTCTCTTTTCGCATAATGTCTATCTAGTTGTGGGTCTCTGCATCTTTTTTCATTTGGGGTTTAAGCTTTCTTGATTTTGTCCTCATTCATTATTTTTCAGTCCTAGGACAAAATATCATTTGATGATACATAATACATACCTGTCTAGAATATTCTCTTTATGCAGTTTTAACCAAAATATAATTTCATATTTGCATCATTTACAATAATTTTCTTTCTCTCTTCTTGCTGTTTCTTGTTTCATTTCGTTAAACAAGAGTTGAATCCAAATTACATAGATGGCACATTGTAGAAAATTAATATTTTACAGAGCCTTAAAAAATATTCCACTTGCCAGAGCAGTGATGCACGTCTTTAATCCCAGAACTGGGAAGGCAGAGGCAGGTAGATCTCTGTGAGTTTGAGGCCAGTCTGGTCTATGTAGGGACTTCCAAAGCAGCCAGGGCTATGTAGAGAGACTCTATCTCAAGGATGGAAGAGGAGGAGGGAAAAGAGGAAGAGGAGCAGGAGGAATCAAGCCTCCTCCCTTTTTCTGTTGTAAGTCTTAGGCAACTTTTCTTTCAACGTGGATTTTTCTATTTTCCCCTTTTGGTCGAATATAGTCTGAGAGTTAGAGAAGCTTTTCTGTATTGTAAGAGCCGTTGGAGACATCAATGAACTTGAGAAGTGAGGAACTCGCTTGTAAATAGGAAAAGGCAAACAGAAAAGAAATTATATAAAGGACCAGAAATTCTTATGTTAATCCTGTAATTGCAGTTTTAGATGATAGAAGATATTTATTACTTTTGTTCAAGCTATAATAGAGAGGAGGGCACTCAAAACCCTTGAAGAGAAGAAGGGAAGTCAAGAACTCTTGTCCTTATAAATCAGGTGCCATTGGGAGCTCTGGATAGAATTACGGATGGAAGTGGAGGAAAAAGAATTTGTTTTTTTTTTGCTAATTCTGGGGTTCTGTTCTCTTCTTTATTCTAGCTAGAACAAGGGGAATACACATCTTCTGCCATCTAAAGCACTGTTTTGCACCTCTTTGTTCTTATCTAAAGTGTTGGGAAGAGACGACAGAACACACAAAGGTGGGGCAGGATGTGTCCTCTACTCTCTAGAGACCTAGGTGTTCTTTTATCAAATACAGAAATTCCTTGAATTCCCTTACATTGTAAGAAATAACGATCCTCCCTCTTAATGAGCTTATGGGAGACTAAGAATAGAAAAATGAAGCACTTTAGTTTTTGACCTTGCAAAGTCAGTCAAAGATGGCTAGTGCACCAATTTGGTGTAAAAAACCAGTTTTTCTAGTCCCAGTAACATTTCCCTGCCCGCCGAAGTCCTTACTGGCTGAGCTCCTCAGGGAGGTCCAGTCTTTCTGCTGTTTAATTTCATTCTCATCCCAATTCCCCATCCTATGGGTTCAAGATACAAAACCTTATCTAATTTATATCCTGAGGCTTTAGATTCCATGATTTTCTTTCTCTACGCTTAGAAGACTTATTTTTATTTTGTGTATATGAGTGTTTGTCTACATATACGAATGTTCACTATGTGTGTATCCAGCACTCTCAAAGGCCAGGAGAGGGCATTGGGTCCCCTGGAACTGGAGTAAGAGAGTTGTGGGTCACTATGTGGGTGTTGGCAACTGAACTGGAAATCTTTGCATGAGTAGCAAGTGCTGTTAACTACTGACCCAACTCTCCCATCCAGATTCCCTCATCTTCTGATGTATAGGCTGGGTCATCTCACAGACTGCCTGTAACTTTTCAACCTAAGGATGAACTGAGAACACCTAGAAAAGCAGGCAGCAGCTGCCATCTAAGATAGACAGGGACCTAGTGCCACCTGCTATTCTGATTCTCTGGAGAGCTCTAAACACACCTCTTATTGAAAATGGATCATTAGGATTTGATTCATACACGGTAATCGTTGGTCCTGTTGAGATAAATATGCTTCCAATCAAAACAGGTTCTTAAAATGAGTGAAGTAGTTGCTTTCTGCACAGTTTCAGAAATTTTCCTATGAGGAACTTGTACCTATACAGCCTCTAGGAAAACAAAAATCCCCTTGAGAGAGGAGGCCTCTTTGCCTTCAGTAGTGAATACTTTCCAAAGAGAAGAGTTAGTTAAAAAGAGCTGAACAGAAGAAAGACAAATATACTGTGTTTATTTTTTGTCTTTTTCACCCCAGTACATCCCTCAAGGTGTCTGGAAGTGTGTAGTTACTCTATTATGAAGTTTCAAAGCACACAGGAGACTAGACTGGGAATAACACTTGTGGAGGAGAAACAGGAGGGAACCAAAGGGGGAGAGACATGAACAGCGAACTAAGGAAGAATTCAATTTGTTCCCCATGCTTTAGCCACCATGTATTAACGAGCTAATGATCTAAAGGTGTTTTTTTTTTTTTGCCTTTTTCTAATTTCATGAGGGTACAGGGAAATAGAGCAAGGAAAGATGTAGGTAAGGAGTTTCCAATATAGTGTGCTTATTTGGGCTTTTATTCTTGTGCACGCCCAGCAAAACAATATATTAGAAGGCAAGCAAGGAGTTTTCATGCTCCTTTGGAAAACACAAACCAAGTTCCACACTACCAGTCACACACTATTGCTGTTCTTAGTATTGAGGTATTTTGACTGAGAACGCCACTGTGTCCAAGCTTGAAAGGCGACTCCCAGCTGTGTGTTCTCTGGTACTTTAGCCTAGTTCAGCAGCTTCACAAACTTTATTGTGGATGCTTTAACCTAGGACTCTTGCTGTATATTTTGACTTTTGATTGACTAGGTCTGAGGAGAAACCTGCGGCGCTGCGTTTTTACCACGCTCCCAGGAGCTGCTGGTGCTGACCCCAGGCAAAGTCTCGGAGTACACAAGGGACTGGAAGTCATCACCTCTGCTGCCAGGTGTGCTGACGGCCAGCCTCAGCATTCCTGATCCGTGTCCTGCACGTCCCAGGCTTTCTGCAGGGAGGGGAGGAGCCGAGGGCGGAGCGGGAGGAGTGGCGCGGGCCCCGCGTGGGTCCTGCCTGAGGAGATCACCTCGGCCCCTTGGAGAGCCGAGGAGCTGAGGCGGCGCAGGAGGGGTCGGCTCGGCGAGGGCGCGGCCTCCGGGAGTGGGGACGAGCGACAAGCATTCCCCGTGCTCTCTCGGGCCACTCGGGAGCCGCGCAGCAGCCCGTTGCCCCACTTGGCCACCCGCTCCGTGATCCCTCCTTGCGTCCACCTCTTCTTGTCACCTCCCGTCTCACCCTCCTCCCTCCATCCCCCCCCCCCCCCCTACCGCATCTACAGCCATCCGATCATCTCAGAGAGCAGGAGGTGCTGTGCCGGGCTGCAGGGCGCTCCCTCCAAAGGTCCCCAGCTCGACATTGGGGGGCCACAGGCGACAGCATGGACACCAAGCGCTGTTTCGCCAACCGCTTCGATGACTACCAGGGCAGCCTGCTGGCTGGCCAGTGCGAGGAGGCTGTGGCGCCCTTGGTCACCTCCACCATCGAACGCATCCTCCAGGAGCTGCCCCCGCTGGGGGGCGGCGCTGAGGCTCGAGGGGCGACACCGGCGGGCAGCAGCTTCCAGGGGGGTCTGTACAGTGGCGTGGCCGGGGTGGCCTACATGCTCTACCACGTCTCGCAAAGCCCGCTTTTCGCCGGGGCCCGCGAGCGCTACCTGCGCTCTGCCAAGCGCCTCATCGACGCGTGCTCCCGCTCCGAAGAGTGGGGCGAGCCGGACGCCAACACCCGCGCTGCCTTCCTGCTCGGGGGCGCGGGCGTGCACGCGGTGGCCACGCTCGTGTACCACGCCCTGGGCCGTTCCGACTACGTGCAGCCCCTCGGGAAGTTCCGGGCTCTGTGCGCCGTCTGTGCACTGGTCTCCTTCCTGGAGTGCGGCTCCGACGAGCTGTTCGTGGGCCGCGCTGGTACTCAAGCAGAAACTCGCCCAGGAGGTAAGACGCTGGCTGCCCCGGCCGCCGGAGGGCGCTCGCCCGGCTGCCCGCGCCCTGCGGGGGGTCTGGCTTTCTGGGACTCCCCGACGCCAGGAGCACCACCCCTGTTTGTGCATCCCCCATCTCTTCTTCGTTACTTCTTTGTCTGGAGCTGTGCTTTCTTCAGTCCCTTCTGCTTTTGTCCGTCCTTTCCCCCTTTCTTTGTCCCCACAATCGTTCTCTGGATTACTTGGCTTTTTGCTTTGTTCCCCTTTGTGCAGTGAACTTGGTTGCATCACTTCAGATGCCTCTTTGCCCCATAGCTTTTTTGGGGGGCTGACCTTGTGGCCCTTAAAAGCGAGTGTTTAAAAATGGGGGGAAAGTTATTTTCTTTCTTTTGACTGTACTAGCAAAAGCACCCTTAAATGTTAGGAGTCTAAAAAAGTAACAGGACTTTAGGACTGATGTGCAAGAAAGTTGCTTCTGGTCTCCTGGGCCTGTGACCAAGCTGCTCAGGCGTAGGTCTGATGTGTGCACTGTGCTATTTACTATTAAATTCATCCTAGGACTCTTAATAAATGTGTATCTGATGAGAGTATAGTCTTTTTAAATAGCTAAGTGTAGACAGAAATATGGTCACTTTGATCAAAAGCGTGTTTTTTTCCCTTCCATTTTAAAATCAGTAGTTAGGTTGACCAAAGCCACAGCATTTGTGACCAGGAAGCTTTTCTTAATAAACAGTTTTTCAGGGACTCCTTGAAAGCAATTCCGTTTCACAACTATATATGCAGGCATTTTTTTTCTTAAATTGCCTTTGAATATAGCATGTATATGTTAGCAGAAAATGTGCCAGTTCCTGTGGAGTTGTGGGAATTAAACAAAAAAACCTATAAAGCCTCATAGTAATTAGAAATGAAAGGGAGGCACATTCATTCATAATTCACTGTAACAATGTTCTGTTCTAGGGAGAAAGCAGCACATTTAACTTGGCTAGATATGGTGAGAAAGGCATTTGGAGAAAAAATAAAGGACTATGGCGTGACTTAAAAGTATAATAAGCTTAGAAAACCAGTAAGCAAGCAGACTTCTTTTTTAAAAAAATTTACATCAGATGAGATTGATTCAAGTGAAGAGGAAAAATGCTGAAGGATGCACCAAGCTAGCAGGGCAGCCAAGGGCCATGTGATAAAGTTGTCTTGAAATAGTTTGCTCTGCTTCTGAGTCATTGTTATCTGCTAGCTGTTTCCCAAAGGCCCTTCCAGTTGTAGAAAACCATTTAGAAGGCCACAGAGAGATTTACATATCATTTGCATTACATTTGCATCTGCTTCCCCAACCCTGCAGTCTGATGGTAGGCAATTTTTTAAAAATCCCCCAGTTGTTTTCCTTAAGCCTGTTTATTCTTTTGCCCATGCCTTCAAGTCTTTTTTTCCATAATAGAATGGCAGAGTGGAAAATCAACCAAAAGACTAGGAGGGCTGTGCACAGAAACTGGTGTTCCAAAACCAGTTGAAAGCCCTGCCCCACAAAAGCATTTAAGACCTTTCTTCTACCCTCCTGCCAAATCGGATCTGTCTTTTTGTGCTAATCAAATTGAGGTTCTCTGTCTGTCCCTGGGAGAAGGAACAAGAGAACCAGCTCTGAAGATTTTGAAAGAACAGCTTTTAATTTGTTAGATCAGTTGCCTCCATTTCAGCAATCCAAGAATTTGAGGCTCTGAATGTGTAGGGCAGAGACTGGCGCGCCTTCCCCTCCCTAACTCCTTGCCAGCAGACAGCTTTTCTCTCAGTAGATGATCCGTGAACCTTGATTAAATTGAATTTCTAACTTGTGTCATTTTTCTATAAATAATCTGCCATTGTGTCCCAGTATCTTTTTTTCATTCAATGTCATTTACATTCACCTTCCTCTGCCATTTCCCATAGTTATCACCCTAGTTTAGAGCTTCTCACTTTATTTGACACATCTGTGCCACGTAATAAGTAATGAATGAATCACTCTGAGTTAGTTTTTCCCCCACTAAGCCATTCATCCACCCTTTAAAAAAAGCTAGCTTCTTAAACACACTTCTCATTACGTCATTTTCCTGCTCAGCATCCTTCAGTGGCTCCCTATTGCCTTTTCTCCAGTGGCTTCCTATCTCATAGTTAAACCAGTGACAATGAAAATGGCCGATAAGGCCTCACATGATGAAGCCTCTTGCGTACCTACTTTGCTTCTTACTCATGTTTAATAACCACACTGGCCTTGTGTTGTTTTAGGCATTCTCTTGTCTCAGGGTGTTTGGACTCTCTGTTCTCCCTGCCTGGAACACTTCCTCTAGATATTTTTATAGCTAGCTCCATGACCTTGGATAGGTCTTTACCTCCTGAGTGAGGCATTACCTCTCAGCTTCATTTAAAATTTAAAATTACCCCCTTTCCTGTTTTTTATTCAGTTTGTTTATTGATGTCTTCACTAATCAGACTATAAATTCCATAGGATGGAGATATTTTTATGTCGTTGTAGCTTCAATATTAACAATTGCCTAGCACATATGTAGGCACCTAACTCTTCTTTTGTAATGGTGCAAATATTATCCGTATACTATGTGGCTTGCATTGCCAACCTACCTTTAAAATGGTATGTCTTATCAAAATTTCCCTTATGCTAATGCTTCTGAAGCTATGTTTAAAGAAAGCCTTTCCTACTTCTGGGTTCTCAGCAAATATCTATTGAAATAAATGAATTGAATAAATTATAGGTCCTTACAAATTCTTATTCAAATCAAAATGACCCACTAGATCAGTACTTTAGAAAAACATATTTTGCATAGGAATCACCTGTATATCTTTTCTGCAATATAAAGAGAAATTGCCATAAATATTATAAATATATAGTAAAATAGAGAAAACATTCTGATTTAGCCTTGGGAGAGGATCTGATATTCTGCATTTCTAACAAGTTCCTAGGTAGGACTGATAGGGTTGATTCATAGATCACAGTTTAGATAATAAGGCAATATGATGCTGCGTGGGTTTGGGTGTCACACCAGCCATGACTGTTAATTCATGCTGCAACACTTCATTATATGAAGCTTGATGTATTGATTTATGAGGCTATAGTTTAGAATTCTCATTACAATATCATACCCCTTTCATTATAAGGACCCACAAAGGAATTTGTCTCAGGAGGTGGAAACAAATAGTTGTGTTCTTTTTACAATTGATAGAATCAGTTAGTCTTTGAAATATGTCTTGTGGCTGATTGTACTTCTCACTTTCTTATACTAGAAAGCATCAGACCAGAATTATGGATTACATGCTCTAGAATACAATACTGTCTATATTTTCATACATCAATACTTCCTCTGGGCTTATCTAATTTGTTACATTCTTAGGTTGTTCATTTAAGTTTTTGAAGTTTCCATTTGTGTTCATATAATTGATAAATGTTTAAAACGTGCTTGCTCTCTCTCTCTCTCTACACATACACACAGAGAGAGAGATAGAGAGATACTGAATCACTCAATGTACTTAACATATTTCCAGTGAATTCAACCGTCTTGAAAATACTTAAAGAAAGGGGATTTGAAGTGTGTAAGACACATAGTCTTATACAATGGGTTAGTGAAGTCCCAAGAAATTGTGTCATAAATATTTGCTGTCAGTCTGTTTTGCCTTTTACTGGTTGGTGGAGATATAGGGAGGATGGTAGAGGGATTAAGGGAAATCTAGGGTGTTAATGAAAGTAACTCTGTCACTCAATGATTTTGTACAAATAGCTTCAAAACTCTGAGCCTAAACTTCCACTTTTGTAATTGGATTAATAAGAATTCTTTTTTAAAAATCAAATAAACAGAGCCCTACAAAACAATTCTTCATTGAACTTTTCTTCATTCATTAAGCGAGTATTAATTAGATTTTTCTGCTATACCAAGCACCATACTAGATGCTGAGATTTAACAGTGAGAAGAGCAAAAAAACGAACTGATTGTAAGAAATGATCTGAAGGCAGTAAACAGGAACTAAGGTGGGGAATGGGACAGGTGAGAGAAGGCAGAGCTACTGTTTGGGAGCCTATGGTAGAAAGGCTCCTTTGTGAAGGCATGTTATGTCTCACAACTGGAGCATGAGAATTAAGAGGCTGCCCTAGCAGCAGCCATTCTGGCATAGGGGCCCACAAGGACCAAACCATTCAGGCTTAGAGGTCTCTAATAAATGAATAGGAGATAAGAAAGCTCAAAGGCAAGGAAGGTTCCCAGTTAGGAGTAAATTAAAATCAGATCCCTTGGTGCCAAAGAAGTCAAAGTTATGTGACTGAATTTGTTGTGTGTTTTTACAAGAGTATATTGATCTTTTGAAAAAACGTTCCTGATTTTCTGACTATTGAGTAGATTGTCAATATTAAGAATGATAAGGGAATAGGTGATGTGGGAGGTGATGTATGCTGTGAATATCTTTTATTGCCATTGGTTAATAAAGAAGTTGCTTTCGGGCAATGGCTTAACAGAGAAAAGCCATGCTGAAAGACATATATAGAGAGAGTAGGAGGAGTCAGTGAGAAGCCATGTAGCTACCTGCAGAGACAGACACACCGAGTCTTGCCGGTAAGCCACAGTCACATTATGATACACAGATTAATAGAAATGGGTTAATTTAAGATATATGACTTAGCCAGAAATACATTTAAGCTATTGGTCAAACAATATTGCAAATAATATAGTTTCTAAGTGATTATTTTGTGTTCTGGGAAGCCAGGAATAAACAAGCGACCTTCCCCAACAGATAGGGATGCAGTTCTTGGTGGAAGTGTGTTTGATTAGGTTGTGAGAAGCCCTGAGTTTGATCTCTAGCGTGCATACACACACAACACCTGCAAAAAGTGTTTATGTGGCTCTTTTAAAATCCTCTTTGCACCAACGCCTCCTTTGTCAGTCTGATGAACTTTCAGGACTTCGCAGGATAACATCTACGAATGTATAAATTAAAACTTAGATTTACAAAAAGAAACCCATTGTAGTCAATTCAAAGACTAAAACATTAAAAAAATGTGATGCAGCTGCATGGGTGCTTTTTGATTAACACATTAGGATATACAGTGAATCTTGTGATTGTGGTACATTTGAAACAGGAGTCAGTCAGTGATACTCTGAGATTTCTTCAACAACTCCAGTATGATACATATATATCCATGACTTCTGTAGGTGGTTGTAGTCTGCATTTTTTTAATTTAATTGATGTTTTTAAGATGAACCTGGAAGGACTAGAGTTTGTTATGTGTACCATGCTGACCTTGAATTCACAGAGATCTCCCTGGTTCTATTTCAAGTGTTGAGATTAAAGGCATATACTCCCATACTTGGCCCAACATTTTTTGGGGGTGGTTATTTTTTAGGCTGGGTCTTACTGGCCTTTAACTCACTGTGTAGTCTATGCTGGCTTGAAACTCATAGCAGGCTTCCTACCTCACCCTCCCTGGTGCTGGCATTACAGATATAAGCCATTGTGCCTAGCTTATATTTGTGCTAAAAGGAAATGCTCAGTTGTTTACATGAATTAGCAAACAGATTTATTTTGCATTTTTGCAATCAAAGGGAACTGATTTGGAAGTTGCTGTGATATACTAGATAAAACACCTGTCTTATTGCTTGGCACATAGTAGCTGTTTAATAAAAGTAATGGTGGCCCTTTCTGTTTCTACTAACATATAATCCAATGCAATTCCAAATATTAGGTAGAAAATCATACTCAATACAATATTTGATCTTCCTGCTGTGATTTAAAAATTTTAAAGGTGTTAATTGGGTCCTCAGCATAAGGTAACTTCTAGTGAACATCTAGGGTTTGCTGAAGAGGCAGAGACATAAGGATCACGAATTTGAGGCCAGTTTGGACGTTTGAAATCTTTAAGCCCACCCCTAATAACGTACTTCCTCCAACAAGGTCACACCCCCTAATCCTTCATAAACAGTTCTACGACCTAGGGATCAAATATTCAAACATATAGGATTGACATCTTCATTCACACCATCACATTGGATGCTTTTATCTTAGAATCACAGAATGGTCAAGAAAACATGACTGAATCCAGATGTAGTAAGTGGTATATACCCATAGTTCCAGCACATAGGAAGCTGAAGCAGGAGAATCATTGAGCTCAGAAATTGTAGGCCAGCTTATGTAACATAGTGAGATTCCTGCCTCAAAAATTAGGGAAAACTATATACATACAAGAAACCTTAAACTGACTAATCAGGTTGTATTTATATACTTATTTATATATGTAACTACCAACTAAGGGAACTGTGATTGGACTGAGGAAAACATTCATTATACCATTTAACAAAAGTATAGAGCTAAGCCGTTCGTAGGTTGGTTAACCAAAGAGACTTAAGAGAACCCACACCAGCATTTCCTAGCATATTTTCACTTGTTCTCCTATGTGAGCTATGTCATTACTGTATAGTCAAGATGGTCGTTGCTATTCCAAGCATCATGCTCTTGTATAACAAGAAGAGAGGGGAATGTCTGTGGCTTTTCCCAGCATCTTTTTTTTTTTAAATCATTTAGAATGTTCTATACTAGAAGACTTTTTGTTCTGACTCATTGCCTATCACTTGGTCCCTGGCCAGTTCTAGATTTTAGGGAAGACTGAGAGCACTAATTCTCTTTCATTTCTAACCTTTAAAATTGGGCACAGGTTTTGACAAGAAAGGGAGAGAATGCAATGGCTGTTGGTAGGTTACCAAGCTGTCTGCCCTTTGGCTTCTCTTGACATGATCTGTCTGTGACTTATCACCTTCATTTGCTCAGATTTCCTGTTGTTAGAGTTTCCCTTCCCTTTCCAGGTTATTTCTATGCCCCATGGCAAATGGAGAGTGCCTTAATCTTGCTGTTGGCTGGCTATTATTCAAACAAAAGCTATGATATTAACTTCATTAAAATGTATGCTAGTAAATATTAGAAATAAATTTTATAGTAGAAACTGTTTACATTCCCTATTTTTCTTTTTTTGTTTATTATGTAAAGGTTTATTATTTTTTTTAATTGAAAATAGATTCTTTTCTTATGCAGTACATTTCTACCATTGTTTCCCCTTCCTCCACTCCTCCCAGCTCCCCCAACATCCCCTCTCCCCTAGATCTGCTCCTCCTCCATTTCCCTTCAGAAAACAACAGGCTTCCAAGAGACAACAACCAAACACACACACACACACACACACACACACACACACACACACCATGATACAGTAAGACAAGGAAAAAACCCTCATATTGAGTCCAGGAACCAGAGACTGGATAGCCAAGTTTTAGTTCAGAGACCTAGGGTAGAACCAAACACAACTGGCCAAAAAAAATTAATGAAATGATTCTTAATGATATTCTGCTATACTTATACATCATTGCCTTGTCCAGTCATCATCAGAGAGTCTTCCTCCAGCAGCAGATGGGAATGGGTGCAGAGACCCACAGCCAGACATTATGATGAGAGAGAGCCTAAATTGGAAGTTTACATAGGGCCCTTATTTTTCTTAATAATCATTATTGTTACATGCATATGGTAAGCTATATCAGCCAGTATAAAATGAGCTTTCTATGGACTATTATGTTAAATTTCCTTTTTTACAAGTGTATTTCATAAGTGTGTTTTCTTTACTTACATGGATAATCATATTTTAAGATTTATTTCATCTCCAGTTGTATGTGTTTATGCACACGTGCATGCATGTATTCACACATGTATGTAGGCACTATAGGAGAATATAGGGGTCAGATCCTCCTTGAACTGGAGTTGCAGGCAGTTGTGAGTTGCTTTGATTTTGGTGCTGGAAATTTTTGGTCTTCAGCAAAATCAATCTGTACTTTAAGCCATCTCTTCATTCCAAACAAATGATCATATTATATATGTACTCTATAGCTTGCTTTTTTGTGTAATACACTTCAGGCATCTTTGCCAATCTTATTTAGAGAAATATCTCTTTATTTTGGTTCTATGCGACTATAATATGACTTAAACTTATTGATGAACACTAACATTTCCTAGTTTCTTTTTCCCTTTTAATTATATCAATAGTAATGCTAAAAAGAATGCACATGTATATATACAAATAGTGTTTATATTCATCTTTCTATATGTTTGTTATCTACTATAAATGGAGACTACTCATTTGTTTCCCAACTGCACAGATCCAAATAATCCCACAGGAACTATATTAATTATAACACTGTTTGACCGATGACTCAGGTGTACTTCTAGCTAGCTCTTACATCTTAAACTAACCCATTTCTATTAATCTGTGTATCACCATGAGGCTGTGGCCTACTGGTAAGGTTCTGGTCTCTGTCTCCTTCAGCAGTTATATGGCATCTCCTTGACTCCACCTACTTTCTATATCTTTGTTCAAATTTCCCACCTGGCTTTACTCTGCTAAGCCATTGGCTGAAATAGATTTATTCATTAGCCAATAAAAGCAAAACACAGAAGGACATCACACATCAATCTACCTTTTCAAGTGTGCATGTAGTAAACAATTTTTAAGATTGAGTCAAAGTTTACACATGTGTTTTTTATTTGCTGGAGATGATCAGATTATTTTTAAAAGTGCTTTGTCAAGGGAGGCTGACATGGGAGGATTGCTGCAAGTTTGAAGCCAGTCTGGGTTACATAGTGAGTTCCAAACCACCTCAATCTTCATCGTAAGATTCTCTCTTAAAATACAAACCAAACAACAATACAACCTTACCATCAATTTCCATTCCCACCACCTGAGTTTGGGGTTACCCCTGTTCTCACATTCTTTTCAATAGAGAATTTTATAAAATTCGATGGTCATCTAACTGATAAGCATAAAATGAGGTTGGGCATGTCTATGGTAGAAAAGGAGTCCTCTTACTGTTCATGTAGATTTTTACCCAATAGTTTATAGGTAAAGGATTTCACTCAATGTTATAGGAGGAGCAGCGGGCTGCTTCCTGCCATCCAGCTCTTGGCCGCCTGGCTAGCTTATGCCACGAAATAACAGCCACTCTGTTGTAGGGAGCGGCAGGCTACGTTCCCGCCCGGATCCCACCCGGCTAGCTTAGCCCCAGAAATAATAACATACAAATTGTATTCTTTTAAACACTGCCTGGCCCATTAGTTCTAGCTTCTTATTGGCTAATTCTCACATCTTGCTTTAACCCATATTTAGTAATCTGTGTAGCACCACGAGCTGTGGCTTATCAGGAAAGATCTTAACCTGCGTCCGTGTTGGGTGGGAGAATCATGGCGACTGCCTGCTCGGCTTCTTTCTCTTAGCATTCTGTTCTGTCTACTCCGCCTATCTAATTTTCTGTCCTATTAAAGAGCCAAGGCAGTTTCTTTATTAACCAATGAAATCAACACAAAACAGAAGACTTTCCCACATCAACTCAATGTTTGGATATGAGAAATCAACATTTTTAAAAGCAGGCACGTATTGCACACTGCCTGTGTGAAGCTTAAAGATTGGCTTGAAATGACAGTAATGTTGGGGAAATTGGGTTATTGTAGACCAGACCTGAGTTCTAATTGCTTGATAATAGAACTACCAAAAAGTGGGTTGAGTCTATGATTGAGATGATTTGTCACTTACAAATGAATATCCTTTAAATGCTAAAAGGCAAAAAGAAACTAAGAGAACATAATCGCTTATTTACATGCATTAATGTAAACAATTTGAATATATTATGTTCCTATTTTTCCTGTAGTAACGTGTAACTTCATTTTCAAATTTTTGTTTTTAAGTGTCACAATAATTGTTTATATGTATCAAGTACAATTGAATTTTTCAGTACATTGTCAGATGAGCAAATGGGGCTAATTAACACATCTATCATCACAAATATTCATGTTTCATTATGAGAGTGTTTTTCAGTCTACTTTTAAGCAATTTTGAAGCATCAAATACATTAGTATCAACAATATACATTTGTTGTGCTACATTACAAGAGCTTATTCTTCCTATTAAATTTATTTATCTTGTGTCCATCTTCCCTTTCCTCTGGTAACCACCAGTGACTATACTCTATATTTCTATGAATCTTGACTTGGAATATATATAATATATAATATCATCAACAACCTTACCACATGGGCACCATTACTATATTCATAATACCCAGTGAGGAAACTGAAGCCCAGGGAGGTTGAAGAATATACAATTGGGCAGTGGTAGACATTAGACATGAGACTCCACTAGGCGGTTGATAATATCTATTCTTAGTTTGTGTTTCTCACACTTTAGCATTCACACAAATTGAAAATATTGTTCAAAGTCAGATTTGGGATTGGTGGGTTTATTGTGAGGCCCATAATTCTGCCTTTTGAGTAAGCTTATGTGTTGTAATGCTGCTGCCACTGGTCTGTCAAACAGTTGTGAATATAAAGTCTCCCAGTTTTATGGGATTTCCTCTCAAAAAGTTTTACTAATTTACCCCAAGTGTCATGAGTTTCATCATTGTCCTTTAATAAGAATCAACTTTTTTCCATGGGTGCTTTTTCCATTGAGTATGTTTTTTTTCATCTTTTTTTCTGTATTTTTTAAAAAAAATTGTGGGTAGTGAGGGGAACTGTGTAGGTTGTTTGTGTGTATCGTGCATGTATGTGAGTGAGTGTGTGCATGCGTATACAGAGACCACAGCATTACATCTTGCTATTGCTCGTATGCTTATTCCTGTGAGGCAGGGCCTCTCATTGAATCAGAAGCTTCCTTTTGCAGCTAGAATGGCTGGCCAGTGAACTAGCTCCCAGGATCACCTATCCACAGCCCCCAGTGCTGGGCTTATAAGTGCATAACTTTTATGTGATGCTGGGGATTCAAATTTGGGTCCCTATGCTTGCATAGGAAGTACTATTCTTCCCTAGGCCATCTTCTCAGCCCCAGGAGGTTTGGTTCTTTTTTTCTTGTTTGCTTTTTTGAGACTGGGTTTCTCTGTGTAACAGTCCTGGCTGTTCTGGAACTTACTTTGCAGACCAGGCTGGCCTCAAACTCATAGAGATTAGCCTGCCACAGCCTCCTAAGTGCTAGAATTAAAGGCGTGTGCCACCACTGCCCAGTGGTTTTGTTATTAAAGGGCCTAATTAACCACATTCTAGAAATTTTGAATTATTTAATGATAACACAAGAAGAGGCTCTATTAGAACATCCCAGATAAAGTAGAAAATGTCTGCTCAGTACCATTTCCCATTTTAGAATAGTACAGTTAATTTTACCTGTATGACAGAGAGTATTGCTTCTCCCTCAATACAACCTGAAATTGAAGGTAGTTAAACATTTTCCTTTTAATTTTTAAAAATTTTCTGATGTGCTTATCTAACAGACATGATAAAGTCAAAATATTAAACAAAATAACCCATTTAGGTTTAGATATAATTTATAGCTTTTCATGTGTTTATATTTATTCTACTAAAGCTAAAATGTATTCTTTACATTACAATTACTTGAACTATCTTGGTTAATTTTGTTTTGTTACTGAATAAATTAGGAAAGTAAACACAGTAAAATCTTTGTCAGTATATGAAATTTTAAATGTGTTGAGTTTTTCCAATAACAAACTACCATTATTCTATAAGAATATGGCTTTAATGGAATTGAATTTATTAATCTCTAAATATGAAAATTATTTCTTATATTCTATTATATAAAATATGACTTTCTTATTAACTTGTTGACTAATTTCACTTACATTGGTTAATGTAATGACTGGTGTTGATCATGTGACTGATACACAATACACAGATTTCATCCAAGTAGAAGGGACTTTTTTTTATATCTTTCATAGAGCGTAAACAATCCCTTGATTAAACTGAACTGACAGTCTCTAATATGTGATATGTCCAGTTGCTTTTAAACATGATTCAATTTCAGAAACTGATCTATGACTTACATTTTTAAATTATGTACCTAACCCTTTGGCTATATGGTTTGTTCCAGAAAAATAAACAACCAAGCGTGTGTGTGTGTGTGTGTGTGTGTGTGTGTACTACTACTACTACTACTACCATACCACTTATATGTAGGGTGCTAGACACTTGGGCAAATTTCCCTTTTATGAAATCACAGCATTGAATCCATTTGTTTTGTATAAGATCAGACTTCTTTATGAATAGCTTTAGCTATTCTACAACTCTAGCAATGAGTGACTTTTACATGTTGAAGTGTGGGTATTGTTATCTGAGTCATAAAGAAACTGTCTCCAGCCTTAACAGACTTCACTGGTGAGCACATCATCTAAATGAGAGGTGACAAAGGAAATATTGGCCATAGCATTAATGTGCCGTTAGATGTTACTGTGTCCATCTGCTGGTTGGTATCTTTGCATGGGATAGATTCCAGTGCTCAGTGGTGTGTTGAAATCTGGTGTCCATGGCAACAAAAGCATCTCTGGTCTCAAAGCAAGCACTGTGGGGACCAACTGGATCTCCACTCATACAATGACTTCAAGAAGGAACCACTTTCTTAGCAGATTTTCCAGGTATCTAAGCTCAAAGAGACCCAAAACACAATCAGAAACGAAATATCACCAACATACAAATTTACTTTTCTTTTTTTTAAAAAAAATGCTTTTGTTATTTTGAGATAGAATTAAAGCATAGCTCTTGCTGGCATTGAACTGTGTTGGGTCAGGCTGTCCTCAAAGTCACAATTCTCCTGCTTTAGCTTCCCAAGCGCTGTGATTACAAGCCTGTATCATCATTCCTGATACATATTTTCTCTCTCTTTTTTTTGCTTTTAAAACCCTTTTCTAATTTGCCTGTGAGGCAAAATGAATTACACATATGTTACAAATTGTATCCGTTGAAATAGGTTGGGGTCTCAGCAAAGGTGTTTTAATGTAGTAGTTCAAAACAGAACCTTCAGATTCACCACCAGCTTTGAGATTGAATCCTGGCTCCAGCACAGACGTTTGTTGACTTTAGGTAAGCTACTTAGCATTTTTGAGGCTTAATTTTCTGATTTGCAAAGTGTAATCCAAACATCACTGACCTCTTAGGGTGCTGAGATAAGCCAGGGAGGCTATGCTCATGATGTGTTTAGCAGAGGATCCTCTAGGTATAGAGGGGGCTTGTGTGTGTCAGTCATTCTTTTATTTTTATTTTGAATATTATCCCTAATGTGAAATGAAACTCTGTTGTCCAAATAGTACAAGGATGTGTTTTTGGACTTCTGGCAGTCTGTCTACTATTCCCTGAGGTGGTTTTGGTAAGCTGCTGTGTCCTGACTGGCAACAGTAGAGCTCTGAGATTTTCACACAGAGGCTGCAAAGGGCTAGCAGGAAACAGCCTGCGCTCTGCCACACAGGAGATTAAACTGAGCTGCTCAGACAGATTAGGTGTCAAAGTAAATTGAGTGCCTGGGCATCACCCCTGAAATATGAACCTACATGAGTTCCCCTTTCCTCTGGGGAAAAGAATCTTCCTTTCTGTTGGAAAGAAAACCTTAGGTTCCTTACAAACTGAATCTAGGGACTTGATGTGCTGAGTCCCTAGAGGAAATCATCTCACTGACTTGAAGCTACTGTCAAATGCTAAGAAAACGATGTTGGAATGTTGATTTCTTGTTCTGTCCACCCCCAGCTTTTTTTCCTTCTGAAGCTCATTTGTTTACATGGCATTAACTCAAAATTTCAGAGGAATTTCGATAGTTGTGATTTGTTGAAGTTACAACTTTAAATAACTTTTCCTTAGCAAATGATCCAGACGATATATATTAGGTAGCCTGTTTTGGAAAAGGATGAATAAATACAATTAATGATTCTTTCAAGGTGTTTATTAAGATTCTAGAGATTGAAGTGAATTGTTTTTGTATTAATACACTTTCTGCTTTGTGTCAGAAAACCATAGTGCAGTTCATTGCAGATTTTACAGACTAAATCTACATTTCACTCTTCAGCTTCTAGCTCCTATATATAGTGATTAATAATAAAGCTTTTAGTACTATCAACTACTCTGCTCTAATGATTCATAATTGTGACTTTTCATTATCCATAATCAATGAGGTCCTGCATGTATTCATGAGTTCTACTTATGACCTTCAGTATCACACCAAGTAAGTTCAGGTCTTGAGTTTAATATTTGTGTTGATCTGTTATATGTTTTTCCTCTGAATCCAGTGCTTCTCCCAGTTGAGCATGCAGTAGAATCCCTGGAGGGTTTGTGAAACACACATGACTGGCTCTCTCCGTAACGTTTTGACATAGTAGGTATAAAACTGGGCCTGAGAATGTTTGTACATATATGCTCCTGTTTCTGCTACTGGTTTGGAAAATACATTTTGAGAACATTATTAGCCTAAACTTGTACAAACATCACTAAATGTGGGAACTAGATGGAGTCATGTGACAGTTGTGGCATAAATTTCTTATAACTGCCAGAAAATGGGTCAAAAACTAAGACTTACTATATGCTAGTCACTATGATAAATGTAACACTTCTATTACAAGTAGAAAGTAGGTCATAAAAATCACAGGGTAACATGCAAATACTCATGCTGAATTAATTGTGAGGACTTCATGACACACAAGCATTTATACAACTTAGCCTTTTCTTTCAAAGCAACTCCTACCACACTGGTAGCAATTCTGTGAGTCGAACAGCAAGTTAAAAGAGTATGTATGACATTCAGACTCAAGAAAAAATAAGAGCTACAGATACTGATATTTGGGAGAATACTCTATCCCAGTGTCCACCCAATAGCCACCAACAATCCTTTCCAGGCTCCCATTTCCCTTTGAGGTTTTAACATTGAAACTGAAAAAGCAATTGTCTGTAAAAGACATTTGACATTTGATCTCAAGAGCAGTTATCTTAACAAAGAAAACCAACAAGGAAACTGAAAACTTGGAGGAAAACAGGTGGTGTTAGGAACATGTCCCCCAGAGGCCTGTTTTAAAAGGCTTTGTCCTCAGCTGGTGCTATTGGAAGGTGGCAGAACCTCTCAGAGGATTTGGTTGTTTGTGTGTGTGTGGGGGGGATGTCCTCAAATGGAATTGTGGGAGCCAACCTCTTTCCCTTCTTTGAATCTGACATGAGGTCTTCATCCATTACATGATTCTAACACACAAGGTGCCGCTCCACAACTGGCCCCAAAGCGTCAGACCACCAACTGTGGATGAAACCTTTTGAAACAGAGTCATTTTTGATATTGCTACAGTGACAGCAAGCTCACTAACATTGAGCATAAGAAAACTAAATGTCCAACACTCTCCAAATGTGCAAATCGATATTGTCAAAGGGGAAAGTGAGCACATGAAGAGGATGAAGTAGGATATTATTGAGAAGGGCAATCATAACAGAAAAGAACTCTGAGAAGTTCACAATATGTTAGCAGTAAAAACACTTCCATTGAAGGATTAGACTATTGTTGAATAAACATCCCTAAAAGTTCAGCCAAAAGACAATAAGACTGATAAAATGAGAGAAGATTATACCAGCTTTGATGGGAGAAGCATCACACGGCCCCTTCTCTAGATGAAGAGCAACCAATGGCTGCCGAAAGAAGGAGAACTCCTTTTCTCCAGGAATGAGCCCTGGTTATCAAAACCCCAGTGGTCAGCCCTAAACGTAGTACATAAAGGCAAAGCTAAATGAACTCAGTAGGTTGTATACATACATGTATGTATATGTGTAATAATAATTTTAAAAGAAGAGGTCATGAATTTAAGAGGGAGTGGGTTCATGGGGAAGTGAGATGAGGGAAAAGGGGGGATGGGAATGATGTAAAGACAGTACTCATGTATGGAATTTCAAAAGTTATAAATTAAAGAGCAATTAATTAGAGGAATGCTAACCTCTGCCTACTAGTCAGTCCCAATTAAAAGAAAATAAAGTAAGCAAAGAGGGAAATGATGGAAAATGAAATGGAGTGCAAGACATGCGTGGCAACAGTTAAATAGTTAATAGTTAAATAGTTCACCACGAAGCTGAATGGAAGGGGATTTTAAAAGCTTTCAAAAAGTAAACCAGAATTGGTTTTGTGCACCTGAGGAAGCCAGATGAGGAGCAAGAACTCCAAAATTTGAAAATAAAAAGCTAATTCTCAGTTAGAATTTTATAACAGACTATGCTATCTCTTAAGTATAAAAGTAGCAACATACTCTGATGCTACAGATCTCCAAGCTTCACATTTTTGGGGCACCCACAACAAGGGAATGAGCCAAGCAACAGAAAAGTGTGGGGACCTCAAATCCTGGAGTGGCAAAATAGATGTGGTAACAGGAACCTATGAGAACAGTGCTAAAGGGCATTTTGGATGGTAGCTGAGTATAAATGCCAAAACGGAAGATGGAGAAGAGAGGAAAAGATGATCATCACACGTGCTATTTAGGGAAGGTGAGGAAGTAGGATGGAGGTATTATAAGACAGCTAATTAGTCACACCAAATTCATAAATAATTAATAAATAGGAAAATCATTATATAAGAATTTCATTTTAATATATGGAGGTAAGTCATTAGAAAAAAACATGGTTTATAAAAGTGTTCTAGATTTTTTTTACCTCCAGTGAATTGGAATATGAGGGGGGAGAGGTAGAACAAGGAAAAACTGTTCTTATTTTGGAAACCTGCTGACTCTCTGGGTTAGCTATGTGTAATTTTTTTTTGAGAAATATCAGGAACATATTCCTTCACTGGCCTCACCTATATGGTGGGCTAAAATATTCCACAATGTATTCTGTCCTTCACATTTACCCTGTTAACACTAAGAAATCTTAATTGTTATGTATTACTAAGCTATCCAGTGTAGTGTTAAGGGATACATGTAGACTGTTAAAGGTTGCTATCATTAAGCAAATTAGCTGATTCGCTGTGCTAATATAATTACCATTATGCTATTTTAAATTTGTATTAGTTTTCAGACAGTGTATTTGGATTATGTCCCTCACTAAGTCCTCCCAGATCCTCACTTCCTCCCAACCCACTCTTTTTTTTTGTGGCAAGAGTGGTTAAACTGTCATCTAGTATGGATCTCAAAATACTTTATAATTTTATTACCCGTAGGTCTGTATCATGTACAGTAAGCAGCTCTCTAGGCTTCTTCAGCCTGCACATCTGTTGCTTTGTTTTTTGCCTGATAATGAACCAATATTCCTGGAGTACTTACATTAAATAATGAAGCCATTTATAGAAGAATGTTGCCAACCCATATTTAACATCAGAAATATGGTCTGCTATAACTCTTACATTCTTAGAAGTCACACTCAAATAAGATTTAATTAAAGTGATGACATTTCAATATTTTGAACTAGTTTGAACTAATAACCCTGTGTGAATTTAACACTTTGTGTATTTTAACTTAAGACTGTGTCTTAGTGAGGTACTGTGTAAAATCATGAAAATAAGTGTATTAAACTTTTATATGGGGGTGATAAAGTTTTAGTTAAAATAATTAAAAGTGAAGGCATAGATGATTAGGATACAAGAGTGGTTGAAACATTTATGCAATACAAAACGAGACAAAATTTTCTCATATGCATGACTCAGATGCTTCAAAATCTAAAGTGCTTCCAATCCATTCTACTGGTCATATCTAATAATTATATAAAGCAATGTATTGCCAACTACCTCTAACCACTTAAGCTATCCTATTTAATTCTCATGAAATCTCAAGTTACAAATTACTTCTCTCGTTTTCAGACTAGAAAATAGGAAACATGTGAAAGGATAAATAACTTTTCCAGGATATATGGTAAGAAGTAGAATAATTATAGCACTATTGCCTAAGTTGGATGCTTTTTAAACATATTTTTCTCCAATTTAATATGTGTATATATAGTAAATTTAATCATATTCATCCCTATTATGAATTTCTTACCCTCTCCACCTCCCACATACTTTTTTCTTCTTCCCAACAAGTCCTTCTTCACTAGGGTACTTTTGATAGGCACCAACTAGTTGGGAATCTAATTAAAAAGCTGCAAACCAAGACTAACCTCTGAAATTTATAGTCTCCCATTGATAAGGAATTGAGTCAAGTCTAGAATCCAAATTCTTCTACTAAGTTGTGATCTCTTTACATCATTCATCTAGTTTAACATAAATGTTCAAATTTCCTCTTCCTTGAGTATGTCAATAAATACTGACAAAATGGCAGCTAATTTGTTTTCTGTTTATTAAGAGGCCTCTCAAGGGACCATTTGGAGATTTTAAACCAACCTGAGGATTTAGGACCAAATTAGTTGCCTACAAAATCTCACAGAGGTGAGGTACAGGAAAGTCATTACCAAATAGAACATAGAAAGATGTTAGGTGGTGTTAGGATGGGAAAAAGCATGATGCCTGCAGAAGTAATGGTAAGGGCAAGCGGTAAGCAGGTTTCCAGTGTTACATTTGTTCTCGGGTTTTCTTTTTCTTGTGTGTGTGTGTGTATGAGCTTTTACTTATATATTTGATTTGATCTTATTTATTTTTAAAAACAATCTTTCCTCATTATTATATACCATTCCCAGTTCCCATTTCCTCCCCTTTTCCTGCTCCCCCTGCTTTCCCCCTACCCTACCCCATCCACTCCTCAGAGAGGGTAAGGCTTCCTTCCCAAGGGGAGTCAACAAAGTCTGACACATCACTTTGAGGCAGGACTAAAATCCTCCTTACTATATCTAGGTTGAGCAAGGTATCCCTCTTAAGAGAATGGGTTCCAGAAAGCCAGTTCAAGCACTAGGGATAAATCCTGATCCTACTGCCAGTGGCCTCTCATTCTGCCTCAGCCACTCACAATGGTCACCCACATTCAACAGACCTAGTTTTGTCCTATGCTGGTTCCCATGCTGTTAGTCTGAAGTTGGTGAGCTAGTTCCATGATTTTTACTATTTTTCTTACATTTTATTCTCTTTCTTAACACTTTGCTGTAGTGTCCTTAGCTGTTCTTTTGTTTGTACTGCTTATTGCATGTAATGTATTTATTTTCATGCTGTATGTTTCTCAGGGAGCCTTTCCTGCATCATACATGGGCCAACTCCGTATTTTTTACTGTCATCAATGTTTTACTACTACTGAGATGGGTTCTGGTCAGCTTCCCAGCAAACAGAATAGTCTTTGTACATATTTCCTGAAAGAAGGAATAAAGCAGTTGAAATGCTTTTAATTTCATGAAATCTAATAACACCTTTGAGGCTATTATACAGTCTCCAGAAGGAAGGGCCATATTTTGAATCTAGCTCTTCACAATCTCTTTTTCTAAATATGTTTTTAGTCTCTGACAGAAGAGGTACTTAGGATTCAGTATTTGATGGACACAATTATTGGTTAGTCATGAACATTGTCATATTTTCACTTATAATCAACCTTTCAACAGCCACAGGATGTTAAATTTTGCTTTTTTCATTATAAATGGGAAATGTACTAGCTTGTAACAGGTCAAAATGATCCACTCATGCCATTCTGTGATAACAAATAGAACCCTGTGATTGCTAACATTAAGGACACGGTGGAAGAATAGAATAATGTTGAGCCGCACAGTGCTTTGCATCTTAAAAGCTTTTGTTTTGCATTTTAAAATCATCCCCATTGTGTTTATATTTTTGGAGGTGATAAAATCCTGTATATGTTTCTGGACCTTTTTCATTTACTATTTTAAGGCTTGCAATTTTTCTTGGCAAACTGAACACTAAGAGATCAGCTATTGGAATTGCTTCTCTTTGTTTCTCTAGCACAGTCACTGTTTTCTTGAAAAGAAGAAAGGTAAACTTAATATCGAAAATGGTGGCTTTGATTTTATGTTCAAGTAGCATCTCCTTAAACAGTTGTTAAATATGAATAATAAATCACAGATTAAAAATTGATTTACAGTAATTTTCCTTGTACTGTGGCAAATAAATGACTATCTAATCATACCCTTCCAGTAGTGAATAAGCAAACACCTGAACAGATAATTAAACCATGTGTTTGAAAGAAAACTGGACCTTCAGAATATTTCTTGAGCATATGCTGACTGAATATTTCTTTAATTTGGTAGCTTGAACTTTTAATTAATGAGGTGACAGCCTATATGGGATAACGGTTGCTTCTTTATGCAGATTGACCAACAGGTGATTCAACATCAGTATGTCCAGAAGTCATATAAAAGGACTCAGTTCTTCCCCTTGGTGCAGATAATTTCTTCAAGGTTCTAACTGACACTGCTGTGCCATGTGGCTTTAAATATTTGGTTTTCAAGCTTTGGGGATCTTATAGTTTACAGCAGGCAAGCCACATGTCTGTCCTGACGCACCAAATGAAAGCCAAAGGCAAATCAATAGTTTTATTTGCTAATGCTGTTTTATTAAAGCGATTTCAAGCCCATTATACTGTTATAATTAGCTTCAGCCGTCATCTTGCCCCAGACCTAGAGTCACCTGACAAGAGAGAGCCTCGTCTGAAGGACTGCCTCAATCAGATTGGCCTGTGGCCATGTCTGTGAGGCATTTTCTTAATTGCTCATTTATGTAGGAGGTCCTAGCCCACTGTGGGTATTACTGTCCTTAGGCAGGTGGGTCTGATCTATGTAAGAAAGGTAGATGAGCAAGGCAGGAGGAGCAAGCCAGTTTATGCTTTTCAAGTTTCGAGCTTGAGTGCCTGTCCTGGTTTCCCTCAGTGATGAAGTAAGTAGAAATAAACTCTTTCCTCCCCCAAGTTGCTTTTATCAGGGTCTTCTTTGGTATTCTTTTTCCTCTCATCTGTCCCAACTGTGGTAGACACCACTAATCTAGTTTATTTTCTACTTTGCTGAACATTTATATCACCCTTCATGGCAGAAAAAGCACTGGTGTTTGGGCTTTTTTTTTTTTCTTAAAAAAGCAAGGACCCTCCCCATCATTTTATTTTTACCCATGTTTGACTTCATCTTGAAAGTTTTGGTACACTAATGCAGACTGTGAGAGCTGAGTCCTACTACCTTCTGACTAGTAGTTATGTTTAGATCCATTCCAATTTCAGATGTTAAAATGTGAAAAAAAGAAGTACATCTTGGAATTGAGAAAATTTTGTAGTGTTTGAGGGAAGGTTACTTATGGCTGTATAGAGCAGCGCTATTCAGCGTGTACCTTGATGGCCAGTGCTATTCTGCAAATACGTTATTGATCTACAAAGACGGAGGCACAAAAAATGACAGTAAGTATTGAACTTTTGGACAATTAAACTGTAATTTTTGCTATTTGAGTCTAATAATACAAAATTGGGACTTCTGTTTTGTTTTTTTTACTTCAATTTTCTGTAGCAATGATCAATATGTTATTTTAGGAGAATAGCAGTCCATGGTGCATTAGAAATAAAATGAACAAAATAAAACTAGTCTTTTACCAATGACAATTTCTATAATATTGATCCTCATGCGCCTCAAATTTTGGCATTCCTTGGATCACATGGAATGCTTAATAAAGCATGGGATACTGGTCTTTACATAGGTCTCCAGGCAGGTAGTGGGAGAATTTGCATTTCTACCAAGTTCCCAGCTGGTGTTCATATTTCTGGTCCAGGGATGCTTTGAAAATCCTTGCCTAAGATCAGTATACTGCTGGCTGCAGAACTTTTGTGGCCAAAGATTTTCAGTCTGGTTTGTTGTACAGAATCTCTCAATGCTCTTTAGGAAGGTTTTCTTCTTCCAGAAGTCATGCTTGTATCTAGTGAAGTTAGACTAACTTCTCCAAACCTTAGTGTGAATATTGCCTTGGAGGCTGTTAGAATTCCACCAGTTTTCCGAGCCTCAGGAGAGGCTACAAAATACATTTGGTCATATTTGATGAGATGTTCACACTCTTAGGAGGGCAAGATGTATATTTTGCTTCTCAGGTGAATTGGTGCCATGATTGGCTGTAAATAAGCTCCTGATTTTTTGAAAATGTTTTAGACAGTCTGTTGACAGCACTGTAGAATTTCTGACTGTTGAAGTAGCACAAATGCCCAAAGTGGCCCTTTCTTGTTTAAAAGTCACATCACATTAGACTTTGAGATATTTGCATTGCCTCATGGAGGTGACATAGGCACTTTCTTAGTGAATATTTGCATTGCATATCCACAGCATGCTTTTCAGTAATGACTATGATCATATGTCACCCTGAACAATATGCACTACCCTTCAAAGATTTTATGAAGTGACCTTCGGGGAAAATCATCTTTGGAACTGTCAAAAACATCAATCGCTGGTGCTGCAGGCAGAGTGACTTCCTTTCTTGTCCTGATAGCAAATGTGTAAATCTTTGCAGTGTCCAGAGTCACTCTAAATATTAGCTGTTGTCTTGCCCTTCAGTGAAGTCGTAGTAACTAGCCCCCTGTGATTCTGGATTTTATAACCTGTTAGAAAATTTCTTCTCAAACTTCTTGTATCTGACTAACCTGGTAAACATGCTAGAGTTCGTGTATGGGATTTGAGATTATGTATTTTTTGTAGGATTCTATTGATGCTAGTGTTCCTTAGCCTATGGAACACAGGTAAAGGAACAAAGTGATAAGTAGTTTTGAACTTCTTTCATATGGCAACGCCTCTTGTGAACTAGAGACTAGTGTAATCCTCTCTACTAGACGTTTATCCTGGTTACCCAGAGTGGTCTTTACCAGCACCCTTATATTCATAGAACAATAATATTTAACTTACTCTACAGAGACTATTCACCTTAAAAACCATTCCTTTTATGTCGTTACACTTTGGGATCTTTTTACCTCAGTTGTTTTCCAAATTGAGGCACTGAAGTTATAACATAAAGACAGAACATATGCATATCATGTGTAAATCCTTGGGAAACAGCCCTCATAAAAAATTTTCAGGTTTATTTCTAGCAGAAAATTCTGTTGCAGGGAAAGGTTGTTATGAATGTCATACTGAAGGTAATTCTAAAACATTTTATCAGAGAAAACACCCCATATCTAAGAAAAGACAAAATGAGGTCTTTGTAATGTGCTGCTTAATGATGTCCCCAGCTTTCATTTGTTAACCTTCAGCTAGCTATCAATGGTCAGTGGTGCATGAGATGAGTGCTGCTGTGCTAAAATGAGCATTTCATTGTTTGCTTTAGTCTCGAGTGAAACAGGAATAATAAGAAATGTTAATGCACTTATATATGGCCATCATACACACCTCTTCCCAAAGGATATGTTATTGTAATGTAGCAGGGATTGTTTTAGACAGTGAAATCTGCTCAGATCTGAGGATGAATGCTGGATTCTTTTCCTAGCCAAATGTATCAGTTAACAAGGTTTGTAGCTGAAAAGTGGTAGAAAATGTGAGTTTTAGTGGCTTGAAATAGGGTGACTCTTGTAATGCATTAATACATCTGGAAATAGGTAGCTGTTGGCCATTGTTCAATGAGTGACTGGTATCAGTGCCTTTGTCTGTACTGTTCTTGGCCCCTCCTGCATTATGGTTGCAAAATTTATGCTGAAGCTGCAGATGCCAGACCTGTGTTCAAAGCAAGTAAACGTGAAAATGCTCTCAACTTACCAGAAGAGCAAAAGCTGTCCAATAAATCTCTAGCTAATTTCTCCTCCAGTCTGAGACCCAACTGTCACCTGGCCACACAAAGCTAGCAGGAAAAGCTTGCATTGATCTGGGTTGCCTTGCAACACATTAGCACACAAGAAAGAAAATAATAGCTTTCTTTAATTTTTTAAAATTACATTGATTTATTCTAAGTGTGTGCTGGGGGGGTTATAATATTGAGTGGGCATGGAGGTCAGAGAACAACTTGCAAGAGTTATTTCTGTTCTTTTACTGTGTAGGATCTGGGTATTGAACACAGGTTGTAAAACTTGGTGGCAGTTGCCTGAACCCACTGAGCTATCTCCCTAATCCCCCAAATGACTTTGAGTATGCAACTGTGTGTCACACCCAAAGTAACCAGAAGTAGAATTTCCGTTCCTGCTGTGATCCAACTTTTTCTTTTCTTTGCAAAATGTATTTTTCATTACTGGGAATAACATGTATAGTAAAGAGGTTTGATAGCAGGGAGAAACAAAGGTCCAATAGGCTTTTTTTTTGTATAAGTGACATGCATATGTATACAGGTTTCTGAAGGCACAAATTCTATTTAGATTCCAAAGAAAACAGAAATGGTCCTCACATCCTAAATACAAATCTGTTTTTAAATTCAACAGCAGAATTTCCCTGGTAACTATTGTGGTGGTCTCCTTATCCTACCATCTTTTTAGAAAGTCAAGTATTAAACAGCTTGTGTTGTCAGCTTAATGAATCCCTAATGATTCTGAAAGAAAACCTTGCATTATTAATTATAATTAGAATGCCTCTTGGGATGCTTCAAGATTCAGCTGTTGATAAAGAGCAATCAATAAGTTTTGTTTTTATAATGAAGCAGCATGAAGCATGAAAATCTTGAGATCATGTATATTTTCTTTTTAAAATGGTTCTTTGAATATTGATTTCTTTTATTCTAGTACTTTTGGTGTATTTTCACTCTAAGTTTTGTTTGGCTTTCTTTGCTTTTTCAACCAATACTAATTAGATTTTTATTTGACATTGCCAACTGTTGAGTCTAACTACTTGTGCCCCTTCTTTTAACCTTACTAAATAATTTAGTTGTTACTGTGATTTAATTCTTCTTTTGAAATTGAAATTTTCATATTTTTCTGACAGTGTATTTTTTTTTCTGTTCTCAATTAAAAACCTAATTTTTACAGTTAAAGTCACATTTCTCACTGTGGCTTTGTAATATTCTGAAGGTGATTGCCTGATTTAATCCTCTCTGTACTTTTTGACTCAGAATTAGCTCATGCATTTTTAGCTGTAGTACAGTCAATGAGGGAATGATTTCCATATTGTACATATTCTAGAATTTCTGTAGAAAAATTAGATGAAAGGCTATTAGATCCAGCACTTGGGAGGCAAAGACAGGCAAATTTCTATGAGTTCCAGGACAGCCTGAGCTCTAATACCCTGTCTCAAAAAACCATACATACATAAGTAAATAAATAGTGTTTCAAAATTTCCGCATCACACAGTTACAGCTTCTGGGTGTTGTGACCATGGAAATGTGAACATGAAATGTTATTCTTTACATGTTGCTTCCCCTTTTCTGGTTGACATAATAACTGTAAACTTTGTCCCCTCTTTTTGTACCTGCACAAGGCTTGGAACTTGGTTGGGTTGATATTTTGGGTCAAGAGCTCCAGGGGCCAAGGACTGTATTTCATCACATTCATCACTATAATTGATGCCCATTAAATCAATGAATGAATGAAAAATACCATGCTGTAATTCTTAGAATTGAGAGTTGCCTTGTGCCTGCTTTCCTCTGCTCTTAATAACGTGTATCAGAAGACTTCTTGCAATACCCCTGCAGATCCAGAAATTAAGACCCACACAGCTGTGATTTGCCCATGAGTGCCCAGCTGCTTAAAGTTCTATAAATATTTTCAACTTTTCTTTTTAGGGCACAGTATGCCTTGTATGTCAGTAAAGGAGGGTGGAAATGAATGTGATATGAAGAGAAGAAAAATGTTGAATTTGTTCATCACATTCAGGTTTTAAGTTAACTTTACAATTGCTGCCTAAGAAATAGATAATAAAATGGGTGACTCTCTTATTCTTGGGAGATGAAAATATGATTTCAGCTTTATTAACTGAGGTTGCAATGTTGAGATGATGCCAGCTTCCCTGCTGGGCAACCTACCGACATTTCACCTAGGCATCGAGTTTCCTGTTCCTCTGTCTGTGACCTTCCTGCTGTTCCCACTTTGCCAAAGGCTTGATCTCCCTCAGCTGTGTGAGCATCTGCCCTTTGTTGTACTTGAGCTGAGAATGATTCCAACATTTCAATTGCTCTTTTCCCGGTGAGCTCGAGAGACAGAGTGGAAAGCTGCGTGACAGCTGTTGGACTCTCCAGCCGGAAGATAAGGACTTTCCTAAAGCCCCGCACCTTTGAAGTCAGCGGCTTCTCTCTAGGTTGCTCTGTCTTTGAAGTTGTAGTCAGGCCTGCTGCTCTCCTTAGAGGTACAGTGGGATAGTCCACAGTCGTTTTAACATGGGACATCCTTTTGTGAGTAAAATAGAGAACTTTTTAAGACACTCGAGCCTGCTATTGCATTGGTCAGTTATTTATTGCCATATAGCAAAATGCCTCAAGACTTAGTGGGGTATGTGGTATTGTTACGATTGCTTACAAGTCTGTAGGTCATCTGGCAGTGGTTCTGCTCTGTGAGAGTTAGCTGATCTTGGCTGAATTTCCTCCTGTATCTATAGTTAGCTTCAAGGTCAGCTAATGCTGGCAGATCTGGGCTGAATGACCTCCCTTATATCTTTCAGTTAGCCAGTTTGGGGGTAGACGGATAGGATAGGGATGGCTGACTTATAGGAGTAGGGATAGAAGCATGGAAGCACTTCACTGGACCACTTAAGTCATATGGCCAGTCCAGTTTCAAAGGGTAGCAGCTGAACTCTCTCTCTCTCTCTCTCTCTCTCTCTCTCTCTCTCTCTCCCTCTTTGTGTGTGTGTGTGTGTGTATGGGAGAAACTACAAAGTAAAATGACAAGGCAATGGATTTAGAGAGGGTGGGATATTAGGTTTTCCAGGATGACAGAGTAGGTGATGTAGCAGGCCATGGTTCATTGGGAATGAATGCATGGGTGTGTGTTTTCAGAGTTGTAGAGTACAAGGAACTCAGGACCACGAGGGGTGCACCCACACACTAAGACAATGGGGATGTTCTATTGGGATCTCACCAAGGCCAGCTGGCCTAGGTCTGAAAAAGCATGGGATAAATCCGGACTAGCTGAACATAGCGGACAATGAGGAATACTGAGAATTCAAGAACAATTGCAGTGGGTTTTTGATCCTACTGCACGTACTGGCTTTGTGGGAGCCTAGGCAGTTTGGATGCTCACCTTACGAGACCTGGATAGAGGTGGGCAGTCCTTGGGCTTCCCACAGGTCAGGGAACCCTGATTGCTCTTTGAGCAGATGAGGGAGGGGGACTTGATCGGGGGAGGGGGAGGGAAATGGGAAGCAGTTGTGGGGACGAGGCAGAAATCCTTAATAAATAAATAAATTAAAAAATAGAAAGATATGTCTGATGGAAAAGAAGTATAAGACAGGTCCTGAGTAGTCATCCATGATAATGTAGTCCCTTTGTAACCATCACCTCTCGTTGGGGCTGTTATGAAGAATGCCAAGCTGCTTTACCCACTTCACAGGTATAATGAACTATTTACCACTGCCTTCTCAGAACCAGTACCAGGTAGTAAATGTCTATTTCCCCAGAGTGAGACCAGAATGGATGTGGTATAGTGCTTACTAATGTTCATTTGTTTTTTATTGTTTGTATCCAAATCCAAAAAAATAAATAGTGCTTATTTAGTCCAATTGTTAAGCTATTATGTTGTTTTTAGCACTGTTCTAGCCTTTAAATTGAAATAGTATGATTTCAAAAACTGAGTAATCCTTCCTGCCAGCACAAATACAAACCACTTAATGACTGTAATCATCAGTAAAGTGTGTCTTTTGTGTATTCACCTCACACTTGACATTCTCGTAGTCACTTTTCTCTCATTTTTAGTTCAAATTATCCTTTTGATAACCTTCAAGGGTCTAAATGATGATTAATACTTCCTGGTCCTACATGTATATCTTCAAGTACTAGCCTTACCCAGCCCCCATCTGGCTCAAATGGCTCCAGATACATCATCCTTCTTAGTGAGCCTTGAAACACAGGTAGGTGCACCCTACCTTAGGGTTATTGCATAAGCGGTTTCCTCTGCCTAGTGAATTTTCTTTTCATATGTTGCATTAATGCCCCTATCTCCTTTACTTATTTGGTCAGTTAACAAGACCCATACTTACTTCCTTATTTTTTATAGCACTCTACAACCCTTTCACTCCAGTACTCCAAGCTGTTTTTCGTGCCACATAGTGTATATTTTCTTAACACTAATGCAGTCTGGCATGTTAGATGATTTACTCAGTTATATAAACCACACATTGTCTAATCCACCCCCTTCACGTGGAAAGTCTCTAATACCATCTCTGGATTGATGACTCACCGGAAGAGCTCAGAAAAGCCAGCATGTGGTCATAACCACTGCTATGATTCTCTTATACTGAGGAGATAGAAAGCAGAATGGATAAAGGCAAAAAAGAGTAGAGGGAGTGAAGCCTAAGGAAAACCAGGTACAGGCTTCCCAGAATCTTCTCCCAGTGATGTAAAAATATGTACTTCATTCCGCTGGGAAAGACCAGTGACAACTCCACTAGGGAAGCTCACTGGCGCTCAGTGCCTGCAGATCTTATTAAAGGCTGTTTAAGTAAGGACCCTCTTCCCACCATATATCAAAATTCGAGCTTCCCCAAATGAAAACAAGTGTTGAACATATGCCACATTGTTTATGCAAACAGCTGAGGCACAGGGAGACTTTCTTACCAGTCCTTGGAATGGTTGGCCACCGCATGCAGGTTTTCGAATTCCAACCAAAGGCCAACTTTCTAAGCAGGCTTTTTAAAGAAAAATAGCTGCTGGGATTACTCTATTAACCATTTTATCTGTGTCATGCGAAGGTATAAAGGTTTTGAGCACAGAGATCTATTTTGTATTCCATGGTATATCCCTGAGAACCATGCCTAGTGTGTAATGGGTGCTGGCTAAGTCCTGGTTGAGGAAATGAATGAAATACATCTTTTAGTAAATTCTCTGAGGTAGAAATATCATGCAAAGGATGAAAGATTCCCTAACTTACTCTCACAGGGAACTGGAATTGTCAGAAGTCTCATCTCACACCCAAGCAATTCCTTGTCTAGGGAGCCTAACACCAGCCTGTCTCCACACTCGAATCATATTTTCTGATGCTTTCACATGGAAGCATAGCTTTACAATGGATTTTCAAATGCGTATGATGGAGTCGCTCAGCAGATGAATTGGAAAAGGCTCTGCAAGAATTCATTTGCGCAGGAGCAATACAACGAGAATAACCTAGTTATCTCTTTCCTGAGGCACTAACTCTCTTGGTATGTTTTTGCCTTTCTTTACCACATTTTTTGTTTTGCCATAATTAGTGCCTGGAAGAGAGTAAAGTGTTATCTTTAAACATGTCTGCTGAGCTAGTTGGGACTAAGAGTGTCCTAGATGTGCCTATGACTTTTCCTGGGGCTGGTTGTGGCATTCATGTCAACAATGTCTTTTCTTAATGGTTGTTCTTATAGGCAAAGTGCCCTGCCGAGGATTTCCCTTCCATATAAAGTACATTTCCTTCTTTCTTCTCTGAGTGCTAATCCTGGACCATTTTTCATTGTGACAATGTAAGCTCTTCAGTTTACCTATTATCCATGTGTTTTTAGGTAAAAAGCTCATTTTTCATTTCCTGAACTCGCTCAGTAATAGCTAATTTCAAAGTTACTTGTGTCAAGATTTTAGCCCATCTGGAAAGTCTGTTTCACCATAAATTTGCTTGTCACATTCTGAAGTTTTAATGGATGGGGTGAGTCATTTGTTTAAATTCGACAAAGAGCATCCTATCCAGGCTTTGTGTTTCTGCTTAAGATTGGTCACAGCTCAAAAACTACTCAATTGAATTCATCAGCAGAAAAAAAATGAGTGGCTTCTAAAATGAGTGCCACACTATCATGTTAGAATATAAATCTTACACTTGTCATTAAAATTAAGTTTTAATATCATTGCAGTAATATATTGAAATATTAATGCAAATATAATGTTATTTTTGTTCAAGAAGAATATTTTTTTGTAAATTGAAGGGTAACTATGAATCTTTTGGGAGTTATTGAAAAATAATTTCACTACAAGAATCCATAATATGAAGATGAATTAATGTTTCTGGTTGTGATACGGTGAATTCTAGAAGAGAAACTGTCAAAGAGCATTCACCAGCAACTGATGGAGGAGGATCATTTGTCTATGTGTTAATTTTAATGGTTAATAAAGAAACTGCCTTGGCCTTTGATAGGACAGAAAAATTAGATAGGCAGAGTAAACAGAACAGGATGCTGGGAAGAAAGCAGTGAGGTCAGTCGCCATGATTCTCCTACCCGAGACAGATGCAGGTTAAGAATCTTGCCGGTAAGCCACCACCTCGTGGTGCTACACACATTATTAGAAATGGGTTAATCAAGATGTAAGAATTAGCCAATAAGAGGCTGGAGCTAATGGGCCAGACAGTGTTTAAAAGAATACAATTTGTGTGTTGTTATTTTGGGTGTAAAGCTAGCCGTGTAGGAGCTGGGCAGGAACCCAGCCCGCAGCTCATTCTACAAGCAACTTACACAAATTTCTTGGCTTTGAGAGAAATGTTTTAAATACAGGAATTTAGTCGTTTTGATGAGCTTGGGTTAGCACTTCTGGAAACATTAAATATAAAGCTTATATGGAAAAAACTAGTGGAGATGAGCATTTGGAAGTTGGGAGCAGGAGGTTCAGGATTTCAAGGCCAGCTTGAGGCACACAGTGAAAGCCAGGTTGAGCTATAAGGGACCTTACCTAAAAAATATCCCCCAAATGGAATCACATATCAAAGTATTATCAGCTAGACCTCTTTACTATGGTGATTTTTCAAAGAGGTGTTTGAAATTGATACAGAAAACTAATAGGAGAACATAGAAGTAAAGTCCAGGTGTTTTGTATTTTAGGTCTCTGTACTACCTTGGTCCATTTTTAAATTCTAAGGCAGTGCTTTCCATTTTTCAGCAGGCATCCAAGTCACCCAAAGGACTTCTTAATACAGACAGCTGGGTTTTATAGTAGAGTTTCTGCCTCCAAATGTCTAGAATAGAGCCAGAGAATTTGCATTTCTGTAAATTTCCCAAATGATAGGCTGATGGTGTTTAATCAGTGAACATGCTAGGAACCGTTGGTTTAGAAGAATGTAGAGAGGACAGCAAGTAGACAGAATTGGCTGTGGAATTTCTTATAGGTTAAGAGAAAATAGTGGATGGGTGGATGGATGGATAGCATGAGCAAGTCCTGGACACGTCGGTACTCAAAGAATGGGAGTCTATTGGTACATTTGGTTTGCTTAACTTTACTACTAGAGTGGTTGCCTTACAAATTTCATTGTTAGATTTATTTTTTTATATGTGTAAGTGTTGTGTCTGAATGTGTGTATGTGTACCACATATATACACAAGGCTCACAGAGGTGAGCTCAGAAGAGGACACCAGATCCTCTAGAAATAAACTTTTGGGCAGTTGTGAGTCACCATGTGGATGCTGGAGATCAAGCCCAGGTCCTCTGGAAACAAGTGTTCTAAACCACTGAGCTACAAAACTACTTAGATGTTTCTAGGTCATGCTCCATCAATGAAATCATTGAGTAAAGAAGATTTTGGAAAATTTATGTCAATTAGAAGCAAATCCATAACTAAGAAATTCTTTGTGATATAAAGCAATGGGTGATTGTAAATACTTCTTTAGAACCCCAAATCTTCACCAGGAGGTTTTGAAATTCTTTTTCCATTTTGAATATTCACATTAACATACAAAAAAGGGAACCAAAGCCTGGCGGTGGTGGCGCACGCCTTTAATCTCAGCACTCGGGAGGCAGAGGCAGGCGGATCTCTGTGAGTTCGAGACCAGCCTGGTCTACAAGAGCTAGTTCCAGGACAGGCTCCAAAACCACAGAGAAACCCTGTCTCGAAAAAACAAAAAAAAAAGGAACCAAAATGATGAATGAAAAGAATAAAAGTGGGCAGTTGAGTTGATACAGAAAATTGCAGTTAAAATAAGAATATAATTATCCCAAATTGTGTTTGTCAGTAATACTTAACAAATTAGTTGCCAGAAACATGCTTCTAGTTTTCTTGAATGCTGCAGAATGGGAAAATTTCCTAATAAGATTAAATTTGAAAACCAAATTCTCTTAGTGGAGTATGTAAGTAACATATCGCATATTGTTGTGATAAAATGCCATGCCCAAAATTACCTTGGGAAGAAAATGGTTTGTTTCATCTTACAATTTGTAGTCCATCGTCTAGGGACATCAGAACAGAAGCTTAAGGCAGAACTTGGAGGGGAGGCAGGAGCTGATGCAAGGCCATGGAACAGGGCTGCTTACTGGCTTCTTATCCATGCCTTTCTTGCTCAGCCTGCTTTCTTATAGCACCCAGGGGTGGACACCCACAGTGAGCTGGTCCCTCCCATATCAAACATCAATCAGGAAAATGCTCTACATGCTTGCACATGGGCCAGTCTGGTGAGGGCATTTTCTCAATTGTGGTTTCCTCTTCCCAAATGACTCTAGCTTGTGTCAAGTTGACACAAAACTAGTCAGCACCGGTGAAATAGGATCCAAAGCTAAAATGGTGACAGCTGTGTTAGAGTTCTTTGATCCTGTGGCAAAATACAGGGAAAAGCAGTTCAATGCAGAAAGGGTGTCATTTAACTCACAGTTTCAGAAAAATTCTTTCATAGTTGCTTAACTGTATCGCTTCAGGGCATTTTGGTGATAGGAACAGGTATGTTCTGGAATAAAGAAGGCACCTCATGGCAGCCTGGAAGCACAAAAGCCTGAGATAAGGCATAACCTTCAAAGGCACCCCAGAAACCCATTCTTCTAAAAGATCATACTTTCTATAGTTTCCACCACCTCTCAGTAGTAAGAGGAGAGACTTCAATTAGGAGTCACTCAGTGAATGAATCCATTGATTAGATCAGAGAAATTATGATTCAAGCACTCCTTAAAAGTCAATCAGCTGTCAAGCAAACATTATAGATATAAAACTTTGGGATGGGATGAACACTTCATATCTAAACTATAGAAACATTCATCCCCTCCACCTCTATCCAAGAAACTTTCATCTGCTAAAAGTAGACTCATATTTTCTTTGCTGTTCTTTCTGTGTTTAATTACTGATGTTATAATTTAATTACAGCATTTATTCTTTTCCTCCCTGTTCTCCTTAAAATTCATGGCAGTCTTTTTTATTTATTGTTATTTGCATGTGTATATGCACATATATGTTTGTATATTTCTAAAATATGACCTATCAGTCGCTCTAATGTTATCTGAATGTATGTTTTCAGGACTGTATGGTACTAATCAACCAGTTGGTGTGCTACACTTCCCTGGGAAAGGCCACTTCTCCTGCTCCCGGATTTCCTCACTTATTTATAGTTCTTTGTGTGGGGTTGACACCTGGGACTTCTGTCTGTCCATTTTGGCATGTTCATTGGTTAGACCTGTATTTTCACTCGTAATTCATAATTATGGGAGGAGAGAAGAGGAACAAGAGAAAGGAACGAAAACCGCAGAGGTGGATTTTAGGACATGAGAAAACACTGAAGTGTGAGATTCTGTTAACAGCTTCAAAGGACAAAGAAATTGCAAAATGGGGAAGGGGTTTGCAGAAATGTTATTGTGAAGTGCTAATGGATTTCTATTATTGTACATTGAAAGACAAGTAAAAAAGGGAACTTCTTTTTTGATTATCTGTGGCTGTTATGGAGACATTACTCCAAGATTGGACCACGTGGGTTCTTAGAATTAATGCTCCATCTCCACTGTAATAAAATTTGTTTTTCAGAGAGAACCATGGGAATCCATAGAAAATTAAGTTTCTAAGGAAACCAGGATAGATGGGATAAGAGCAACATTATCAGTTAGCATATACTTATAGTCACCTGAAAACTCTTGCTATTGGTGACTTAGGAAATTCTCTCCATTGTTACAGTAGAATTGGGGAGAGAAGTAAAAGGATGGAAATACAGGATAGAACTCAACATTAAAACCTTCATAAAATAAGAAAATACACCGTTTTAAAGGTTTGATAAAAAAAAAAACCTTTGAGTCTGATTTCTAATCCTTGGAAACCAAGTATATTTGTTATCTACAGTTGTTGTTTTTTTTAAAATGACCCCAAAATTTAACATTCCAAAATAACAACAATCATTTACTTTGCTCAAAAGTTTGCAATGTGGGTAGGATTCAGCAGATTAGCTTGCCTCGTCATTGTCTGTTTTGAGCCAGGTGAAACAAAAGAAGTTGTTAGCATTAACCTGTTACCTTTCCAACCAGCCATGGCTTCTCTCAGCACATTAAGAAATTCACCAAGTGGCCGGGCGGTGGTGGCGCACGCCTTTAATCCCAGCACTTGGGAGGCAGAGGCAGGCGGATCTCTGTGAGTTCGAGACCAGCCTGGTCTACAAGAGCTAGTTCCAGGACAGGCTTCAAAACCACAGAGAAACCCTGTCTCAAAAAAAAAAAACCAAAAAAAAAAAAAAGAAATTCACCAAGTTTAGAACTTTTCCTATATGTAGTAGTTATATGTTCATGTATATGTGTATGTGTGTATGTATGCATGTATACACTCTCACCCCCCATTCCCACTTCCACATTCCTTATCTTAATTTTTCTTACCAGAAGGTACACTCTGGAATAAGGACTTGAGAACAGTTTATTTGAAATGTGATTCCAGCATGAACACTGAGGGAGTGTGTGATCATACACAAGGCGTTGCTGTGAAAAACTGGGACTTAGCTTCCATGGAAATGTTCAATAGATAATGTGGAATGCCCACCCACATCAATAAATGATCAAGACAATGCCAGCTAGACCTCTCTGCAGGCCAGCCTGATGGCTTATTCTTCAATTGAGGTTTCCTTTTCCAAGGTGACTCTAGGTTGTATCAAGTTGACAGCAAAAACTAACCAAGACAGTCATGAAGCTTCAATATCACTGTGCTGGATGGAAATAGTGCAGATGGTGTCAAGGCAAGATCAGTTGTACCCGTTTTCTCCAGAATGTTTGATAGTACTTCTCTGTCAGAGTTCTCTAGATAGTCGAGAATCTCTTCTTGTTTTAAATATCCAATGTCAAAAGGTAAAAATTGGTGTGTTATTCATTCATAACTCTGAATGGTACTGCATTGTTCAGCAGACAGTTACGGAAATGATTGTGTGATAATGTTTTGTGTCATCAGATAGCCAGACAGATAGTAAAGGTTTTTTAATAGCATCACAGGGTCTCCTCCAGGTGGTGCTGAGTATATGAGAAGGTTAAGAGGGCCACCTCCCTGCATTTGTAAGGCTGGCTGTAAAGTTCACCAGAGACCAAGAAATGGTGATAAGGTAGTAAAAGCAGTAGTAAGGCAGTTTCAGTTTTATCATGGGGATGCTGTCGAGAGTATTGAATTGTTTGACCCCTGAGTGTTTGGGCCTGCTAGACTGTACCTCCTGTGACTGTCTACACTTGTCAGTTGGTACTCCCAAATGTTTTTCTGACTTCAGATGACCTTCCCATTTTCAGTGGATGTGATGCTTCTAATCTATTAGAAATTGGAAACCAGATATCTTGACTTCCCGAACGATTGTTCTCTCAAAAAGGCCTTCTCCATCTAAAACAGCATACCCCATTTCTACACAACCTCAGCCCTCCTCATGCTGCTCTTCTCTGTGGCACTTGTTTACCTGACATGGCACATGCAGTTGTTTCTGTTCTATAGTCTGTTTTCTACAGTTTAATCTTCTACAGTCTATTTTCTACATTAATAGTGCAAGAGTCAGGAAGGCAGGGGTTCTGTTGATTTAGGTAACCTGTGTCCTACAAGTAGAACACTACCTATCTCAGGGGAAGCTTTTAAGATTTATGGAATGAGTGATGATAGTAGCAAATAAGAGGCTGGAGAGACTGAGTAGGTTCATTCCTATCACCTAATGGCAGCTTGCAACAGTCTGTATCTTCATTCTCAGGGAATCCAGTGCCCTCTTCTGGACTTTATAGGCACCCTGCACTCATGTGGCACACAGGTGTACATGCAGGCAAAACACTTACATACATACAAATAAAGAAATCTTTAAAAAATAAATGATACTCTCTCTCCTTCTGCTCCTTATTTGGACCTTGAGATTTCAGTCTGGTGCTCCAATGTGGGTCTCTGTCTCCGTCTCCTTTCATCGCCTGATGAAGGTTAATATTCAGGAGGATGCCTATATGTTTGTCTTTGGATTCACCTTCTTATTTAGCTTCTCTAGGATCACGAATTATAGGTTCAATGTCCTTTATTTATGGCTAGAAACCAAATATGAGTGAGTACATCCCATGTTCCTCTTTTTGGGTCTGGCTTAACTCACTTAGGATAGTGTTTTCTATTTCCATCCATTTGTATGCAAAATTCAAGAAGTCCTTGTTTTTTACTGCTGAGTAGTACTCTAATATGTATCACGAGCAAGGAACTCAGGACCGTGAGGGGTGCACCCACACACTGAGACAATGGGGATGTTCTATCGGGAACTCACCAAGGCCAGCTGGCCTGGGTCTGAAAAAGCATGGGATAAAACTGGACTCGCTGAACATAGTGGACAATGAGGACTACTGAGAACTCAAGAACAATGGCAATGGGTTTTTGATCCTACTGCACGTACTGGCTTTGTGGGAGCCTAGGCAGTTTGGATGCTCACCTTACTAGACCTGGATGGAGGTGGGTGGTCCTTGGACTTCCCACAGGTCAGGGAACCCTGATTGCTCTTCGAGCTGATGAGCGAGGGGGACTTGATCGGGGGAGGGGGAGAGAAATGGGGGTGGTGGCGGGGAGGAAGCAGAAATCTTTAATAAATAAATAAATTAAAAAAATGATACGTTTCCTTTTTATTGCTGTATACCTTACTTGTAACAAAGCACACAGGTCTTAATAGTTTGATATACTGAATATTGTGCTATGTGCATACATTGTAACTTCCCCCTACTCTGCAAGCTCCTTCTTATACTTCCAGTTCTAGATCTCCCCGAAAAGATAGCCATTCATCCAAATTTCACTGATCATGGATTTATTTTTATGACTTGAATTTCATATAAATTGATCTGTGTTTCTCTTGCTTTTGTGTTTCAGGCTTATCAATATTGTGTCAGTTAAGTTCATCATGCTCTGTACTGGAGCAGCTCATGCCCTTTTACTCCCTGTGATTTTCACTGGGTAAATAATATATTTTTTTATTTAGTTTATTTAGTTCATTCTACTGATATGCAGGCTGTATTCAGGCTTTGCTGTTATGGAAAATGAATTTTGAGATAGATTTGATGGCAACCCTATTGGGTGGTGTTTTTCAATACTTCATTTTGTCAGTTTTATATTTCTACAGCTGCCCCTTTTCTTCTTACATCATTTTTATTTGTACTTGGCCCTGATGTCTGTCCAAAACTAAATCAAATTTATAAAACTCCCATGTACTGATGGTAGGGAAATCTCCCATTCCTGTGTTTCATCTCAGAATATAAATACAGAGTGCTCGTTTGCTTTCCGAACATTGGAAACCCTTTTCCTCAACCCCTGTTTTGTCCTTGGTTCTTGTTTGCTTTATGCTAACATCTTTCATTTAGTCACTAAGTGAAATGTAAGTCACTTAGTCACTTACCCACTAAGTCTTAGTGGATGTATCTTCAGGGTTAATGTGTTTTAGAGCCAAGGTTCTCGATCATGGCTGCACATTATAATCGCTTGGGGAATTAAAAAAAAAATCTCATACCTAGGCTTCACTCGGAAACATTTAAGTAAGCACTCGAGGGTGAGACTTTGTTACCAGAATTTTTGAAAAGCTCTTCAGCAATTCTAATGGGTAGGCAAATTTGAGAGCCATTGCGTGACACAGATTATCCTAGGAAATAGTACAGCCATGTAGGATTCCACTCGCCCCTCAACTCATCAGGCAAAATCAATTTGTTTCCACATAGCTTGCCAGATGGGACTCTTTTCAGTGCTGTCAGCTTTATAAATCTCAAACAGTAATTTATATGATATCTGTGTTAAAATGGAGAAGTTAAAGAATGTGACTTTTTATTCAAACATATTAGACATTTTGTGATGTCTACAGCAGCATTAGTTAAAGTGTGACTGATGAATTACAATTTAGAGTCTTCATTTAAGCTCTAGACTGTTGGCAGGGAAGCCTTGACTGTCTCAGTGGTGCTTAGGAGAATGCTGTGACTTTTTCTTTTTCCAATGAGACTACATGTAAGCAGAATTAGATCCAAGTTACAAATACTTTAAGGTAAGAATCCATTGTTGTTGTTGTTTTTTTTTTTTGAGATAGGATCTCCACTATTTAGCCCAGGCTGGCCTCACCATCATTATCTCCTTGCAAGAGTACTTACATTACAGTCATGTATTGTTGTGGCTTTCTTTTCTTTATTTTTTCATCCTTTTTTACTCATTTTTATTAGTTCTTTGAGAATTTAGTACAATGTCTCTTGATCACATTCACCTCACTCCCTTCCCCCAATTCCTACTAGATCCATTCTTTTCTTCTCCCACTCAACTTTGTGTAGCCCCTTTTTAAAAAATCATCTTCCTGACAGCACTCAACTATATTCTGTCTACTGCAACCCAGTATTTCCCTCTTTGTTCTGAAGACATGGTTTTGTGTATTTGGATGCTAACCTTCAACTTCTAAACCCCACCTCCCCTCTCTCTCTCACTGGCCACAGTTTCTTCTCATGGTTTAAACAGGTTGTTTGACCAACGCTTTTAGCAAGGAATCAAAAGAAAACAGCTCAGCAAGTTTTTATTGAGGGTATTACTCCATGGTCTTTTTATCATTGCATTTGCTTTTGAGAAAGTAGCACTTTCCTAGCATTCTGCTGATATATTTCTTATTAAATTGTCTGAATAGCAATACCAGCAGATGTTGGTGGAGACTGCTTGTTCATTCCCGCCTACCCAGATCACAAAATAATCACTCCAAAACTATATTATTTGCAATACCGTTTGGCCAATAGCTTAAGCATGTTTTTAGCTAGCTCTTATATCCTGAACCAACCCATCTCCATTAATCTGTGTATCACCATGTGGCTGTGGCTTACCTGCAGGGTTCCAGTGTGTTTGTCTCTAATGGAGGCTACATGGCTTCTCTCTGACTCCACCTACTCTCTCCTCCTCTATCTTCTTGGAACTCTTGCCTTGCCTTATTCTGCTAAGTCACTAGCTAAAACAGATTTATTCATTAACCAATAAAAGCAACACAGAGACAGAAGGACTTCCCAAACCAAGCAGATATAGAAACAATATTTGTTCACAAATAATGCTACTATTTGAGATTTTGTCACTGGCAAAGGGATTATTTTCCATTACAGAGTGAAAAGAAGTATTTCCATTAGTAGCCTAGACTCACACTCAGTATGTTTGTGTGGTGTATGTAATTTTGGTCTCACCCCCACATTATGTCCTCAGATCACAAATTTCCCTCATGAGGGGTCTTCCACAAACAAGACCCATCAAAATAAGAATCAAATTTCATGTTCCCTACAAGAGTATAATCATTAATGTTCCAGGAAGACCTCTTCTGTACTAACTCCCACCATTCTGAATAATGTTTTGCAACCAAATAATACAAATACATGACAAAGAGCCTTTGCCTGGAAGGAAATTTATTTACTTATTTATTTTAAGAAGCACTTCTTGGCTAAGAGAGGTTGAAGTAATGAAGTGTGTAATATAAACTATGTGACCCATAAAATTGTGTGACTCCATTCAACAGAAATCAAGGGTGAAATCCTCAGGTCTCCGTATAATGTCAGTGAAATACTGGTCTATTACACTTATTAATGCTAGAATAATAATATAATATAATAATAATATAATAATAATACCAATCTGCATATTGGTGTCTGTACTCACTCATTCACTTGCTCACTCAGCTACTTGCTAAAGGATTTGTTTGTATGTGTGGCAGTGATGGTGGAACTTAACCAAGGACCTCATATATACTAAGCCTAAGTTCTGCCACTGAGATGTATGCCTTAAACCTTCTAAAATAGTGAGAAGGGTGGTGTGTGTGTGTGTGTGTGTGTGTGTGTGTGTGTGTGTGTGACTGGGCTAGACAATCTTGGGAATAATAAAGAGCATAAGATAGTCTCTGTTCTCAAGTTCACAGGTTTCCTGGGGACACAACAGAAACAAGAAGAGCACCAGAAAGATGATGTATGATAACAATAATACAAACACTATGCAGTGTTTCCTCAGAGAGAATGGCCCCTGAACCAAGCATGTTGTTGTAATGTGGGGAATTGTTTTTTGTTTTTATTTTAAAATTGTCATTAATGAATTAAATTTTATTGTTGGTATTCAATTCATATATATTGCATTCTATAATAGCATTATTTTTTCACTTTCACTAGCTCCTACCCCTCCTTCTGCTTCCAAAAAGCCACACCCAACTTTCCTATCTTTTTGTTTTTTTCATTACCCACATGGACGTAGATGTGGAGCTATCCAATGAGGTATGGGCAACTCACTAATGGCTAAGCTACTGAAGACAATGGCTCCCCCTCCTGCCCCCAGCAGTCATCAACTGTCAATAGCTCCCTGGAAGCCTCTCCCCCACCTCTGAGCCATAAAAAGAGTGATATGCATATCCTTTTTAATGCTGAGCACTGGATAGCCACTTATTCTGGGCACCTTGATCAGCCATGCATGAATCTCTGCATTAACCAGCTGTTCACTTCAAAAAGTTGCTTCTCTGATAGAGATGGAGGACAGCACTAGCCTATGGGTGTAAACATATACATTTAGAAGATGGCTGGACAATATATAGGAGCTTATTTTTAAAGTTGCATATTGAGCCCCTCCCCTACATTAAACCTACTAATCAGAGCTTCTATGACTTGGGGTCCATTTTGAAAGGCTCCTTGGGTGATTTAATGACTGTGGTGATTTCAAAAGATGTTCTCCAGAGAATGAAAAGATTAAGACCATGACCATAAAAGCTTATAATTCTAAAAGGGAAAGTGGATATGAAAAAGAAATAACCACACGTACATCAGGAACATTCACTCATGTGGCTGCTAGGAAAAGGAGAGAAAAGGAGATGCGTTGCTCAGCGGCAGGTTGGAAGGCCTATGAAATGCTTCCTAGGGGCCCTTTGATGAGGAAAGGTTGTCAACTCAGAATGCGTTTGACTCTAACAGAAAAGGTGACCAAGAATAACATAAGGAGAGTTGTTCCTTCTCACACTAGTGTTGTAAAAGGAACAACAGGCCTGCTTTTTGTCCCTCCTGGCTCCTGGCCACCCGACTAGCTTATATCCCGAAATAACAACATACAAATTGTATTCATTTAAACACTGCCTGGCCCATTAGTTCTAACCTCTTATTGGTCAACTCTTACATATTTGTTTAGCCCATCTCTATTAATATATATCTCCACTTGACTGTGGCTTACCGGCATAAGTCTAACCAGTATCCATCTTGGAGAGGAGAGCCATGGTGTCTGCCACACTGCCTTCATCCTCCCAGAATTCTATTCTGTCTGCCCTGCCTACCTATGTTCTGACCTATCAGGCCAAGCAATTTTCTTTATTAATTAACCAATGAAAGCAACAGATAGATAGAAGACCCTCCTACACCACACAAGTAATCTAGAAATATGTTATAGAGATAATCCGTTATCCATTACAGAGCAATGAACTAGTTCTGAGTCAGGTATGTAAGGACTAGGTTCTGACTCAGTGTCTTCTGTAGTCCTCTTCTTTCCCACAGACCATGGTCATGAGATTCTAGATTATGGAGCTCTAAGAATCACATCTTTGTCCAACTATATTCAAATGCAAGAATCAGAGAGACATGGCACAGATATTCTACTTGTTTATCAAAGAGACAACTGTTTTCTAGAAACCTCTAAGCAAATCTCCCTAGTGTCTCATTGGCTAAAGTCAAGACATACAATTTCTAACACTTTGAGATCTGGTCTACTTTCCATTACTACTAGGTATGCCACCCATATTTAAAAGAGCATTTCACTGTTAGTAGGAAACATGTTTTCTTAAGTGACAGTTTTAGGATAAGTCCTCCATGGCTTATGATTCTAACTGACTTTAGTGGATGTGGCTGTAGTTACTGTTAACTTGACAGCATCTTGAGTCACCTAGGAGATGGACCTCTGTGTAGATAAGACTATTCCCTGTACAGGTGACCTTGGACTGTTTAAGTGGAAAGAGGGAGCTGGGAAGGAGCTTGCATTTTTCTCTGCTTCTTGACTGTGACTGCCGTGTGACAGCTTCAAACTTCTGTATTGTTTTCCCCACAGTGATGGGCTGTACCCTTGAATTGTGGGCTGAGGAATCTGTTCGACCTTTCAGTTTCTTTTTGTCAGGCTATGCTTTCATTGTAATAGGGAAAGACACTAGTATTGCAGGTGAAAGCAAGTGTAAGGGCTTTCCCAGAAGGGAAAACATGGAAAGTGAAGTGTAGGGATTAAAATAGTTACTCAGCCAGTTTGAATGAGACTCAGGGGACTTACAAAGAATTCTGAGCCATTTAAAAGTACATGGGCCTAGGAATACTAACTAGCATGCACAAGTCCTCAGGTTTACTCCCTAGAAATGCAAAAATAAACAATGAAAAATAATTATTTGGAATATTTTAGTCATTTGTAATCTCATGTTGAAGCTCAGTTTACGAAGGAGTTGAAAGCATTCTTTAGTCTGAAGTAGAGTGGGATGCCTATGGCTGGCCCCATAGGCCCAGACAAGAGAAAATAGAAATAGTGAGTGTGAACTGAAGGAAAGCAGCAAAATTTCAAAGTTGTCATTTGGGGGAGATTAGGACACGTACAAATATGGGCTTAAATTTAACTGAACCAATGTATTTTGAGGTTATATGTTCATAATGTAGTACCTTAGTAGAAAATGTGAAACCTGCTAATTAAGAATGATCTCTTAGTGACATGATTTGGTCTTGATCAGGGAAGGGAAAAGAAGTTTGCAAGCTTTGCTTTCTCGTATGCAATCCTGTTGTCAGGTAGGAGTGCTCTCAGTGGAAGTTGCTTCTGATCCCATCACCCCCAGAAATGGAAAGCAACTGCACAGAAGCCCCATTAAGCACTCTGTGTACTCAGACTCTTGCCTGCACCATCCCCTCTTCTTCTTCCTTTATATCCATCTACCAAAAGCTCCACTCATTTCTTCTCTTTGGAGAATTTTCCTTCCGTATTTCAAATCCCCCATCCTCATAGAAGCATGCTAGCAATTGATCACTCGTGACTAAAATGATTTTTTCTCTTAATATTCTTTAAGACTCTCCCAAGGAGAGTTCTGGGGCACACATGTGAAGAAATAAAGCGAGGAAGCCCCTAGGAATGCAGATAAGCAGCCTCATGTGAGATGGCTTGGGATTTTCAGATGTGTCTGCCATGTCCAGAGTACTCAGCATTCTTGATCTAGAAGTTGATGTCCACTTCTAGAGTTAGGAATTCCTGCACTCTTATGGCTTTCTTACTTTCTAAAGCTGTGGAGAATTTAAAAATATGGTCAATACTATAGTATTAACCATGATGAGATCATGGCCATAGACAGATGATTCAGCTACTTTCTTCAATCATTTCAGTCTAGAGAGAAGAGATGCTTTGTACTGAGTAATAAGATATTGTGTCCAGGGGCTGGAGAAATGGATCAGCAGTTAAAAGTGTTAGGTGCTCTTCCAGAGGACCTGGGTTCAATTCCCAACACCAACAACCTCTTCCAGCATATCTGAAGTCCTCTTCTGGTCTCTGTGGGCACCAGACACACATGGAGACAGACCACCCATAAATATAAAAATAGAATAAAATTAAAAACTTGAAGGATACTGTATCCAGAATAATTTTCCAGTTTCTCCTTCATAACAGACTCCAGAAGTAACACAAAGGGCTGGGGAAATGTGTATACCTTTCTATACAGATCTCTGCAAACCACAGCCTTGCTTCTGACATTGATAGCCTCCTTATGTAATTTACATCCAGTTAAGAAACCCTTAATACAAAATCTCATTTTTTCCCACATTATGCCAAGCTGCTTTGGGATCTCTGAAGAACAAGTCCCCCATGTCTTCCTGCCATTATTTGAGTCCTTGGGAACCCTGTACTGTTTGAGTGGCCCTACTGTCACTGTCTCATTATTCATGCCTTGACGTCGTGCTCCATCTCAGCTATCTTTTCAGACAGCACAGAACTTGACCCGGCAGCTGCAGAACACATAGTCTTGCTTGACGTGTAAGTTCGAGATGTTTTGCTGTTTCTGAAGGGCACTGATTCTGTAAGCAATCTGGGCCTACAAGTATTATATTCCAGAAAACTCCTTACTAAAGAAAATTCTAGTTGAAGGTCACCTTTATGGTGGAAATAAGTGTTGGTGGATCAATGGCAACACATTATAAATACTTTCATGTTTACTGAATTAGAACATTAAAAGCAGCATTAAATAGAGTATTGATAACATTTGCCGTCTTAAATTAATAATGTTATTTTTTTCAATTTCCCTCAGCTCACTGGAGAATTGTGTCTTTCTTCCCTGCTATTTCAGTTAAATGATTTGTTTTGTTGTGGCAAATATTAATGTATTAAATGATAACTGTGGGCTCTGTCTGACCCTTACATCTAAATGTCTTGATTTTATAACAGAAAATAGTTGACCCTGACTTCAAGTGGTCCACCTTCCTGAGCCCCTGTACCCCAAGGGCACGAAGGCAGGCATGTGTAGGCTCGAGGTTTCAAAACGACTGTTCTGACTCCGACTCATCTCAGCCCTGCTCCTTTGCACTTCACAGTAGTGCCCTCTCAGGCCTGCTTCTGCAGTTTGGGCCAAACCATCATTCACAGTTCCGGTCATGTGCCTCTCAGAAGTCCTCTGAGCATATTCCTATTTTGTCCTTCCCAAGACACCATTTCCTCCTTTGTTTAATCTGGTCCTCATCTATTATTTCATCCCCTAATTCTCGACTTCCTGTTTTTTTTTTTTCCTAAGAGCCCCCAAAGCACAAAATTACCATCCCAGCTTGGCATTTTCTGGAATCTCAATTCTTATGAAGAAGACAAGGTTTCAAATGTGTATACATGAGAATAACTTTAGTTGAGAAGCAATTTGGAGACTCGTAATGGAGATTTTACGATGCTTTTATGCTGACACTTTGGCTTGTTGCACAACCCATCATTGATCTTAGGCAAGTTAGTTCCTTCTCTAGAATCAGTAGAGACTGTTTCCACCTTGCCATATACTATTAGTGGAGATTTTCCAAAAAAGAGTGACTTTCTGTTGTATGTTTTCTTTATAGCTTTTAGCCTACACAAATTTTTAAAAAGATTTATTTTATGTATGTGGGTTTTTTATTTCTTTTATTTTTGAGATAATTACATCATTCTCCCTACCCTTTCTTCTCTTCAAATTCTATGTACCCCTTCTTGCTTTCCTTCAAATTCAGTTTCTTTTTTTCATTAATTTTTTGTTTTACACACACTCACACACTTACACGCTCAGTCTGTTTAATGTTAGTTATATGTATGTTTTCAGGACTGACCATTTGATTTTCAATAACCATTTGATGTGCTCTTCCCTAGGAAAGACTATTTCTCCCTCTCTCACATTCATTCAGCTCATGTTTAGGCAGTCATGTTAATGAGACTTTAGAGGTGCATTTTCTGACCTTCCTAGGAGACACAATTTCACAGAAAATGGTTTGTTCCTCCCTCTCATATATTCATTTCACCTCCTCTTCTGCAATGATCTCTGAGCCTTAGGTCAGGAGTTGTGATGTAGATAAATCTGTTGGGGCTGGGCTTCACAACTCCATGTTGATTAGTTATGGTTTTCTCTAATGGTCTCAGTCTGTTACCAAGTGAAGTCTTTTTGATGAGGGGTGAACTACACTTCCCTGTGGGTACAAGGCTAAATATTTAGCATGTACTTAAGGATTATGCTGGGTCAGTAAAGTGGAAGTTCTAGGTTCTTTTCCAAGATCTATGACTTCACTAGCCCTGGGTAGTTGGCTAGGTTTCTGATGCCAATTATGATCTCCCTCTTGTTGAGCAGATTATAGTCCAATTACAGAACTGTTTGTTACTACCAAGGTATGTTTGCCACTACTAAATCCTTAGGCTTATTGTGTTATGCTCGTTGTTGTTGTGGCTCATGGGCATCATATCTCAGTAGTACTGTTGGTTTATTCACCATTTGGAAGCTTTTGGTACTATGAAAGTTAGTCCTTAGGGAGAAGGCAATCAGGTCAGTTCTAGCTTAGGGGTCATTGGGCCCTGTGTCTGAAGTGTATATTATTTTCAGCAAAAAGGACTTACCTTTCACCTCTGAGTGGCAACCAAGACAAATAACAATAGCCTTTAAGGTTTTCGGAGGCTCTCGGACAACCATAACTAATTTAATAGAGGGATTCTCAACCATGATGCCAGTTTATCCTATCCTGTCCTGTCCTATCCTAAACTATGTTATCCATCATATGTATGTATGTGTGTATGTGTGTGTATATGTATGTATGTATGTATGTATGTATGCATGTATCTATCTATCTATCTATTTATCTTTACTTATTTTAGTCTTGTTTACCTATTTGTTTAGGCTGAATCTTTCTTTTCCTTTTATTGAAAAGGGATATTCTCACATAATCTATCACAATTACAGTTTCCCTTCCTTCTACTCCTCCCATTTCTTCCCTGCTTTCCTTCCTATCCCAATTCACCCCTTTCTATCTTACATTAGAAAGCAAATGGATTTCTAACATATAATAATAAAATATGGTAAGATAATTAAAAAAACGAACACACCAGAATAAAAGAAAACAAACAGAAGAAAAAGAGCCCAGCCCAAAGAATGGCAAAAGAAACAGATTTAGACAAAGAGACATGTTCTTTCAGACATTATGAAGAGAGAAACCTTGAAACACTTAAACGGGATGTGTCCATCAAATTCCTTTTCTCAGAGCCCAGGGTACACCGCAGAAGAGGAGCTAAAAAGAGTATGAGAGTCAGAGGGGAAGGAGAACACCAAGGAAACAAGGTTCTCCAAACCAATGGGATCCACATACATATGAACTCCCCGAGACTGAGGCAGCATGTGCAGGCTTTGGTCAGGGTCTGCACCAGATGGCGTTCTAGAGATGAAAGGAGAAGTGGACACAGGCTCCACCCCTAATTTAGAAGCTATCTTCAATAGATAACAATTTGCAAATGACAATTTCGTTATCTCCAAAGGAGTCTCAAAGGGGAAACAAACTACTCGTAAGGGTAGGCTGCATGCCTAGCAGGAGATGCCAACAGAAAATGTACTCAACGACATATTTGGAGGTTCCTAGTTTCATAATGTTGTGCCTAGGCTTTTTTCTTTTTAAAAATTGTATCGTATTTTTAATTTCTATTTTTCATTTTATTTTATTTATTTATTTCCTCTTTTTACCCTATAGATCCTTTAGGTATATATTATGGTCTCCAGTTTACTATTTTAATGGGATTCCTTGAAGCAGAATGTGTCAAATGGGGGGAACATGAATCAGATAATCCACACTCGCTCCAAATAGGGTATAGTAAGATTATTATTATTATTACTATTATTATTAAAAGGGAAACTCATGGATCACAATGAGGAAAACAGGAATGCGTTCCAACATCCAGGTGTGGCCCAAGGGAGGAAGAAGAGGCCCAGTGGGTGCTCCTGTGGGCTTTTTGGTACCCAAAGGCCACGCCCCACCTGGTCCAGCCTCTCAAAGGCCATTGGCTGAAGGAGATTCCCCGTCACCTCCCCTTTTTATCTAAATAGCAGAGTTCCAAACCCAATACAAAACTGTATACAATAAGAACAGATATCAAGTATAAGAATTAAAATTACAACCAGTATAAACAATCTTAAGCACTATGTCCTATTGGCAGTGTCCTTTGCCTTACAGAAGCTTTTTAGTTTCAGGAGGTCCCATTTATTAATTGTTGCTCTCCATGTCTGTGCTACTGGTGTTATATTTAGGAAGTGATCTCCTGTGCCAATGAATTTAAGACTATTCCCCTCTTTCTCTTCTTTCAGTTTCAGTGTATCTGGTTTTATGTTGAGGTCTTTTGATGGAGGAAGGTCATTGGTTAAATAATAAAGAAACTGCTTGGCCCTGATAGGTTAAAACATAAGTGGGTGGAGTAAACAGAACAGAATGCTGGGAGGAAGAGGAAGTGAGCTCAGACTTGATAGCTCTCCTCTCTGGGGCAGACGCCATGAAGCTCCGACCCAGGATGGACGTAGGCTAGAATCTTCCTGGTAAGTGCACCTTGGGGTGTTACACACATTATTAGAAATGGGCTAGTCCAGGTGCAAGAGTTAGCCGAGAAGAGGCTAGATATAATGGGCCAAGCAGTGTTTAAAAGAATACAATTTGTGTGTTGTTATTTCGGGTAAAGCTAGCCGGTGGCGAGAGCTGGGTGGCGGAATGCAACCCGCAGCTCCTACAACAGTCTTTGATCCATTTGAACTTGAGTTTTGTGTAGAGTAATGTTTATTTGCATTCTTCAACATGTAGCCATCCAGTTTGACCTGCACCATTTGTGGAAGTTGCTGTCTTTTTTCCCATGTGAATTTTCTGGCTGCCTTATCAAAAACCAGGTGTCCATAGGTGTGTGGACTTATTTTGGGGTCTTCAATTCTATTGAATGAAATGTATGTGTTTGTGCCAGTACAGTGTTGGTTTTATTAGTAGAGTTCTATAGTAAAATTTGAGGTGGGGGATGGTGATACTTCCAGAAGATCTTTAATAAATTAATTATTTATGGTTGTTTTAGCCATTCTGTTTTTTATTTTTTTGTTTCTATATAAAACTGAAAGTTGTCCTTTCAAGATCTGTAAAGAATTGTGCTAGAATTTTGATAGGGATTGTACTGAATCTGTAGATTGTTTTTGATAGGATGGAATTTTTACTATGTTAATCCTACAGATCCATGAACATGGAAGATCTTTCCACCTTCAGATATATTCTTCTTTTTTAAAGAAAGAAATTCACTGATAATTTTTTTCTTCAATGTCTTAAAGTTTTTATTACATAAGTCTTTCACTTGCTTGGTTAGAGTTACAAGATACTTTATATTATTTGAGACTATTGTGAAGGGTGTTATTTCTCTGATTTCTTTCTCAGAATGTTGTTTATATTCAAAAGGTAATTTATTTCTGTGAGTAAGTGTTATATACAACATCTTTGCTGAAAGTGTTTATCAGCTGTAGGAGTTTCTGGTGGAATTTTTTTGGTCACTTATGTATACTACCATCTCATTCAAGTAAAAATACTTTGACTTTCTCCCTTCATCTCCTCTCTTTTCCTCTCCTCTTCTTTATTAATTCTTCCTTTTCTCCCTTCCTTTTCATTTTTGTATCCCCTTGATCTCCTTCAGTTATTGTATTGCTATAGCTAAGACTTCAAGTTATTTATTGAATAGATATGCGGAGAGTGGACAACTTTCGCTTGTTACAGATTTTAGTGGAATTGCGAATTGCTCTAAATTTTTTCTCCATTTAAGTTGATGTTGGCTATGGGCTTGCTCTGAACTTCCTTTATTATGTTTAGGTATGTCCCTTGTATTCCTAATTTCTCCAGGGGTATTGGATTTTGCTAAAGGTTTCTGCTCTAATGAGATGATCATGTTTTTTTTTTGTCTTTCAGACTATTTATATGGTGAATTAGATTTATCAATGCATGTTTATTGAACCATCCCTGCATCTCTGGGATGAAGCCTACTTAGTCATGGTACATCATCTTTTTGATGTATTTTTGGATTCTGTTTGCAAGTATTTTATTTGAAAAAAAAAATCTATGTTTATAAAAGAAATGGGTCTGCAATGCTTTTTGTTGAATCTTTAAGTAGTTTGGGTATCAGAGTAACTGTGGCCTTATAAAACAAAATGGGTAATAATGTTCCTTCTTTTGTTTCTATTTTGTGGAATAATTTCAGCAATATTGGCATAAACTCTTCTTTGAAGACCAGGTAGAACTCTGCACTAAAACCATCTGACCCAGGGATTTTTGTTTTGCTTAGAGTGCTTTTAATTGCTGCTACTATTTCACTGGGGTTTATAGGTCTGTTCAAATTGCTTGTTTGATCTTGTTTTGTACAAGTGGCACTTACTGAGAAAATTATTGACTTTTAGATTTACCAGTTTTGTGGAGAACAGGTTTTTAAAGTGTGTCCTTATAAATATCTGGATTTCCATGACGTATGTTGTTATGCCTTCCTATTCATCTCTAATTTTATTAATTATATTAATATATTTTACTAATTATATTAATAAATGGATATTCTCTCTCTGCCTTACAGTTAATTTCCATAAAGATTTGTCAATAATACCATTTTTTCTCAAAGAGCTCTTTATTTCATTGATTCTTTTAATTGTTTTTGTTTCTGGTTTATTAATTTTATCACTGAGATTGTTTTTTCTTGCCATCTACTCCTTTTGGGTGTGACTTCTTTTTGTTCTATTGCTTTCAGGTGTACTCTTAAGTTCCTAGTATGAAATCTCTCGGCTTTTTAATGTAGGCACTTAGAGCTGTGAACTTGCTTCTTAGAACTGCCCTCATTGTGTTCCACAAGTTTAGGAATATTGTGTATTCTTTTTCATTTAGGTCTGGAAAGTCTTTAATTTCAATCTTGACCCATTTTCATCCATAGTCAGTTGTTGAAGTTCCGTAAGTTTGTAGGCTTTTTATTGTTTCTGTTTCTGTTTACTTCCAGCTTTAATCTTTGGGTGTTATTTCAATTTTCTTTTATCTGTTGGAAATTGTTTTGTATCTATTTTGGAGAAAGTTCCATGAGGTGCTGAAAAATATCTGTTAGGTCCATTTGGTTTATGATGTCAGTTAGCTCAAGCATTTTTCTGTTTAATTTTTGTCTACATGACCTGCCTAATGGTGAGAGTGGGGTATTAAAATCACCTACTCTCAGTGTGTGCTGTGGAATAATTCTCTTGTCACTGTAAAGATTTGTCACTCATATTGGTTTAATAAAATGCAGATTGGCCAGTAGCCAGGTAGGAAGTATAGATGGGGCAACCAGACTAGGAGAATTCTGGGAAGAGTAAAGGCTCAGTCTGCAGACACAAACTAGATGTAGAGGAAGCAAGATGAGAATGCTTCTCTGATAAAAGGTACCCAACCATGTGGTTAAACATAAATAAGAATTATGGGTTAATTTAAGTTGTAGGAGCTAGTTAATACTAAACCTGAGCTAATAGGCCAAACAGTTTGTAATTAATATAACCCTCTGTGAGTTTCTTTGGAACTGAAAGACTGCAGGACCAAGTGGGACAGAAACTTCCATCAAAATTTGACTTCAGGGGGTTGGAGAAATGGCTCAGTGGTTAAGCGCATTGCCTGCTCTTCCAAAGGTCCTGAGTTCAATTCCCAGTAACCACATGGTGCCTCACAACCATCTGTAATGAGGTCTGGTGCCCTCTTCTGGCCTGCAGACATACACACAGACAGAACATTGTATACATAATAAATAAATAAATAAATAAATAAATATTTTATAAAAAATGTGACTTCAGCTGTAGTAGTTGTATCTTTTATGAACTTGGGTCCACCTAATTTTGCCTTGATGAGTATGTAGTGTCCCTCTCTATCTCTTCTGATTAGTTTTGGTTTGAAGTTAATTTTGTCAGATATTAAAATAGAGATATCAGCTGGTGGATTTTTGCCTTGATGAGTATAGTAGTATCCTCCATCTCTTCTAATTAGTTTTGATTTGAAGCCAATTTTATCAGATATTAAAATGGAGACACCAGCTTGCTTCTTAGGTCCACTTGCTTGAAATACCTTTTCCCAACCCATTACCTTGAGGTGATGTCTATCCTTGATATTAAGGTGTGATTTTGGGGCGGGGGGGTTATAGCAGAAGGAAGGATCCTGGTTTTTTTTTTTTTTTTTTTTGGTTTTTCGAGACAGAGTTTCTCTGTGGTTTTGGAGCCTGTCCTGGATCCTGTTTTCAAATCTATTCTTAGTCTGTGTCTTTTAATTGGGGGGTGAGACCATTGATATTGAGAGATATTAATGACCAATGGTTGTTGATTCCTGTTATTTTGTTTTTGTTGTTGGTGGTGGTAGTGGTGTGTGTGTGTGTGTGTGTGTGTGTGTGTGTGTGTGCACATGTGCATACATGTGCTCAGTTCCCTTATTTTGACTTTGCTGTCTGGAACTATTCATTATCTGGGACTATTATTTGTCTGGGACTTTGCTTTGTTGGATGTAGTTAACCTCTTTAGGTTGGAGTTTGACTTCTATATGACAAGATTTGAAGATATATATAGCTTAAATTTGGTTTTATTGTGGAGTGTCTTATTTTCTCCATCTATTGTGATTCAAAGTTATACTATGAATAGTAGTCTGCACTGACATCTGTGATCTCTTAGACTCTTCGGAGTACATTTATCCAGGCCCTTCTGGCTGTTAGAGTCTCCATTGAGAAGTCAGGTATAATTCTAATAGGTCTACATTTATATGTTACTTGGTCTTTTCCCCTTGTAGCTTTTAATATTCTCTCTTCGGTATATTTAGGGCTTTGAATATCATATGCTGAGGGGAATTTCTTTTCTGGTACAATCTATTTAGTGTTCTGTATGTTTCTCTTACCTGAATAAACATGTCCTTCTTTGGGTTAGGGACATTTTCTTCTATGATTTTATCAAAATATTTTCTGGGCCTTTGAACTGGGATTTTTCTCTTTTATTTATTTCTATTATTCTTATATTTTGTCTTTTCATAGTGTCCCAGAATTGTTGGACATTTTGTGTCAGGACTTTTTTAGATTTAATATTTTCTTTGTCTGATGTATCCATTTCTTCGATCATATCTTCAACACCTGTGATTCCTTCTTCCATCTGTTACATTCTGTTGGTGAAGCTTGCCTCTGTGGACACTGTTCAAATTTCTAAATGTTTCATTTCCAAAATTTCTTCAGTTTTGGTTTCCTTTATTTATTCTATATTTTCTATTTTCTTGCACTGTTTGTATTTTCCTGGATTTATTTAAGGGATTTATTAATTTCCTCCCACTGTTTGTTTCTGTTTTCCTGCATTTCTTTAAGGGTGTTATATTAATTTTCTCTTTAAGGACCTCTATTATCTTCATAAAGTTGTTTTAATTTTTTTCTTGTGCTTCAGCTATATTCAGGACATGCTATGGTGGAGTTACTGAGTTCTAGTGGAGACATATTGTCCTGGCTCTTATTAGTTGCTTTTATGATTGTGTCTGGGCATCAGGGTTTGGGATGATTGAAATTCTAGGTGCTGATATCTGTTCTTGTCTTTGTTGGGTGGATGTTTTTTCCCTTGATTTATATTGCCCTCCTCGGTTCTTAGAAGGGCTGTGTATTGCCTGATAGAGAATTCTTCTGGGATCCTGTTATGTGTAATCACTGCGTGTTCCAGGTAAAACGTGTTTCTAAGTCTTAGGACTTGAAACTTAGGAATGTGGATAGGCTAGAAAAAGGAAGTTATGTGTTCTACATGTGGGAGGAAGCAGTGTATTCCACCAGGATCTGCTTAGTCCCTGGGAATGGGGACAGAGAGTATAGATAGGCCACAACAGGTTGTCTGCTACAGAGCCGGGAATAAGACTGGTGGCTTGGATATGGAGAAGCACAGGAAGAATGAAGATCTGAAGCTGGCCTATTTGCTCCTCTGGCAGGCTTGGCTACTGGGATCCCAGGAAATGCCTGCTGGAGTTGGGGGCGGAGACAAAAGAATGAGTGGAGGGGAAAAATGTTGGAGGTAAAGATCTGTGTGATCCACTGGAGATGGAGGCAAGGAGGAAGGGGGAACTGCAGCAGGGTATCTGCTTCAGAGGTGGGGATGATACTGGAGGATTGGATTTGGAGGACTGGGGGGAGAAGTGAGGATCTGCAGTTAGCCTACCTGCTTCCCTGGCAGAAGTTGCCTGTGAGTTTACAGAGAATGCCCAGCGGAGTTGGGGGCCAGGGTAAAGTGTTCATTTTAAGGTGTTTGGTATATGGCCTTTGGCTCTTGGAGGGAATATTGTCAGCCCAGATATGAAATTTTTATTTTAGGTATATTTATACACAGAATTATGTATAGTGTAGGTATTTTATATAGATAAGTAATAAGATTTATTATGTATTTTTCAGACCTCCTTATGGTTATTTTACCTTCTTTCTGCTTCTTTATTTCCTTTCCCCTGTCTACTTAGAGATCCCCCATTTGTCCCTCTCCCTTTATCAGATTCATTGTAATCTATTATTCCCCTCTTTATTGATCTCCACCACAGCAGTGGCCCCTTTTTACTTTCTTGGTTTCTGCAGTTACTCCAGGATATGTTTCTGTATGTGGGTGTTTTGTCTGTATGTGTGCTTCACACCTACAGTACCCACAGATGCCACAAGAGGGCATCAGGTCCCCTAGAATTCAAATTCCAGATGCTAGCCACCAAGTGGGTCCTGGAAATCCATCTCAGGTCCTCTGGAAGAGCAGCCCAAACCACTGTGCCATCTCTCCATCAATGTGTAGCTCATCTCTAAAGACTCAGACTGCTCTGAGAAGTTCAATAGTATTTTTGTTTGTTTTTTGTTTTGTTTAGTTTTTTTTGTTTTGTTTTTTTGTTTTATAAGAGTGTTTGTCTATCGTTTCCCAAAGAGGCCTCCATGGCCTCTTCTCCCACTGCTGGGTTACCTGTTACCATCTGGTAAGCAGACTTTTGTAAACTAACACACTAGTTGTGTACTTCCTCATGCCTTCTAAGCCTGCTGCCAACTTGTATGAGTTTCTTCAGTCAACCTAAGTATAATTTGCCATTTTACTGGTATGTGTTTACCCAGTTTGCCAGTGGCCTACCAGCAGGCTTTTGTACCTGTTGTTTTGCCTACTTGGATACCCTTAATTTTAGGCACAGTTTATGTCACAAATCCTATGTGAGGCCTTCTGTCTATCCCTCCTCCAACCACATAGACTGTTTTCTGTACTGCATTAAGAATACAATCTAATGTTCTAGCTGGAATTGGTCACACATGACTTTAATCCCAGCACTCAGGAGGCAAAGGCAGACAGATCTCCATGAGTCTGAGGCCAACCTGGTCTACATGGAGAGTTCCAGACCAGCCAGATCTACATAGTAATAACTTGTGTCTCAAAAAAAAAAAAAAAAAAAAACCTTTATTTTGGCCCAGGCATGATTAGATATTCCTAAGGCATCATGGTCATTTCCCATCAACTGGACTACTTCTTAGTTCTCTTTGAGTTATATAAAAGTTAAACAAACAACTTTTCTTTGTGCCCATTTTGTGTCCCCAGGAGCTCGTGTGTGCTTGTGCATGTTTGTGCATTGTGCAGGCACATGTATGTATGCATATATGTGGTAGTGAGAGGAAAACTTCAGATGTCATTTCCCCGATGCTGTCATGCACTTTGAAATGATCTCTTCCTGGCACTGAGCTTCCCACGTAGGTAGGCTAGCTAGCCAGAAAGCCCTATGAATTCACCTATTTCTGTCACCTAGCACTGGGATTATGAGTGGGCGTCATAATCATAAAGCACTCAGATTTGCTTTTCACTGGGGTACTGGAAATTGAACTCTTGTCTCCAAGTTTGAGCTATCTCCTCAGACCCCAAACAGTAGCTTTTGCCAAATGATCCTTTCCACTGAGTGCAGCTTTTTAACCAAGTGTAGTTCAGTTATTCTCTGAAATGGGTACTCTGCATCCATCCTCAACAAATGCCTTTCTACTTATGGATAGCGTAAGTGCTATGGTTTTCTTATCTTTTCTACTTCAGTAGGAGATTACTGTTCTGACGTTTCCTCATGGCTCAGTGCTTGAGAAGCACTTTAATTGCCCCAAAGCAGTCATACTACAGGTGTAAATGAGGGTATTAAGCCTTCAGTCTCTCTATATTAAAAGATGAGCCTTGAAGATGAAGCTGACGTTATCTTTTCTGTGTCCTCAAAGTTATGTAACAAACCCCAGTTCTTTGCTAACTGAAAAACTATCATTAGTTTGCAAGTCAGTCACTATTGAGTAAAAAAAAAAAATCAATAACTTCAGAAAATCCAGCCTTCCACAGTCCGATCAATAGATCATTATTTGAAAAAATGGCTATTCTTTTGAAAGCATTAATTTCTTTCAGCAGTAATAGAAAAGCTATATTAGGTTTTTGTTTCTGTTTATTGCCCACTTTCTGGTAATTCAGTTATTTGTTTGGTATATGATTTTTTGAGATAGTGTCTCACTATGTAGTCCTAGCTAGCCTGGAACTTGCTATGTAGACCAAACTGACCTGAAACTCTGCATCACCATGCCCATGCTACTTTTTATTAACTAGATTCTCTTTTGGAAAGCATTCCATGCTCTTGGTAAAACAAAACAAAAACAAATAAGAGTCAAAACACTAACCCCAAATATACTGAACATTATAAAATGGGTCGTCCTCTCACTTTCCAGTTTTCAGGACTATATCTCTAAAGGTAACTAATTTTACTTGCTTCTTCTGAATCTAACTAGAATCAATCTAAAAGTATCCACAAACATTCCTACAACACACATTGCATGTGCCAGGTTTATTTAGTTGACCTAATGTATTAGGAAAATTTCCATGTCTACTAAGTCCCCCAGAGCTGCCGCTTGGGGGAGGGGGCGGGTAGGCACAACATCAGTAATACAGACAGCGGAAGTTAGGCTGAAGACAGCAAGCTCTGTGTATTCAGGAAGGGGAAAGTCGCACAAGTCCTTCACCCACGCTGGGGAGGGGAAGCAGCAGCACGGGCATCAGATCATTTCTCGTAGTAACTGGAGATTGGTTCAGGTCATCTTGTCTTTGTGGCATAGCAGCTCTTGCTGGGGCCTCTTGGCTCATGAGGAACTTACCATTGTGCATGCTCAGATAGCCTGTTTAGTCTGGTATAGGCCCCCGAGGGGACCTGTTGGCTCTCAGGCCTTTTGTGCCTGACCAAATACCATCCCACATACAGTTATTACTTTATTCCTTTTGTGGCTAAGCAGTACTTCATTGTACAATAACGCATTATGATTTATTTAACTAGTGCTGTATTGTTCCTGCTTGTACCATAGAATCCAACAGTGCAGAAAGCGAGAGACACTTATTTGTACATCTGGAAAGAACTATTCATTAGAATTATTAAGGTCATTTTTATCAGTGTTCCCAAACTGATCTTCCAAAGAGGCAGTGAATATTAGCTTCGTTTCTCAACAGCGTGTGAAAGTGCTGTCGATTTAACCTTTGTAATTTATGCTACTCTGCTGGATTGAAAATGGTATCTCATTTTAATTTGCATATTTCTAATTATAAAGATAAGCTTTGCATATGTTTTAAATCTTTCGCACATCATTATATGTAATATTGCATGTTCATTTCCCACTTATTCCATAGAGTTTTTCTTTATCTAGTTTATAAAATTTAAATATTAATATCATCTATTACATAGATCCCAACATGAATAAAGTCTTTCAACTAGGGTTTTTCCTATACAACATCTATGATTACTCTTTTTCTGGTTTAAATATTTTATATACCCTGAAATTGTTTTATTTTACTAAATTATTGTAAAAATAATAACATTGAACTTGCTTTTAAGTTCCAAAAGAATGAGGGCAAAGTATCCTTTATTAACCATTGTACATGTAGTGACTGATGCATTTATTTAGTACTGGCTGTGGCCCAAAATGTACTGAGTAGCACATTTCTGGCATTTTGTTATTCCTTTTCTGGCTTCCTTCTTAATATATATATATATTTTTTTTGGCCTGGCTTTTGTGAGAAATCAGCAATCCTATTGCGCTTTTCTGAAACAGCAGTCAGGCAGCAGTGGTAGAGGCCTGCCACCTCTATCTTGTTCAAGGAGTCAGTCTTAGCCCTAATCTCCACTGTTGCCTTTCTATCTCACTTAAGAGCATTGGGAACCCCCGACAGGGTGTGTATCAATTCACATTCACCAATGTCCTGTGAAACCCTTCCCTGTGTGACATTTGGCCTTCTTTCAACTGCCTTTATGTGGGGGAAACCCCACACCGTTATATACCGGGAAGCTTGAGAACACTGGGAAGAGAGGAATGTCTTGTGAAGGAGAAGTCTGACTATGGTAGCTATCCTGCCATACCTCAAGTGGTTACAAATGGACATTAACCTACACCATTTTGGGGGCCTGGAATTGATAATCAGGTAGGAAAATTTCAAAATACCATGGTTAATTATTTTTAAATATTTAAATCTAAGTGACATCTAAGCATTTCTTTTTTTCCTACCTAACCAGGCGACTCTGTGTGGATGTACACTGGTTCCGTGTGTTTCTTGGTTCCCCTTACACCATTGCCTATATTCTGGTATTCTCATGGCAAATGCAAAAACTGAAGGGACAAACAAAGCCACAGCACCATATTGAATTCACTAAGGCCTGGTTGAAGGGACTTCCAAGTTGCTTTTGGTTACTTATGATAAAACATGGCAGCAGCATGGAGCACTCATGGAGTTTATGCAGCAGTATCTGATGGTGCTAACAAAGCACACAACAGTTTAGCTCCATTTCCTTCCATAGTGATGGGTCTTGGCATCCCCAGTAGAAGCTTACAATACCAAATTCCTTTTTAGCCTCCCTTTATTATTATTATTATTACTTATTTTACCACTATAGGTAGTCATATCATACAGTTCTGGATAATGACGTAGCAGAATAATTCTGCTGCGTGTCCCTGGGAATTTCCATGTTTTGTTTGGGCAACACAGTTTCTCAGTTCTTCGGTATTCTGATCTACATATTGGAGATGTTCACAAAGCTGTTGTATTAGTCAAATTTTGCTTCCTAACAATCAATATAAATCCTAACAATCAAGTATAAATCAATGGTTTATACTAAAAAGACTGACTTTTTTCTGAGTAGGTTTATGGGTCATCTGCTCTATAGCTCTTCTACAGGCACAGGACAGTCTGTGAGTAGGGTTCAGCTGAATCCCATGTGTTGCATAGAATAGAAGCTATGCAGGCCATTTCTGCCCATGACATGAACGAAGCAATTCATGTGGTCAAGACCATCTGTAGCAGACAGATATGCTGCAGCTACAATGGGCCACTGATATGATGACAAAGATGAGACCATGCTATTCTATCAAACATGCATTCAAAGTAGAATGAAACAAAATAATTATTTAGCGTTGTGCCCTTTCTAACTGTGTGAATGTAAATGTCTTCAGCTTCTCAGAACTTTATTAACATTAAAGATTGAGCCTTTTTTTGAGTTGCCATGAACACTAATCATGTCACCATCTACTTTCAGAGACCCTTACAAAAGGTGGCTCTTCACCCCCCACTAAAGCATGATTGCTTACTAAATAAATTCTTCAGCAATTTAATGCTGACATTTCATAAGGTTGATGAGTGTATGAAAATAAGCCAGACAATAGCTCCCCGAGAAAAGAGACAGTTTGCTCACTAAGAAAATAATTATTGAGGACCTGAAATCATTAACTTTTCACATAGCAATAATCTAGAACCCATTTCCTGTTGTTTTCTTTTGTCTTTGGCAAATGTTTGTTCTGACAAGATCACAGGAACACTGCGTTTTTTTGTTTGTTTTTGTTTTTGGTTGATTTGGGCTGTTTTAGAGGCTCCCTCTGCTGGAGTGAAACAGCATTTTGTTCTCAAGAACTAAAGCTACCTTCCTTTAACTGAAAACAAATGGTAATTAACAATTTGCTGCTTTTCTAGGCTACCTCTTTATAAAAGTGTTTCTGGTAGTGTGTCCTGAATTTACCTGTCTCAGAGATATACACAAATTGGCACTAGTTACTTTTTTTCCAAAATAGAGCCTTACAAAAGAAACTGATTTTGAAAGAATTTTCAAAAAAAATGTGAATTGTTAATAATAAGCAGGTTCCTGTTTCCTGTGAGTAATGAATGCCCTTGTTACTTTACTTTGGACATTCACGGTTTTCGAACACCTGGGAGTATTATGGTAAGCCTGTGACAGATCTATTTAGAGGTGCTTGCTAAGAGGAAATTATCCTGAGTCACCACGTTTGTTATGTTTTGTAGGTACACCATAATTTTCTATAGAAAAAAAAGTGAGCAGGGATGCAAAGCCAGCATTTCCCCTGCCAGGAGGAGCTACCACTTTGGGGAGGACACATATGTTCTTTTTTTTAACTTTCTTTTTATTTATTCTTTGTGTCTTTCACTGAAGGCGTAAGTCAAAAACAATGCCACACCAATTCGGGGTTATGATTATTAGGGTGGTATTTATTTAAAGGGGAAAAAACTTACAGATCACTGTCCCAGGCAACAGCCCTCTTCGCAGCCAGGAAAGGAGTCTAGTCGCAGGTGGAGCAGGAAGTGAAGAGAGAGAGAAGAGGGAAGTGGCCGCTTTTTTAAAGGGAGAGAAACCACGCCCCAGTGGGCTGGTACCTCAGCGGTGATAGGCTGGAGGAGTGGGAGGACCTCCCGCAACACCTCCCCCTTTTGTTTAAATAAGAGAGTTCTAAACCTACTATGAAATTATATACAATAAGTACAAATATCCTATTCTAACTAGCTTATGTCTTGTATAATAAATAACTTGGCCAAGTCATGAGAGAAAGTAACTACATTTATATAGTCTTCAACCCCATCGAAGATCTGAGAAGGGAAATAATGTTACCTGGGTAATTAGGAAGTTCAGTAGAACAACTTCCAAAACATGCAACAAATTACAGAGACAACTAGCTACCTGGGCAATCACCCAAAGTCACATTAGCAGCGTTGAAGCAACCAACTTTGGCTAAGGCCTAACATAACTGACATACCATTTTCTAAGGCAAGCAACTTTTCAAAACGATCTTACCCTGTCTTGGCAGGATATGACAGTCCTGTTTTATCCATTGATGCATGCTCTGTATCCTTGTCAGTTGTTGAGGTATGGGCATTTCTTTGCCCAAACGCCAGTTCTGCCAAAAAGAAAGGCTCCAGGTGGAGTGTCTTTGGTGCTCAACATTCTCTCGGGAATAGAGTGGTGTTGCCAGGAGCAATTGTGTCTCACTACCACAAATCTCTGAGTTAGATTAAAGGCCATTTTCTACAGCTCTTTGAAGAAGTTGAAGATTATCTATCTATACTGAGTATAATCTCTATATATCTAAAGAACCTGATTAGTCTATTATAAATGACAAACTTAGATGACTATTAGTCTATATAATTCTCAATATCTATCTAACTTAAAGACTAAGACAATAAACGACTGTGAAACAAATGAGGACAATGACCTCCAAATATAAACAATGTACAAATATACATTGCAGTAGGCAAATATATATCAATACACAATCATTATATAAGTATCTTAATCAGAGGTAGAAATGTACACTGCAATATGGTAAATATATACAATATATATATATATCAATACAATATATGTCAATACATAAAAAAATGTTTTAAACAGAGGTAGAAACATGCATGCGTACAATAGTCAATATAATTTAACTTTGTATCAATATACAAGAATCTATACCAATGTATTTGTCTAAAAACAGTAACTCACAATTACAAATCTATTATCCCATCATCCCTCTTTTTTTTTTTTCAAAATGATCCCTGAGCGTATAAAATTCCTCCCCCAACCCTCAATCGTATACTAATTATAATCAACCCCTAAATGATGTCCCTAAACCCAAGGGCAAGTTTTACTGGGAAAGGGGACGTCGTCCTCTAGAATTACTTCCAGCTGTCATGGGGGCGACGTTCTTTCTGGGGGATCCTGTGAAAGTGAAATGATGGTTAAATTTCAAGATCAATGTCTTTTAAAATTGCCAATAGTCTCTGAGTATTTTGTGCAGGTCTGGCCAAAATGTTGTATAAGATGTGCACCATTTCAGCTAACCAAGTTGGAACTGTCTTGTGCAGCTGGTACCAAAAGCAGGTCTTGTAGTAGCGCTATCAGTATCATGACGTCATATCAACCAGGTGGAGTTGTTGTTATGGGGCCCCATCTTCTTCCTGGAAACTTCAAATGTCACTTCAGGAAAAACTCATTGTTCATTATGAAAAACTTAAACATTAATCATATAGACATATATAAACATATATATATATATTCAATGAAAGACATGATAGATATATTCAATGAAAAGTATGATAGATATGAAGAAAAGCAAAGATGTTTTCTAAACTCATATTTCTTTCTGTCCCATATCATGGCTCTTGACATGAGACAGAAACTCCAGAAACTCTGGGTTTTTCTCTTACTAACAGGCTTGGAATTGGAGAGGGACTGAGCCAAAGTCCAACTTCAAAACCAGCTTTATAAAAATTTAGAAATATGGTTTAATATTACTTACACAATCCATTCAGTTGTCTTCATATTTCCTATTGGGCAGGTATTTTTCCATTTGTCAGTATCCAAACATCCAGGGTCCCTTGAATTTCTCAAAGATGAGTGTTTTCCTGTGGAGATAAGAACAGAACCCTGCCCCCATTCTATATGTTTTTCTTACCACCTGTATGAATATCATCGTTGTGGATGAGTTGTCATTTCTCCTTTCCAAGAGGTTTCTCCTCTTCAAATCGAAACTTTATTAATTTTGATGGTATCCACAATTTTTCTTCTCCTGTGGAAACAAGAGCAAAACCCCTTCCCCAACGTAGCACATCTCCTGGCTTCCACTGAGAGGTCAGCACATCTTTGAAATAAATCGGTTGATTTAGTTCAGCAGACTTTTCCATTATCCAATGTCTTTCTGCTGCTGTCGTTCCTTTCTCATTAGCGTTAAGAAAATTCAAGGTTAATAAAGCATTATGTAATCTATTTCTGGGGGTATTTTCAGTCCCTTTCTGTTTGTTCAGCATATCCTTTATAGTAAGATTTGATCTTTCTATAACTGCCTGACCTGTAGGATTATTTGGTATACCTGTAATGTGTTTTATATTATAATAATCAAAAAAGCATTTCATTTTCTTAGATACATATGCTGGACCATTATCTGTCTTTATTTGCGCAGGTATACCCATGATGGCCATAACTTCCAATAAATGTGTGATTACTGAATCAGCCTTTTCTGAGCTCAGGGCAGTAGCCCATTGAAAACCTGAATACGTGTCTATGGTGTGGTGTACATATTTTAATTTACCAAATTCCATAAAGTGGAACACATCCATCTGCCAGATTTCATTTCTCTTAGTACCCTTTGGGTTACTCCCTGCAGGCAACGGTGTTTGATTATAGAAAGAACAAGTAGGGCATCTCTTTATAATGTCCTTAGCTTGTTGCCAAGTAATGGAAAATTCTTTCTTTAGGCCTTTACTATTGACATGATGCTTCTTATGAAATTCCGAGGCCTGCAACACACTTCCAATCAATAATTGATCAATCTCAGCATTGCCTTGGGCTAGAGGACCAGGCAGACCTGTATGGGACCGGATGTGTGTTATGTACATCGGACAAAGCCTGTTCCTGATTATGTCTTGTACCTGGATAAACAATGAAGTCAACTCTGTGTCATCTGGTATAAATTCAGCGGTTTCAATATGCAAGATAACTCTTTCTGCATATTGTGAATCTGTAACTATATTAAGAGGTTCTTTAAAATCCCTTAGCACCATAAGAATGGCATATAATTCTGCCTTCTGGACAGAATTATAAGGGCTTTGTTCCACCTTACTCAATTCATCTGACTTGTAACCTGCTTTCCCTGATTTATTTGCATCAGTATAGAACGTACAGGCTCCAGTTATTGGAGCATCACGTACAATTCTAGGAAGAATCCAAGAAGTTCTTTTTATGACATTAAGTCTATCACTTTTGGGATAGTTGCTATTAATTTCTCCCCAAAAGTTAGCACAAGCTCTTTGCCACGGTTCATTGTCTTCCCATAACTTTTTTATTTCTTCAGTAGTAAAAGGCACTATAATTTCTGCTGGGTCTATACCTGCTAGTTGACGAAGTCTCAGCTTACCTTTTATAATTAATTCAGAGACCTTTTCCACATAAGTTTTTAATTTTTTACTTGGTTTATTAGGTATAAATATCCACTCTAAAATAATATCTTCCCTCTGCATTAGAATCCCTGTAGGAGAAATTCTGGAAGGCAATATGACTAGGATGCAGCTAAGATTTGGGTTCACCCTATCCACATGTGCCTCCTGTAATTTTTCCTCAATCATTGTCAGTTCCTTTTCTGCTTCAGCTGTCAGTTCTCTTGGACTATTCAAATCTTTATCACCATCTAAGGTTTTGTTTAAATGAACTATTAGATCAGGTGTTATCCCAACAGCTGGTCGTAGACTGGAAATGTCTCCTAACAATCTTTGGAAGTCATTAAGAGTCTTTAACCGGTCTCTCCTAATTTGTGCCTTTTGCGTTTTAATTTTCTCTAACCCTATTCTGTAACCTAGGTAATTAATAGAATTTCCTCTTTGAATCTTTTCAGGGGCAATTTGTAATCCCCACCTAGGCAAGACTTTCTTTACTTCTTCAAACATCCTTTCTAAAGTATCTTTATTTGAATCAGATAATAAGATGTCATCCATGTAATGATAAATGATGGACTTGGGGAATTGTTTACGAATTATTTCCAATGGCTTACTTACAAAATATTGGCACAGTGTAGGACTATTGAGCATACCCTGTGGGAGGACAGTCCATTGATATCTCCTATTAGGCTGAGAATTATTATAAGTAGGCACTGTGAAGGCAAATTTTTCTCTATCCTTTTCTTGTAACGGTATAGTGAAAAAACAATCTTTCAAATCAATAACTATAAGAGGCCATCCTTTTGGTAACAGAGAAGGCAAAGGAATTCCAGATTGTAGTGGGCCCATAGGTTGAATTACTTTGTTGACAGCTCTTAGATCTGTCACCATTCTCCATTTACCAGATTTCTTTTTTACAACAAACACAGGAGAATTCCAAGGGCTGGTTGATTCTTCAATATGGTGAGCATCTAGTTGCTCTTGCACCAGCTGTTCCAATGCCTGTAGTTTATCTTCAGCTAGAGGCCATTGTTTGGTCCATATTGGCTTCTCAGTTAGCCATTTTAAAGGTAGGGCCGTTGGTACCTCTAAAGGTTTGGTATTTGCTGTATGTTCTTGTACAGCCTGAATGGCTGGTGACCTTTTCCCATAATACCTCATCATATCCTTCCCAGAATTATGAGTTCCTGGAAATACAGGAATGTTAATCTGGGTATTCCATTGCTGTAGCAGGTCACGGCCCCATAAATTTATGGCAATATTGGCTATATATGGCCTTAGTCTTCCTATTTGCCCTTCGGGCCCTATGCATTCAACCCATCTTGTGCTTTGTTTTACACGAGATAGGGTTCCAATTCCCAGGAATTGAACATCTACCTCTTGAAGAGGCCAATTCGGATGCCAAGATTCTGGGGTAATGATACTTACATCCGCACCTGTGTCTAATAAGCCTTCAATAAAAGTGCCATTTATACAGACTCTTAGCTTTGGTCTTTGATCATTAATAGAAGTCTGCCAAAATATACGTTTACTCTGTCCTATTGGGTTTTTTGACTCATCCTCCACACGTAATTCCTCATTTAGACCAGTATTACTTTTTACAGCAGAAATTGGAGCTTTTAATTTTCTTGGTGAGGCACGTTCTCCACTGTGACTGGGAATGACTGGGCCACTGTTGGCTTGGGGGCCTGCGAGAGGCCCCCCAAGGAGTTTCCCGATGATATCGGATTGCCCCGTCTGTCTGTTGTTGACCTACATTCGTTGGACCAATGCCTGCCTTTACCGCATCTCCTACATATACCTGAAGGCCGAGGTCTCCTATTTTTGTCATTCCCAGAAGAGATATTATTCCTAGAAATTCTTTGCCTGCAATTCCTTTGCAAATGTCCTAATTTACCACAATTAAAACACCTGGCAGTTTGATGTCTCCTCATTGCTTTGGAAATCGCTTCTCCTACCCAAGATTCATCATTATAGCTAAACGTCTCAACATTCATCGTATGCTGAATCCATTCATCCATAGGTGCTGATCTAGACTTTAAAGGCCCAATTATCTTTTTGCATTCTATGTTTGCATTCTCAAAAGCTAGAGATTCAAGAAGTATTCGTCTAGCTTCTGGGTCTGTTACCCCTATGTCCAGAGCCTTAATTAATGTTTGCAAAAAGTCAATAAAGGGTTCTCTCTGTCCCTGCCTAATTCTGGTATATGATTCAACCCTTTTTGCTGGATCTTGTATCCTATTCCAAGCATTTAAAGCTGCTTGGTGACATAGACACAGTACTTCATCGTCATAAAGAGCTTGGACCTGTGGATCAGCATATTCTCCTGCACCAAGAATTTGATCTTGGGAAACCTCAATACCTTTTGCTCTTCCTTGCTGTTCCATATGTTTGGATTCTTCTCTGAAATAAATTCCAAACATCAAGGAAGGTCCATTATCTAAAACTGCAGACACTAACTGATGGAAATCATGGGGAGTAGCTCTAGCATTAGAAGCCCAAGTCCTTATCATTTCCTTTACATATGCATTGTGCAAGCCAAAATTAACAACAGCTTGCTTAATTTCTTTCAGATCATTCATTGCTATTGGCGTCCATCTAGCTTCTCTGACTCCCTTTGAGCCTTTAGAAGTTGATGCTTTTTCAGAATTAAGTATAGGGTATGTCGCTAGAACCCTGGGTAAGCCAGTTCTAATAGCTGGTGGAGGCCTTGTATCCTGTCCTTGTGCCTCCTTACTCTGTTCACCAGCTGCAATAATTTCCCCAATCTTTTCAAATCTTTTTATCATTGTCTCTCTTAAATCCTGAATCTCCTGACCTGTATATATTTCCAGTGATTTCACTGAGGTATCAATTTTTTGGTCCCCATTCTGCACCTGTGATTCCAAAGCTTTAATTTTTTCCTTCAAAGATAACATGTCCTCCTTAAACTTTTCTTGTATATCATGTAGATTCCCATCTTGGAGGTACATTCTGTCTGTTACCTTATCAAAACTTTGTGATAAAGTCTGAACGTCAAATTCAACAGCCTGAACCCTTTCAGGTAACTTTCTAATACCCTTGGATATGGAATCAATTTTGTCTGTCATAGTATCCACTTGTTCAGATAACCTCTGATTTTCAATAATTTTAATCCTGTCAATTAGTTGTTCATTATTAGTTCGTAAAGATTCTATCATTCTTAGGAGTGCCATATTCTTCTGTTCATTATTAGTACGTAAAGATTCAATCATTCTTAGGAGTGCCATATTCTTCCTTAATGATAGAATATGGAAAAGAAAACTGAAGGCTAGTAACAAGCAAATTAAGGTATCCCCATAATCATATAAACCTTGTATGATGTAATTCATTGTATTAGTAAATATAAATTTACTAATCCATTGTATTAGTGAAAACAAAGCAGTAAAATTTGCGTTAGAAACAAAAACTGCAATATTACCTATTATCCAGCAGGTGGCGCTGTTGCAGAGTCGCGGTGAAAACATGGTCCTGTTTCAGTGCCTTAGTAGATGTTAAAAACTGGAAAATTCAAGTTTCTCAACAAAATAAATCTAATTAAATCAATTCCTGAGACGGAACAAGTCACCCTGAGGGGTTGCAGCTTTCAGCAACCACGTGCTCTGGTTCGTGCCACTTAAGAGCTGTACTTGCAAGGGAGATTTAAAAATGACTCAGAAAAGAGCAAACCACGCGGCCAGAGGCTACGCGGGCCTGTGGAGTTTAAATCCACGTGGGGAGTCCAAGGCCGCTGGCTGCTGAGGAAGGGGAGGGCTCCCGCCAAGCCGAACTAGAGCCCGCCAAGCCCGCGGCCGCCAAGCTGAACTTGCGCCCGCCAAGCCCGCAGCCGCCAAGCCGAACTTGGGGCTGCCAAGCCGAACTTGGGGCCGCCAAGCCGAACTCGCGGCTGCGAGTGGGGAAAGGAGAGGTTCTAAAACCAAACGTTGGGCGCCAAAATGAAGGCGTAAGTCACAAACAATGCCACACCAATTCGGGGTTATGATTATTAGGGTGGTATTTATTTAAAGGGGAAAAAACTTACAGATCACTGTCCCAGGCAACAGCCCTCTTCGCAACCAGGAAAGGAGTCTAGTCGCAGGCGGAGCAGGAAGTGAAGAGAGAGAGAAGAGGGAAGTGGCCGCTTTTTTAAAGGGAGAGAAACCACGCCCCAGTGGGCTGGTACCTCAGCGGTGATAGGCTGGAGGAGTGGGAGGACCTCCCGCAACATTTCACCTCATGCATCTTTATCCCATTCATCATTCACTTCCCTGACCCTTTGCATCCACCCTCTGCCCTTACAACCTCCTCCACTAAAATAAAATAAAATTTAAGAGAAAAAAATAAGAAAAAGTAAAGAAAAGTCAGTTTTGTCATGGAAGCTGTACTGTGACACAGTGAGTCACACAGTAAAGCCTTTTATCTATATGTCTGTACTTTGTGTTCATTGCAAAGAGTCATTGGTCTGGTTTGAGGCCTCAGGTTTCTACTGCACTTTTGATGCTGGGCCCTCACTGGGACTCCTCTTGGATATCCTAATGTTGCCCTGTGTTGTAGAAATCCTGCAGCTTTGGGTCTGCAGGACCTGTCCCTTTATGTCCACAGATGGGGTGGACATTGGGTGGGCCAACTGATAATCCTAGTTCTGAACTTGGGTAGTTGTAGGGTTGGTCAACTGGCCAGCTCTCCCTTGTCCTCACCTACAGGGTGAGCTCCTCAGCATTGTCCCATTGCCTGGTTAATTCACCTTTTGCAGTGATGAGCAAGGGGCAGGGCCAGTTCTCCTGCTTTTATATCCTCAGGGTTGGTTCTCCTACACCTATACCTTCAGGACGAGCTCTACTGTGCTGCCCAGGTGTGGCATAGGAGCCATTCTCCCAAGTGCCACAGCTCATGAGGGGCAGGGACAGTTCTCCAGCTCTTATGACCTCAGGGTCAGCTCTCCAGCCTGCCTCAGGTGTCAATGGGCAGGGGTGGGGGGGAGGGCACCTCTCCCCTGCCCGTGTTGCATGCTGCCACATGACAGATGAATAATGGGGATAGCTGTCCCATGCTCACAACTTTGGAACTGGCTCACCCACACCTCTGCTAATGGGGTTGGCTGACAGACACATTCTTAAGGATACAAAATGGAAGTGTCTTACTTTTATTTTAAATGAAATTTTTCGTTGACTAACTTTTATATAAGTGTTTCATTTCACTTCTGCCTTGGCAACATGCCATGTATGTATTGTTATCTTTTCTTACTGCTATACTCTGTTGGGATTACTTTTTGCATTTAAAGGACTTGGAAGGGCATTTCAGTGAGTTCTGAATTAGCTGACTCAAAGAGCTATAGTGAGTAGCAAGTAATCTCATAGTAGTGTTGACTCTCATGGTATGTGGATACTTACAGCACCTGACGTTCCATCATAGCCCAGTTAGATATTTGAAAGTCAAAAGATGGCTGGAACATGCCCCATTGGCATCATCTGTGGATTCGTAAGAGACATATAGTCTTGTGCTACACTCTGGTTCTACTGGTCTGAATGCTGAACTTCAACGAGCTTGCTAGGGAACTGGCATACGCTTTACAATTTGCACAACCCTGATTTGGAGGAAGGGGAGAAGGTTGCTGCCAACAGTGAGGCATATGAGATAGTGCTGGCTTACCGCTGTAGTCAGGAACACCTTACTTGGCATTCCACTAAAGCCTATGACTAACACCCACTGGCTCAGAGCCAGTTCGCCCATTAGCTTTATAACACTGGGAATTGTGCCCACAACCCCTGCCCTGAAATCAGAGGTTATGAGCTTTGTTGACTGGTGCCCATTGACTGTGATTTTGTGGACTCTGACTTCCTGCAACTACCTGTCTACCCCTCCATTGACTTGACTGATTTATCTGACTGCCATAGCACATTGAACTTATTGGCCCAAAGTCTGAAATTCTGAACCTTCCCAGTTGGGAAGTCTCCAAGCTTAAGCCATGACACACCTTTCTGTTGAAGCAGTGTGAGAAAAGTCTGAGTTATTAGCAGTGACACCTGCATCGGCATTGTGCTTTTTAAACTCTCCAGCAATAGAAAGTCATCAGAAAGTAAGTTACTCTTTTTTTTTTTTTTTTTTGGTTTTTCGAGACAGGGTTTCTCTGTGGTTTTGGAGGCTGTCCTGGAACTAGCTCTTGTAGACCAGGCTGGTCTCGAACTCACAGAGATCCGCCTGCCTCTGCCTCCCAAGTGCTAGGATTAAAGGCATGTGTCACCACCGCCCAGCTAGTAAGTTACTCTTAAAAGCACCAATATGGGTTAAATACTGTATCCTTCTCGATATTCTGTTCCAGAAGAGCAGCATGTCACTACTGAGGTCTTCCTGCCAGATTCATGAGCTGAATTTTATCATCAGGTTAAATTAGGGGATATGTTTTTAAATAAGTTGCCCATCCTTATTAAAATTAAAATCAAGGGAAAAAAAGAAAAGGGCTTGAGGTTTCTTCCACGTTAATGGTGTATAAAGGGATATGACAGTTAAATATAATGTGTGGCCAATTCTGCCTTTGTTCCTGATCAGTAAATAAAATAGGTTTAGGAGATATATTGGGATTATCAGAAAAGTTTAAAGATAGGCTGTATTTATGTTATATCAGTGTTAGATTTTCCAACTTTGATCATTACTCTCTAGTTAGATGGGAAAATGTCTGTGATTATATGATGTGTATACTGGACTATTTCTAGACAAAGTGGTATGATATACACAATTTACAATTCCTCCTCACTCCAAATAGAATGTAAAAGCAAATATGTCAAAATATTAATAAGAGATAAATAGTGATTGGTAAATGATACATGGGAATTTTGCTGTATTGGAATAATGTATTAAAATTTTTAAAATTAAAATGAAAGGGAGAATCACCAGCAGAATACTAGGAACCTCACAGAATTAAAGGAAGAGATGTAAGGCTCAGTGCAATGTGTGGGCATAGTGGGACTGGAGGTGGCGGTTTCATGCCACCAGAACAAACTGTTATCTAGATGAACCTCTTTGAGAGTAAGAGAACCTAGACCCTTAGAACAACTAAATGTGCTTTAAGGTCCTGAGTGTAATCTAGCTGGCAAAATTAATTTGCAAGGGTGTATACATAGCTAATAAATAAATACAGTTTCCAACTGCAAGTGTTAAGACTTCATTTTATCTTGTTTTTTTTCCAGTGGCTTCCCACAAAGTGCAGTAGAATAGTCGATTAGAAAATGCATGACTATTTAGTAAATGTCTGATGTTTGTTCTTCTCCTTGCAGTTTTTAGAAATATGAATTGAAAAAACAAAACAACATGAGAAGTAAACTGAAACATTGCTGTATGTTCGGTAAACAAATATCTAAACACCTCCTCCATTTTCATGCCCACCATTTTTTTTTACACCTAAAGGTGTATAGCGTAAATAAAAAGTTTAAACATACAAAGATACTGGTAATTTTCTTTCAACACAGTCTTATTGACATTGTAGACGAAAGGATGTAGCACATCTGGCAGTGTTTCTTTGGCATGCAAGAAGCCTTGGATTTGATCCTCGGCTCCAGCAATAATAGCCAGGAATAGTGACAGACCCTTGTAAAACTAAGACCCAGAAGGTAGAAGTAGGAGGATGAGAAGTTTGAGGTCATTCTGGACTACTAGCCCAAGCTAGCTTGGGCTCCCTGAGACTGTCTCAAAAGAAAAAGAAAAAGCCCACAATCTTGCTTATATACAAATGTCAGCTAGATTTGAATTTCTCTTTTTATGGTTTGAATGAGTACTTTCTATCCTTTTCCATGGCATTTCCTCAACAGTCAGAGTGCCATGACTTTCAGTTGGAAACTAACATTAATCTGGACTAATTTCAGGAAATACCTTTCATGATTTGGAGTGTCTTTGATTACAGTTGATCTAGAAACTGTAACATCAGACATAGAAGGATGCTGGGAAGATCTCCAGTTTCACAGGTTCATCTGTTAAAAATTTATTATATATTTATTCATTGTGTGTGTGTGTGTGTGTGTGTGTGTGTGTGTGTGTGTGTGTGTGTAAGGGAAGGGGAGATGGAAGGAAGGCAGGCAGGAAGAAGGGAGCGCAGACACGTGCCTGAGCATGTATGCACAGGAGTGCCACGACGCGTTGTAGAGGTCAGTGGACAACTTGCTAGAGTCAGTTTTCTCCTTCAGTCATGTGTAACCTGGGTATTGAGATGAGGTCATCAGGTTGGCAGCAGGATCTTTATCCATGGATCCATCTCTCTGCTTCCTACCACCCATTCTTTTTTAAAGGTAAAGACAGACTGGCTAGTGAATTAAAACATTCTCCATTTCACACAGATCAAAATTTAAAGGAAATATATATATCTTCATATGTTGAGATAATTACCATTGCGGATTTCTGAAATAACAGTATATTTAGAAAAAGCCACACATCCTCTATGCATGCTATAATCCTATGTTACTTTGCTAGAAAGGTGTTTGTAGGGGCTGGAGAGATGGCTCAGAGGTTAAGAGCACTGACTGCTCTTCCAGAGGTCCTGAGTTCAATTCCCAGCAACCACATGGTGGCTCACAGCCATCTGTAATGAGATCTGGTGCCCTCATACATGGAAGGAATGTTGTATACATAATAAATAAATAAATCTTAAAAAAAAGAAGAAAAGGTGTTTGTATTCTGCTTAGTTAGGCTGGAAGCTGAGAACTAGGCTTTGACCAATACCTGCCCCACAGCTTCGGAAATGCAATGCAAATCATAGTTGAAGCATCCTAAATCAGAATTGAATGCAATGCAAAACAGAGTGGAAACACCCTAAATTCAGTAGATAGTGGCTTAGTATGCTGTGAGAAGTAATATAATTTTTCAAAGAATTAAATGTGCTTTTCATCACTTGTGTCCAGATGTGATCATGAATAGCTAACAAATATTCAGATAACATGGATTCCTAGGTTTCAGTGTGGTCACAGGCATGTTATGACCTACCAGATCCTAATCTCCATAGCCTTACTGAAGGAACCCAAGTCTTTAATGACATGGTAATGCTCTCTGATAATTACTTAATTTTCTAGTCTTTAACCTTTATTACAGGTGGCCATGTTAAGGAAAACTCCTAGTGTCTTGCCAGTCAACATATATATATATCAACATATATATATATATATATATATATATATATATATATATATATATATATATAGTTTGTGCTGCCCCTCCCTGTTTCTTTCTGCCTTGGATAGATACACAGTGTCTGGAGTTGTAGCCGTTATTTTGTTCCTGTGGGTCCAAATGAGGGAATAAAGAGGGAGTTATGTCATCCTGGCTCTGACACCAAAAGTCATTAAATAATATCAGCAGTTGGCTGTGTTAGGCTTGGGTAAGAAAAGTGATGTGTTATGTGATTGAGCCATTAAATGTTAGATTTTCTTCATTTTCTCCTGTTTTGTCTGTCTGTGTGTGTGACATTCAAATGTGTACCGTGGTGTGATGAGAGGTCAGCTTCAAAGAAGTAGAGAAAACAGGCTTGTATAAAGAGAGCAGAAGATGCAGAGACCAGCATCACCAAGAGAGAGCCCTGCCTTCAGATTGGCAATTCTCCAGGTCCAAGTAAGACTCCTTAGACCTGACTGCCCTCAGGTTTCAGGAGCTTTCCTAGTTTCCTTCCAGATAGCAGGGCAGGCCTTGAGTGGTTATAAGGATACACCCTATGAGAACCAGTAGAACAAAGGAAGTGAAATACTACCTTGATGTGTTGGTCACTAAGTCTTGGCCCATGCTACAGTAGTTCATAGGTGATTTTCTTTTCTTTAATCCATCTACCTAGAAGGGAGCATGGCTTTTGCTGTCTCACACAAAGCTATAGGAAGGCTTCTTCTGGACAGCTGGTAAAGGTGCCTTTTACTGCTTAATAGCCAAAGGAATTTATGTATTAAATAAAAAATGCATTTTGTCAGTCAAAATGTATTAATTGATAGCCAAACTATTTGCTGTACTATTTGATGGATGTACTGACCAATAGAGTAACCTATTTTTGTTTATTTAATATCGAGGAACAATTTACATGCAACAAACTATATTTTTTAAGTCTTTAAAATGTAGCCAATGAGTTAATCACATGATTCGTATATAGGCCATCTGTATCATTTACTTAGGAGGCAGAAGCCGGTGGATCTCTGTGTTTGAGGCCAGCCTGTTCTACAAAGCAAATTCCAGGACAGCCAGGGCTACGCAGAGAAACTTGGTTTTGAAAAATCAAAACAAAACAAACAAACAAAAAACAAACACAGCCTTTTGACTAATTCAGAAAGGGTCTTTATCCCAATAACTGTAATTAATGAACCTTGTCTCTTACTACACACAAACAAAAAGGAAATACAAATACAAAAAGGAAAGCAATTTTCTGACCTCTATCACTACCCTTCACTTTTGCCTATTCTTGAACTTTCTATGAATGGAACATCACAGCAAATACTCTCTGAGTATGACTTCTTTGCTCAACATGCTCATTGGACCCGCTTATATATGGCAGTACCAGTTTATCCATCTTTTATTCTACTGATGGATAATGAGTTTTCTAGGTTTTAATTATTATAAATAAAGATTCTTTGGACCATCCCTATTTTTGGTGTGTGTGGGGGATTGAATTCAGGGTCTCACACATATTAAGTAAGTGCTCTGCTCCTATTAACATTCTTGTATGCGTGAACTTAAGTACTTATTCCTTATGTACATTCACGCATCTAGGTAAATTTCATCCCAGTTACTCCTTCTTGTAATAAATTAGGAGAGTTAATTTGTAAGTACTTTAAACTTTTTTCACTTTTCATGTACCTGCACCTTTTTCATAGTAAGCATGGTAAGCTCCCCTTTGCTTTATCATGGAATGGCTTGCTTTTCTTTATTTGTAAGGTAGTAAACAATCAGGGCCAGTAATTTATTTTCAGTACAGCTAATGAAGCAAATATATCCAGAGGGTACGTAGCATTAAGTCTATAATTAAGTGTCTAGTCTGTGACCAAGTGTAAATCTCATTAAGCTATGTGAACCAATAACACTAAAGTGTCTTCCTTGTTGCAGCCACCTGTGTTGTTTGCAGTAATGAATAGCACTAGATTTGCAGTGCAAAGCCCTGGGAAGCAAGTGTATGTGGCTCCAGCATCATAAGTGGATTTTTGAAAGGTGTTTGATCCTACCATCACCTCAAAGAATACATTTTAAGGAACTTGGGTTTATCCTTGTGCCTCTGCTTTTCAAGAGTTCCCATGCAATGATACATTGTAGCAGTTGGCCACTTCCTCCCTAGTTGCATATTTACAATTCTAATGATCGAAGTTGAGCACTGGCGGCTTAATGGATTTCTTTTCCTGTTAAACTTTTCTTGAACAACATAAGATGAGACACTCTGTACATTTACTGATGCCTGATGCTTTTTTTTTTTTGAAAATAGCACTGTTGAGACAATAATTCTTTATGGAGACTGGCAAAATAAGACATATTGGGGTAATAGAACATGGATCAGGATATGCATTTATTCAGGCTGTCTACTAGATCTCCATGGTAGCAAAATTTCTCTCTTTTTGCTCACTGTTATCTTAGTGAGCCATACTAGAGCTCCATAAATATTTACACAATAAGCCTTTGTCTAAGACAGAGACTTTTGGTTGTAAAGCTTGCTTTGCTTAGTATTAGCCCTACTTCCTAGCTGCCTGCTCTTCCCTTTCTAAGGACCACAAGCCTGCTTTGCTTCCTTTATTCAATGCTAATCATTTGGATTTTGGCAAAGCCCAATCTAATGGTTTCTCTTGGAGAAAGTTCTCTCTCTTAAAAGAGTAAAAGTATTTATTTACCTGTCTTTCCTCTTTAGCCATAGTTCCGGCTCCTCCTGAAGTTTTTTATTTCTCTTTCTAAAACGGAAATCAGCCTCTGTTTATTATGACTAAGGGCCGCCTGGTCAACCCTCCACTTCCTTCAGGCAGTGGTAATAGCAAGTCCCTTTATCATATCTTTATTTCAAGTCACCTCACATTCCCTTTTTCAATATGTCATTTGTATAGAAAATGATTATATCTAAATTTTACAATCTGGCTTTCATAAAGATCCCCATGTAAAACTTTTTTCTTGAAAGAAATCAGAAGAAAAGGAACCAGAATCATTTTTATTAACTCCTAAGCCTTCAAGGAAAAACTCTTAGATTTAGTCACCTTCAAAGTGTCTTTTCTATTAATTCACTTAATCTTCCCGATGAATGTTCTGAGCATGCCCAGATGGGTTCCTGTCCACCATTTATATGATGTATGCTAAGAAGATCTACAAGTGTTCTTATCCACCACTGAACCCTTCAAACATGTCATCTATGACCTTGAGATAAATATGCACTAATATAACTGCCATTTTTCCTTCTTCAACTGTGACCTTTAATTAAGCATGCTCAAAAATACGACTCTTAACTGAATAAGCTCAGAAGGGTGCCTTCCCTAGAAGTACTTTCTTGTATGAATAATTATATCCTTCCTGTATAAAATCCTTATACTTCCTTTGGTCCAAAGGTATTGCTTTAGAAATAACTCTCTGTGTATACTGTAGGTAATAGATCATTCTCCATCCTTCAAAAATGTTTTTTGCTATGATTACTTTGGCTTTGTATTCACTGAGATAGAAATCTGTTGCATTTGGTAATTTCTTTTTCTTTTAAACTATTGGAAAATATGTCAATACAACAAAATTGCTTTGGACACGGACAAAGAAGATGGTTTCTTTTTAATACCTTACTTAGGTATTGTTATAACCAAGAAAAGACCAAAGAGAAGTTGATAGAACAGCCATATCATTTTACAGATGAGGACAATGAAGTGAAAAAGATTAAATTGTTGAGGGTAATATAATGCCTAAGTCTGGAGTTCTAATTTTCCAACCGTAGCTGCCCTCTACTATCCTCTGCTCTTGTACAATAGCTATAGATTTGCACATGCAGAACGTGCCATACATGACCAAGACAGCTCTGTATCTCGCTGCTTACCTTATTCCTGAGAGGCACACTCATTAAAATGAATTTTAAAGTGATAGAGCAGTGCTTCACAACCTTCCTAATGCTGCGACCCTTTAGTACAGTTCCTCATACTGTGGTGACGCCAACCATAAAGTTATTTCATTGCTATTTCATGACTGTCATTTTGCTACTGTTATGAATTGTAATGTAAATATCTGATATGAAGGATATCTGGTATGAGACCCCAAAGGAGTCATGACCCAAACCTGTAAGAGAGGAAAGGAATAAAGATCTGAGCAGTTTAAGAGACTCTCTAATTTCCTTCTCTAATTTATAACAAAAGCAACTCTTTTAGCTTCTCCTGTGGAAAGCTTCTAGGAGAAAGAATAGCTTTTAAATGCTGCAAATTGTTGAAGTATTTTTCCATCAAGAATCGTTTTCATGAATAGTTCTTAAAGGTGTCAAGAGTACGTAATACATAACACAGTCACTTCAGTTGAGAGTACAGCAAGTCCTCAAAGAGGAGATAATTTGCTCCAGGGCACCTGTTGCTGAGGCTCCCATGGGGACTTCCTCTGTCTTCCCAAGGCAGCCTTGGGGATTTGAAGACCAGCTGTCATGATAACACATTGGATGGATTATCTAGGACAGTGGCAGCAAATGTGACAGTTTATTTCCCATTCCTTGTTCCTGAGCTCTAGGGTAGCACTTAATGAGAAAGCTTTATTGCAAGTATAGGCAGAACTGGGTATATCATTTGAATTTGCCTGCTCAGGCCATTGGCCCCACATTAAAGAGTTCCAGCAGTATAGAATTTTGCTGAAACAGATGCACATGGGCAAATTTGCTTTACATGGAGATGAATGCTTGCAAAGTTGTTAGATTGGCAGTTGGCTCTCCAGTTGATGGGTTTGTAAATAACTATGAAGAGTGACTTTTCAAAAGAGATTAACTCTCTCTCATAAGAGTAGAGATGGGTGGTCCTGGTTGCACTACCCAAGCTTTAATGATGTACCCAAGCTCCCCAGATTATCCTTTCGCTCTCCTAATTTTCTTTAGTATTGACTTTTCACCCTTTACCACATAATACAAAATACATGACTCTGCACCAGACTTTGTGTATCACTCAAAACCACAATAACAGCAAAATGAAAGTCATAACAGCCAACTCCATCCATTTTATTTTTATCTGTTATGAAGAAAAGAGTATAAAAGAAATTCTTGTGGTGCTGTGGGAGCTTCTTCCACTCCTTCAGCTAATAGCCTTTAAGATACCAGCCCACTTGGGTGTGGGCTTGAAAAAACAGTGGTAGCCGTGCGTTGAGTTCCCTCTCTTGCTTCAGCCTCCACTTCTGGCTACCAGACGCTTTTCCTGGTAGTGCAGGGGGCTGTTGTAAGTTGTTCCCTTTAAATAAATAACCTTTTTGTTAATCATAATTCCAGACTGGTGTGGGATTGTTTTGTGACTTACTTCTTTATTGCAGATTTCCACATTGGTCAAAATCTGTTACCATATATAGACATACAGAATACTATGTTTCTTTCAAGAAACAGTGGGATTGTCATGTTTGACTAAGGCTGTTCACAATCACTTGGGGCTGAATACAACTGCCATCCTAACAAAATTGAAATGTGTTTATTAAGGAATAAGGTGTGAATGAATGCTGAGCAGAGGACCAATAGAGGAAGTCACAAATACAGAGCAGAATTGGCTTTTCTAGGCAGGAAAGGCTTCTTCTGTTTATATGATTATAAGCACCCACACATTTCTGCATTTTTAATCTTTTTAGCACAGTATTGTGTGCTCATCATCTGATGATGCTCTAAATCACCTGAAGTCTGAATTTTCCTACTGTGGCCACTATCTTTTTTCATCCCGTTCTCTCCAGTAGCTTCAGCGTCAACAGCTTGTCTGAGTCAGTCCTTTGCTTCTACCATGTGGGATCCCAGAATCAAACTCATTAGGCTTGGTTGACAACAGGTGCCTTTATATGCCTTTACTTGAAAAGTTGAGCCATGGCTTGAAAATACTGCAATGGCATTTTCATTTAACAATGATTTAAAGGGGAGGGCCTAGTGGGCAATGTGCATTAAGTGTCAGGTTTAATTATGTTATTGTGGTTTGAATGCAAAATGTCCCCCACCCCAAGTCTTCTGTGTTGAAATCTTAGTCCTTAGCTAGTGACACTGTTTAGAGAGATGGCAGAGAGTTTAGGAGTTTGGGCTCAGCTGGAGAAAGTAGGCCCCCAGGAGGCATGCTTTTGAAGGTTATAGAATCAAAACAGAGGCCATGGAGGATGGCTGCTTACTGGCTTGCTCATTCTGGCTCACTCATTTCAATGTCTTGTTTTTAAAGTTTGTTTCTACGTGCATGAGTATTTTGCCTACATTTATGCTATGTACCACATGTATGCCTGATGCTTAAGGAGACCACAAGGGGGTATCAAATCCTTTGGGACCGGAGTTACAGACAGTTGTGAACTGCCATGATAGTGTTGGGAATTATTAAACTTGGGTCCTCTGGAAGATTATCAAATGCTTTCTTAACTGCTGAGCCATCTTTATAGGCCATAAATTTGCTTTCTTATATACCCCAGGGCCACCTGCCCAGGAATGGCTTTTTCCATAGTGGGCTGAGCCTTTCCACATCAACATCAATTAAAAATATACCAAACGGGCTTGCTTACAGGCCAATCTGATGGGGGGGCATTGTTTCAACTGAGGTTCCTTCTGAACTCGAGATTGTTTCAAGTTGATTGACTAAAACCCAAGCAACACACACGTTCTCATAGCCATGTTCTGCCTTCCTATGAGTCCAAATTCAATGGAGTTGAGGACTATGGACTGAAAGTTCTAAATGCATGGGCCAGAGTAAATCTTTCCAAAATGTACTTTTTTTGTTTGTTTTTGGCCATGTATTTTGTCACAGTGACCCAAAGTTCAACTTACCCAGTTGTAGTCAGTTGTTTAAGGGATCCTGGGTGACTGGTGAATGAATGCACATGTTCAAGCAAGCAGTGTAAAAAGAATTGTAGAGACGACAAGATGGCTCAGCATGTAAAGGCACGTATGTGCTGCTGACCATGCCTAATGAGTTTGATCCTAGTAGCCCACATGGTAGAAGGAAAGAACTGATTCCCATAAGCTGTTTTCCCATTACATCCAAAGGAAATAGACGGTTATTTTTAGAAAGAATTCTAGTTTGTTAAATTTTCTACTAGAAAGGAAGTACATAGCAATATAACCTTCTTGTTGAAATAAAATACCTAGAATATGACTTTATGCCTACTCTAAGAGTTTAAATAACTGCAACATACCATCTTATCCACACAAATCTAAATTTGTACACACAGGGTTGTAAATCTGTGCCATAAAATGCTGAATCACAAAAGCTGCAAAATAATATAGCTGAAACCAAAATAAAGATCACCTTTCTGGGCTTGCTTTTTTTTTTCTTTTTTATTCAGATGAGTAAACTGAGGTCCATAGAGCTTGTTTGGTTTGTTTGAAGCTATTTAGTTAGCTAGTAACACAGACTTTTCTAGAAATCAGTTGGACCTGAGAGGTATTTTGAAAGCAAAGGAGTGAGGCTTTGTGAAGAGTGACAGTGGAAGCTGCCAGTATGATGATGAGGAAGTATAGATATGCAGACATGAAGAGCCGTAGATTACTAGTTTATGACTTTCTTGCTGCAATAACTTAGGGCATGCTGGCATCCCGTAGGTGTGGCTTGGATCACAGATAAGGTACAGGAGAAGGACAGAGGCAGGGTTACTTTGTGAGAAATCTTCTGAAGCTTATGTTGCTGGACACTAGGCTTTGAGTCATTATTGGACTTCAGAATCCACACTTTGGTAGTTTCTGTGTGTTTTAAAAGTGTTTCATGTGAGGAGCCATACTGCATATCTTTGGTGGAATCCTAACAATTCAGTGAGATAGGTTTTATTATAACTCCTTTTTGACAAGTGAGAAAACTGCAGTTTAAAAAGCATGCTAATTAGAATTCTTGCTGCTATTGTAAGATACTGAACAAAGCAGCTTACAATTAGAAAATATTCATTGCTGGCTCTTGGATTCAAGGGTTTCAGTCTATAGTTGCTGGCTTCATTGTTTCTGGGATTGTGTTCAAGCAGAAGAGCATGACAGAGCAAAATTGTTCTCTTCCTGTTAGCCAGAAGCAGAGGCAGGTGGGGAGGCGGGGAACTGTATTATATTTCTAATCTCTCTCGTACTGTGTCATGTAGCCATCAGATACTTGAAAAGATGTGTCATGGTTTAAGAATACTGCAATGACATATTCATTTATCAGTGGCTTACAGGGGGAAGGGCTGGTGTGCAATGATCAACTGAACATTCATGCTTAACGATGTTGTTAAGGTTTGAATGTAAATGATCCTCCAGGTTTATAGATCAAAATTTTGACCTCTAGCCAGTGACACCAATGCTTGGAAGTTTAAGGGTTTGGGCCAAGTTAGAGAAAGTAGGTTACTGAGAGGTATGCTACCAGCTTGGGTTTAGCTGAGCTGTTTCACTGGTCTGACTTCTTTTAAATGCTAATGTCTTCAGAAACTTTCTTTCTTAACTCCAACTTTACACAGAAATTTCTGAAAGAAACTGCAAATATCTTGACTTTCTGCTCTGCTTTTCACTATGCTGTATTCCTTATATCCAAAACCCAGACTCCACTGATACCTTAAGAGAATGATAAAATTTGAAGTCCTAAGGGGCCTTAGGTGGTCATCTATTAGAAAATTACTCATTGAGTGCTTCCCTTACTGACAACACCACCACCATTCAAAAGACTGTTACAAATACATCATCTCAGGTACCATTCCCCAGTCAGTCTCTGGCCCAGGAAGCTGTGTTTTAGAAAGATTTTTAGCCCAGATTTTTAGGCAAAATTCTTAACTTTATTTTAGCTAAAGTAGAATTACATCACTACACCTCCCTTTCCTCCCTTTCAGCTTCTCCCAGCTATCCTCCATTGTACTTTCTCCATGCCTCCTACTGTCAAATTGATAGCTTCTTTTTCTTTGACTATATTACTACAGATAAAATGTGTATTTGAATATATATTGCTGCATATATATGTGTATATACATATGCTATTGCTACGGATACATCAGTGAACATGTTAAGATGTAAGGGGAAAATTTTCACAAGATTCTCATCCCTACACAAAAAACTAGAGGCAACTAATTACTGCAGAGAGAAGAGGAAAATTAGCCTTCTCTGAGGATGAACTGCCTTATTAGTTGTCCAATGCAGAGTGATCATCCTTGAATGCATATAACACCTCCAACAAAATGGACTCAACGGGTTATATTTATATACATTCATGTACATTTATTAATAACATTGTTCATTGACAATTTCATATGTTTTTGTAATGCATTCTGATCGATCTCCTCACACCCTCTCTGACCTTACTCCCCATCAGTTCCCCTTCTTTCCTGCAAATCTCTTTCCAATATTCATTTTTGTTTGTTTTGTGTCCTGTAGAGTTTAACTAGGGCCTCATGGCTAAACACACAACTGGATATTATGGCTCCTTCTTTCCCAGAATCTGTCATTTTCCAATAGTCAATAAATATTAAGGGCCCCTCAGCCCCTGGATGATCCTGACTAATGCAAGCCCAGTAGTCACCAACAAGTTGAGAAACATATATATAAGAACAGATTTCAGCTTCACTCCTTGATTTTAAAAAAGAGGGAACTGAAATCTCATCACTTAACCATGATCATGGTGCCAAAATTGGATCTCAAGCACCAAATTTCCAGATTCCTCATCCAGCTCACTATCTGCAGTTTCATCATTAACCTCCAACAAGTGGTATACTTCTAGCTGGCTTGGAAACCTTGGGTAGTGTTTATAAGGCCTCTAGCCTGACTCAGCATATCCATTTATGTGCATGTCACTGTCTTCCTTCTGCTTGTGTTTGTTGTACACTAAAGTCTGTTTTTCTGTACCTAGGCAACCTGCTGTTTATCTTCCATTTAACCTTCCTTTTCTTCCTCCTCCCCTTTTTCTTTTCCATATTGCCTTTAAACGTTTTTTCAGTAATTTGTGATTTCATGGTAATATTTTTCAACATTGAAATTTTATAATTATTTGGAGAACTTAAAAAATATGGAGATGCTGGAATGCTCTCCTCAGGGACTATGATGGCATTAATTTGGCCTTAGGTCAGGGCATCAATAATTTTCAAATTTCCCCAGTGACTGCAATGTACAACCCTATATTAAGAACTGCCTTTTTTGTAGGAGTCTCACTATTACCTGAGTAAATAGATGTGGTAAGTGTCTTGATTTGCTTTTGGTTCAGGCTCTGAGTCATCATCTAGTCACTGGATCCTGACTGGGTGACCAGTATCTCTAATGAGTCTTAAAAATTAGCAGTCCACAAAAATGAAGTAAAACCTGTTTTGTTTTGTTTTTTTTCATTTTCTGGCTCTCAGTGTTTTGTTGGTTCTTGTTTCTTGACATGAGAAAGGAATGGGAACAACAGTGAAATAGTATTGGACCAAATGTTTACAACTGAAATTCCCTGTTGAGTCCCTTTAATGGCTGGAGAATAATCATCGCTCCAGCAACCTGCCTCCCATTCCTCCTTGCCCAGCATAATAATAGTCAGGGAGCATCAGGAAAATCAGATGGAACTTGCTCATTCTGCACCAGCACACATGCCCCATTTGGAGACTAATTAAGAAAACAACAAACCTGGCCACATTGGCTGAGAGCGCTTCCCACTGGGGTTTGTAAATTTGGACATGTTTTTCCTGCATGCAGCATATTGATAGACAATGTCCCATTGTTGCTTCCTCTTTCTGAGTAATCTAATGATTGTATAACATGATGCTTGACACTCCCTCTTGCTTCTCTGACTGTTTTTTCAAACTTCCTATAGTTCCTTTATTCTAGTTTTCTTACTACTTCCCAAGAGAAGTCCTGTTCAGTAACCAGCCTCTGTCTTCGCATCGTCCTTTGCCACTTCAGGTGTGGTCCAGAGGCAGCATCACCAGCCTCAGCTTCATCTGGCAATTGTTAGAAATGGAGAACCCTAGCCTCACCCTAAACCTAACAGATTTGGAATCTTCATTTATTATCAATAACTTCAACTTGACTTGTGTGTATATTGTTGGTCCAAGTTTCTGTCTTCTCAGTGCCCTATGTAAATACCCACCCACTAAAGAGATTTCATGAAAGGCCTGGCATTTCTAAGTAACCCAGAGAACCCCAAGCAGAATACAGCCCTAGAGACAGCAGAAGTATAACTCCAACCATGTGTGATTATTGTTCTTATATAAAACCTTTGTAACATTCTAAATTGACATTATTTAGATTGGTAATTTTTTAAAAAATAACTCTACAGTGGAGAATAGGATACTATTCTCCTTTGCCCTGTTAACCCCTGGAAACGCAGAATTGTTTTCTGTCATGTAGACATGCCATGTGTTGGTATTTATCTTACTGGTACCATACCTTGAGACAAGAGACACGTCTTTGAAGCTGCTGTATTCCTGAGTACCAGTAGTGAGGGAGTACACATCCTAACTACTTGTAATAACCCTCGTTTGTTGGGTGAAAGGAGGCTATAGTATCCTTTCTATGGGTTGATACAAAAAATGTGTAGGTAGGAGCCTAGCATGGGGGCATATACCTTTAATTGCAGTACTCCAGAGGGAAAGGTGGGCAGATCTCTGTGAGTTTGGGACTAGCCTGGTCTACATAGTGAGTTTGGACCAGTTAAGACTACATAGTGAGACTGTGTATCAAAACCAAAAATGTCTAAGTAGGAAATGGAGAATTCCATGCTGACTTTCAATTTTCTGTTTCCTGGTTTTAAACTTTATCACAAAGTTCTTGCTGTCCCTCTATAATAAAATCAAAACATCAATTTGATTGATTTTCTAAGTTGCTAAACGACTTCTAAAGCACTATCTTTAATACCTGTTTATAAAAACTTGTCAATTTCCTTTTGTTAATATAGAAACCAAGGTCCTTGCCATGATGACAATGGACTAAACCTCTGAAACTGTAACCAAGCCCCCAATTAAATGCTTTCTAAGAAAAACAAAAAGAAAAAAGAAAAGAAACCAAGGGTGTGGTAGTTACAGTTGAGGAGTGGTTCTGGGGGCTGGAAAGATGGCTTAGCAGTTAAAAGGACTGTCTACTCTTCCAGAGGACCAAGCTTTGATTCCTAGCACCCATATGGCAGCTTACAACTTTCAGCAACTACCATCACAGGGGTATCCCATCCCTATTCTGGCCTTTTGGACACTGCGTACACGTGGTGCATCATAGATTTATATTCAGGCACAAACTCATGCACATAAAATTGAAAATAAATAAAATCGTTTGCAAAGTGTTTTTAAAATATGGAAAGCCTGGCTTATGTAATTTAAATATGCAGCATAATCAGGCTTTCATCTAATACCAGATGAATTCACAGATAATAACTGCAGAAGCCTATGCTTCTCAAGCCCTCATCTGAATTCATGCCACCTGGCGATCTTGTGAAAATTCAGTTTCTGATTCTGTGGATTTTGAACCGGAGCTGGAAATCTGTATTTCTAAAGGTTCTTGGATGGTGGCAGGACTTCTTCTGGTCCATAGACCACACTTGAAGAGAATATGCATCTGAGATTTCAGATATTTACAGTGAGCTTTGATACTGCCCAAGGACTGAAGTCTCTTTTGTATATCTTAGATGCAGGCATCATTGTTCAATCCATACTGGTAGGTAGCAGAGTTGATGTTTATGTGGAGGATGGCAGTGTAAGTAGAGAAAGCACTGGCTTTCTATCCATGCTGTTCCAGGAAGGGTTGCTCTGGGGAGGGGAGACAACAAGCCTGAAGCTCTCTCAAATAACTCAAATTGGGAGGATGGATGAGAGTGTGTGCTGTATAAAAACTTGACAGGAAGCCCGAAAAGGGATTTCCTTAAACTGTCATGAGTTAAGAGTTATAGGGACCAGCTACCTTTCTCTAAGTTCCTTTCCACGTAATTGTTTCTGCCCTAGCCTCCTTTCACTCTGAGTTTGGGGTGAGCTCCACAGTCTTTCTCCCCCATAGCTCCTGCATGTTTCTGCAAAGTCTCAGCTGCACATGGGTCCATCCCTGCCGTAACCTGACCTGCTGTCAGCATCAGCTGTCATTGCTGACAGCTTCATTTCTTTCAGAATATGCATTTCAAATTGTTGAGAAGAGAAATTTAGTAGCATTGGATGCCTTAGTATACTGATAGACCTTGGATTTCACTGCTACTATCTGAAAATCCAATTACTGCCAATAGGGGAAGGGCAAATGGTATTTGATGCCCAGACAAAGAAATACAGCTAGCAAAGATTGCTCTTTCGTAGGGGCTGTGTGCCAGTACAGAGTCTGTGGTGTGGGGCAAGCATCTTGCAGCCTACTCCATTTTATTCATTTCCTTAATGAAGGTCATCTCTGTATGGATGTGGTTCAGTCACAGCCTTCAGGCAGGAGCAAGAAACATACCATTTGTTTAATTGCTTTTTCATCTCTTCATACTAGAGGCCAGCCTAATAAGACTATGTTACATGGTCAGTGAAGGGAATCAGTTAACTAATGAAACTGTTTAAAGCAAACCACCATAGACCTGCTTCAGCATTTTTGAGATATCTTTATTTTAATTCAGCCTAAGCCAAGGAGGTTGAAAAAAAAAACACCAATTAATCCAAAGTATCAACAAAGCATTAGGCCTTCAGGGTTAAGAATACAGGAGAAGGCATCAGGCTTCTTATAGGAACAATTTGATCGGTGGATAGGGAGCTCCTCTGTAGCTTTCTGTCCCTTCCACCTGGAAAGGCTGCTTTCTCATTCCCCGCTATCTGAGTGTACCCAGGGGCCATATCCTCAGAGGGAGTGCACGTGCTCAATTCGCCTTCCTGAGTGATGGAGCAGGAAATGAGATGTTTGAGAAAGCAGACAGGAAAGGGACCCAAACTCAACTCTTACCCCTAAGACTCATGCCCCAATACTTTGCTTCTGTGTTGTTTGTTGGAGGGGGAGGGGTATTTTCTTTCTCAGTCTTTCTTCCCACACACAGACTTTTAGGGAGAAGTATTTTCAGTATTTATTTGCTGATCAATAAACTCAAGGGTAGGTCTTGTCTGTTCTCAGAGATAAAGAACTGCGGGCATAACTACTCTCTATCCAGCTGAACAAGCACCGGTGTTCGCTTTGTTTTTCACGGTGTTTCTGTGAGATAAGAAGAGACCGCCCAGACATGATGCATGACCAGGCAAGGTTTTTGAGAGACTATTTTATGAATTCATTCCCTATTTTGAATGGTAGGATGAAAAGAATGGGGGAGGGTACCATACACAGAACAAGCTGATTTTTTTTGTTTTTTGGCTTCAAAATAAATAGGAGAATAAGAGTACATGTGCAGCCGAGGAAAGAGTCAGTTTTCAGTTCTGAATATGAAAAACAAATAGAAAAACTGTAGTAATTTAGTAATTTGGTGACAATTTTCTGCCAGAGAAATTGTCTGTCACGTGAACTCAGAATCAATATAGGACAGATAAGACCTGTGGATAGCCAAGGAGCAAGATATATTCCTAGGAAAATAAAAGGTGAATGGAATCAGATTAGAATTGTATTAGATCCAAACCCTCCAAGGATCTTAGCAATTTTCTGAAAGAGAGCCAAGATGGAGGAGCTGATTTGAGATTAATGATGTAAGACTTTAAACAGTAAGATTCAGTATAAAATCAGTTGCTCTTACTAAAGAAAAGAGTGTTTTCATATGGCAGGTAAATTTGGGGGCCAACAACTTACATAGTTGAGTCAAAAAATCATTTAGGAAAAATATGCCATTAGGCTAAGGAAAGACCCGAGTTTGGGTGGATGTGACACTGGCGGTACATAGGAAGATGGGGATTTCATGGGTAGAAAGAAAAGAGAGATAAACTCAAGAGACAAAGATAGGTAGAGAGTAAAAGGAAAATTGAAATTAAAAGTCATGATGTAAATGTTTCTGAGCAAGTGGAACTGAGGATAGAGTAAAATCTTAGGGAAGCTGAGCAGCACTTCATCGTCCACGTTTCTTTCCATCTCTAGGTTCATGAATCCAACAAACTGTTGTCTCTCATCTCCATCAGCAGATAGTAAATTCCCTATAGGGCAGAACGTAGCCCATACTTTCAAGAATCTCCCTATGAGATCAAGTGAGGGCCTTACTAGAATAGAAACTCAATAAATAATAATTGGTAAATTAATGAGTAGATAGTTTCCTTTTTTCTTGAATACATTTTGAAATGTGGTATCAGTATATAAGCTGGGCAAACCTAGAACTTGAGATTTTCCTGATTTAGCTTCCCAAGTGCTTGGATTACAGGATATGTGCCATACTTAGTAACGGATTCTTCTTTTTAAGTAATCATCTTGTTAAGTAAGTCCTAGATTTGAGGAACCCAGAAAATGGATTGTACTTTATTTTCCTAATATTGATTAAAACAGGGAATTTATGGTTTAGATCATTATTGTTTTATTTAAAAAAATAATTTGTTGGTCTAATGACAGATATAGATAAGTGAGCCCTATGGGTCTTTAGGAGAGAGGCCTAGATTCAGTGATGTTTTTCTTGCTCCTAGAGTCAATCAGGCTGGACTGTAGATAGCTTTTTCCAGGTCAGCCTGACCAGTACTTTTCTATTACTGTTTGCCTTTTTGGGAAGCTTGGTGTCCTCAGAGCAAGTCAAAGTCTATTATGTTCACTGTCCTAGCGCCAGCACCTACAATAAGCTTATTTGAAATGGAATACACGCTTAAGAAATGATTGTGAAAAGAAGGGGAAGAGAAAAGGAAGCAAGAGTAGGGGTAAAGGAAGGAAGTTTCTGTTTTTTATATTTCCTCTAAAACTTAGTCATCTGTTATCAAAGTTTCCTCTTCCCCCAACCTCAATTTTTGTGTTAGGCACCAGAGATTCAAACTAATGAAACTTAATCAGACTGATGCTCTTAAGGGACTGATAGTCTAGTGAGATACAGAACTAAGACAGCAAGAGGGGAAGTGTTTCATCATAACAGGAAGCTCGATAATAGAGTAAACAAACCAAAGGAAGAATCCAGTTGGCCCCTGAGGGGAGACAGGTCACTGAGCATAGTGCAAACCAGAGGAGAATATTAACAAGCTCCTTTGTGCTTTGGAGGCTTGACAGATTCTCCCTTCATAATCCTAAAACTGATTATACACAGTTTGAGGAAAATGTGAAAGACCACAAGCCCTTGGATTTCAGCCTTTCTCAATTCGGAATCATTTTAGTGATTAAGTGATTTTTGTCTTGGCACAACTGGACGTTGCTTTCATTCCGGGAACGCAAGTGGATGCTCTAAATTTGTCACTCAGTGGCTTGATGTAGAGACATGGCTTTATATGCACAGCCTAAATGCCTCCAATTAAAGGTCTGATGTCTGGGACAGACCTGTATGTAGCATATGCTGTGGCAGGAGTAGTGGCTTTGTTAAGCACAATCCATTAGCATCAGCGTTTGTTCATTCCTGAGGAAATTCTTGTCGCCATGACAAGGATTAATGATAGAACATGTATATGGTGGTCTTTGTATTTTGTAACAACCTATCACGGCTAAAGTGTCTATTTTAAATGTTCTGAAGAGGGTAGATAAACTTGAATCAAAAGAAGGAGAACAAGTGGCAAAATAGGAAGGAAGTTTGGCTAAATTTTACATATAGGATAGCCTTTTTAAGCCCTCTGATTTAATGTTTGAGGGGCCAGAGATAGAAGTCCTGCTTCGACTTTGACTTTTTGATCTTTCTTTATTCAGGTATTGACCCCAGCACAAATTAAATCAATATGCCAGGCAATTTTGGACTCTGGGAAGCAGTACGCCCTGAAGAAGAGAAAGCCGTTCCCCCTGATGTATTCTTACTATGGAACTGAATACTTGGGTGAGTGGCACATGCCTATAGGCTGGAGAGTCTCTACTGGTAACACTGAATAAAGAACGAATTCTTTCAGTTTTGCTATAGAACAGTGATTCTCAACCTGTAGGTCATGACCCCTTTTGGGGGTCTACTGACACTTTCACAGAGGTCACATATCAAATGTCCTGCATACCAAATATTTATAATATGATTCACAACAGTAGCAAAATTACAATTATGATGTGGCAATGAAAATAATTTTATGGGGGAGGGTCACCACAACATGAGGAACTGTCTTAAAGGATCACAGCATTAGGAAGGTTGAGAACCACTGCTGTAGACGGTCATTATTCATGAGCAAGAAATACTTTAAAGCATTTGAAAACAAAAATTTAGATATAATTTAATACCTTTTCAAAGTGTGAATGACGGTAATATAAATATTTTAATATTTATGTTCACTAAAGATGAAAACCTTATTATCAACCACTTATTTATTTGAGATAGAAGTCTCAATACATTGCTTAAGCTGCCCTTGAAGTATTGGATTCAAACAAATACCCTACATTAGCTTCCTGAGGGACTGGAACTATGGGCATATATCATCATACATGGCTTAACTTTGTTGAAACATGATGAACAATTATTACACTGATTCTAAGTACTGTTTTTGAATAGGGGAATAAGATCAATTCAGTAAGTTTTTAATGATAGCAGATTCATAACAGGCAACTGATCTACAGTGACTAATTTTGAGGTCCGATTCATGTAAACAAAAGATGAGTTCCCCCCACCCCAGTTTGAGTCCTTACACTCCTGAGCAAGACTTGTAAGACATACTTACAAGTGGTGTTGTGTCACAAAGTGACCTCTTACCTTTTAATTATTGTTTATGTTCCTTTTACCTAGAATGTTTCACTTCCCAGATACCCCTCATCTGCTTCTAATACTCACACTTCCCAACTTTGTGCAAACCTTATGAGATATACTGAGACTCATTCTGTGTCTTAGGGAAAAAGGTAGTTGAAGCCTATCTTGAGAATCATTAACATGTTTCAGGTATTTTCCCCTGAAGCAAATAGGGTGACATCATGGTATCACGCCCACACTGTTGAGGGAGTCCTCACTGTAACTTATTATAATTTGTGACTCACTTGTTCAACTGCCCTGTCAGGTTTTATGCACATTCAGGCTAGGGATTAATTCATTTAGCTCTGTGATCCTTGGACCTTTGCCACGAGGCTACATTTAATGAGGTTATCTGAATGAATGGCCGAATGGCTAATGAGCAACATTAGTGTGAGCTTTTTCAAAGAAGTCTTGCATTCTTTTCTAAGTCTTTGTAGGATCAGACCTTGAAACAGGATTTGAGTATAAAAATCTTATTTGAAATGTGATCCTAGAAAGCATTGCTAGGGGAGTGGAGAAATGAGACAAGGAAGAGGAAGAATTTCATTGCAATATAATGAGCAGTTCTAGATAGCACAGTCTCTGTGTGAGACTTTTGAACTGCTTTGACAAAAGGCCTGCTGTAACAACTTAAAGGAGGGGACATTTCAGAAGGTACATTCTATTGTCACGTGACTGAACTCATTCTGGGCCCATAATAGGGAAGAACATCATGGGAGCAGAACCGTATAGCAGCAGTTACTCCTCTTGTGCTAGATGAAAATCAGGGAGAAGGAAGGAAGAAGACTGTCAAAGATATATACTAAGCAATGTGCTTCTTCTAGATAAGCTTCATATTCCAACAGTTCGACAATATCCCAAAATAGCGCCACTCACTGGAGCACAAGCATTTACTGTATGGCAAATATTTCATATTCAAACTCATTTTCCCTGGAGACTCTTAGAAGACATATAGGACATACCTCATAATTGTCTTACCCAGTCTGAGAAGTTCAGATATGTATCTATGCATTTCCTGCTGTATTGGTTGGCTGCTCCAGGGGTGTTAATTCTGTATGTGTTGAGCATATTCCTGTGGCCAGAGAAGAATTCAGGCTAAATAAGAACTATTTAAGGTAGAGAGTTTGGAGAGAATAGATGTACCTGAGTGGAAAGTTTGCCAGCATACGAGCAGTGTCTTTTACAGTTCTTTCATTAACAGTATTTTTTAAAGATAAATTGACATTCTGGACATTGATATACATACTACATACCACATTTATGATAAATATGGAAATACTTTCCTGAAAACTCAAGCTTTCTTTTAATAATTATTACCATATATAATATGCAATATGTTTTAATGTAAGACTAAACAATATGCATCATATATATTCTAAGCTGTATATGTTATATAATATGTGAATATTTATATGAATATTGTTTATTTGTATAAATAATGAAGCACTAATAAAGGAACTGGCTTAAAGGATTATAAGGCTGAAAAATCCAGACCTAAAAAGGTCAATATTGTAAGATTCAGGCTGAGTCTAAGGCCCAGGGAGAAGGCAAATGCCTAAGCTGGAGAATTATTTTTTAGTGTTTTTGTTCCATTCAGGCCTTGATGAGTGGGTGAGGACTACAAACATTAGCAAGGGAAATCTTTAATCATTTTTATAGGTTCAACTTTTTTTTTTCAAGGTAGGGTTTCTCTGTGTCACAGCCCTGGCTGTCCTGGAACTGTTTTTGTAGACCAGGCTGGTCTTGAACTCACTGAGATCTGCCTTCCTCTGCCTCCAGAGAGCTGGGATTAAAGGTGTGCACCACCACTACCCGATGCCAGGTTCAACTTTTATTATTGTCTCTACAAGCACTCAAAAAGACGTACCTAGAAATAATGTTCAACAAAATCTCTGGGTACCATCTTGCCCAGTTCAGTTGCCACATAGACTCACTTATGCTCCTGCTGCAATCTACTATATAGAGTACTTCACTTATATTCTAAAAATTTTTTCAAATATGATTCACTTTCTGAACTGAATGAGGAGAGGTCTCTTCAAGAGTATAGGCAAACTCATATTCATCTTTGTGTCTCCATGGTGAGATAACGTCCAAAACACAAGTATTCATTGTGAAGACTTCAATGAATTCATGCCAAGAGAAAGGGATTTTTTCCCTCTTTTGTTTACTCATCTATCTTTAGCATCTAAAGATCTAAAGCATCTGGTGCATAGTAGATGCTTAATACTTATATTTTAAATAGATTGATGAATTATTAAGATATCAAGACCAAATTGATCTTAAGCATTTTGGGAATATTTTTATAAGATCAAATTTTTTTTATAAAAAGCTTAACAGTTTTAGTTAGGGTTTGTGGACCATATGGTTTCAGTCACAAATTCAAGTCTGCTGTACGATGCGAAGGAAGCAGAGAACAATGTGCAAATGGCTATGTTCTAATAAAACTTTATTTACAAAAGTAATGAGTGAGTCAGATTTGGGCTGCAAGCTATACTTTTCTGCTCGTTTAGGTTTTAGCAACTCAATTGTTATAGTACTATATGTGCTTTTAAATAATATTTTAGTGTAAAACAAATCTCACAATTTTCTTTTCACTAGATCAAACTACCTCACCTCGCTTGATGGATAAATGATGCTTGCTTTGTCCACACAGGGGCAGCTCATGGCCTGTCATCCATTCTGCAAATGCTTCTTTCTTACCACGAGCATCTCAAGCCTTCAGATCGGGAGCTGGTGTGGCAGAGTGTGGATTTCCTCATGGAACAGGAACAGAATTGCAACTGGCCACCTGAGCTGGGAGAAACGATTGAGAGAGAGAATGAACTGGTCCACTGGTGCCACGGTGCTCCAGGTCTCGCATACACTGTTGTCTGAAAACAGAAACAGGGCTGCCTTTCACTGAGCTTACACAGAGGGAGGTTCATTTTTCTGACATCCGAGGGTATTTCTCATCCTGGGCCATAGCTATCAAGCTGAAATTTTTGAAAACTAAAATAATATCTTGATCTTTAAAGGATTTCTGAAAATCATTCCACAGGTTGAAAAAAACACAGCTCTCTATCCACAGTGTTAAACAAGCACTCCCTCAGAATGTAATGTGAGTCACATATGTAGTCTGAACTATTAGGTATTTGAGTGCTAGAACGAGTGATGAGTATGTTCAGCGTTCTGGGTTTGAGTCCCAGAATATATGCACAAAAAGAATCAGTAGCCACATGTTCAAAAGCAAAAAAGAAATGGGTAGAATTAATTTTAATAATATGTAACCCAAATATTATTTTAGTAGAATACAAATTTAAAAATAGATATGACTGGGCTAGGGACTAAAGGCACTGCTGGTAGAATGTTTGCCTGGAACACAGAGGACCTGGGTTCAATCCAGAGCACTAAAAATAATGTTAGTGTACATTCTTTCAGACATTGAAATCCTTAAAATTTCCTGTTGATTTTAAAGTTATGTAACATTATAATCAAATGCTGCATTTTAGAGTCTTTTTAGCTACATTGGAAAGTGCACATCCACAGCCTGATCACTTACGTGGTGGCCTCTGTCATGCCTAGGAGCCTCACAGCTTGTAAATCTCTAATCCTAGGATCTATCACAACCCAGTGAATTACAACGTATATTTGACCAGTATCCTTATGAAACTTGTGTTAATCTTTAAGTTTCAGATGCATGGCTTTGAAATTCTTGGTCAACTGAGTATTTCCAGTAATAATTAATAAAATGTCTAATGAAATAACAACTCATCCCCCAATGAATTCTGAAATTGAGCCTTGAACCCAGAAAAACTTCACTATTCTATCCCACGTTTTACAAATCCCATTATACAACTAACTAGCCTTTTGAAGAAGGAATAATTTAAAAGAAGTTAAATTCAAACAAATAAATTCGGTTAATTGACAAGGAGACTGGAATTATCAAATAATACAGTTATTAAATTTATTTTTGACAATTTCATGTGTATATAATGCTTTTATAATCTCCCCTTCCAAAATATTTTGATTATGAATGAATTTAGTTTACCAGGCTGTGCTTCAAACAGAAGAGCACAACTTTAAATTGCATTTGATTTATTTTTGTCTTGTTACCTGATTTTTATTGCCTCCCTTCTTCCTGTAATTAATGTTCTCTAATCAAATTAGAGTTCTGTTTTATCCTTGATACAGTTTGAATAATATGTCACTGTCTACTGTCATATTTTCTTTGCCTGCCACATTTAACTATGGAAGGAATGGCAAATTGTGTATTTTAAAAGTACCAAGACATAGTACATTATGTTCGGCCTAGTTGCTGTCAGGTATAATTTGTGCCCATTACTTCTTGCTTTGACCTTTTTGGGGAGAAAAAACACAGCAGTTATTTCCCATTCTGGAAATCATGTTTCTTGTTATACTCAATACTTCTATTTCTCCTTCCCCTTAATCATTCTCAGCGGTGGTCTCTGGATATTCTCCAAGCATCCCAGGATTCCTAAATTCTGGAGATGTCCCAAATTAAATATAGACTATTTTAAAAGGACTCAGTATGCTAGTAAAAGCCCTTAATAGAGTAGAAAGAAATCTACTAAAATGAGTGGGTGAGCCTGTTGAAGTAGGTGTTTAAATGACTGTTATTGTACCCTTTCTGAATACCAAATGCCATTTGTTTCAGCAGGTCATGGATAGGATTCATGACATTGGAGACTTTATTTACCCTCCTGTAACATTCACTCTAAGTGTTTTAAGAAGAGTAACATAAATATATTGCTTCAAATCAAAACTAAGTCCATGTAGTCACCAGAGTATGAAAAAGAAACCGATTAGCTAATTAAATAAGGTCGTTATTTCTGCTTACCTCAGCCCTCACCTAATAGTGATTATAAAACTGGTCATTGCAAGTCAGAGACAGTCAAGATCTCACTGAAGCTGACTACAAGAAATTTCTCTCCAAATTCAACAGGAAATGGCCTAGAAAAAAATAATTTTATTTATTTGAGAAAAATTTTGAGAACAGATTTGTGAACAGCACAGATGGTTTGGGATGACAGACCATTCCTATGATTAAAAATCTGCCAGAGATAATCTATAGTGTGGAACTTCATTAATGCTACCTTATTCACACCTTAGCTTCCTATGGGCTTTCTTTCAGCTCACCTCTACAAGTGACTACCCTAGATATTAGGTATGAAATACATAACTAGTTCTTGACTATAGATGAGCAACCCTGGGGTCTAATTGTAACTCTAACAAGTGACCTTGAAAAAAAATCTCTTTTTTTTAAAAAAAAAATCTGAAATGAGTATGCTGAAGTGGAGTAGTGAATCTCAGTATTTTTGTCATCATTGACACATCTTCACATCTGGACCTTTGCCATTCCTAAGGGAAGTATCTCAGATGCTTTTATAAATACCTACAGTGACATGTAGCTTTGTGTTCTTAAATACAATAAAGTATTGCAGGAAGACTCATGTGATCCTTTCATAACCTTGATAACTCTGAAATACAGGATGGAAGTCATTTGCAGAATCATTAAAACAAATGCTGTGGCTAAAATAACCTTCCTGGCTGCATCAGGTTACAGCATTACTTTGATAACACTGACAGTGCACTTCCTTTATTCTGTGTGAAACACAGGTGTGAGCAGTTTTGAAATTTCATTCCACTAAGGCTCTTGGGTAGGTGACTTTGAATAAAGAGCAATGCTCCTGGAGCACAGATTGGTAGTTAAGTTTGTAATGACTCAACAAAATTACACATCCTAGCATGAACCTGGGTGGTGATGCTCCAGTATGTTGAAGTAGTGTATTCTATCTGTCACAAGTCTCTGAAGACCCCACATTTCAAAGATTTCGTCTCCCCAAACCATCTTTATTAAGTTGTGATTTAATTTCCTGGTTGTATTTGGCAAAGTCATCTACCATCACTGACTTCTGTTTTATATCATTGAAGACTAATTAGTGGTCGTAGGAAAGAGCTGTGCTAATTCCCATCACAGTCAAAGAAACATGACATCCTTTCCTTTAAGAATCAGAAGCGTTAGGATGGTTTCCATTAGGTCAGAGTAGGTGCTAACAAATTTAGAATATGTTCAAGGCCCTACTCTGTCCAGAGCCCTAGGATCCATAGCTTTTTTTTTTTTTTTTTTTTTTACTATCTGGGGCTAATGCTTGATATAGCAATTGAAATCATCTCAGTCTATCTTCTTTTATACATCTCTGCTCTGCTTCTAGTGCCAGCTTCCACTAAATCAGTGGTGCTCAACCTTTCTAATGCTACAACCCTTTGATACAGTTTCGCACGTTGTGGTGACCTCTCCTAAAACTACAACCCTTTGATACAATTGCGCACATTGTGGTGATCCCAACCATAAACTTATTCTCATTGCTACTTCATAACTGTCATTTTGAAATGGTTATGAGGGGTAATCCAAATATCTGATATGCAGGGTATCTGATATGAAATCCCTGTGAAAGGGTTTGAGGCTCACAGTTTGAGAACCACTGTGCAAGGGTGCTAAATGAGGTATTGCAGGATCAACAGACATTTGTGGAACTATTTGGTAGCAAAGCACCACACCAGATGAGGAGAAAAGAAAAGGAATATGATAAAAATTCCTGCCCTTTAGTGGTTTGCCTTAGAGCAGGGGAGGCAGACATGGAAACAGATAGTTTAAATTTGGTTATGTATAAGTGCTACATTATATATAGTGTGAGATAGGATCCAAGAAGAGAGATTTCTCATGCTGCCTCCAGATTCAGTGAAGGCTTCCTAAAGAAAGTGATTTCTGAGTTGAGTTGTGCCAGGAAATACAGGAGGCTTCTTCCAAGAATAACAGGCACTCAGTAGCATTGGAGCACTGTAGGTAGTCTGGTTTTATGAAAGTCAGAAACTTCAGTCCAGGAATGAAGAAGCAGCTAGCGGACAGAACAGGATGTTGTTCATGAAGGGCTTTCTGTATCATGCTATGGTGCCCGTATAATAGGGAACCCTTTGGCTTTTCCTTGGCTCAACCACTTTCCACCTAACACACTCTTTTCTGTGTGTCTGGAAGCAGGCTGTACTCTCAAGGGAACCTACTAGGCCAAGGGTTGTTGGACAAAGAAGCTAATAAAAGCCAGAGAAATGGCTTTCATGGAGACTGGCTTTATTCTGTCTGATTCTGAGGGATGTTAATAGGCACAAGATCCACTGAAAGTTTGGTTCTGTGTTCAGGCAAGGGAGTAGTAGACTTTTGTATTCCATGATAGCTCCAGAGGGCTGAGTATTTGATACAATTTTCTGTTTGCCTGTGGGGCAATCTCTAAAGGCAGGAATCCAGGACGTGTGTTAGCAGCCAGCTGTTAAAAGAATTCAGGCGTGGTCTGTTTCCTGATAAGATAAAGGGAAGCTGAGTCAGTTACCTCATTGATTACTGCTCATCATCCAGAACTCAATTATAAGATGATAGTCTAGTAGGCCTTTCCCACCAGCAGGGACTCTTCCTGTGTGTTTCCATAACTATATTTGTTGTTACATAGCCTAGTTTGCACCTCCAGATTAAGCTATAAAATCCATTAAAGACAGAGGCCTTTTTTTATTGATTTTCATTGAGCTGTACATTTTCTCTGCTCCCCTCCCTGCCACTCCCCTCTCCTTTTACCCTCTCCCATGGTCTGCATGCTCCCAATTTACTCAGGAGATCTTGTCTTTTTCTACTTCGCATGTAGATTAGATCCACATATGTCTCTCTTAGGGTCCTCTTTGTCTAGGTTCAGACAGAGGCCTTTTAAAATCAGCCTCTGCCATATAGTTCATGCTCAGTTGGTCTAAACAGTCACTATGTCCTATGAAATTATTCTTCGGCAAATTTCATCTCCATTTTTCCGCTAACAAAGCTAGCTCGGAGCTCTTCTGTCTTTCTTTAGGTGTTTCCTCATAATACTATGTACGAACAATCACATTGTTATTCAAAAATCAAAACCAACCAGTTCATAATAAAAGACTTCTAGTAGTTCCCTATCACCCACAGTATACAGTCTAAAATGCCTAACAAAACTATCATACCATCCAGAATCTGAACTCATTCTTACTCTTTTACCGTCCTGGTCCCTTGGTTAGGATGCTGCCACCCTGACTTGTGGTTTAAACTTAGATGTCTTGAACCTCTTAGCCTCTGTGATCTTTGGTGCCTAATATGTTTTCCCTGCCTCGTCTTGGGCCTGGCGTTTCTTATGTAGCCTACAAACCCCAGAAAACGCCAGCTTCCATCCAAGGCCTCCCCTGACTGTTTCCATCAGGATGGTTTTCACTTGTCTGATCTCTAGTTTTGCTGACAGCAGCATGGGCCCATGCCTTATTTTAGTCACAGTGTCTACCTAAATTTTAGTGGGTGAGCCCATCAAGACATTTATTCTATTCAAGGCCATTGTTTCCACTTTAAAAATATAATTTTGGAGGGTGCTAGGCACAAATCCCAGCGCCTCACACTCGCTAGACAAGCCTTCTACCACTGTGCTAGTCTCTTAGCCCTTTCCTGCCTTCTGGCAAGGAGGAAAGTAGGCTATGTAGGAGCTGGAGTCATCTTGGATTATTAATTTCACTATGGACTGGCCGACCTTGCAACTTGGGGAAAATAATTTCAATTAATAGTTGTCATGTCTCTTGTTTCTGCTCTTGCTTCTGTACTGGCAAGTTTCGAAAGAATGTTTATTTCCGTGGAACATGAAATATGGGAAGGGCTAACCTCAAAGCTGGAGTAGACATCTTATTGAGGTTGTCTGATTGCACTGTTATTCCTGGAAAGGCTCCTTCTTTGCTCTTAAGCAAACGGGTATTGTTATAAATATATAAACATTGCAAATTCTGAACTTCTATGGGATAATGGGTCATATTAGTTGCCGTGCTTTAGAAGTCTTCTCTTTGGAAATGTAGCTAGGAATGTAAAAACAAAAGACACTGGATGGGGATTCAGGAGGTGTACACCTTTGAGAAGTATGTTATTAAGTCCTGAAAGTCACCTCTTATTGTCATTGATGTTTTTACAGGAATTGCTTATCTGTTTGCCAAAGCTTATCTTGTTTCCAAGAAACCACAGTACCTGGATACATGCATACGCTGTGGGGAGCTAACATGGCAGAAAGGCCTACTGAAGAAGGGGCCAGGGATTTGCCATGGTGTAGCCGGCAGTGCCTATGTCTTCCTTCTGCTATACCGTCTTACAGGAAACTCCAAATACATCTACCGTGCTCAAAGGTCAGCTGTTTTCATGCACATATTCTTACAAATCCCTTTTGCCCTTGAGACAAGATCTTTTGTGTCTTAGGCTGGTCTTAAATTCCCTATATAGTGATCAACGACCTTGAATTCCTGACTCTTTAGTTTTGCAGGTTCTAAACTTACAGATGTACACTACCACACCATTTTATGAGGTGCTAAGGATTAAAACCAGAGCTTCTTATGTGCTAGTATTTGTCTACTACATTCTGAGTTCTAATTTTTGAAATCTTAATCTAATTGATTTTCTAAGCAGGTAATATAGTCCCCTGGTTTCAAATGTGTAATAAAAAGGAGCATAGCATAACGATCATCCCCCCCCCCAGCCATTTAATTGACTTCCCTGGAGATATTGTCTGGTGTGTCTTCCCAAGTTGTTGTCTGCAAATATGGGAATATATATCAAATTTTGTTTTTCTTATACAAATGATAGTGCCTTGTTATCTTGGTGATTATGCTATATGAATACATAAAGGGCCTTGTCTAACATTTTTGTTAGTCTTACTAAAACAAGAATATTTGACTCCAGTTTCCAATAATTTCATTATAAACAGTGCTGCCTTTTACCCTGTATGAATAGATTATTCTTTCCTGCCTTCTGTGTAGGAGGGAAGTTGCCTATGCAGGAGGCAGAGTCATCATGGGTTACTAATTTCTTACACTGTGAACCTCCAGACCTTGCAACTGAAGGGAAATAATTTCTAATTCCTAATTTCTATTAATAGTTACCATGTCTCTTGTTTCTTCTCTTGCTTCTGTAGTGGATATTACCTTTGTTTTGTTAGCAAGTAAATTCCTAAATTAGTCTCTGTAGTTTATTCCCTGAAGCGTTGATACATATGGAAACCAGATGTAGAGCAGACAGCATTGTTTTGAATAGAAATAACTCCATACTGATTAACTGTATATGCTGTGTCAGAAAGACTATGAATAGACTATAAATAAACTGGTAGGAAACTGAGCAGTCCCTTTGAAGGCATGTGCAAGCTGTCTGTGTAGGTCCTCAGAAGAGGTCTTGGTGTTCTGGGTGGCACTTATGTCTGATAAGTTAGGAGGCTTTTCAGCCACACCCCCCATATGATTTGATTCTCTTGTATCTGAGTTGTCATTTAGTCGAGGCCAAAGAGTGGTCCCTCATAGTTGTGAGAATCCTTTTGAAAGGATATACCCAGAATCATATTGGTTATGTGAAATAGTGCCCATTTCTCAGATGTGTTGGCTGGTTTAAATAAGTTAACACATGAAAATTATTTTATTTTTTAAGTTTTTAAAACTTTATTATAAAAAATTTGCAAATAAATACAAGAAAATCATTTTAAATAATGCCTGGAATATATAACTTCTATGTAAAGATTAACTTTTGTTATTACTAAATTTGAGTTTTATCATTTCTAAGTTTTATCTTTGCATATATATACATTACTCATTTCTGAAAATGGTATCAGTAGTAAAATGAAAACTGTTGTGTCAAAAATGTACTCACTGTTCCCCAAATCAAATTAACCATTTTTCTCAATAATTCTCAGCTAAAATGGGAGCCTGAATGGTAATTACAGAACTAAAAAGAATGGACAATATTGGGTACAGTACATATAAAAGCCTAATGGTTCTATAAAAAACACTGAGCTAAGAAAACCTCATCATTTATAAATTATTACTTCTAAATAATAATTTATAAACTTATTTATATGTAATTATACATATTGAGTTAATTCTTTTTTTTTCATTTTTTTTTATTATTGAGAAAAGGAAGAAAAAAAAAACAAGTTTCCACCTCCTCCCAGCCTCGCATTTCCCTCCCCCTCCTCCCACCCTTCTCTCCCTCCTCCCATCCTTCTTCCCCTCCTCCCACTCCTCTCCCCCTCCTTCTCCAGTCCAAAGAGCAGTCAGGATTCCCTGCCCTGTGGTAAGTCCTAGGTCCTCCCCCCTCTGTCCATATCTAGGAAAGTGAACATCCAAACTGGCTAGGCTCCCACAAAGCCAGCACATTGCATAGGATCAAAACCCCGTGCCATTGTCCTTGGCTTCTCATCAGCCCTCATTGTTCGCCATGTTCAGAGAGTCCAGTTTTAACCCATGCTTTTTCAGTCACAGTCCAGCTGGCCTTGGTGAGCTCCCAGTAGATCAGCTCCACTGTGCACCCCTCGTGGTCCTGACTTCTTTGCTCATGTTCTCCCTCCTTCTGCTCCTCATTGGGACTTTGGGAGCTCAGTCCAGTGCTCCAGTGTGGGTCTCTGTCTCTATCTCCATCCATCACCAGATGAAGGTTCTATGATGATATGCAAGATATTCGTCAGTATTGCTAGAGGCTAGGGTCATTTCCGGTTCCCTATCCTCAGCTGCCCAAGGAACTAACTGGGGACCTCGGCTTGGGCTCCTGGGAGCCACTCTAGGTTCAAGTCTCTTGCCAACCCTAAGGTGGCTCCCTTAACTAAGAATTGTGCTTCCGTGCTCCCCTATCCTACCTTCCTTTATCCCAATCTTCCTTTTTCCCCAAGTTCCCCCCATCCTCCCCTTGTCACTTTTCTCTCCCCATCTCCCCTTACCCCCATCCCACCCCACCCCCAAGATCCCAATTTTCTCCCCCGCAATTTTGTCTACTTCCCATAGCCAAGAGGATAACTATATGTTTTTCCTTTGGTTCAACTTCTTACTTAGCTTCTTTAGGATCACCAATTGTAGATTCCGTGACCCTTATTTATGGCTAGAAACCAATTATGAGTGAGTACATCCCATATTCATCTTTTTGGGTCTGGGTTACCTCACTCAGAATAGTGTTTTCTATTTCCATCCATTTGCATGCAAAATTCGAGAAGTCATTGTTTTTTACTGCAGTGTAGTACTCTAATGTGTAGATATTCCACACTTTCTTCAATTCTTAATATTAATAATTCTTTGCTGTTTAGAAGTGCAAACTCTTATTTAAATGACTGCATATTTAAGAAAACAGTTGATAGAAAATCAGTAACAAGTGGAATTGCAATTTATTTCCTCATTTATTTTAAGCTGCCTGCAATAGTTTCAATGGCCCACAAAAGACCTAATGAGTAATTACTCTTGATAGGACTCCTGTGGTGGCTGTAATAATCTAACTTTATGACAGTACAAACTCTCAGGCCTCACCAGCATCAGAATTGGAGAATATTTTTGTTGATGATGACAAAGGAATAAGATAGTTAAAAACCATGATATTGGTGAGAGCATTGGAAAGGCTGGAGACTACTATACAATGTTGTTTAGTTAATTTAAATAAGAAAATGAAAGTCAAAGAAAAATGTTTTTCACCAAAATTTTAGAGATCAGTGACTTATTTTAAAGGCAAATTGTCTTAAGAGCAATGCCTCATAGTTGAATTTACTATTTGATGGCACCATTATGAAAAGTTGCTTGCATTCTCCCATTCATCTTCATCCTTTGTTGCCCAAAGCAGATTGTGTAAAACCCTCACATTTATTTTCAGCCTCTGTGCTCTGTCACATATAAATGAGACCGAGTTCAGAAATAATATGCTTCCAGAAACACAAATATTTAGATTTTTAAAAAAGGAACAGTGATATATAAGTTTGCTTTGGTTCAAGATAAACAAAAGTAGGATGATTTATGTGACTTTTTCACTTATAATTATTGGACAGTGGAAGGAATAGAATCTCAGAAAATTCCAATGTGCTTTGATTAGCAGCTCCTAAAAATAGTTGGATTTGTTTGGCAACAAACTCTGTTGCAAAACACAAAGACTTATATAACTGATCTTTTTTTTTCTCTAGAGAATGGAGTTTTCTCAAATTAATTACATAATTCTGAAAACAACCTGACACTAAAACTTTAACTTCATAAAAGAAGAAGAGCATCCTGTAGCAGGTCACATGGACACAGTCATATTAAATCTGTTCGTGCTTTCTTCTTCTCTTAGGTTTGCACAATTCTTGTTCACTGAAGAATTCAAAGCTGGTTCACGGGTCCTTGAAAGCATATATAGCTTGTATGAAGGCTTCTCTGGCACGGTTTGCTTTCTCATTGATTTGCTACAGCCCAATCAGGCTGAATTCCCTCTCTTCAGCGTCTTTGTTTAAAGGCTCCATCTCCCATTGCATCCTGGCAGAAGTCCCCTGAGATTTCCTGGGCCTCCTCTAGGCAGTTTCCCACATAATCCACATCCAATGGCATCACAACTATGAGCCTTCACATTGCTGCCAGAAGGATGAGCTCAGCCTGATGAAGCAGCGTGATACCAGACTGGAGAGAGAGCCTGCCAAGCAAAGATGCCACAACTCATCTAAAAATCACAGATTTGATGTTTCAGGGGAGAGATGTAAAACCGAAGATCGAGAGAAAGCAAAAGGAAAATAATGTTTTCCAGTTCATGACACTGAAGGCAAAAGTGAACTGGAGATGATGGGGATAGACTGGCAACCCTTTGAAAACTGGAGAGCAAATTTGACCATCTGTCTATACCCTCCACCCTTAAATTTAGAAGTGAAGACAATCTTAATAATCTAAAATATGTAAAATAATTTTGCCCTCTTAAAAACTGTTAGCAGGGATCAAGTGTCATGGTGAAGGACATGAAATGAAACCCTTGATTGTCCTAGGCCTTTGCTTGCTGAAGTTCATGATTTTTTTTTGAGTGGAGATATTTGAATATGCATGTGGGTATTTTTTAAATCACTATCATGGGCACTTTAAAAACATCATATCATAACTTATTTTAAACACTGAAATTTCAAGCTTCCTTGGGTCTTAGAATATCTCTTTCCCTAGTTTTGTTTTCTTTCCTAGAGCTCAGTATAGTGAGATTCCGGGCAGGAAGGAGTGTAATTTTAGTGGCAGCCTAAGCTTAGTAGCTTAGGGGTGTGGCTTTTTTAGCTTGCACAAGGCCCTAGTTCCATGCCTAGTACCATAAACAAACAAAAAAGAAGACAGGGAAATTCTTATCTAGCAAATAAGTGTTGTTGTCATGTGTTTGTCTCAACTTGAAGTGTGACCTGTATATTGTATATGTTAGTAATTCTTCAAATGCCTTCATCTTTGTAATCTCTATGAAGCTATTAGACTGTAAAATATGCTCTCGGTGAAAATCACTCATCTCAAAGATCAGGGTAACTACCACAAAGGTAAGTCATTTTCATATTTCATAGAATACCATGAAAGACATGGAATGAGGAAAATAGAAGTGGTTATCGAATGAATGTTATTCTATTTTATCCTATTAGATTAAGAGCGGAATGGACTCCCTGGCTGGTCACCTTACCTTGCAAAACAAAGGACATGCTAGAGCTTTACTATCATACCAGTTGATTTTAGTTATCATATTAAGTTTACTTTTGCTAATAACAAAGGTTATAAAAATACTTCAAGCCAATAGTGGATTGCTAAACACTAATAGAAGCAACTGTCACTTCCATACAGAGAATATGAGTTTACCACAGTCCCGGTATTTAACCACTGAAGTTCAAACATCATATTAAAGAAAACTGTTATGCTGTATAAGATGTCATTGTTTCAATAGTCATTAGCTATTTGGATATACATAGGTACATATGTGTACATGATACATTTAATACCATATAATTTGAAGCACTATTTGAACTGTAGATAGACTTTGGGAGGAGTTACTGCCTAGAAATATTTCTGTGTGTGCTGGCTTGTGGAGCTGTATGAACCAATGGATTTGTATGGGTTTGTATGAATGTTATATGTGTGATCCTATTTTGAAAAAGAGGATCTCTTGTATTCATAAGATTCTCAAAGAATCTTACCAAAGAAAAGAACTTGTCTTTTTATATTTTATGACTCTTTGCATGTTTACAATCGTTAACACAAGCTGGGACAAAATGAATTTTGCAAAATATGTACCTTGTTGGCTTATGGTCCCATTTCACACCCTCATATTTCAACATATAAAATTGGCTTTAATTGCCCATCTGTGAAAATACTGTTTGGAGTAAAACTTAATTCGATTCCAGAAGTTCTTTCTTGAGGAGGGCAAGCACCTTTTGGAAGCCCTAAGGAAGATTCTGTTTACAGAATGTTCTCCTTCTGAAAGGACCAGTGACAGCTCCTACAACATCTCATTTAAAATGCCTTTGGCATGGGCCCTACAGGCTAATGATAACCAGGCAGAATTAGGCCTTTTACAATAAAGGAATACATGCTTTCATTGTGTCTGAGCAGCCCCTCAATGTGTGTTAGGTGGTCCCCCCAAAGACAGAGCTAGGAGGGAACAAAACAAGGATTCGAAGTCTGGTTTCTCCTTTCAGGTTCATTTATTCAGTATTCTAGATTAGAAATATGCCAACATTGCAGTAGACAAATCCGCCCCTCTCTCAAAGGAACCTCCTTTAAAAATCTGCCCACCTCTTCCATCATTCATTATGTGGACCAGAAAACCAAAGGACTAGGAAATGACACATAGCTTTGTTGTATCTGTTATGTTTCCAGGAGCTTTAGAAAAACTGAACCTATCTTTTAAAGATACAATAGAGTGACCGTAACTTTGTGCTGATCATTGTGAAAAGCTTGCTATTTTTGTATATCATGTCTAAAAAGGGGTCATGTTTGGGTGTGGTCTTTCTGAAGTACCATCTCAGTAAATTTGAAACAAGGCTACACTTTTTTTTTGGCTGTTAAGCCTATCATTTCCATTTTCCTGAAAGACAAGCACCGCTAGTTAGAGAGTCCTCTTCTATATTACTTTCCCAAGAAAGGGATGAAAGACACATATTTTCAGCAGGAAATTAAGTCATGTCATTTATTTCATAATCAATTTCATGTGTAGTAACATTCTTAATGTTAAAGCATGAAGGCTACTGTGGCAGTTTTATTATTTTTAATTACAAGTACATGTGTGGATATGTGCATAATAGTGCTGGAACTACAGTTATGGACGGCTCTGAGCCACCCGATGTGAATTCTGGGAAGGGAAATCCAACTTGGGTTCCCAGAAAGTGGGGTGGGGCTCCATGCTCTCAACCGCCAAGCCATCCCTTCAGCTCTTACTGTTCATGCTATCATGCTATTTACTATATGGGACAAAATCAGTCCTGAATGCTGAGTGGAGATGTTTGAGGATACTTTGAAAGAGCCTTAACAATAAGGAAGGAGACGCATTATACTTCAATAGCAATATATTGTAAAACACTGTAGCTTTGTGGCATTAACACAGTTACTTGCCTTTCTTTCTACCCTTAACTGTCTATATTTAATTTACCCTATCTCATTGCCACATTACATCTTTTCAGTTTGTAACCTGGTATTTGAAGAGAACAGAAGCTTGACAGTGTATATTTCCCACTGACTTTTTTCCAGGCAATTGACCATGTTGTTAAGATAATAGTATTCAATTATGACAATTCATTACATAGAACAGCTTACTTGCTCTCTAGTAAATCCCATCTCTTCTTTTTACTTCTTTAGTTTTCTTTGAGATTTTAATCAAAGTGTTATGCAAATTGTTTTGGTTTCTTTCTTTTTTTTTATTGAAAAAATTTCCGCCTCCTCCCCGTGTTTTGGTTTCTGTAGAGAGTATATCTCAGTAATTTCAATGCAAAAAATATGAGTTTGGGATATATAACCAGGCTAAGAAAGTATACACAGGCTGAGGATGTAATTCTATAGTAGAACACCTTTCTAGCATGCATGCTGCCCTAGGCCGTAGTCCCAGTGTTAAGAACAAATCATCAAAGAAAAGACACAATTAAAAGGAAGTAGTAATGTCAAGAGAACCATGTTAGAAATCCTAAATCCTTGTTCTGACACTTTTTGGGGGGTATTTTATATAGTTAGGTACCTTGCCTAATTCATACAGTTGTCATAGGAGTTATTTGTCAATATGGGTTCTTTATTATTTAAAAAGGCTTCTATGTTTTAGGTTCCTACTATGTGCACATAAAATTATGCTCAGTTTATATTTAAAAACTAAACAAACACATTTCACATGAAGATGCAGTGTTTGGGGCCCAGAACACTAGAAGGGTAACTATATATTTTATATTCCACTACCAATTCTGACTGTGGTGTTTGTGCCTCAGAAGGTTCTGACTTGAAAGAATTTCCTCCAGAGGAATGGGTGGTATAGTCTAGACGCTCTCTTTAACACAAATATTTATTTTGCTGACTGAAAATAAAGGATTCTGTTGCCAATAACTGAAGAAAAGGAACATCCAGGCCATAACTATATAGCAAAAAATGAATTGGGAAATAGCATAATTTAACACTGATTTTGATCTGCATTTTTTTTAATTTGGTCATCAGAAGTGTGTTACCTGTAGGAATAGAATTATGCTGCTTGTGAAGCCTCCTTTAAATTATTATGTCTCAAATTAATAGCTGGGATGACTAACCCTCAAATTTACCAAGGTCATGTGATCTTAGCATAAATTTGGCTAGAGAAAGGCAAGCTAGAAGACAGGATCAGGCTTGGGGGTTGCTTACCAAAGCGTGATATCTGAAGATAATTTGTACATGTGCATTTAATGAGACTAAACAAGTATAGCCTTACCACTGGGCCTTTTTGTTTTTGCTTACTGAAATCTCTTTAATCCTAATTCACCTTCAAGTCAGCATGTGTCATCACGTGTCTCTAAACATCTCATTCTGATAATGGATTTTTTACCCCCTATGTCTGTTTAATCACACACATGACCTCTCTTCTCCTACGAAGGCAGGCTTCCTCTGTATCTTTGTCCACATCTGTCCTTAGCTAAGAGCATGGGGCTCAACAAGACTTGATTCTACTTTAGACAGAAGGGCTGACCTCGAGGTCAGTTGCAACCAGAATTAGGACTATTCTGTAGTCAGATCACAAGTACAGGGCAAGCTGCCACAAGAGTGCCTGTGCAATGAGAATAAGGTAGTGGCCACATGTATCTTATTTCTAATCCATAAACAGGACTGGCCATATTGTTTTTATGTCTTTTATTATGTCATAAAAGACAAAAACCAAAGTAGTTCCTACACGAACAAAGTCTCTCCCCTTATTTTATAAATTGAAAGTGTTAATAAATTGGGACCTAATGGGTGATGCTGTTAAGATTTAAAAGAATATTCATTTTTATCTTTAAATATTGAACCTTGTCCTTTCCATCTAGTTCCCTTCACAAATGACAAAGTCTCTCATCTTCAGGATTCTCTGCGTCTTCATTTCCTTTGGGGGTACCTGTTATTCACCCATTCTGAATCAACTTTGAAAAGTTACTTAAATGGAAAACCAAATCTGTGTTTTTGTTCTGCATTGGGGTGGAAGGAGGGCCAGCGAATTGTATGACACATGAAGCAGACTTATCTTTGTACTCAGAATCACCTGAAAGGCAAGATACCACTTTTGTTATGGAATATTCACTTACTAAATTGAAAGTAGCTGAAGATTTATGTCTTAAAGGTCTTCCTGAAGTACCCCAATACGATCCCTTGTGTTATGCTTTCAATGAGCACTCCAAAAGAATGGAGATGGGTAAAACACCTGTGTGTATGTGTAAACAGAATTCCTTCATATAGAATAATGCAGTTCTACTGAAATTTTCTTCATATATTTTGTGTGATGTGTTCCTCAGTGTATAATCTTGTATTGTGTGTGAAATAGCTGTGACTTAGCAATCAGTATAAAAAAGGCATAAAATCTATACTTGTCTACTGTCTTTAGCAAATGACCTTATTACAGCATATTTTAGTGGGATGTCTGTGTGTAAGTGGCAATTACCAGTAAAATAAATTGTGTCATTAAATTTGATTCAAGTTGAATGTGGTAATACTTATATATAGATATATTCAAATAAGCATATTGCGTCAAATAATCAGTCTTGTATCTTTTAGGGCTTTTAATATTAGAGGTGTCTTCTGAAGACTGTAGCAGCGGTAAACTCCTTTTGCTCTTGAAAATGCAGTATTATTTGTATTATAGAGATGTCCCAGCAGTAAGAATGGAACACTGTAAGAATAATAGTTTGGTCTCAGGATCTGGTATAGGCCACTCCAGTCTCTTGGATGTAGTGGCACCAAACTAACAGAATTTTTAAAATGGATTTTGTAGAAATCAGTGAACCATGTTGAGAAGCCATAAATAACTAGGGACTGGTCAAACATCACATACTAGAGTGAATAGAATCTACTTCACCAAAAGGGTTTTCATTTTTGCACAATTTGCAATATTTAAAAAAATATGTTTGTATCATCATTGGGTTAAAACAAAGTTAATCTTCCTGATGGTACATTTCATAAGCAGCAAACCAGTGCAATTCCATAATCTTTTGAGGCAATACCCCAAATAGGAAATTGTCAATATAGTATAACAACTTACTCCTAATTGCACCTAACAGTAAAGGAGCGCCACAATTTAATGTACTATTGAAGTTTAAAGATGTGCTCGATAAATTAGTATTATTAATAAAGTTGCGCTCTTTGCTGTATTTCTCCACCAATTACGAATAAAGCAAAATTATAAAAAATAAACCAAATGATAGGAATTAGTTATTAGTACTTTAAAATTCTTTTAATTTTTATTAACATTAAATTCAACACCAGTTATCTGTTGTATATGACAAGAATTTTGAAATACTTGCACACCAATTGAGAGGCTTTGTAAAAATGCCTTTTTGCCAAAATCAAGTTCTTTGACTTCTTGCTAATTCTTATATGTCTGTAGGGGTACTTTGAGGGGTTTGAAAGATATATCAGGAGCAGTTCTAATCTTAGTGCAGAACATTTTGCTAATCATTTTACTATATTACAAAATGTTATACTATGATATTTTATAATAAAACAAAATTATCAAGTATTCTGGCCTATTACATATTATTATACCCAAACATCACTTTCTATAAGTCTATTACTGAGTACACATATTTTTTTAAAAAAATCACAGTGGGTATTTTGGTCTTAGTGAGGAAGTATGATGCAATATCTGACATTGATTTTTAATGAAAATCCATTTAAATGTAGGGTAGAGAAACTAAGTTGTAAATGTATATGTTCATCTGACTGATAAAATGACAAGTGATAATTCGGAAAGGTCAACTTATAAATGCTCATCAGATTTTAGCTTTTGTTATCTATTGTTCCTGGAGCGGGACGACAATTGTCAGTTGAATTTGCTTCAGCTTCACGGAGGGGGGGGGTTGCTTACAGTCCACTGCCTGGTGTAATGCCATCTCTTCCGAAGCAAGACTGACTTAGAAACTTAGTGATGCACCTTACTATTTTTTAGCTGCTGTTATAATATCAAAAACACTGTGATCTTTCCAATGTGTTTTCTGTATCAGTTTTGTACTGTAGAAAATAATCTGCCATAAACTGCACTTTATTGTTTAAAGTGATGTTGCTGGCTTATTGCACCGCTGCTCCACAACACGGTCCACTTAATAATGTAAAACCTGTGATAATCCTTTGCCTTAAGATCTGATGCTAAACCGTTATTGTGTTCTAATTAATTATTTGTAGCTACTCATTAGTTACCCTTTAAAGCTAATGATGGTATCAAATAAAATATTAAACAAATACACCGTGGAGGACTGCTGGTGATTCTGTTTGTGACTGTGTGTATCTGGATCCAGGACGTGGTGGCATGCTGGTCTCTATAAATAGGCATTCGTAATCCTTTTGGAGAAAGGGCCTGGTACTTCTCAGGCCTTGGCTCAATTCTCCTTGAACCATTATAAATAGATTTTCTGAGGTCACTTCAACAACCAAGTCAAACGACTCAACTTGTCCACACCTCTCTTCGTTCTTGTGGAGATCTTACGAATCTTTACATCTTGTTTATATTTACATCATTTTCCAAAATAGTAAAATGCCCAAGATGCCTGAAAATTAAAATCATCCAATTTCTTTTTTTTATTTTTATTTATTTATTTATTTATTTTTTAATTTTTTTAAAAATTTATTTATTTATTAAGAATTTCTGCCTCCTCCCCGCCACCGCCTCCCATTTCCCTCCCCCTCCCCCCATCAAGTCCCCCTCCCTCATCAGCTGGAAGAGCAATCAGGGTTCCCTGACCTGTGAGAAGTCCAAGGACCTCCCACCTCCATCCAGCTCTAGTAAGGTGAGCGTCCAAACTGCCTAGGCTTCTTCATGGAAAATTATCTTAGAAGGTGTGGAGGAGTGTGTGTGTGTGTCTGTGTCTGGGGGAGGTGGGGTGTCCATCTTGATGTATAGAAGGTTGTGAAAAACTCAGTGGGTACACAGGATGTGTACAGGGTAAAACCAGACAAAATCCCAGCACTGATAAAAGGACGTAGACACAAATTCCAACCTCCAACCAAGAAGATATTTGCAGTTGATATGTTCTGTTTTTGCGATTGAGTGTCAGTGAGTACCTGCCAGCCACGCTCCAGGGCAGGTCTCATGGTCAGGAGTAGTGGGCCAACACAAAATGGACTCCATGTTTGTTGGTTGTTTTTTTTTTTAAATTATTTTTGTACTTTTTGTTTCATTTTGCTGATTTTGACTTTTTTTTGTCTTACTGTTTTTTATTTTAGGTATTTTTGTGACAGATAGCATAAAGTTGGGTTGTTGGAAGGATGGGAGAGTAGGATAGGGGAAAGAATACGTTGAAATATATTGTATTCAGGTTTTTAAAATAAACAGTTGAGCGAAAAAGAATTGTGTTAGCCTTAGGGGTTGGCATACCAACAGAGGTAGGTGTGTGTGGGTCTGGAAACTGCTTCCTTATTAGTGAAAACCAGACTTGAAAACCGTCCGTGAAACCAGACGGATTGTGGATCAGGAAGGAATTCAGACTCCCTCACCCCCAATTCTGGTTTCTGCTGCTTGTGGAAAGCAAGCATTCAAGACAGCCTAGACCTACGGACTCTAGGACCCAGAGGCTGCGCGCGGGCCAGCTGGCTTGGCGGCCTCCAGGCGTGCTCGGGCAGCTGTGGTCAGAAGGCGCAGGTTCGCGACCCGCCCGGAACAGTGTCCCCAGCGCCTCCGTGAGCTTGTGGCGCGCGCTGGCGGCTGCGCACAGTGCGCGTGGGCGTGTCCGAGCGGAGCCATGCTGCCCGCCCCACCCCCTTGTGGCGGTTGCCCCCAGGCTGGGCTCAGGCTTGCGTGGGGCGTGTGGCCGGGCCCGCGTGCCCTCGGCGGGCTTCGCCGCGTGCTGGCGGCTCGGGGCCGGGCATGCTGGGAACCGCTCGGTGAACCATCACCGCCGCCGCCGCTGCCGCCGCCGCCACCCGCCGGGCGAGTCTCTGAGGCGCGGAGATGAAATTCCCGGCCTTGGTGTTAGTGTCCCTGTTCCTGTTCGTGGCCGAGATGATAGCGGCGCTCTACCTGAGCAGCACCTACCGCTCCGATGGGGACCGCATGTGGCAGGCGCTGACGCTGCTCTTCTCCTTGATGCCCTGTGCTCTGGTGCAGTTCACGCTTCTCTTCGTCCACCGCGACCTCAGCCGCGATCGGCCACTGGTGCTGCTCATGCACCTGCTCCAGCTTGGGCCCCTGTTCAGGTGCGTGTGGAACCCAGAACCCGCCCTTAGGCCACAGCCCCTGGCCGGTCCCCCTCTACTGCCCCAGCTGGGGAAGAGGCCTTCCTGAAGGGGACAGGTGGCCAGAACCAGGGTTGACCTGCCCTGCTTGCCCAAACCTTCCCATTCCAGTCTCCGGAGATGTCCTGGATTTCAGAACCCATAGATAGAATTGCCAATGTTAACTTGAATTTGCTCAAAAAGAGCAGCAGTCTTTGCCTTTTTTTTTTTTTTTTTTTGGTCTCCTAAAAGTATGTGGCTTTCTCTGTGGTCAAGTGGACTTCTGCAGGATTGGCATGCGTGGTCTTTAGAAGTTACTCTAAGCGCGGTTAAAGTCAGAGCCTTTATGGGTCATTTAATTTTGTTTATCAAGCACATGGCACTTAACTGTGTACCAGGCACTACTCTAAGTGCTTTGTTAAAATTTATTTAATTCATATACAGAAGTCTATAAATTCATGCACCCTACTTTTCTCTTAGCGTGATGATTATTGTCTAGCGTGAAAACATACGGTACCAGAGATGTCTTCTGAGTCTGCCCAATTTCTAATATAGTCATGAAATCTGGGACACAATGTGCCTTGAAGACAGGAAGTTACTATGTGTTAAGAAAAACTGTTAATGCCATTTCTGGGGGGAGAAGTTGTTGTTGTTGCTCTTTGTGGTGCTGTGGAGTCAATCCAGGGCCTGGTACAGGCTAGACAAATGCTCTACCACTGGGCTAAATCCTTAGCCCTGAGAATTAATCTCTATGAACACAAAACAAGAAGTACACAGTCTTGAAATAGACCTGATTTTAATCTCAGAACTTGAAGGGAATTTAAATGTATTATTTTCCTATCTTTTATCTTACTCGGGGAAATGCGAAAGTAAAAGTTTATGTTCAGATTAAAAAAGCGTTCACAATATTAAAACTTTGCATGCTACTTTAAACACAACCGTTTTAGCTTACTGTACTGTGCAGTTTAACAGTTATGGCAAACTCGGTAAACAGGTTCCCCATTCTTCAGAAACTAGGGATTCCTAGAAAGGACAAGAAATCTATGCTGGTAGTAGTGTTGCTGGCAGTCAGGGAGGCATCAGAAAATTGGGTTGGGGGTACTTAGGAAGCATGGCAATCAAATAGCTAGTAGGGAACCCATGTTCCTAAGCAAGCCCTGTGGTCCTGCTAGTGCCCCTGCTCGAGAAGCAAAGTGAGGTTTGACTTTAGACAAGGCACTCATCATTTAATGTCATCTGTGGGGAGGAAACTCATGTTTGGGTGGAGTGGCTTGGGGACCTGAGAATTCACAAAGGTTGCTGGTGCTGAGAGGATTGGTTCACACCTCCATGCCTTAGCTGATTGACTCTTGGATTTGTTCACTGCGTATCTGTTATTTTGGTGCTGGAATCAAGGACCTTAGGCATACTAAACCCGTGCTCCGCCAATGCTATAGGCGCTCTCAATCCCTGTCCCCATTTTATACAAGGAGTAAATGAGGCTCTGGAGCATGTTCCCAAGGCTTCCTTCCAAAAGGCAATTAGGTTCATTATGTTCTCTGTGTTCTGTAAAAGAAAGTAGAGTGTTCAGTACACTTTATCAGCAGTTCCATCTTCAAAGCTTTAAATGGTTCATTATTTGTGAGCAAAATTTAAAAAAAAAATAAACAACCAAAAGTAACCAGGCAAGTAAGAATCCTCTATCATTGCTGTCATTTAGAAGTGTCTCTTAACCTTAAGAGTACCTCAACACAAAGCTGATAGAATATTGCTTATAAAAACAGCAACTATAATCTAGAGTTCAAGGGTGTATATTAAGATGTTAAGAACAATAGAACTGAATGGCAGAGTGTGAGTTTAGGGTTTTTTTCCTCCTAAATATGAACATAAGACAAATTTCTTCTTTATTATAAATTCTTTGGTATTCTTCAGTCATCAATGTACTTAAAAAACTTTATTAAGGAAAAGAGTCTCATATTCAGATATTAGCTGATTTATGTCAAGAAGTAATGGACCCATGATCTTTGAAATGAGATACACAAAATAAGGTTTCAAGACCCTTAGCTTGCAAATGAAAAGGAAATTTGTTGATTTTTGGTTAATGGGACTTAAAAATTATTACTGAGATTTCTTTCTAATGACAGGTTCTAATTTGAACTCTGAAATCATCAGCTTTTCAGAAAGATCCAGTTATTTCCACAAACAAGGGAATCACAACATTTCTTCCCTTTTACCCCTTAGCAATAGTTTTTAGTAATATTTTCAAGTTGTTTGGGGGCAGTTTACTTCTACTCAAGTTAGGGTAGCCAAACTACCATTTTTAGGGAGATGCTGTTATTGAGTTCATACAATATGACCCAATTAAAGTGCATATATATTTTATTCTATATAGTGCTTGCCTTAATATGTCAGATCCTTAGTCTGTAATACCTTCCACTAATGATTATGGACTGTAACTGTTAGCTCACTTCTACCCCTTTATTACTCCAGGGAGTCATTGGCAGAACTATTTAGTTCATTTATTTATTATAATTTTAGTCATATATTTAAATGTTTAGCTATAGTTTCTATAGTTTTTTCTAATATGAACTGGATAGTGTCTTGAATTATCTTTTTTCCAATTGGAAGGAAAATCTTTAAGTTATACTAAATATTCTGGAAAAACCAAATATTTCTTTGGAAAAAGTATTTTCATTAGGGTCCTTGGTACCTCAAGTCATTTGTGCTGCCACCAACATGCCTAGTTTTACCTAGGGGACAAACTGCTGTTATGATTGACAAATAAATTATATTATGCTAGAAAATGGAACTGAGTGAAAAAAATGATCAAATTACTAAATATCTACAGCAAAGATCATCATGAGGTTTTCAGGCTGTGCTCCACTGGCCAAATCATGCCACCACCTGTTTTTGTAAATATAAAGTTTTTTTTTCTATTTTCTTTCTTTTTTAAGATTTATTTATTATGTATAAAACATTTGGCCTCCATATATGGCTGGAGGCCAGAAGAGGGAACCAGATCTCATTACAGATGATTATGAACCACCAGGTGGTTGCTGGGAATTGAACTCAGGACCTCTGGAAGAACAGTCAGTGTTCTTAACCTCTGAGCCATCTCTCCAGCCCCCGTAAATAAAGTTTTATTGGAATATAACTATCTATAGCCATTTCTTTATATATTATTTGTCTGCAGAGGCAGAGTTGCGCAGAGACCCTGATAGCCTATAGAACCTAAAATACTTACATTACACAAAAGCTTCCTGACCAAAGGAGTATGTGATATTGAAAAACTACCTTGAATAATCTTTATGAAGGATGCTGGTCCTCTACCACTGACCTACATCCTTAGCTCTTACCTTGGGTGATTTTATTCAAGTAGTTCGTGCAGAGAAACAATTAAAACAAACCCTCTAAGCAACATTGGAGTAATTAGATGAGTCTTGGCAGAATTTTAAGAAAACAATAGTTTGTTTCTTAGTTTTTAGAAGTAGTAGTAAGTGTTTAGTAGTAGTAGTAGTAAGAGGTCTTGGAACAGTTCATAAATTTATAAGATACATTGTTTGAAGTTTTGTTAAGATATACCAGGCATGGTGGTGTATAACTTTAATCCCAGCACTCAGGGGCAGAGGCAGGTGAATCTCTATGAGTTCAAGGCCAGCTTGGTCTACATAGTGAGCTCCAGGACAGCCAGGACAACATAGAGAGACCCTGTCTAAAAGGAGGACAAAGACAAATAAATCACTTGGGGAAAGCAGTGAATTGTGAGAGGCTCCAACATTGGAGCTTCCTGTGCCATTATTTTTTTTTTATTTTTTTATTTTTGCTGGAAACTTTGTCATTTGCATAAGTTGATCTCAAGTTTCATTTAAAAAAATTCTATAAATGATTCCTATTTTATATACTCTCCTCAAACATCAATAGAGTTTCATTTTTATACAAACCCTTATTTCATTCATTCATTTCTTAGAGCAGCTTTTAGCATGTTCTACCTTTTGCTTGTTTATTTTGGTCTTTAAAATCTCTAACTTTAACTTTTAAATCACGAGTAAAGAGTATTTGTTAAAATAACAGAGAAACAAAATATATTTGTACAGTGAAGAAAATAAAATCTTTAATTCAACTGCCTAAACAGAATAATTCTTAATGCTTTGTTTTGTATCCTTGCTAGTAATTTTATGGGGTATGATTGTAAACTGTCAGGAAAAATGAACCCAAATTTCAGCAGTTTACTAATTTACAAAATTTATCCCCATCAAGTCTGACCAATGTGCTAGTTGTTTAACAACTTGTTTACACAATTTCTTTTTAACAATTGGCACTTTTGAGTCACAATAATTCAGTTCTGTCATTTCACTGTTCATGTGTATGTTTGTGTGAATATATGTTTGACGGTTTCTCTTAAATTTGCTTCCCAATTCCAGAGAACTTAGACATCAGTGAGGACACTAAGAGAGACTTACATAGATCTAATGTACATGGGAAGTAGAAAAAGACAAGATATCCTGAGTAAATTGGGAGCATGGGAACCTTGGGAGAGGGTTGAAGGGGAGGGGAGCAGAGAAAAATGTAAAGCTCAATAAAAATCAATTTACAAAAAGGAAAAAAAAGAAACTGAAAAAATTGCTTCCCTTATCAAATATGATAAAATATTTTTTCAAATATGATAAATGTATTTTTATTTTAATAAATTAGATTGTTATGGATTGAATCCAGAGCCTAATACATGCTGAGCAGACTATATTCCAAGCCCAGGATTTTAATTTCTTTGAAAAAGTAAATTTGATTGTGTATTTGTGTGTCTGTGTTTGCGTGCATGTACACATGTCTCACACATATCTGGGTGCCTGTGTGAAGGTCAGAGGACAACTTGGGAGAGTCTGTTCTCTTCTTTCACTACTTAACAGAAACCCAGGGATTAAACTCAAATGCTCAGGTTTGGTAGCAAGCACCTTCACCCACTAAGCCATCTCACCAGATGCTATTTATATTAGACATTTTCCTCAACTGTTGGTTTTGAGAACAACATAGTATTTAGTTGAATGGATGTGCTTGTATATATTTATCCTTTTATTTTAAAGACCTCTAAAATAATCCCATTATTTTGCTATTAGAAGTGATGCTGATTTAAATTCTTTTGTAAGGTTTCTTTGTGAGCTGGTATATCAGAAACTATCATGTGAACTAAAAGTACAACATAAATATTGTTGTGTTACATATTATATTTATTCTGTATATGCTCCATTATCCTATCTAGAAAGTGAGCACCTCTGAATGAATGGAGTCGGAGTCTTCAAGCTATCTAGTAAAGTACATCTGCTATCATCACCTCTTTGAGAATAAATATCACGACCACGTTAACCTCTCTTCTACACCTTACCACTTTTGATGGTCTAACAATAGTAACAGGGGTGTTCATTGTCAGTCAAAGGTTTAAATTTTGGAGGAGATAGCCTTGAATTCATGAACTAAAGTATTATCTTTTTTTCTTCTGAACAAACTAGACTATACTGCCATGTCTTGATAAAATATATTAAAGAATCTTTGATTGAAAACATATTACAAGATAGATAGTAGACAGATTTAGTAAACTACATCTGCTGTCATCACAACTTTGAGAATAAATACCATGACCATTTTATTCGATCTTCTATGCATTTCCACTTTCGATGCTCCAACAATCATCTTTGATTGAATATATATTACAAGACAGTAGACAGACTTCCCCAATACACAAACCACACACTTTCTTCCCCCTAGAAAGAAGTGAACAAAGGTAATAATCATGAAATCTGTCCACTTCGTGTTTACCGGAAAGGTTGTTGTATTTCTTTTCATGCATCAAAAAGAAGGTTTTAATTTACTATTTCAAATTATAAATGTACTTAGGTTGTCATAGATACCTCCAGGTGATATTATAAAGTTAACAACATTCTATAAACCCAGTGAAGCCATAAAATCTAGCAGCGTTATAAGATTGTTATGAAAGTGCTTGTTTTAGGGCATAAAAGTCAATGTTTAAAACTAAGGGAAAACTTGTTTTTCCTAGCATTTCATTATGTAAGCTTTCAAACATGCAGAAGAAAATCTTATTGACTTGTACACCCAAGTACCTGCATCCTAGATTCTATAATTAACATTTTGTTTCATGTACCTTTCCATTGTTCCATTGATCCATCCATCAAATCTATTCTCTCTCTCTCTCTCTCTCTCTCTCTCTGTCTCTCTCTCTCTGTGTGTATTTGTTTTAAACAAATCATAGCCACCAGTACTTTTTCTTTCCATCAGTGTCTATCTATAATATTATCTAGAGACAAAAATTTTAGACACTGGTTCCTTAAGGATGTGTCCCTAGAGCAGGCTTCGGACTCCTTAAATAAGGCATTTGCCAACCCCAGGCATGTTTGAATTTACCATGGCCAATATGGGATTATTAGGATAAAAAAATAGATAATATGTGGTCTTTCAATGAATTCTAAATTCTTAGCATTTAGCAACTATGTGCTATAAAAGTACCTAATTTCATTCATCTTCATGTTCCTCTCCTCCTTTCCTCCCTCCCTTCCTCCCTCCCTCCATCCCCGCTTCCTCCACCATCTCTCAGCCTTATTGTAGCTGAGGCTCATCTATAACTCACTGTATAGCCCACACTGGCCTTGAATGCTTGACAATTATTCTTCCCCAGCCTCTAGACTCTAGAGAGTGCTGAGATGATTAAGTGAGCCTGCACATCCTTTTTTAACTAGGCTGGTTTGTGGCATCAGTTTTATGTGGAACGTTTACACACAGCCCTATACCCTTTAGTCCTCTTTCGTAGCAGGATGACAAAGTATGTGTTTTCTCTATTTTATTATTGAGAGGGAAAGTTCAGAATCTAAGGGCTTTATCTACAGCTGCACAGGTAATGTATGTCAGGAAGAAAAGCTAACCATTTTTTTCTGTGGCTCTAGAGTGTTAACTGCTTCCCATTGTCTTGTTTTCTTTGCCTTGGTAGCTTTCAGTGTCACCTTTTCTTGATTCTTGCTCAATTCCCAGTGGTCTACTGGAGTCCTTGTAGAAGACTGAACCCCTAAGAACTGATCCTTAGAGATTTAGAATAGCCGGGCAAGGGTTTGAGAATCAGGCTAAGTGAAAACAAGATGACTGGGAAAGGACAGAATTCTGCCAGTCATTAATTGCAATGACTCATTAATTTGTTCCTAGGTGTTTTGAAGTCTTTTGCCTCTACTGTCAGTCCAACCCGAATGAAGAGCCTTATGTGAGCATCACTAAGAAACGACAGATGCCAAAAGATGGCCTCTCAGAGGAGGTTGAGAAGGAGGTGGGCCAGGCAGAAGGCAAGATGTTTACCCACCGTTCCGCCTTCAGTCGGGCATCAGTGATCCAGGCTTTCCTAGGCTCTGCCCCACAACTGACCCTACAGCTGTATATTACCGTGTTGCAGCAGAACATCTCTACTGGAAGAAGTATGTATGCATGTTTTTTTTTATTTTCTGTTTTTATTTGAGGTTCAAAATGAGAAGCAAAACAATTTTTATTTGGGTGAAACCCATTTAGATGTTCATTTGTTCTGAATCTGTGTTCTCTTTGCTAACCTAAACTCCCAGTAAGTTAAAATGGTAACACTTTTTGGAGGAGGGGGCTTATGAATCTGTATTTTGGTCAGGGTTCAAAAGGATAAGTTTATCTGTGCTCTAGTGTGGACCAGCTGAGGTGGCTCAAATATGTGGGAGTTAGAATTTATTGAAGACTAATATACTGATATGTTCTTAGAGACTCACCTCTTGTCCATGTGGGCAGAGTTTAGGCCTCCTTTACAGCGTGGTACTGCTTCCAGTTGTGAAACTGAGTCATTTTTGTGGTCTTGAGCCATCTACATGATAGCTAAAGGGTTATTTTCTTTTTAACTGCAGTCTAATTTGTAAAGCAAATTCAGTAGTTTTAGTATATTTATAGTGTTGTGCCAACATAACTGTTACCTATCATTTTAGACTCTAAAATTTAGAACATAGAAGTAACCTACACATTATCAGTCACTATTTTTTCCTTGTTCTCTTGTCCTTAGCAATTGCGAATCTTCTTGCTATTTCTGTGGATATGTCTATTGTGCCTATTTTATATAAATAACATCATGCACTATTACAAAATTTTTGTATAGTTAACAAATAACACACCCTGTCTCTGTGAAACTTCATTTTGGATAAGGTGGGCAGTCTTTGACTTCTTCAGTTTAGTCAGCAGAAGCTTGATCAAATCACTGGGATCTTAGAGGATATGTTGCTCTTAAACCCAGGTTAGAATTCTAAGATTATTCTGCTCTGGGAAGGTTCAGACAGCTTACCATTCGTCTTGCTTGAGGGTACCCTTCTGTATTTTACTATAGGAGGTAAAATTGACTGTAATAAAGATTGTTCCATGGACACTTATTTTATGGCAGGTACTGTGCTGAACCTCGTAGCATTTGTTTCTCATGGTGTCCCATGAGGTAGAGGGTGTTCTTTTCATCTACTTGAAGAGGGAAATCATACCTACAGTCTACTAGAGGAACTGTGAGCTAAGATTAGATTTGTGTAGTTTCATTCATGGATGCAGTGAGTATCTATTGAGTATGTTCTGTGTTCTAGTCTCTGCGCTTGTCTCTGACGATAAAGTGTTAATGAAATGGACAGGCTCCTATCACCTTGAAAGAAAATGACAGACATGAAATAAATCATTAATCATGTATTTATTTTACTTCTGATAAAGTATGCAAAGTAAAAGTTAAGGAGACTTTGTGGATTCTAACCAAGGTTGGAAATGAGTCAGACTTTTCCAGAACATAGATTTATATTTAAAAATGGCCAATGAGGCAGAGACTACGGAAAAACAATATAGAGCATCTTAAGATTTAAAGTGTTAGCCCACATGGAATGGGAAGCCACTGATGAGTTCTAAGTGATACAGTGTCACAAGCAGATTTAGTATTAGTAAATGACCACCCTTGGAAATGAATTGGAAGATAGTCTGGGAAGGAATAGGAAGGACAGTAAGTGTGTCACTACAATGTGTAGGGGACAGTGATAATGCATTGGAGTAGAATGGTCAGAATGGATTCTTGAAACGATATTAAAGATATGGAGAAGGAATGACTGATGACTAATTAGATATGAAGGTAAAGCAGAGGAGATGCTAAAAAGTATTTTCAGGTTCCTGCCACAGTTATAGTCACTGAAGCTCTCTGTACAAGAAGCAAGATTCTGTGATTTTTTTTGTAATTTAAGATTTAGAGTTTTTACAAAATGAACATATTTAAAGATTCTATTTAGATCATGAGAAAAAAAGATGTTAAAATTACCTCAAAAAGTAGACCAAAGAACAGACCTGAAGATATAAGAAGGAGTACTGAGATGAGTGCATAAAGGGAGGTAAGTCTGTTTTCAATGGATGTCAGAAGGTAGGACTGGGAATGTGGGTCAGTGGAAGAGCGCTTGCTTAGCAAGTGCATGGCCTTCTGTTCAGTTTTCATTACCATAGAAAAAAGAAAAAGAAATGGAAGAAACACAAAAGGGGCTAGGAATGTATCATAGCTCAGTAGGTAGAGTGTTTACTTAGCATACATGAAGCCCTGAGTTCAGTCCCCAGAACCACACAAACCAAGTGTGGTGGTGCACACTTTACTACAGCGCTTGGAACAGGAAAATAAGAAGTCTAAGATTCCTTGTTTCCAGTCTGCTATATATGAGAGATACTCTGTCTCAAAAAGGGGTGGAAGTCTTGAATGTGGCCTAGTCGCTAGAATGCTTGCCTAACTTGCCTGAAGCTCTCTGGGTTTAATCCCTTACACTAGCACAGAATAAACCAGGTATGGTGACACATGCCTATAATTCAGCATTTGGGAGGTGGAGGCACGAGTATCAGAAATTCAAGGCCGTCCATGTCTATATAAGAGTTCGATACCAGACTGGGGCATCAGACCTCATAATACCTTAAAGCTACTCTGCAAAGGATTGGAGGTATGAGAACTGTAAGGACATTTGAATCTGGTTTCCAGGAAGCAGTTTCCATGGTTGGATCCTAACAGTTTCATAACATTGCCAGTAGACACCAAATTTTATAACTGGCTAAGATGGTAAATTTTATGTTATGTAAACTTTATCTTTTTTTTCTTTTTTTATTGAGAAAAGGAGAAAAAAAAACAAGTTTCCACCTCCTCCCAGCCTCCCATTTCCCTCCCCCTCCTCCCACCCTACGCCCCCTCCTCCCACCCTTCTCCCCCTCCCCCCACTCCTTTCCCCCTCCCTCTCCAGTCCAAAGAGCAGTCAGGGTTTTCTGCCCTGTGGTAAGACCTAGGACCTCCCCCCTCCGTCCATATCTAGGAAGGTGAACATCCAAACTGGCTAGGCTCCCACAAAGCCATCACATTACGTAGGATCAAACCCCCATGCCATTGTCCTTTGCGTCTCATCAGCCCTCATTGTTCGCCATGTTCAGAGAGTCCAGTTTTATCCCATGCTTTTTCAGTCAGAGTCCAGCTGGCCTTGGTGAGCTCTCAATAGATCAGCTCCACTGTCTCAGTGGGTGGGTGCATCCCTCGTGGTCCCGACTTCTTTGCTCATGTTCTCCCTCCTTCTGCTCCTCATTGGGACCCTGGGAGCTCAATCCAATGCTCCTGTGTGGGTCTCTGTCTCTGTCTCCATCCATCACCAGATGAAGGTTCTATGATGATATGCAAGGTATTCATCAGTATTGCTCTAGGATAGGGTCATTTCAGGTTCCCTATCCTCAACTGCCCAAGGAACTAACTGGGGACCTCAGCTTGGGCACCTGGGAGCCCCTCTAGGGTCAGGTCTCTTGCCAACCCTAAAGTGGCTCCCTTAACTAAGAATTGTGGTTCCGTGCTCCCCTGTCCAACCTTCCTTTATCCCAATCCTCCTGTTTTCCCAAGGCCCGACCTCCTTCCCTTCTAACTTTTCTCTCCCCATCTCCCCTTACCCCCATCCCACCCCACCCCCAAGATCCCAATTTTCTCCCTGGCAATTTTGTCTACTTCCATTAGCCAAGAGGATAACTATATGTTTTTCCTTGGGTTCCCCTTCTTACTTAGCTTCTTTAGATTCACCTATTGTAGACTCCGTGACCCTTATTTATGGCTAGAAAACAATTATGAGTGAGTACATCCCATGTTCATCTTTTTGGGTCTGGGATACCTCACTCAGGATAGTGTTTTCTATTTCCATCCATTTGCATGCAAAATTCTAGAAGTCATTGTTTTTTACCGAAGTGGAAAATACCCTACAACAGATGGGCACAGGAGATCGCTTCCTCTGTATAAGCCTAGAAGCACAGACATTAAGGGCAACATTGAATAAATGGGACCTACTAAAACTGAGAAGCTTCTGCAAAGCAAAGGACACTGTCACTAAGACACAAAGGCAACCTACTGACTGGGAGAAGATCTTCACTAACCCTGCAACAGACAAAGGTCTCATCTCCAAAATATATAGAGAACTCAAGAAACTAGACTTTAAAATGCTAATTAACCCAATTAAAAAATGGGGCACTGATCTGAACAGAGAATTCTCAACAGAAGAAGTTCAAATGGCCAAAAGACACTTAAGGTCATGCTCAACTTCCTTAGCAATCAGGGAAATGCAAATCAAAACAACTTTGAGATATCATCTTACACCTGTCAGAATGGCTAAAGTCAAAAACACTAACGATAACCTCTGCTGGAGAGGCTGTGGAGGAAGGGGTACACTCATCCATTGCTGGTGGGAATGCAATCTTGTGCAACCACTATGGAAGTCAGTGTTTCAGTTTCTCAGGAAATTCGGGATCAACCTACCCCTGGACCCAGCAATACCACTCTTGGGAATATACCCAAGAGATGCCCTATCATATGACAAAAGCATTTGTTCAACTATGTTCATAGCAGTATTATTTGTAATAGCCAGAACCTGGAAACAAACTAGATGCCCTTCAATGGAAGAATGGATGAAGAAAGTATGGAATATCTACACATTAGAGTACTACGCTGCTGTAAACTTTATCTTAATAGAAAATAGAACAAAACCAGAAAAGTGTCAGTCACTGTTGTTAACAATGGGCAATAACTTATCAACTGTAAAGGAATAGGGGGAAAAAAGCCAGCACACTAAATTAGAAATGAAGAAAACACAATAGTAAAAACGGAATCAAAAAGAACTTTACACAAGGGCTGGAGAGATGATTTAACTGTTAAGAGCACTGTCTCTACACCTAGTTGTTAGGAATTTTCGTAATGCTAGCTCTGTGCCTAGCAAAAATCCCAATCAAGCCAAATGACATAGAGTCGAATTAAAGGATATCCAGGTTTAATGGGATTTCTGCATTCTCAGATGGGGATTTGGGGGTAGGGGAAGTGGGGGGTTGGGGGAGGGGTGGGGGTAGGGGTAACCGGTAGAGGAGTGGGGAGAAAAGGCCTCACTTTCCCAGGAGCAGTTTAAATAGACTTGGGGAGTGGTCAAGGTTTTGGTGGGCTGTCTTGGCCCTCCTCAGCGGAGGGGTCAAGATTTTGGCAGGCACAGGGCTGGGGCTGTCTTGCCCCTCCTTGAGGAAGGGGTCAAGGTTTTGGCAGGTTGCCTTGCCTCACCTCAGGGGAGGATTCAGGTTTGATGGGCACAGGGGTGGGGCTGTCTTGCCCCTCCTTGGGGGAGGGTCAGGTTGGTGGGCACAGGGGCAGGGCTGTCTTGCCACTCCTCGGGGAGGGGTCAGGTTTGGTGAGGGTGGGGGGCCTACAAAGATGGAGGCTCAGACTAGTACTTACACTAGTGACTTCCATATGGTGGAGAGAACCAACTCCTCAAGTTTTTCCCCGACTCCCAAATGCTTGCCAGAACATTATGCTCCCCAATAAATAAATATTAAAAATTTGAAAAATCCATTAATTGGTACAATGACTATATGTTAAAAATAAATTTTAAGTGTTCTGTTGATGTATAGGAGTCACATGAACTGATGAAAAGGGTAGGCATGGGAGTACATTTCTGTCATTGAACTGGAAATAGCTGTAAAGTGTCTCAGATAAAGTAAATCAGTTAAGTATATTTGTGGATGTGCTCCAAAACGGGGGGGGAGGGGGTAAGATGATCTAAAATTGTAAAATCAAAATCCTCAAGGAGATATGAACACCTGTTACATACTTAACATGTAAATATCTGGCAGATATTAAATGAAATGGCAAATGTGATGAGCAGTTCAAAGAAGAGTAAAAACTACAAACAGGAATACTGATTGGGAACACTAAGGTAACTATATCAATTGAGAGAAAGCTAGAGTCTGATACATAACATAGAGTTTAATCCTCTGGGTAGGAGTTTTCCATTGACGCAGAGGTCTTGTCAGAATATAAAAATCAATAGAAAGGGTTCCCATCAAAAGAGGATGTAATCAGGTGGGCCTGGTGGCTTGTTGTAATTCCAGCTGTGAAAGGCTAAGGCAGGATCTCTCAAGTAAGGTGGCTAGTAAGTAAGATTCTCTGTATTGGTGAGCTCTGACTTGAATTGAGAGATCTTGTCTCAGTAAATAAGACAGAAAAGTGATCAAGGATGATTCCAGATAACAAATTCAGGGCGCACACACATGCACCCACACACAGGCAACATGTGCATATGTATATGTATAACACACACACATGAAAAGGTGGGCAGTTTCTTTCCTAATATGGGCATTTCTGTGCTGACCATCAGAGCTCAGTGGATACCAGTGACATCATAAAGTCTGTGTTGTAACAGAAACCTGTCCTGAAGAGATAAATACATGTGTAGTTCAGAGGGTTGGGTATTGTGAGAGACCAAGGCCAGAAGAGCCCTGGAGTTCAGCCAGTCTCTTCAAACAAGCACCATGGCTAGAAGAAGATCCAGAGGAAACATCTCCTGCAAAGGCAACACCTCCTGCAGAAACAAAATCTCCAGCAGACGCAACATCTCCCGCTCCACCAGAGCAGAGCTTCAATTTCCTGTTAGCCGGGTAGACCACTACCTGCGAGAGGGCAAGTATTCCCGCCGCCTGAGCTCTTCTGCACCAGTATTCCTAGCCGGTGTGCTCGAGTACATTGCATCTAACATCCTTGATCTGGCTGGTGAGGAGGCTCACACCAACGGCAGGAAGCGCATCACCCCAGAACACGTGTATCAAGTGGTAGAGAACAACGAGCAGCTCCACGAACTCTTCGGAGACCCCAGATCTATGGATGAAGAGACATCAGAACTCAATGAGAACTAATGGTGCCTAGGTCTCAGAGGTTGGAGGGTCTACCACCCCTTCAACCTCAACCAGTCACAATGTTGTTCTAGCTGGGGGACTAATCAAACATGCTATTAAAGCATCTAAACTGAAGTCGCTGGTTCTGACTCTTTTTTGTTTGTCGTTTGGGCTAGAGAAATACCCAGGAGGGTGGTGGTGCGTTTGGAGCTGTGGTCAGTATTGGGGATTTGATTTACAAGGGAAATTTCTAACGGGGGACTGTGTGAGCAGTGGTCTTGGGGGGAGGAGGTGGTCAAGAGAGAAAAGAAGGTCTTGATAAGAGAAAGGGGTCCTCGTGAGGCGTGAACACAGGTGGCCCCGGTAGGAGGATTTGACTGTGGTAGAGGACAGAGAAGCAGTCCTAGGAAGTTGTGAGCATGGAAAGCCTTGGGAGCCTTAGAAATTTGGGTTGGGCCTCCCAGGCACATTGGATTCCCAGTGCAATGGTGCTAACTGGAGAGGGGTGGATGAAGACATGGACTGTGGTAGGAAATGCTTCTTTGGGGGGAAGATCTCAGGTCAGAAGACTTGGGATAGAGGAGATCATGGAAAGTGGAACACCGTTGGCATGAGCTTCGAGAGTCAGAAGTGTTCACAGAGCACTGAACAGTGATGGTGAAACTAGAAGGAAATGCACAAATTAGGAAATATAGTCTGGGTTTTCTTTTAGATTTTGATTTTTTGCCTCGTTCTGAAAGGATTTGCACAAGGATTAGTAGGTATAGTACTAAGATTCTGTGTGGAATATATGTATAAATGCTTTTATATCATTCTTTTTTCTTGGGAAAAGGTCCCTCTACATAGCCCTGCCTGTCCTGAAACTCATTATGTAGACCAGGTTGGCCTCAAACTCACAGAGATAGACCTGCCTGTGTCTCTCAAGGTCTGGGACTAAAGTCATGCGCCTCCAGTCTTAGGCATACTGGTAAACTAAATAACAATAGTATATAAATGCAGTTACTTAACTAACATATAATTTAAGCAGAACATTAATGAACCTATACAGATCTTCAGTTGTGAGCTGAATGTGAGTATCCTTCTCAGAAGGAGGCTGTGGGTTGTCAGTGGTGGTGCATGTCATAGAGCAACACAGTGTCATCATAAGTTGAGCCTGTGTCTGAAGAGTTTTTCTGAATTATATATAAATTCTGTCCCTGGTGTTTCACAGAAAGTCCATGGGATTATTATTAACACTCTCGAGTGCTGCTTGCACTTAGCTCTAGGACCCAAATCAAGTGTGCCAACAATCTATGCCCCTGCCTGTGAATGTACACACTTGAAGTTTTCACTGTTCATCAGGTCCTGGTATGCCCTCCTATGCTGCTGTTGGCCCTTTAGACGGGACTTCTCAGAGGATGTCCAGTCAACTTTCACAACATAATCAGAAGACTTCAGTTTCAGGTCCCAGTGCACCACTTTCTTTCCATGTGGTCTTGGACATTCCCTGTTTCCTCTGGGCAGTGAGTTCTTCATGTGGAGCTTAGAAGAATCTCCCCTCTTTGGTTTCCTATAATAGCTGCATAGTCCTTTCCTGTCCCCACAAGCTCAGGCCACTTTCCCAAAAAGCAGCTAGCTGTGCCTGGGGCTCATTGCCTATTGGGAATTGGGATTACTAGTTATGACTACTACCCTCTGTTGTTGAAGGGATATGATAGAAAAGTACTAACTATGCAGAGGACAGAGGCAAATGGCAATGAGTACAGGGAGCAGGCTTTGCTTCTCCTCTTTCATTTTTCTGGTGGTTCCCTATGCCTGGCTTATTAGAAGTAGAAAAAAAAACAACTTGCTTTGATGTATTTACAGGAATAATAATAGAATGAAGGGCCAGAATTGTGCTATGGCTCTGGAAAATGTACTTATAAAATCTGAAACAGCTTTCACCACACAATCCCCAGTGATATTTTTGTGTGTGTCGAAACCCTACTCCCAAGATTTCTGCCTCACACACATTCATGATTCCATGGAGAGCTATGAAGTGTATTTTCTTTGTAAAGCCTCTTATAAAACACCAATTTATTTTTTAATTAACTTCTAAGTATTGAGTTTCATTATGACATTTTCAAATATAGTTTGTTTTTTTTTGATCCCCTAGATCCTCTTCTCCATTCTTCCATCAGCCTCAGAGCACCCTGTGAACTTATCTCATTCTCCCCTGCTCATTCCTACTGCATCTTCCCTCTCCCCAGTAACCTCAGGGGAGATGGACAACTCCCCTGATCACAGGATGAAGATGTTTTTAACCTCCTCCCTTCCCTGCGGTGAAGTATCTCTATAGCCAGACGTTCTGAGTTTCTTCTAGTTCTGTGGCCTTCGGTGACAATAGTCATTATATTCAGAGCTCTATTCTCAAAGAATGATTTTGGTCAGAGCCAGCCTGGTTCTTGAGCCTGGACTATTAGATTGGTTAGATAGCTGTCTGACTTTTAAAAGCCATTTATTTGTCTTATGACACATATTATAATCTAAAACATGACCTCCTGGGTGTGTAACATGACAGCATGCCAGTTGAATTAACTTAGTATAAAAGGAGCTATAGTAGGTGGGTTAAAAATGTCAGATGAACAGCCCTGTGCAATCAGTCAGATCATCACTTTACAGTCCGTGTAGTAGTGTAAGAGTACAGCCTTCCTAGTCTCTCTGAGACTCTGCATCTTTCCTGGGGTTGATTTTGAAGATTGCATTTGATTCAGCCTGGCTAGCAAAGTCTTTGCAGCATCAAGAGACTTGGGAGGATCAATCAGCAAGGTTACTGACCTCCGTTTATGTATTGTGCTCAGCTGTGCCTACAGGTTTCATAGGAAACATGGGGCCCATGAACAGCATAGCAGATGCTTAAATGCATTACCATGTTAGATACATTTTACATTAGTTACCTTTTATTGCTGCAATAAAATGCTGTGACCAACTTAAGGAAGAAAGAGTTTCTTTGGGGCATAGTGAGGAAATATAGGACCATAGCAAGATCAGAACTCAGCAGGGCAAATAGCAAATCCTCTAGGTCCATGTCTGGTGTCTAAGGCTTTGCTTTCCAAGGGCTTGGATGCTTCCACTCTTCTAGGTTTGTTGCCTGGGCTGAACCACTCCCTGTATGCCACTCTCATTGGCAGATGCTTCACATCTCTGACGTCTCCATCACCCTTGGGACTTAACTGAAACCCAGGCCGCACCTTCACAGCTTCATGCAGTGGCCTCTCAGGGTCCCCAGCCTATTGCCTTTTCGTAGTGACTCCAGTACTTCCATACTTTGCACAGCGTTGTTGGCTCCCTGGAACCACAGAGGATAATTTCATGACCCCTTCACTTTTGTATCTTTCATGCCTCCAAAGCCAGCACCACATGGTTGACATTCATAAATTCAGATGCCTGCTTTAGATGGGCCCTCACCCCCTTGGACCACTCTAAAGATAGCTTTTATATGCTTTCTAGGAAGAGAAAACCCGATAGGCTCTCTTTTATAAGTAGAAACTTTAGCTAGGCAGGGTTTTGTTCTGAGTGTCTCCTTCTTACTTCTACAGTATAGAGCAGGATTCTCTGAGGCTATCAAATCCTGGAGGAGGTAAGCAGATCGTGGAAGGTTCCATAGTTGGTGGGCAGCAAATTGAGAATAAGAGTTCAGCTCCTACTTGTTCTTGAGACTCTTTCCTGGACTCTGCCCTAAAAGGAGACTTAGAGTAAAGTGTTTGATGTTCTCTTCTAGACAAATGAAGCTCCTTAATACTCAGATAGTAGGGTCTGTCTGATTTCTAGGAATGCCCTCAACAACTCATTTTCAAGAACATCTGCTGGTATCTTATTTGGGGTACAGGTTAGGAAAAATGGACTGAGTTGGGCTTTGTTAACCAAAATCTTATTCTGCTGGACATGGTGCTGACTTTCCAGTATTGACTGTTATGTAACTTAAAAATAGTTTATGTGTGTGTTTAGCCTACATGTATGCCTGTGCACTACATGTGTGCATTTCTCCTGGAGGTGAGAAAGGGGTGTCATATCCCCTGGGATTGTAGTTACAGCTGGTTGTACTGGGAATTGAACCTGATTATATGGAAGTAGTCTTGACCTCTGAGTCATCTCTCCAGCCCCTGCTATTTTTTCCTTTTCTTTTTAAAATTTATTTATTTATTTTACATCCCAACCCCAGTTTCCCCTCCATCCTATCCTTCCTTTCCCTTTCCTCCTTCTCTCAATCCATTCCCCCTCTGTTTCTTTTCAGGAAGGGGCAGGCCTCCCATGGGCATCAACAGAGCATGACATATCAAGTTGTGTTAGGACTAGGCACTTCTCCTTGTATTAAGACTGGGAAAGACTACTCAGTATGAGAACTAGGTTCCCAAGAGCCAACCAAAGCATTAGGGACAGCCTCTGCTCCCATTGTTAGGAGTCCCACGAGTAGACCAAGCTACACACTGTCACATATAAGCAGATGGCCTAGGGTGGTCCCGTGAATGCTCCCTGATTGTTGGTTCCGACTCTGTGAGTTCCTATGAGCCAGGTTAGTAGTTTCTGTTAGTTTTCTTGTGATGTCATTGATCCCTCTGCCTCCTACAGTCCTTCCTCTCTCTCATCAGCAGGATTCTCTGAGCTTTGTCCAATGTTTGGCTGTGGGTCTCTATATCTGTTTCCATCAGTTACTGGATGGAGGCTCGCTGATGACAATTGATGTAGCCACCCATCTGATCACAGGAGATGGTCAGTTTAGGCTACATATCCAGTATTGCTAGGAGTCATATCCAGGTCATTTTTTTGTAGATTCATGGGAATTTCCTTTGTATAAGGTTTCTACCTGACTCTAAAATATCCCCTTTACAGTCATCTCTTTCAGCATTTTCCCACTTCATATCCAAACCCAATCCTTCAAGTTTCCATCCCATCTGCCCCTAGTTCACCTAGAAGATCTCTTCCATTTCCCTTTCCCAGGGAGACCCATGCATTCTACCTAGCAGACCCTGGTATTAAACTGACCGCTTTGGTGTTCTGAAAAGGGCTTACATAATGGCATGAGCCTGCATCTAAGAGCCTCTTCTCTACAGTCACTTACGTCCATTTTCACTGAACTCTAAGACAGTTGTTGGTTCATTGTAGATCAAAAATTAGCCAGAGGTGACTGAAACTTAAGTCTCTGTGGTTCATTGTTGATTTCTAATAGTTTTTCCAACTGGACAGTCAGGTGGGAGTGCATAGTAAATATAATACAAAGGATATAATAGTAATAGACACCCTGAGGTACAGTATGGACTCATTATAAAAAAAATTAACCTTATTATCTTGAGATTCCTAGAAGAATTTCATTCACATATTATAGCTGTAAAGTGTGGTTCCTAAATAAAGAAGAGTGGTGGAAAATGATAAATTTCTGTCCTTTCATTAGACTTGGTAGGTCTCATGGGTACACTTTATGCATCCCTACACCACTTATTTCCCTTCCATAATGTGACAGAAATGATCATATTCATTTACAGACCCAAAGATAAAATCGCTCTAGTGTGGGTATTATGTTTACCCATCTATTCCCAGTGTTCTATCTTACTTGGAAATTATCTTTGGAAAGCACACTGAATATCTTATCTTTAGTTTTCTAAAAACCCCAGAAAAACCTCTGTATTTCTAAAATACTGATCAAAATAACCCACTACAATGTCTTATAGTAATTCAATAAAACAATGACTAATTTTTCAACATAAATTTAGACTTTGATAATCTTAAATACTTGCTAATGGCAATTCTAGCTCATTTTATCATGAACATATATATTTTAGAAAAACATTTACAAGAAACATGAGAGAAACAATTAATAAATGGGACCTCTTGAAACTGAAAAGCTTCTGTAAAGCAAAGGACGTGGTTTAACAAGACAAAACGACAGCCTACAGAATGGGAAAAGATCTTCACTAACCCCACATCAGACAGAGGTCTGATCTCCAAAATATGCAAAGAACTTAGGAAATTGGTCATCAAAAAACCAAATAATCCAGTAAAAAATGAAGTACAGACTAAACAGAGAACTCTTAACAGAGGAATCTAAAATGGCTGAAAAATACTTAGGAAATGTTCAACATCCTTAGTCATCAGAGAAATGCAAATCAAAACAACACTGAGATTTCATCGTACACCTGTAAGAATGGCCAAGATCTAAAACACTGATGACCACTTATGCTGGAAAGGTTGTGGGGAAAAGAGAACACTTCTGCATTGCTGGCAGGAATGCAATATGGTACAGTCCCTTTGGATGTCAGTGTGGCAATTTCTCAGAAAATTGGGAAACAACCTTACTTAAGACCCAGTAAGGGCTGGAGTGGTGGCTCGGTGGTTAAGAGCATTGCCTGCTCTTCCAAAGGTCCTGAGTTCAATTCCCGGCAACCACATGGTGGCTCACAACCATCTGTAATGAGGTATGGTGCCCTCTTCTGGCCTACATACAGACAGAATATTGTATACATAATAAATAAATATTTGAAAAAAAAGACCCAGTAAAACCACTTTTGGGTATATAGCCAAAGGATGCTCAATCGTGCCACAAGGACATGTGCTCAACTATGTTCATAGCAGCATTGTTTGTCATAGCCAGAACCTGGAAACAACCTAAATGCTCCTCAACCGAAGAATGGATGAAGAAAATGTACATTTTTACAATGGAGTGCTAAACAGCAGAAAAAAATAGCAACATCTTGTATTTTGCAGGAAAATGGATGGAGCTAGAAAACATTATTTTGAGTGAAGCAACCCAGACCCAGAAAGACAATTATCACATGTACTCACTCATAAGTGGTTTTTAAACATAAAGCAAAAAAAAAACAAAAAACAAAAATCCAGCCAATGTTGAGGGAGCTGCGGGCCTCTTCCCACAGCCTGGCACCCGGCCGCCTGGCTAGCTTATGCCCTGAAATAACAACACACAAACTGTATTCATTTAAACACTGCCTGGCCCATTTGCTCTAGCTTCTTACTGGCTAATTCTTATATCTTGATTACCCATTTCTAATAATGTGTGTAGCACCCCAAGGTGTGCTTACCAGGAAGATTCTAGCCTACATCCATCCTGGGTTGGAGCTTCATCGCGTCTGCCCCAGAGAGGAGAGGAGATGGTGTCTGAGCTCACTTCCCTTCTTCCCAGCATTCTGTTCTGTTTAGTCCACCCTCCTAAAGGCTGGCCTATCAAATGGGCCAAGGCAGTTTCTTTATTAGCCGATTACCTTCCTCCATCATTTCCCCTTTTTCTGTTTAAACAAAAAGGAAAGGCTTTCACTTTAACATAGCAAAATTACATATAACAAAATAGTTATAAAGCAAGAATTACAGTTACAATATTTACATCTACTTTATCTTTTATCATAACTAAGGAAAACTATAACTATCTATATATCATTTAACTCCATCAAAGACTCCAGAAGGATATAATATTACCTAATTAAATAAGAAATAAGCGACTTCCAAAACTCTAGAAATGACAGAGACATCTCACTGCCTGGACAGTCATCCAAAGTTTTTTTGTACCGCTGGGACATCCATCTTCGGCCTTCAGGCCCATAGTATCCAGCAGACATTTCCATGAAGCAGGAAATTTCAAAGGCAGTTCAGTCACTATCTGCTGTGTCCTGCAGAATGACTTGCAGACTCTTTTATGAATCAGGAACCCTGAAAGATCATCTCACCTTTAGGCAAGTTCAGTAGTCCTCTCTCTGTGGGTTCTCTGTGTCCAGTTTATGCAATAGTCCAGGCAAGAGTAGTTTCTTGCCCAAATGGCTATCAAACTCCATAAGGAGCCTCTTTGATGCCCATCTTCTTCTTGAAGTAGATTGGTGCTGCCAGGAGCAGAGTGTCTCATTGTCATGAAAAGTCCTAAGTTATTAAAACATAAATGTCCTATTCTGTAGTCTGAAAGATATGAAGAATGTCAATCTAAAATATATCTATGTACATCTAGAAAATCTAACATGACTACAAACTTAACTATTATAGATGACTATCCATTAACAACCTATATATATATTACATTTTTTAATGAACTATACAATCACAATACCTTAATCAATATCAGAAATATATATACATATAACAAAATTGACCTTAAATTTATATCAAAAAAGCAAAATCCATATCAATGCAAATTATTCATATCTCTATCATATCCCCCTTTACATGTAAAAGAACATTTATAAACAATATTTGGGAATATATAACCTGTGTGCCAGGTTCCTCTCAGTCAGCAGTCGGGTGAAGTAGTTTTTTGAGGGTGTTCACAGCAACCTTTCAGGAGGGCGTGGTCCATCATGCCATATTGGGATGGAAGCAATCCACAGGATCTCATCCTCTGCGAAAACAAAAGAAGAAACTCTTTTCCAAAGCATCATGTTCTTAGATCCAAATTCTGAAGTCATACCCTTATAATATCCATTCTGGTCTAGCTTGGCAGCCCATATAATAAAATGTCTCTCTGTACTTAGCTCCTTCACAGTCAAAAATTTTAAAGAAAACACAATGTACATAATCCAGACTCTCTGTGAATTTTCCATTTTTACGTGGCTTATTTTTCTTTATTTCTTTTAATCTATAACTATCTGTACTCTGTCTCTTTAAAGACTCCCCCCCTTTTTTTAAATTTTTTATTGAGAAAAGGAGAAAAAAAAACAAGTTTCCGCCTCCTCCCAGCCTTCCATTTCCCTCCCCCTCTTCCCACCCTTCTCCCCCTCCTCCCACCCTTCTCCCCCTCCCCCCACTCCTTTCCCCCTCCCTCTCCAGTCCAAAGAGCAGTCAGGGTTTTCTGCCCTGTGGTTAAGGGCATTAACTTTATTCTCTCTCTCTCTATATATATATATATTTTTTTTCTCTCTCAAGCCTATGTACACTCATCCAACATTGTGATTCATTTAGTGGTCTGAATCTGTACTATTGTGAATCTGTAATTTTTTTTACTATCCAGGAGCAGTTCTTAAAATGCTAAGCACTTCTTAAAAACTTAAGTTGCACCTTGTAGGGATAATATGGTACTGCCTGTTTATTGCCAGTCTAAACCTTAACTGCACTGTTGTTATGGTAATTACAATCATTCCTGCCTGAGGTCAGCACAGTTCAGCATGGAGCAGCCACTCCTGCCTCAGATCCATTTGGTGCCCCTGAGCCACACAGTTCCAGGCACACAGCAGTCCACATTGGAGCCACAGTCAGCTGTTTGATTCTGAGACTGAGCATGTGGCATAGAAACTCTTTTCATCCAAGTTACAGCCAAATCTGACACGCAGAGCACTGCGCAGTCTGAAAACACGTCTCTGTATGGCAGCAGGAATCCGCCATGTTCTTCTGCCTGCCTAAGCCTGATTCTGTCGTCTGCCCAGGTGCAGGCGGGGAGCACTGAGCCATCAGCACGGTCTCAGAGCACTCTCCTTCCAATCCCAAGCGGGAACACAAACATCCAGTCCCATAAAAGCCATTAAAATGCTTTAAAGCCAGAGTTTGCACTGGCAGCACAGTCCCAGGAAGCTGCGCTTTAAAATGGTGCAGCTTTTTTTTCTGCTGCTGTTGCTGAATCAGGAAATCTCTCTATGGCATGCCACCAACTAACAGCAAAAATCTGTGTTAAACTCTCTCTCCCTTATTTTTAAGACTTCTCAGGTTTTTAAGTGGATTTAGTTACCACGTTGGGTGCCATTCTGTAGAGATGAGAGCAGCGGGGCTGCTTCCTGCCACCTGCAACGCTCCACACTACTACAGAGTGGCTGCTCCTATTACAACAGAGTGGCGCCCCACGTTGGGTGCCAAGCTCAAAAATCACATTCCCATAGAACTTAGACAACAATGAGGACCCTAAGAGAGACTTACATAGATCTAATCTACATGGGAAATAGGAAAAGACAAGATCTCCTGAGTAAATTGGGAGCATGGGGACCTTGGCAGAGGGTAGAAGGAGAGGGGAGAGGCTGGGGGGGGGGGCAGAGAAAAATGTAGAGCTCAAAAAAAATCAACAAAAAATATAATTTTGTATTATCATGTGTAACACTGGTAATTCAGAGAAGACATACTTATTTTATTAAACTCTTAAATCTAGATCTATTTTTAAAGATTTTAAAAATCAGAAACCTCGTAGTCAAGATCTCAAATAGGGTTTGATTGTTCATCGCTACATAGTGAGGCTGAGATAGACCTTCTCTCAAAAAAGAAGCATCCCTCCTAACAATGCCAAACCAACAGAAACAATTTATATTATCATATTTTTGAAGGGAAAATATTGCAATTTCAATGTAGATTGCATTCTCTGTATCAGTGACCTGACAGCGTATAGTCCAGAGCTGGCAAACAATAGGGCCTCAGAAAACCACAGGGGATACATTGCCCCAGAATTCAGCTATAGCAGCAAATAACTATGGGTACCATCTCTTCTTTTGGACTCAGGCAGTATAATTGATGATGAAATGTTCCAGTCTAGTAAGAAATGCTGATGCTTGAGTTTCAGAGTTTGGCCAGGGCCTTTGTAGCCCTATTCTTTGACAAAAGCACAACACAGCTCAGAAAAATCATATGTTAATACCTTCCATCAGCAAATACTGTCACAGACGTTAAACCTGTAAATGTGCTTTAGACTTCTGTCACATTACAACATCTAAGAGTGGACACACCATTGGGATTACTAACATTCTGTGTGAAGTCGGGAATGGATAAAATGGGCAGATTCTTGGTACTCTGATTCTTGGGTACATGTCCTTCCTTGCAGCTGTGGTAAAAGTTTTGGTGCACATTGTCCCACTGTGAGCACATGCCCTAGCACACACTACAGTATTTTCTTTTTCTTAGGACTTTTGTCTGTGCCAGAGAATATAGCTTAGGTACTGCTGGGCACTGTATGAAAGATAACATCCATTGGATCAGTTCAAAACTAAGGGAAATGGCAGTTAATGGACAATGCTTCCGACTATATCAGATGACTGGGATCCAGTCTAGATGAGCCTCTGTGGATTCCCAGTAGACATGAATATCATGCAGTAACTGGAGCAGTAACCAGCTTAATGATGTCTCTGTTGAGCTAGTGTTTTTCCCTCTTGCCTTCCCTAACTCCTTCATTCTGTTTTCTTGACCTGCCTCCAAAATGAACTTTTTTGTCTCAAACTTTGGCATTTGAGAATAGTCATCTGAATAGAGATGATAATTTGAGCTATGGCACATACAACTGTGGAAATTTTATTTTAATGCTTGTTTCCAGAACCAACTCCACTTTATGAATTAATTTAAATACAATAGCTTTAATTCCTACCTTATTAGAGACAAATTAGGAGGATGAGTTAAAGGATAGTCTTTTGTGTTTATATGTAGTCCTTTATATGAGTTAATAACTGAAATTATACATTTCAGTTACCCTGTCCATCTCAGGTTTTTACATGCATACTCAGTTGCACACATATACACAAAGATCTTCAAAATGTCTAAAATGGACTACATTGAAATGCGGACATAGTTAGAATATGGGTTATTGTCTCTTTTTTATATATTATGCCTTACCTAAGTGTAAGGTTTTTTGAGGGAGGTGGAGAGGGTGCACCCACATGAACTACTGGAGCTGGCTGTTGGTCTTTGTCATATTCACTTGAACATGCCCAGTCCTGGCAGATAAGTATATTCAATATGTTGCCAACAAATGGTGAAAAGAGAAAATCAATTGATATTACAAATGATATTTCTATGAGTAATCAGACTGGTTACATTAATATTGTTTTATAGATGAAGAAAGCTGGAGCTATCAATTAAAAAATTTCAGGTAACTACATATCCAATTAAAGGCTTAAAATATAAATATGTATCTTCACATAGTAAGTACTGAAGCAGTGTTCCCACAGTAGACTAATTGATCAGCATTACAGTGTCACCAAGGATACAGGGGCTTTACATTTTCATCTATCTTTTTTGACTTGTTACTGGAGTTTCCTTTGTTGATTTTAAGATGACTGTGTATCCATTATATATTTCTGCATTAATAGAACACCATATATGTATGTAAAAACAATGAAAAGGAAGCCATGAATTTGAAAAAAAAACAAGGAAGGATTTATGTGTGGGTTTAGAGGGAGAAAAAAAGAAGAGGGAAATTATATAATTATAATCTTAAAAAAGTAATTTAAAAAATGCCACAGGGACCAGAGATGACTCAATGGATAAGAACACTGGCTGTTCTTAAAGAGGACCCGGCAGCTGCAGGCAGTTACACCTATCTGTCTGTAACTGCCATCTCAGGGGGTTCACATGCCCTATTTTGGCTCTGCATGTACTGTATATATGTTCACATATGATACACAGCCTTAGTGTACATACATTCCGGCATACATTTAGGAAAAACCCCAATATACATAAATGCAAAATTTTAAAAATATCACAAAATATAGTCATATAAAATAACAATATTCTTTTCTTTTGCACACGGTTGTTTGAAATCTGTACATAGTCTCAACAGGGTCAGCTCTTCTCTGATAAACGTGGGGTCAACTGAGCCAGTTTAATTAGGGCCTGACAACTTGGTATTCTTTCACATTGATTGCAGCTGTGGCTGAGAGGTGGAAGCTATGATTCCTTTCCATGTAGAATTTCCCTTAACTGAATGGTTCATTCTCATAATTTATTCTCTTTCTCCTTTCTCCTTCCCTCTGCTCTGCTACTCCCCTTAATCCTAGTGCTGGTGCAATCCTTCTCAAAGCATGGAAGCTAGGTCTTCAGATTCAGATTGGCAAGAGATGTAAGTTGGAAGTTGTTTAAGTCAGGATCTCTTTATGTTGCCCAGGCTGGCAGGCTAGAGCTCTCTATATAGGTCAGGCTGGATTCCAATTTATAGTCTCCCTGCTTCTGCTTTCTGAATTCTAGGATTATAGTTTCATTTCATCATGCCTAATAAGTTTTCTGTTCTTATAATATGTGTCCTAGAAATTCCTAGTTATTTCTGCCATGCTATTTAAGGAGTAACATGATAGGAAAAGACGAGCTGGTATGGCCGTGCATGCTATCTGTAATCCCAGCACTTGTGAGACTGCAGTAGGAGGTTGGAAAGTAAATTCAAGGATATCCTCAACAATCATTTTTTATTCTATCTAAGCCCTCAAGAAATTGAATGATCCCTATCCACATTGGTGAGGGTGGACCTTCTTTAGTCTACTGATTAAAATGCTAATCTCTTGCAGAAGCACTCTCAAAGAACAGACACAGCCAGAAACATTGTTTTACCAGCTATCTGGGAATCCCTTATCTTAGCATTGGCATATAAAATAAGCCATCACAGTCTAGGCTAGGTTAGGTCAATCTTGGCTAAGCATTGTCAAGAATATAGTCAGCATGTCAGTTGGGGATAACTGATTGATCATGACTGTCTGAAATTACCCTCTTCTGTGTGGTCTCTACTTCTCTCAGTAGGCTACCATGTTGATGGCAAGGCTCTGGAAGAGTCAAAGGATAAAAGCCCGCAAAGTCTCTTTGGTCTAGGCATAAAACCAAGTTGGTATACATTTTGTTTCCACAAAGCACAATTGAAAGGTGATTGAAAGACAAAAGTAAACACCTTCCAGGATAATACAGTTGCTGAGTTAGCACTATTGAGTAGCAAGCACATTTCCACTTGAAATGCGTAGAAGCCAGTTTTCTCTGATCATTAGCCTGGTGGTTTTTCCCACCAAAGCAACACTACATCTTCCCTCCTTTTTATTTCTTATCTCTATATACTCACAAACAACTAGCTTATCTCCTTTTCCAGTTCATTCTTTATAGCCTCTAATCTCTCTAATGGCATACTTGTCATTTTAACTCTCAAAGCTTCTTCATTGATGGTCTGGAGTGAATAAGAACGCTTGCTACTCTGGCAGAGAATCCAAATTTGGTTTCAAGCATACGCATCTTGTCTTACAACTATCTGTGACTCCAAATATAACCTCCTCTTTATACTTCCTTTGGTTCCAGGCACATACATAATGCATATAGATATATACATGCAGGCAAAACATTCATACACTTAAAATAAATAAACCTTGAAAATAATTTTAAATAAGCTTTTTCATATGAGATAAAAATATACATGTCACTTTTTCATAAAATGTAGTATTCACAATTGAATGTGCTGTTATAAACTTATTTTGGTAAGATTGGAAAACAGTGGAGATATGTTTTATTTTGGTTTTGGTCATATCTCTATGATTTTGCTTATGTGCCCAAATGTGAATTTTGGAGAAGCTGAATTGCATAGTTGATTTATGATGGAAGGTGGTATAGTAAATCCTTCTAAATCCAAGACTTCTCATCTTACACCTGGAAAATAACACACATGTATATATAATTTAAATTATTTAATTTAGTTTTAACTGATACATAAAAATTATGAATATATGGGATACCATATGATGGTTCAGTATATATATATATACACATTGTATAATATTTAGAACAGTGTCAATATATTTGCTCAAATTATTTATCATTTCTTTATTGTGAAAATATTCAAAATAATCTCTTTTATTTTAGGAAGTACATATTATCTTTATCTATAATTACCATCCTGTGCAACAGTTTGCCAGAAGTTACTACTCCTATCTGGTTATAACTTAATGCTATCCTTTGACAAGTCAGTCCCCACCTCACCCTCACTGTCACCTTCCCATTATTCTCCATAACCTTTGTATCCACCATTTTTGTCTCAAGTTTTGTGACGTCAGTGTTTTTTTAAATTGTACATATTAATAAAATCATCTGTTACTTTTCTTTTCAGTGTAAGGGTTTTGTTATTTGATACAACAACCTACAGTTTTAACTGTTGCCACAAATGACAGGATTTAATCCTTTTTATAGCTGAATAGACTTCCATTTTCTGTATATGTTTTCTATTTATGTATGTATATATGTATATTTATCAGTTAGCAGACATATTGATTCCCCCTTTTAGCTCTTGTGAATACTGTTGACTTAAGCAGAGGTGAGCAGATGTCACTTAGCACACTGACCTTACTTCCTTTGGGTATATAACTGGGATTGCTGGATCATATAGTAGTTCTGTTTCCACTTTTTGAGTGACTTCCTCACTGCTTTCCAAAATATCTGTACTCATTTATAGTATAATTTTAAATATTTAAAGGAAAGATTCTAAGATATTTTTCTTATTATATTTCCTTTTTCTTGGATTCATGCAAAAGTCTAAATCATGGCATTCTTAGGTCTTTTAAGGTTTTTTTTTTTTTGATCACTTCTAAGTTTTGTCCCAGCTATCAGTCTGTCTTTATCCAAAAGTTGATAACTTTGATATTATGAAGAACCAATGCCAAAAGCCCTGCAACTTCTAGAGACACCTCAGCCTGAAACCATTAACTAGTTGTGAACCCATGTAACTGTCCTGGCATTAGCATCTTTCCAGTTTCTCATCCATAAAGTTACTATGACGAGGTGATCTGTTTATTTTTGTTCTTTTATTTTAATTTCTTTTTGGAATATGTTGGAGATAGGGTCTCACTTTATAGCCCAGGTTGGCCCAGAACTCCCAACAGTCCTCCTGCCAGAATTCCAGATTACAGTCAACTACAATGCCCAGTTTTCTGTTTGTTTTGCTTACTGGAGGCCTTGTTGATAATGATACACTAATGTTTATAATGTCCATTCACTTACTAATTACACGTACTTTTTGGACTTTAATTCAAAATATTGGTAATACATTATTAAATATGTTCAGAAAATAAAATAATAACTACCTACCTCTTTGATTAATCAAATCGTTACATGACATGCTTGCTTTAGATATATGTTTCTTTTTTTCTTTTTATAAATAAATTTCTGCGAGGGGGAGTACCTTGTGAGCCTTCCTTGTCATGATTTCAGTATTTATCACTCTCATGGATTTATGAATGCACTGTAGAGACACCATATGCCTAAATACTATATATGCTGATTCTGTAAGTCTTTGACCCTTATCATATTTTAGTTCTTGAGTCATATTAAGATAGGACACAGTTTGATGACTTCTGTTCTGCTCTATGACTATAACATTATCATTTCTCCTTGATTTGTGTGACTTCCTTGACATCAGGTTCTTTTAAAGCAAAAGTATTAATGATTTTTTTTCTCATCTATTTCCTTTAAAGTTTAGAAAATTGCCTTGGTTTCGTAAAACACTGACAAAAGCAACTTAAGGGACAAAGGGTTTATTTTGACTTACAGTTCAAATGTGTAATACTTCACAGTAGAGAACTCAAGGCAGCAGCAACTTGAAGCAACCGGCACACTATATCGAGTCAAGAAACAGAGCAATCAGTGAATGCTTACATGCTACAATTCTGCTTCCTTTCTCCATATAGTCCTGTATCCTAGCCAGGGAATGGTGCCACTCACAGTATATGAATTTTCCCACCTCAACTAATATAATCAAGATAATCTCCACCCCAAACATGGGCAGATGCCCATCTCCCACATAATTCTAGTCTGCAAGTTGATAGTTAAGAAAAAACAATTGCAAAATTTAAGGTACATAATTGATTATGAAAATGACTTCAATATTTTCAATGTTTGTTTTCTTCCCATTTACCTTATTTTTCTGTTTCAAAAGAACCCTGTGTTCTTTTTTATTTTTTCTGGCCTGAAGAGTCTCAGAATTGAATTTCTGTTAAAATATATAGGAGGTTATTGAGAAAGTTAGGTTGCCAGGATGCATGGGACTTTGCATTGGATACTTGGGCGTTGTAGCGACCAAGACATAGAGAGTACAGGGTTCACATTCTTGCATAGAAATTTCCTCATGATTTGGTGCGATGGTGATGATAAATTCAGGATGTATGCTTGCATGTGAAGCAGCGTCTTTTTCAGAATCTCAGCTGTGACTTTGCTAAAATCCTTTGGATCTAAGATCAATAGCTTAGTCTGAAATAGCCTACTTTTATACCAAGTAGTTGTGTCATAGACCGTTAGTCTCGTAATCTGCAAAGTACAAATATCAGCATAATTTTTGCAGCAATGTTAGGGAAATTAAGGGAGAGAGATTCTGACAACATTTACATGTTGGTTCTCGGTTGGTAGTACTATTTGGGGATGTTTAGGTAGTACAGCCTTGCTGGAGGAAGTATATCACGGGGGCAGGTTTTGAGATTATATAGCATCATCCTACTTCCTGTATGCTCTTTCTGCTTTGTGCTTCATTTGAAGATGTGATTACTCAGCTTCCTGCTCTGGTCACTCATGCCTGCTGCTGGCATGTTTATTTGCCATGATGGGCTCCCTGCTTTCTTATTCTTCTCCCATACAATACATCCTGACCAAAGCTTCCACTCCCTCCCCTTCTCCCAGTCCCCCTTCACATTTCCCCTCTCTCCCAGACCCACTGCTTTTCCATTTCCCTTCAGAAAAAGTGCAGGCCTCCCAGTGATATCAACTGAACATGGCATAACAAGATCAAATAACACTAGACACAAACGCTCACATCAAGGCCGAATAAGGTCCCAAAAGCAGGTGAAAGAGTCAGAGAAACCTGTTAGGAGTTCAACAAAAACCCGAAGCTAAACAACCACAGCATGTATACAGAGGGCCTAGTGCAGACCCATGCAGACTCTGGTTGCCACTCCAGTCTCTGTGAGCCCCTGTGAGCCCTGCTTAGCTGATTCAGTGGGCTGGGTTCTTCTGCAGTCCTCGACCCTTTTGGCTCCTACAATCCTTCTTCCCTAATGGCCTTTTATCCCTTGGAACAGTGAGCCAAAAAAACCTCTTTATTCTATAAGTTGCCTTTCTCCTGGAATTTATTACAGCAATAGAAAAATCACTAATAAAATCCTCTTAGACATGTAAGATCTTTATGGCTATATTGGTATCATCCCTTTCTTAGGTTGGTCATTCATGGTTTTCCTTTTACTGATCAATCTAGATAGATGTTTATCAATTTTATTTGTGTTTTCAAGGAAATAACTTTTATGATACATTATATTAGGATCACTGTCCTCATGAACTTTAGTTTGAGAAAAATCTATACATACTAACAAACCTCTCCTATGTTACTCCAAGCATCTTTTTAATGCCTAGAGCACATGTCTAATAGTACCTTGTTGATAATGTGTGTGTGTGTATGTGTGTGTATACACACATATATGTTTTTCTTTGAAGGTGAATTGGATTTACATTTTTTCACTTCTCAGTCTTTTCTGTTTCTGTACTCTGTGTACTAAGTGAGAAAATGAAGAGTTGATTAATAGCTGGGTATTCATAAATAAACAAGGTGAACACATAAAGAGTTGAACTGACTCGCATAGCCATATATTTTTGCAATGTTGAGAATGGAATCCAGGGCAGCCCTCATGTAGATGTTTTAGTATGGACAATAGTCACTAATGTTAGTGACCTTTCCTCATTAAGGCTGATTCTTCAGTTAATATAGGAAACTAAGAAAGCAGGTTTAAAGATTCAGTCTATATATTTGCATATATAAGTAGCTTTTACTGCTTTCTACATGTTGAAAGCTATTTCTGACATTTCTTATTGTACTTCAAGAGGCCTAATGATGATTTAGGCTCAACAAGCAGAAAGGAATCGAATCTTCTCTGGGAGGAATAATAAGAAACATAAATTCAACACATCTTACACCAAGGTTAGTACAAAGATACATCATCTGATGTTCATTATGTTACAGAAGATTGGGACAATAGGCTCATGCCTTTAGGATCTCTGAGAATTAGTTTCCTTTGGGCTTCACTTCAGGGCTTGGAGTTATTATCAGTTTCTATGAACATTTTTGTATCATGGTTTACATGTAGACCAGAATCCAAATATCAGTGTTGATTAAAGGAAACATTTGTGTGTATACATATTCATACATTGATGATGTACTAGTAAATGAAGAATATTAATACTGCTTCACCTATAGTGTTTATTGGTTTAATAATAAATCTTTGTTACTAATTTATTCAATAAATAATTATAGAATACCCACAACTTGTTTGGACATTGTGTTTAAGGCTTGGTTGCTAACCTGTGGCACTATTGGGGAGGTTACATTCCAGTACACCCAGTTTACATCATGGAAGCATGCCCTTGAATGAAATATTGAATCCTTGATCCCTTTTCTGTGCTTTCTGACTGCCATGGGGAAAGTTGTCCCTTTGACCACACATTCCCAGCTGTGATGTACTACATTGTCATAGACTTCAAAAGAAACCTTTTATCTTTTGAAGTTAATTATTTCAGGTACTTTATTATAGCCATACAAAGATTTCTAATACACCATATGCCAGACATCACTGAATAATACAAGATTTTTGCCTTTGTCCACTTTTAGTCTATCAGGTATATCAATTTAATGTGTCTTTTTATCTAAAAATGGGGTATTGGTAGAATGATGAAATCAGAGCACATTTTAGGCTGTTACTGAAAGTTTCAGTTACTAGAATGTTTTTAACCATAGTGAGCACAGAATAATGCATTTTAAAACAAAGAATGATAAAGAGATGGGGGGTTTACTGAAAAATATGGGTTGATTAATAGAGGTTAGAATATGTCTGTCTTTAAAAAAAGAATATGTCTATCTTGTTAGGAAAGAGAGAAAATAGCTTGTTTTAACCACAGGGGGTCCAGTGGTCATAGATGGTTGTTTACAAAGTTCACTGTACACATGACACTGCATTTATGAGGGTTTGCCATACCTTGGCCTAGCTTTGGATATGCAGCTGAATGGAGAACCTCTGCATTGCATTCTGGATGGCTGTAAGAGAGCCTATTAGAGGGCCCCACACAGAAGTACAGGGACTTCCTTCCTTCGTCTAACTATAAAAGCCAGTGTTTTCTTGTCCAGCTCAACTCACTGATGCTTCTGTCTGCCTGAGACAGGATGATAAGGAAGGAGGGTGACAAGTTGGAAGGGCAGATAAAGGAGTGTGTTCCTGCCCTACCTCTTTCTGGGCATTGCTTATGTCTTGGGAGGTGATTCCTAGAAACCAGTTTAGTGACATAAGGCATATCCATTTTCTGGGCATAGGCAGCATCATTTCAAAATACTCATCTAGTAGAAAGCAGGTGGGAATGTGGGCTCAGTGGAAACAAGGAAGTGTGATTAACTTGACAAAAGAGTCAGGGAAGATTCTCTAGTCCCAGTGCTGTGTAGTTATAAGGATAACACACTCTTTCATGTCTCTCATAGATGATAGAGATTAAAAAGGAGAAGCTGAGAAATAGACCTGCTTAGGTTTATTTAGGTAGGAAATCCAACTGATTAAGATCAAGCTTCTAGAACAAGAATGCTCAGGTTTCAATACCAGTACTGTTCACTGGGCTGAGCAGTACCGGGGAGATTATTGATCATCAGTATATGAGAATAATAACACTATCTACTTTATATTGATACTATAGCATTGCTAGAATTAAGTGACTAGCACTTGTAAAATTCTCACAATAAGCCTTTGGCATGAAAAAAAATCACAGTACTTTAGAGCACAAAAGGAGACAGTCTTATGGTCTTATTGAATTATTTCTGGGGAGGAAAAGAGTAAAATGATCCAAGATTTCCAGGGAGTGTAGAGTATACAGATATGTTGACATCATATGGGTTGTAAACTGATGGGTCAAAATATTTGTTCTGGCAGTCTGACAACTCAATAAAATATAAGTTTGTATTTCAGGAAAAGTTATCAATTCTGAGTAAGAATCTGCTAATAGTAGCTTATGTTCAAGAGCAAGAAAATGGTAAAAGTAATGTCTTTGTCACTAAGATTTGAAGATTTTGATAGCTGAGAATTTCTATTTGTACTGGTTATAGCTGTAAAACAAGCTATACTGCAGGATGTAAGTAGACCTTGCTACTGTGCTTATGTTTTTGACGTCTGCCAGAGTAGAAGCCTTAGAAATACCTCTGCAGCAACTTCACAATGGCAGTGAAATGATACTCATTTTTGTCTTTAAAATTTCAATTTAATAAACATTTATTGTTATATACATGTATGAGAGTTATCATGTAGTATTTGTTTTTCTTTGCTTAACATAATGATGACAGGTCCCATCCCTTTTTCTGCAAATGTCATGATTTTATTTTTCTTAGAGTAATTTAGTGATTGTACCTGACAGTTTGAATTTTCATTTCCAAATGACTAATGATTTTGATTTCATTTTCACATTTTCAGTTGCCATTGTGATGGCTATGTGTGTGTGAAGTGACTTTAGTCTTTTGTACCCTTTTAAATTTGAATTTTGTAGCTGTAGAGACATCTTAGTAATGCTTTTCCAGAAGACCCAAATTTGGGTCCCAGTACCCACATAACAATTCGCAACCACATGTAACTCCAGTTCAGAGAGATCCAGTGTTCTTTTCTTGTTGTATAGAGGAACAGGCTGCATCTCACCCAGCTCCCGGCCGCCTGGTTATCTTATACCTTGAAATAAAAACACACAAATTATATTCATTTAAACACTGCCTGGCCCATTAGTTCTAAACTCTTATTGGCTAACTCTTACATATTCATTTAACCCATTTCCATTAATGTGTATCGCCACTCGACAAAGGCTTACCAGCATGAGTCTAACCAGCTTCCCTCTTGGAGAGGAGAGTCATGGTATCTGCCACACTGCCTTCTTCCTCCCAGCATCCAGTTCTCTTTTTCCCTCCTATCTAAGTTTTACCCTATCAAAAGGCCAAGGCAGTTTTCTTTATTCAACTATTGAAAGCAATACATAGAAAGAAGATCCTTCTACAACATTTTCCCCTTTTCTGTTTAAACAAAAAGGAAGGCTTTAACTTTAACATAGTAAAATTACATATAACAAAACAGTTATCAAGCAAGAATTACAGTTACAATATTTATATCTATTTTATCTTTTATCATAACTAAGGAAAATTATAACTATCTACTTATTCTACAACTCCATCAAAGACTCCAGAAGGATATAATATTACCTAAGTAAACAGGAAGTGCATTATAAGCAACTTCCAAAACTCTAGAAATGACAGAGACATCTCGCTACCTGGACAGTCACTCAAAGTTCCTCTGTACCATTGGGGCATCCATCTTCAGCCTTCAGGCCCATAGTATCCAGCAGACTTTTCCATGAAGCAGGAAATTTTAAAGACAGTTCAGTCACTTTCTTTTGTATCCTGTAGAATGTCTCACAGACTCTTTCATGAACCAGGAACCCTGAAGGATCATCGCACCTTAGGCAAGTTCAGCAGTCCTCTCTCTGAAGATTCTTTGTGTTCAGTTAAGCAGTCCAGGCAAGAGCAGTTTCTTGCCCAAATTGAGCCTCTTCAGTGCCCATCCTCCTCTTGAAGTAGCTGGTGCTGCCAGGAGCAGACATGTCTCATTGTCATGAAAAGCCGTAAGTGATTAAAACATTTAAAATGCCATATTCTGCAGTCTTTGAAAGATATGAAGAATGCCTATTTAACTGAAATATATCTCTTTATATCTGGAACATCTAACTAACATGACTACAATCTTGACTAATATTGATGATTATTTATTAACAACCTATATTTTTATTAAACATTATATTTTTAAATGAACTACACAATCACAATACCTTAGTCAAGATTAGAAATATACATATAACAAGATTGAACTTAAATTTATATCAATAAACCAAGACTCATACCAATGCAAATTAATTATATCTATATCATCTCCCACTTTAAATGTAAAGAACATTTATAATAAATACTTGGGAATATGGGTGTAGTTTTTTTCTTTCCAAACTACTTCATGCTGTATGGTGGCACCATTAATCAGGTCTTTCATGGTGTATCCTGTTTGCTAGGTTCCTCTCAGTCAGCAGTTAAGCAAAGTATTTTTATTATTATTATTATTATTAAAAATTTCCACCTCCTCCCATTTCTCTCCCCCTCCCCCCATTCCCCCTTCCTCTCCCTCTTCAGTCCAAAGAGCAGTCAGGGTTCCCTGCCCTGTGGGAAGTCCAAGGTCCTCCCCCGGCCATCCAGGTCTAGGAAGGTGAGCATCCAAGCAGACTAGGCTCCCATAAAGCCAGTACATGCAGTAGAATCAAAACTCAGTGCCATTGTCCTTGGCTTCTCATCCAGCCTCCTTGTCAGCCACATTCAGAGAGTCCGGTTTAATCACATGCTCCATCAGTCCCTGTCCAGCTGGCCTTGGTGAGCTCCCATTACATCAGCCCCTCCATCTCAGTGGGTGGGTGCACCCCTCGCAGTCCTGACTTCCTTGCTCATGTTCTCCCTCCTTCTGCTCCTCATTTGGACCTTGGGAGCTCAGTCCAGTGCTCCAGTGTGGGTCTCTGTCTATCTCGATCCATCGCCAGATGAAGGTTCTATGGTGATATTGCATTTATTATTTATGTAGTGTGTATGTGTGTGCTGAATGCATTTATTATTTATGTAGTGTGTATGTGTGTGCTGTAGTGGCATGTATGGAAGTTAGAAGACAATTTATATGAATCCTTTCTCCTCCTACTACGTGGGTTCCAGGGACTGAATTCATTGTCAGCCTTGGTAGCAAGTCATTTTGCCAGCCTGTGAGCCCTTAATTTAATTGTATTCTCTAGTTCTCGAATTTTAATTTGAGTTTCTAAAATGGTATGCTAAAATATCTTACCATATAACTTCACAAGCATATTAATTATAGTTTTTATGCTTTGTTAAATAATTCTAAAGCTGCATTTCTTCTAGGTTTGTTTTTATAATCCATTGATACTTGTATGTAAGAAATTTTTGACTCTGTTGTTTATGTGCCATTTTAGGTTTAATTTACTCTAGATATGTGTATACAGGAGTTGAGATGGTTTGAGACTCTAGATAAGTTAATTTACTTCATGTTGAGGTCTTGAACTAGCAAATCAATGTGGGTGGATCACAACTTCAGTCAGCTGGAATCTGTATTTCAGTCTTTGTGAGGGCTCAGTCTATTTTTCAGTCACATTTAAACCCAGTGTCTTAGTGTTGCCACCTGAAACCTTGTGATATATACCAAGGCCATTTTGAGGCTAAATGTCAATATTTACTCACAAATCGAACAGGTTTGAGCGACTGCTGAAAGTTTCATTCCAGTTTTTAATCTCTTAGTATCAATTTTTATTTGAGTAAATATTTTGTAGGAAAAAAAACTGCTTCAGAATTTTTCTTAGGGACCTTTCTTCTTTCTCATATCTTAAACCCCAGAGATTTTCCTTGCTTTGGTCAGTTTCTGATGTCTTTCAATGCATAATTGATCAGTTGTCAGTTGTTTATGTAGGAATATTGGAATAAAAAATTGATCTTTTTTGTCATCATGGAAATCCTTTCTGGTTTTGCCTTTTTCCCCCTTTCATTTTAAGTGCCTGTTGACAGGTATGTATAAATATAATGTTTTATTATATAGTATATCTGTTTGTACAGATATAACTAGTGAGTTTGGGGGGAATACCTTTATGACAAGATAAAATTTATGAATTTGATCCATAGTTCTGAAATAATAGCAATCAAAGAAGATTTACATTTACCACTTAGCACATAAAAAATACCTTTAAATCATTTGGAAAATGGAAATTAAAGTCTCAAGAAAAGTCTTCATTATATTTAGAATGGTTAAAATGAAAAGTTAGATAATAAATGATGTTAGTGAGAATATAAATAAATTTATTCTTTATACTCTGCTTGTTGTGATGTAAAATGCTGTAACTGCTTTGGAAATCAGGCTGGCAGTTCTACATATAAAACTACTATACCATCCAATAATTCCTATCCAGTCAAAGGGATATGTGTGCACAAAGATTTGTACGTTATTATTCTCAGCAGCACAGAACTGGAAACAACTCACATGTTACTTGGCAATAAAAAGGAATGACGTATTGATACATGCTGTAACATGTGTGAACCTTAAAACTAATAGGTGGAAAAAATGCTTTCATTATATTATTTCACTAATAAGAAATTAAAAATTAAGGAAATCCATAAAGACAGAAAGTAGATTGGTTGTTGCTTAAAACTGGTAGAGGGATGGTTCATGATGAGAGGACTAAAGAACTCAAAGAATTATTTGCAATATGTTGGCAAAGGTTTGTATAAGCTTATGGTGATTTATTAATTAAATTCATTTATTTTACATCCCAACTGCAGTTTCCCCTCTCTTTCCACCTCCTCTCCCCTCCCCTCTACTTGCCTTTCCCAGTCCACTCTTCCTCTGTTTCTATTCAGAAAGGGGCAGGCCTCCATGGGTATCAACAAAGCATGGCATATCAAGTTGAGGTAGGACTAAACTCCTCCCCTTGTAGTAAGGCTGGGCAAGGCAACCAATATGAGCAATAGGTTCCCAAAAGCCAACCAAAGCATTAGGGACAGGCTGATGATGATCCCTCTTACTTTCAGCCATTACTTTTTCAGTTTGCTCGCAACTTTCAGGGTCAGGCTGGGAATTAAATTATAATAGCACTGGATTCTAGAACAAGTATTTAAAGCTAACCCTAAAGTGAAAGTGGTGGAATTCAGCAAGAACAGTGATCATTTGACTGGCCAGGAAACTATAACTCTACCAAGATAATTCAGACTTTTTTAGCCATTGGTTGGGTCCCATATCCAGAAATAACACTTACTTAAATTAACTTCTTTAATTACTCATGAGGTCAGAGAAGACTACCTTGTTCCTATATAGTCCTATTAAGCAGGCCTTTCATTTACTTTAAGTAGCATCTCTAGATTGCTGGCTTAAACTTCAGATATCATTTCCAACATGGATTCTAATTCTCTGGAAATGTTGGGAAAAGGTACAATTTTTTAACTTAGGAAAAATGCATGAAGGCAGACAGATTCACATAAGAAATCCATAATCCGATAAATTGCCACATGGTAAAGGTGTTTGGGAGTTCTTATTGTTTGCTCCAACTATTTTTTGGAGGAGTGTTAAAACTGAAGGTTCCCATCAGTAGTTAAAAGAGATGATTTGTACTACATGCAATTAGTCATTCTTGTGTTATGCTTACATATATTGGTTGCCTTTTTCTGCCAGCCACTGTTCTGGGTGTTGGTGGTAAAGTCTCTATGAAAGAGTAGCTACCTTGAGAAGATTGCATTCTAATAGGAAAGAAAGTAACCTACAAAAGTCAGGTAACGAGATAAAGGTGGCTGTGAAAGCTTGATACATAAGCAGTTATTTGAGCTTGGGAAAACCTAAGAAGCATTTAGCACAACTGAACATTTGTAGTTGAATGATGTCTGAAAAAGGCATCATTGATGAGATGATAGCAACTGAACCTTGAATAAATGAGGAAAACTATTCATGGTACAATACTCCTGCAATGCCAGCAGCTTTCAGGAAGTAGAGATGGAAGAATCGGAAATTTGTTGTCACCCTTGACTATATAACACATTCAGAGCCAGCTGGGACTACATGAGACACTGCCCTTTCCCAAAAGGATAAATAAGGATACTTAGGCAAATAGAAGAGGTAGGTGGCTAGTGGTATCAAAATGTAGGAACACATGGTAAGAGCCTTATGATGGTCACACATGACAGAATGAGAAAAGGTGAGAAGAAAATTCTAAGAGCCAGGTATCTTAAACTTGAATGTTCCTACAAATCACTTAGCAAATGCTGTGAAACAGATTCTAATTCAGTGACATGAGCTGGGACGCTTCTAACAAACTCTCCATGTTAAAGCTGTTGGATTAGCAAGAACAGAGATCTATTTGGATAGAATGAGAGAAGAAGTTAGAAGAGTTCTAGCTACATATATATATGTATATATATATATATACATATATATATATATATGTATATATATTTATGAATAGGGTGATATGTGGTGATGATATGTAAGTGATTATTAGGGAATTGAAAGTGTTGCTCTGTGTTTTGGGGGTGGCATTTTGCTTTTTGAGGTACCTACGGGATATCTAGCAAGAGAAATATGACAGGCATCAGGCATAAGAGGAGTGGAGGGTTAGGAAGTGAGTATTTTGATTAGAAACAACAACTCAAGGGGATTTCCTGAAAAGTGTCCAGGAGTATATATAGTAGCAGACAAAAGAAAATACAGGGTAAAGGGGTATCCTTTCTTCTTTCATCTGCCTGTCTCTGTTCCCATTCCTTTTTTATTTTCCTTTCCCTCCATTATCCCCTGTCATCCCTTATTATTACATAAATCTCCCAAAACAATTTTGTACAGTTTTGAAAATGAAGAATAATTTTTAGATGCAGCTGACTCAAATAAATTAATAATACTCAGATAAAAGAGTATTAGAGAGCAGTTGAAAATTTGGAGAACAGCAAAACTTGATACAATAAAGATTTTGAAAAGAAAAAAACAGTCATTGAGTGAAGTAAGGCAACAACCAAAGATCTAGATAAGACACACTTTGTTTACTGAATTGATAGAAACAATTGTGAGATTTACTGAATCTCAGAGTCTGCTTGAAACTTGAATTTCTAGCATTTTACTGTGTGTGTCAACTATTTCCAGTTTCCTTACCTTTACACTCCATATCCTTTTAGGCTTTCTCCATTCTTTTTTTTGTTATTTTTTTTTAATTTATTTATTTATTAAAGATTTCTGTCTCTTCCCCGCCACCGCCTCCCATTTCCTTTCCCCTCCCCCAATTGAGTCCCCCCCCCTCAGCCCGAAAAGCAATCAGGGTTCCCTGTCCTGTGGGAAGTCCAAGGACCACCCACCTCCATCCAGGTCTAGTAAGTTGAGCATCCAAACTGCCTAGGCTCCCACAAAGCCAGTGCATGCAGTAGGATCAGAAACCCATTGCCATTGTTCTTGAGTTCTTGGTAGTCCTCATTGTCCACTATGTTCAGAGAGTCCGGTTTTATCCCAGGCTTTTCCAGACCCAGGCCAGCTGGCCTTGGTGAGTTCCCAATAGAACATCCCCATTGTCTCAGTGTGTGGGTGCACCCCTCGCAGTCCTGAGTTCCTTGCTCGTGCTCTCTCTCCTTCTGCTCCTGATTTGGACCTTGAGATTTCAGTCCTGTGCTCCAGTGTGGGTCTCTGTCTCTGTCTCCTTTCATCGCTTGCTGAAGGTTAATATTCAGGAGGATGCCTATATATTTTTCTTTGGGTTCTCCTTATTTAGCTTCTCTAGGATCACTAATTATAGGCTCAATGTCCTTGGTTTATGGCTAAAAACCAAATATGAGTAAGTACATCCCATGTTCCTCTTTTTGGGTCTGGCTTACCTCACTCAGGATAGTGTTTTCTATTTCCATCCATTTGCATGCAAAATTCAAGAAGTCCTTGTTTTTTATTGCTGAGTAGTACTCTAATATGTATATATTCTATACTTTCTTCATTCTTCCATTGAAGGGCATCTAGGTTGTTTCCAGGTTCTGACTATCACAAACAATGCTGCTATGAACATAGTTGAGCATATAATTTTGTTGTATGATAGGGCCTCTCTTGGGTATATTCCCAAGAGTGGTATTGCTGGGTCCAGGGGTAAGTTGATCCCGAATTTCCTGAGAAACCACCATACTGCTTTCCAAAGTGGTTGCACAAGTTTGCATTCCCACCAGCAATGGATGAGTGTACCCCTTTCTCCACAGCCTCTCCAACAAAAAACATTGGTGTTTTTTATTTTAGCCATTCTGACAGGTGTAAGATGGTATCTTAAAGTTGTCTTGATTTTCATTTCCCTGATCGCTAAGGAAGTTGAGCATGACCTTAAGTGTCTTTTGGCCATTTGAAGTTCTTCTGTTGAGAGTTCTCTGTTCAGATCAATGCCCCATTTTATAATTGGGTTGGTTAGCCTTTTACGGTCTAGTTTCTTGAGATCTTTATATATTTTGGAGATCAGACTTTTGTCAGTTGCCGGGTTGGTGAAGATCTTCTCCCAGTTAGTGGGTTGCCTTTGTGTCTTAGCGACAGTGTCCTTTGCTTTACAGAAGCTTCTCAGTCTCAGGAGGTCCCATTTATTCAATGAAGTCCTTAATGTCTGTGCTGCTGGGGTTATACGTAAGAAGTGGTCTCCTGTGCGCATCTGTTGTAGGGTATTTCCCACTTTCTTTTCTATCAGGTTCAGTGTGTTCGGACTGATATTGGACTTGAGTTTTTGCATGGTGATAGATATGGATCTATTTTCATTCTTCTACAGGTTGACATCCAGTTTTGCCAGCACAATTTGTTGAAGATGCTCTCTTTTTTCCATTGTATACTTTTAGCTCCTTTATCGAAAATCAGGTGTTCATAGGTTTGTGGGTTAATGTCAGGGTCTTCTATTCGATTCCATTGGTCGACTTTTCTGTTTTTATGCCAATACCAAGCTGTTTTCAATACTGTAGCTCTGTAGTAGAGTTTGAAGTCAGGGATGGTAATGCCTCCAGACGCTCCTTTGTTGTATAAGATTGTTTTGGCTATCCTGGGTTTTTTTGTTTTTCCATATAAAGTTGATTATTGTCTTCTCCAGATCTGTGAAGAATTTTGATGGGATTTTGATGGGGATTGCATTGAATCTATAGATTGCTTTTGGTAGAATTGCCATTTTTACTATGTTGATCCTCCCAATCCAGGAACAAGGAAGATCTTTCCATTTTCTGGTGTCTTCTTCAATTTCTTTCTTCAAAGACTTAAAGTTCTTGTCAAATAGATCTTTCACATCCTTGGTCAGAGTTACCCCAAGATATTTTATGCTATTTGTGGCTATCGTGAAAGGTGATGCTTCTCTAATTTCCCTCTCTGTTTCCTTATCCTTAGGGTATAGGAAGGCCACTGATTTTTTGGAGTTGATCTTGTATCCTGCCACATTACTAAAGGTGTTTATCAGCTGTAGGAGTTCTTTGGTAGAGTTTTTGGGGTCGCTTATGTATACTATCATATCATCTGCAAATAACGAGAGCTTAACTTCTTCTTTACCGATATGAATCCCCTTGATCCCATTATGTTGTCTTATTGCTATTGCTAGAACTTCAAGCACTATGTTGAAGAGGTATGGAGAGAGTGGACATCCTTGTCGTGTTCCTGATTTTAGTGGGATGGCTTTGAGTTTTTCTACATTTAATTTAATGTTAGCCGACGGCTTGCTGTAAATAGCTTTTATTATCTTTAGGTATGACCCTTGTATCCCTATTCTCTCCAAGACTTTTATCATAAAGGGGTGTTGAATTTTGTCAAATGCTTTTTCAGCATCTAATGAAATGATCATATGGTTTTTTTCTTTCAGTTTATTTATATGCTGGATTACATTGATAGATTTGCATATGTTGAACCAGCCCTGCATCTCTGGGATGAAGCCTACTTGATCATAATGGATAATTTTTCTAATGTGTTCTTGGATTCGGTTTGCCAGTATTTTATTGAGAATTTTTGCATCGATATTCATGAGTGAGATAGGCCTGTAATTTTCTTTCTTGGTTGGATCTTTGTGTGGTTTTGGTATCAGGGTAACTGTAGCTTCATAAAAGGAATTTGGCAATGACTCTTCTGTTTCTATATTGTGAAATACATTAAGGAGTATAGGTATTAGCTCTTCTTGGAATTTCTGGTAGAATTCTGTATTGAAACCATCTGGTCCTGGGCTTTTTTTGGAAGGTAGATTTTTGATAACGGTTTCTAGTTCTTCGTGACTAACAGGTCTATTTAGATCGTTCACCTGGTTTTGGTTTAGCTTTGGTATGTGGCATTTATCTAAAAAAATGTCCATTTCTTTTGCATTTTCTAGTTTTGTGTCATACAGGCTTTTGTAGTAAGATCTAATGAGTCTCTGAATTTCCTCTGTGTCTGTGGTTATGTCCCCCTTTTCGTTTCTGATCTTATTTATTTGCGTGTTCTCTCTCTGTCGTTTAATTAGTTTGGATAGGCATTTGTCCATCTTGTTGATTTTCTCCAAGAACCAACATTTTGTTTCATTGATTCTTTGGACTGTTTTCTGTGTTTCTATTTTGTTGATTTCAGCCCTCAGTTTGATTATTTCCAGTCTTCTACTCCTCCTGGGTGTGTCTGCTTCTTTTTTTTCTAAAGCTTTCAGGTGTGCTGTTAAGTCTCCGATGTATGCTTTCTCTGTTTTCTTTAAGTGGGCACTTAGTGCTATGAACTTTCCTCTTAGCACTGCTTTCATAGTGTCCCATAGGTTTGAGTATGTTGTCCCTTTATTTTCATTAAATTCAAGAAGACTTTAATTTCTTTCTTGATTTCTTCCTTGACTGTGGCGGTCCTCTCGACCGGCGACGAAGAATGACCACCACATCAGGATTCCACTCAGATCACGCTTTACTGGAGTACCCTTGATTGATGGGGAGCAGGAAATGAGGGGGGCAGGAGAACAAGAGGCAAGAAGGAAGTGGCAGGGAGAGCATGAAGCGAAGGGGAGAGGCAACAGGAAGCGAAGGGGCCAGGGGGCACTTAGGCAGCCGCTTAAATAGGGAATTGGCACACGGGTCGCCCTGTGATTGGCTGCCACCAACAGCTGACACCAGACTGCATCGGGATAGGCTCAAGGATCCTCATCCACCGCGCATGTGGGAAGCGGGGACACGCAGCTCTCAAAGAAATAGCCAAATATGGAGTTGTTTATAACCAACAAGACAGGATGTCGGCGCCATCTTGTAATGGTGATCCTGTCCGGCTCACTATACTTGACCCAGGTGTGGTTCAGTAGTTGACTGTTCAATTTCCATAAGTTTGTAGGCTTTCTGGAGGTAGGATTGTTGTTGAATTCTAACTTTAATCCGTGGTGATCTGATAAGACACAGGTGGACACTGATATTTTTTTGTATCTGTGGAGGTTTCCTTTGTTTCCGAGTATGTGGTCAATTTTCGAGAAGGTTCCATGGGCTGCAGAGAAGAAGGTATATTCTTTCCTATTTGGGTGGAATGTTCTATAGATGTCCGTTAAGTCCATTTGCTTCATTACCTCCAGTAGTCCTCTTACTTCTCTATTAGGTTTCTGTCTGATTGACCTGCCCATTGCTGAGAGAGGTGTATTGAAGTCTCCTACTACTAGTATGTGTGGTTTGATGTCTGCCTTGAGTTTTAGTAATATTTCTTTTACATACGTGGGTGCTTTTATATTAGGGGCGTAAATATTCAGGATTGAGATGTCATCCTGACAAATTGTTCCTGTTATGAGTATAAAGTGTCCATCTTGATCTCTTCTGATTGATTTTAGTTTGAAGTCAGTTTTGTTAGAAATTAATATGGCCACACCTGCTTTTTTCTTAGGACCATTTGCTTGAAAGACCTTTTCCCAACCCTTTACTCTGAGTAGATGCCTGTCTTTGTGGTTGAGATGTGTTTCTTGCAAACAGCAGAATGTTGGATCCTGTTTTTGTATCCAATCTCTTAGCCTGTGCCTTTTTATAGGTGAATTGAGACCATTAATATTAAGTGATATTAATGACCAGTGGTTGTTTATGCCAGATAGTCCTATTGTTTTTGGAAGTAGAATTTGTGTGTCTCCCTTCTTTGAGTTGTGCTAGTGAAGGATCGCTAGATGCTTGAGTTATTGTAGGCAGTGTTGGCCATGTTGGATTCCTTGGGTTGCGGGTTTCCTTCTATTACTTTCTGTAGGGCTGGGTTTGTGGCTACGTATTGTTTAAATTTGTTCTTATCCTGGAATGTCTTGATTTCTCCACTTATATTGAACGAAAGCTTGGCTGGGTATAGTAGTCTGGGCTTGCATCCATGGTCTCTTAGCTTCTGCAGTACTTCTATCCAGGACCTTCTGGCTTTCATTGTTTCCATAGAGAAATCAGGTGTAAGTCTAATCGGTCTACCTTTATAAGTTACTTGGCCTTTTTCCTTTGCAGCTCTTAGTATTCTTTCTTTAACCTGTATATTTTGTGTTTTGATTATTATATGGCGAGGGGATGTTTTCCTTTGATCCAGTCTGTTTGGTGTTCTGTATGCTTCTTGAATATTCAAAGGAATATCTTTCTTTATGTTGGGAAAGTTTTCTTCCATAATTTTGTTCAAAATATTTTCTGGGCCTTTGAGCTGTGATTCTTCTCCTTCTTCTATACCTATTATTCTTAGATTTGGTCTTTTTATTGTGTCCCATAATTCCTGAATGTTTTGTGATGAGAATTTGTTGGCTTTGCAGTTTTCTTTGATCAGAGCGTTTATTTTTCCTATGGTGTCCTCAGAATCTGAGATTCTTTCTTCTATTTCTTGTATTCTATTGATTATGCTTGTTTCTGTAGGCTCTGCTCGTTGACCTAGATTTTCCATATCCAGCTGGTCCTCAGTTTGTGTTTACTTTTTTGCTTCCATTTCAGTTTTCAATTCTTGAACTGTTTCCATTACCTGTTTGATCGTTCTTTCTTGGTTTCCCAGGGTATTATGTACGTATTTACTCATTTCTTCAAATTTTTGGTTATACTTCTCATCCATTTCTATAAGGGCATTTTTCACATGTTGTTTAAGGGATTCTACTGCTTTCAGAAAGTCAATTTTTTCCACTTCTTCTGTGTTAGGGTGTTGGAGACCTTCTGTTGTAAGATCATTGGGATCTGGTGTTTTCATGTTGTTTTTCAGATTATTGGGTGAATTCTTTCCTTGGCGCCTGCCCATCTCCTCCTATCGATGCTATCTAAGGGGTCTGTTAAAACTGGTTCAGGTTTCCCTGCTGGCCAGGGCCTCCTCTTACAAAATGCCCTTGCTCTGTTTCCTGGATCCTGCCGGGGGCCAAGATCCCTCTCACCCCTCAGAAGGGTCTTCAGGAATAGGACCCGGCTCCTCCTTTGCCAGGGACCTCCCCAACCGAAGGCCTACCTCTTTGGTTTAATTGTAGTGGGGCGATCTGTTCTCCGTGTTGCGCGCGGTCCCTGCAGCCTGCTTCTGCTGCTGGGATGGTTCTTGCCGCCAGCAGCCTGTGTCCTCTGCTGCCACTCCGGTCCCAGCCGGTTCCAGCCTGTCCCAGTCAATCCCCACTGGCTGCGCTGGGTGTCCGGCCCGGTGTTCTGGCCGCGCCTTCCCAGCTTTCTCCATTCTTGACCCACCCCTATTACATGGCCCGCTATTATTTTGAGACAGGGTCTAGTTAGGTACCTGATGATGGATGGCCTTGGATTTACAGTCCTTCTGCCCAAGGCCTCCTAGGATTACTGTTATACACCAACATACCAAGCCCATTGATTTTATTAAAGTCTGTTTGACCTAAGCATTTCATGAGTTCAGTGGTTTGACTGAAAATTTGTTGTCTTCACGTTCTCAGCTATGTTCATAGCAGCTTTGTTTGTCATATCCAGAACCTGGAAACAACCTGAATGCCCCTCGACTGAAGAATGGATAAGGAAAATGTGGTACATTTACACAATAGAGTACTACACAGCAGAAAAAATAATGAAATCTTGAATTTTGCAGGAAAATGGATGGAGCTAAAAAACATTATTTTGAGTGAGGTAACCCAGACACAGAAAGACAATTATCACATGTACTCACACATAGGTGATTTTTAAAAATAAAACAAAGAAAACCAGCCTACAAACCACAATCCCAGAGAACTTAGACAACAATGAGGACACTAAGACAGACTTACATAGATCTAATCTACATGGGAAGTAGAAAGTAGAAAAAGACAAGACCTTCTGAGTAAATTGGGAGCATGGGGGACCTTGGGGAAGAGTTGAAGGGAGGAGAGAGGCAGGGAGGGGAGCAGAGGAAAATGTACAGCTTAGTAAAAATCAATAAAAAACAAACAAAACAAACAAACAAAAGTTGGAGTCTTCAGACAGCAATTACATAACAGAGAAATAACATATAGTAGATTCAGGAAATTATTAGAATTCTTATCTTGTTTATTACAATGCATATTTCAGATAAAATATCATAAATTTAACATAAATAACTATATGTAGAATTGTATAATTTACATTATAACTATGATGACTAGCTTTTTTGCATATATAGTATTTTATAGTGGAAAATGTTAAGTAGTAAAAGAAAAGGCTTCAATAGTAGATCCTTAGGATGTGGGAATCTATAACCATACATATGGAAATTTCTTCATGAATATTTGACATTACAATGTTAACTGTACTAGCCTGTCAAGATAAATAACTCAGTCCAATTAATTCCTAGTCTGTTATGATTATGAAAAGTTTGTAGTTTTTACATATTATTAGTAGATGTCAGTCTTTCCAGTGAATGATAGTAACTAAAACCAGTCTCAAAAACTGAATAAAATTGATACTTTCAGTAAAATTAAGCTTCTTTTGGGAAATTAAAAACTAAGGCATATGAGTCTTTAGGTCCATCTAATTAAAATTATATATATATATATATATATATATATGAACTCAGAATTTAAGGAGAACTTTCTTGTCATGTATCATTTCAATTAATTTTTTGTGTGTATGTGTATATTCACATTCATGCTGTGATATGTATATGTAGGTCAGAGGACAACTTGGACAAAGTTGGGTTTTTTTTTTCAACTGTAAGGGTCCCAGGAGTCAAACTCAGGTTGTCAGGTTTAGCAGTATGCATCCTTACCTACTGAGAAATCTCACTACCTTCCTTTATGTATCATTTAGATAGAGGTAATTTTAGTACATATGTGGAAATAAATGATGTGCATTCTAAGAGGCAGGTATGGGTATTGTACTTAAGGAGATATAGTAATGGTAAAAGAGTAGCATAATAGATCAGTTGAACTGAATATAATATCCAGAAATATATCCCCTTAGACTCTACATTATTTGATCTTCAACAAAAGAGCAAAGACTGACTATACAATAGGAAAATAATATTTTCAACAATTGCTCCTAGAATAACTGCATATTTTCCATAAAATACACCCATAGAATAGCTGCAAAATGTGACTAAACACAGAACTTTCACTCTTTATAAACTCAAAATAGGTAACAAACCTAAATGTAAAGTATAAAATGGTATAAATGTTAGAAGATAGTATGGGAGAATCTCAAGGGTCTGAGGTTTGGTGATGGGTTTGTAAATGTAATATCATAAAGAAAAAAGAATTGATAATTTCAGTTTTCTTTCAATTAAAATTTTATATTCCAGCACACTTTAGGTATACTAGCTACTATTCAGAACATTGACAACCCCAGATGCTGCTGGGGCTCCAGAGAAACAGATGCATTCTCTTTCATTTTCGGTTGAAATACAAAATGAGATCACCACTGTGATCCAGCAGTCACTACATTTGTATTTCTTCTAAAGGAGATGAAAATTTGATGCCCACACCAAAGCCTGCATGTGGGTACTTATAGTAACATTATTTATAATTGCTATGACTTAGAAATAACCAAAATATGCTTGAGTTGATAGTTGAATAAACTAGCATACTAGATAATGGAATATTATTCTCCACTAAAAATAAGTGAGCTGTCAAGCTCACTTGATATCTATATAGTAGAGAAAACATAACTAGTGAAAGAAATTAATCTGAAAATCCAACATAATATGTGATTCCAATCATATGACTTTCTGGAAAATGTAGAAACTATGAATGCAGTAAAAAGATCAGTTCAGAGGATGGAAGGATAACTGTACAAAGAATTGACGATATTTAGGGCAATGAGACCTCTCTACAATGTCTGAGGCATGTATTATGAATTTACCCAAATCTATAGGATGTACAAGAGTAAGACCTAATGTTAACTGCACTTTCAGTGATAACGATGTGTCTGTATAGGTTCATCAGTTGTGGTGTATGCACTGTTCTGCAGGGTGATAAAGATAATGATTGAGACTGGGCATCTGTGTGGGTTGAAGGTTTTGGGGAACTCTTTGTTCCTTCTGTTCAATTTTGCCACGAACCTAAAGCTGCTCTAAAATAAATAAGAATATATCAAGACCTTTTAAAAAAAGAAGAATCAACATGAAAGGTATTATCATTTCCATTTTATGGATGAGAAAATAGAAGATGGGGAGGTTGCCATTTTCCCAGTGTAGATTGATGTGGCAAAAATCAAACCAAGAGCCAGATTCATGGTTCCTAATTCATAGCTGGTGTAGGAGGCCCTTCTGTATTTCTGTTGTTTTCAAAGAAATTGCCTTGGCCTAGTTGATAGGGTGGAACTCAGGTAGGTGGGGAAGACAGAACAGAATTCTGGGAGGAAGAAAGCAGAGTCAGAGAGATGCCATGAATCTCCTGCCTGAGACAGACATAGATTAGAATCTTTCCTGGTAAGCCACGATCTTGTGGTGATATACAGATTACTAGAAATGGGTTAAATCAAGATGTGAGAGTTAGCCAATAAGAGGCTAGAGCTTATGGGCCAAGCAGTAATTAATTTAGTACAATTTCTTTGTGGTTATTTAGGGGGTTAAGCTAGCAGGTGGCAGGACGCAGCCCGCTCCTTCATACTACACATAGCCTTTCATTCCTCCTCATGCTAATGGGTGCGGGTGGTAGCATCCTGTAATAAGTCATTGCATTTCTGGTTTGACCACACTCTGTACCCATGAGTCTTAGTGGTTGTATATTTATTAGATAATAGAGCTCAAGGCAGATAGTATAGTAATGTGGAACATTATATGATGCTCCATTTAAATGGGCCACATCCTGTGATCTCAAACTGCCACTGTTTATAAGTAATGGATTTACCCATTTACTATAGGCCAATTTAGGAAATAAACATCTAGATCTGAGACATCTGTAAAGACACCTTTTAGTTTGCTGGGTGGTAGTGGCGCACACCTTCAATCCCAGCCCTTGGGAAGCAGAGACAGGCAAATCTCAGTGAGTGCAAGGCCAGCCTGATCTACAGAGTGAGTTCCAGGACAGACTCCAAAGCTACACAGAGAAACCCTGTCTTGAAAAAAAAAATCTTTCAGTTAAAAGCAGGTTAACTCTTAGGAGCAAGATTTGTTCCTTTTTCAGCACTCTAACTGAATTTCTATAGTAAGCATCTAAAACAGTCTAGGGTAGAGCAAACATCTTGAGTAAATTATTAATGAGTGCCTTCCATTTATGTGCGTACTACTGGGATGTGCTGAGGGACATCAAGAAGATATATCAGTGTAGTAATAATAAGAGCGGCGGGCTGTGTCCCCGTTACCCGGCCGCCCCCACGGCTAGCTTTACCCGAAATAATTACACAGAAACTGTATTCTTTTAAACACCACTTGGCCCATTTCTATCTAGCCTCTTCTAGGCTAGCTCTCGCACCTGGACTAGCCCATTTCTAATAATCTGCTGTAGCCCACGAGGTGGCTTACCAGGAATGATCTTAACCTGCGTCTGTCTGGAGTGTGAGAATCATGGCGACTCACTGACTCAGCTTCTTTCTCCCAGCCTTCTGTTCTGTTTACTCCACCCACCTAAGGGTGGGCTTATCAAATGGGCCTAGCAGTTTCTTTATTGCTTAACCAATGAAATCAACAGATTGATATATGACACTCCCACATCATATCAGGGGCTGGAGGTGTAGTACTCAGCAGTTATAAACATTCTATTTCAGAGGATCAGCGTTCAGATCTCATTGCCCTCGTCATGTGGCTTTTGAGTACTTGTAACTCCAACTCCAAAGGATCTGGTGCCTCCTTCTGGCGTCTTTTGGAACCACCAATCAGTCATGCATATAAATAAAATAAGTATTTTTTAAAACGGCAAGAGGAAATTAATAGAACAACTGACAAAATCAACACATTTTGTAAAGGACTCTTCATATTTTCATTGATCAAGATCGGCATCAGGAATAAGTTTCAGTCTGAATTGCCTCTGAGGCAAACCCTAAGGAGCTGAGGCATGCATTTGAAGGGAATGTCTAACAACACTGAAGGGAATGTGTAATGAGAGAAAACTGAGGGATGGAAAAGGATGAGATAAAAATCACAGTTGGTGACTAGAAGTTAACCTTATGGGCATACACACTTACTCTATTTAACAGGTTAGGAAACTAGCTCTTGCTGTAGGTGGAACTGAGTTATTGAGGGGGTCACCCATGCTCTTTAATTCCCTAGTGCTTCAGCCTAACAGGAATATGTTTATAGCAGTCCTGTGTGAGTCTGGAAAAAGTCCTCAGGCAGTCTTCAGATATCAACAGGTGGAAGTTAGCCTGCATATGTAATACAGAGGAATTCAAGGCCTGTGGGTGGGAGATAGCAGAACATTGGCCATACGATTCCTGGTGGAGGTGAGGTTTGACTGTGCTCTTTCTTTTCTCTCTTCAGGCATCATCATGTCCTTGTCCCTGTTGTCCATTGTATATGGAGCCTTACGTTGCAACATCTTAGCCATCAAAATCAAGTATGATGAGTACGAGGTCAAAGTCAAACCCCTGGCCTATGTCTGTATCTTCCTCTGGAGAAGCTTTGAGATTGCCACTCGGGTCATTGTCCTGGTCCTCTTTACCTCTGTCCTGAAGATCTGGGTGGTGGCAGTCATACTTGTCAACTTCTTCAGTTTCTTCTTATATCCCTGGATCCTCTTCTGGTGCAGTGGCTCCCCGTTCCCCGAGAACATTGAGAAGGCCCTGAGTAGAGTGGGTACCACCATTGTACTGTGTTTCCTCACTTTACTCTACGCTGGTATCAACATGTTCTGCTGGTCAGCTGTACAGCTCAAGATCGACAGTCCTGACCTCATCAGCAAATCCCAGAATTGGTACCGACTGCTAATTTACTACATGATGAGATTCATTGAGAATTCTGTCCTCCTGCTCCTGTGGTATTTTTTCAAAACTGACATATACATGTATGTTTGTGCGCCTCTGTTGATTCTGCAGCTACTCATTGCATACTGCACAGGCATTCTGTTCATGCTTGTGTTCTATAAGTTTTTTCACCCTTGCAAAAAGCTCTTCTCTTCCAGTGTTTCTGAAAGCTTTAGGTCATGTCTCAGGTGTGTCTGCTGGTCCTGTGTGAGGAGAAAATCCTCTGAACCAGTAGTAAGTGTAGACACGGACTTAAAGTCATCCACAGATCAAGATCAAGGTCAAGATGAAGATCAATATGAAGATCAAGGTCAAGATGTAACACCTTCTACCAGTAGACTAAGTCCTGAGACCACTGAGATGTGGAGTGCTGTTGATCTGTACTCTGCTTAATGGAACCTGAAGTGTCTTACAAGAAAGGGATATTGTGTTCTGGGTTAATAACTATTCTTCATACAAGTAATGAGCCCCACACAGGGGATAAGGCAGGGAATTAGCTGCCAATTCCTTGTGAGCTACGGCCTTTTATAGAGCTCTTTGATTCGAGGTAGCTATGGAAGGCAGGGGGAAGCCTACTACCCCACAGTTTGTTTCACAGTTGACTCTGTTACATTCTTGCAGGCCTTACTGGCCATTTCATTGACACAGTATACCTGAAGTTTCAGTTGAGCTGGTCATATTCATCGGATATAATAAAGAGAAAGGCTTGTTTTCTACAGTGTTGTCTCAGTAGCCTGATCCTTTACTAATACTGAATATAGCTTTATACAAAAGTCACCGTGATAGTCATAATAGGTTACTAGGGATTTTTCAACCTCATTCCTATCATAACTTACAGGGAGAGCTGTTTAAGTTTGTTTTATCAGTGTATTCCATTTTCACCTCATTAAGACTTTTTATACATAACCAGCTGTAGCCACTCTGGCATGCCTAGATTTGGGGACTTTATTCCCTGTGATCCATTGGTACAGTTATTTAGGAAAGCTGAGTTTCATTCCACATGTTGAAGAAATTAGGGATCAGGATGGACTGGGACAGTTATTAGAACATCAAAAATGATGGAAGTTTATACAGATAGAACTGTTAACTTCTCCAAATGTCTGAAGATATTCATTGGTTAGAAGGTAGGCTCAGTTCTCCTCATAAGTCAGTCTTGTCCTATAATTCTGGGAAATTTCTAGTAGAATTTGCTAAGATTAATATTTTAAAAAGAATAAAATAATAGTTTTCATTCCTATTGCCCCTTTTCTCGTCTGCCAGGGAATTTTTAACAAGACTTACCTCAGTTCACTTGCTGTTGTTTCTAGAAAGCCCCATAGAAGTTTCTTTCCCAATTCCAGTATATAGGATGTCTTAGTTTTCATGATTTGAAGAGAAAGGAATGTTTTCCACACTACCACCCGTAGTTATGGGAAGGAGTGAGATAAGCGGAAGATCTTCTTCAGGAAATGCATTTTGACTTGACATCATTATCAGTTAATTTTAATAAGCTCTTCATTTTCTCTTGTGTGTAATTTCTCTTTAATCTGCAGCTATTTGTTTCCGTTTTAAGAGTTGGGTGAATATTGTCACTAATCTTCTGACAATGCCTGTAAGCAGTGCTGTTATTTGTACCACTAAAATTTGGACAGTGAAATGTCTAGAAAGACATGGTTATAAAGTTTACACCAATTTAAAATGAGAGTTGTTGCAAAATTTAAGAATTTTTTAAAGATACCTTCATTTATGGATTCTGTGAGACAGAGCAGACATTTACTTCATTTATGGATTCTGTGAGACAGAGCAGACATTTACTTCATTTATGGATTCTGTGAGACAGAGCAGACATTTACTTCATTTATGGATTCTGTGAGACAGAGCAGACATTTATTTTTCTGACCACATTTATCTGGCTATCATACTAGTAATAATTTGCTTTTTAACCCTTTTTATCACATTGGTGAATAATTTCATAAACATGAAAATTAATTTGGTAAAAAAATTTTGCTATACTAGAGGATTCATAAAACAGTAAATATTCTTTGACATGTCATTCACACTGTAATATTTATACCATTTTATATGCACATATATCATTAAGGTCCTACACTGTAGAACATTCATTTTACTTTGATGAAGTATATTTTCTCGTTTGTAATTCTCATGGTATTTATAGTGTAAGTCTATGAGAATCCACAGGCAGTACATCCATTTTGACTACTTTTAAGATATAAAAATGAAACTTAAGATTGTCTGTTTTCTGTTGACCCATGTGCCACTTTTCCTGTCTTTAATAGGACTAGATAAAGTTAGCATATATCATCAAAATGATACTTTATAGAACAGATATTTCTCTGTGCTTTGTACTTTTCATATTCAGAGGTACAAAACTGTAATACAGGGGAAATTGCCTTTGAAAATATATAACAACTACAGGTAAACCAAAGCTAAGGTGGTAAAGCACTCTTGTTTTGGTTACTTCATAATTTAAGGTGTTGAAAATGACAAGAGATTAGAAGACTGCTCCTAAGCATTTCCAAATGCTTTTTGTCAAATCGCTTCGTTATGTTTCCAGATGCCACATGGCTTCCCTCTTGAATGTGAAAGAGCACCTTCCCTGAAGATCCGCAGTGACGGGTGGGAGAGGCACTGCTACCCTTTCCCAATTTTAGGTTATGCCTTGTGACCGAGGCTCGAGTCGGCCACCAGCTTGTCACTTTCTAGGAGGTTCAGAATTAGACAAGGGTAAGGACACTTGTATTTTTCCAGCCTGGTTTGGAAACATGACTTAAAATATTTTTAATTCTTAATTTTAAAATATATTATAAGCCCCTTTACTTTAGACAGTTGGTAAGCATCTTGAATGACCTCAAACAAAACTAACAGTGATAAACTGTCACTGAAAACCCAGCTCAAGCTTTATAAAGAATTATTTTTCTTTTCTAGCAAATTAGATATCATTTCGGTCTCTTGGCATATAGGCATTTTCCTACTACAGTCCCAAGTTTACTTAATTACTCTATGCCTCAGTTTCCTCCCTCACCAGATTAAGATGATATACTTGTCCAACTTACCTCACTAACCTGTTGGAAAGATTTTATTAAGTAATAGATACAAAAATATTTTTAAAATATTTTCAAAATACCTTTAAAGAATTATTATATTATTCAAGTCAATAAACAGGCTATTGTTTGTGTTCTGTTTTTTTATTTACTGTCTGAACGGAAGTAAGTAGTTTCATCCACGTCAGTGTTTTGAGTGAACATATAGGTTATTGTTCTTCTTTGTAACTGCCCTCTCTTACCATCAGTTGATTACAAAATTTAGTGCACATAGTGTGTGAAATGGCTCAGCAGGGAAAGGTACTTGCCACCAAACCCAACACCCTGAGTTCCATCCTTGGGACCTACATGGTGCAAGGAGAGAAACAATTTTTACAAGTTGTCTGATTTCCACAGGCACACCATGGCATTCACACACAGGTTCTCTGTCTCTCTCCCCCCACCCCTGCCTCTCTCTCTCACACACAATTAATATATGCAATGAGTATTTTAAAAATCGCCCAAAGTCCTTAGTACTTGGCAGGGAAAAAAAGACCCAATGGATCTGAGAAACTGCTTCTAGTGGCAAGTAAGTTTATTGTCTTGATATTATATTTCATAAAGAATGTAACAGCATCTTTAGATGATTGTACAGTACAACTTAAATGGCTTATTGAAATCATTAATTAAATGTGAATGTAATCTGTTCAATGTTGTAAATGGGAAAATAAGCATTAGCATCAATTGTCTTGACAACACAGCATTTCCTTGAGATCAATCTTACAACATTAATATGGTCGTATGTGCCAGTACATCTCAGCCAGTAGATTGTGGATATGAACTTTTGTGGAGTGCTTCTCTGAGTCACTGGCTCAAATATTGTTTATGTTTCCTCATATAATAAATTAATTTTTAAAAAAAGTTCTTGCATTTTATTTCTTGTATAGTCCTCAAGTGACTTAAAATTTAAGGCCCATTTGAAAGACAAATTTGAAAATGGTTTGTTATGATTATATATTTTAATGTAAGATGGAAATTCCTGCCATAGCATGAGAAATTTAAGAATGCTAACATTGAGCCTTACAATACAGCAGCTGTTCATGAAAACACTGCTTTTTGTGTATGAATTTGCTCAATTTTTTGAAGCCATGATGCTGGGTACTGTTACTAAGATTCTGCTAAATTGTCTGTTGTTGTATATGACACAAAGACAAATGTGATCTATATTTCATACTTTATATATAAAATTAATATATGGTACTTGTATATCATAAATATATATACATAAGTTCTAGATAAACATGAGTGTTATGGTGATTCATAAATATGAAATATGAGGATGGCTTTAGCTTTTTGTGAACATTATATAAATATTATATGTTTATAAAATCAAAATGAATTGCTTCCGTGTTTGGAAAAAATCACACATTGAAAGGGGTCATTGCAGAACATGAGCTAGATATGGGCTGTTTTTTAATAATTCCTTTGCTGCTGAAGGTGTCCTTTCAGTTTGCAAACATAGCTATAGGATGGTTTCCTTTAAAAAAAATAGCTTCATTGAAGTATAATTGCTCCACAAAAACACACATATTGAATTTGAACAGTTTAATGAGTTTAGACATTTGCAAACACTCATGATATTATCACCATAGGCAAGATGCCACACCTCAAAAAGCTTCATTGTGTTTCATTTTTATTTTTTAAGAAACTATCTTTTCTCATTTTACATACCAATCCCAGTTCCCACTCCCTCCCCTCCTCCCACTCCCTTCACTTTCCCCACCACCCTACCCCCATCCACTCCTCAGAGAGAATAAAGCTTCCCATGGGAAATCAACAAACTCTAGCACATTGCTTTGTTGAAGGACCAAGGCCCTTCCCACTAAATCTAGGCTGAGCATGGTATCCCTCTGAAGAGAATGGGTTCCAAAAAGCCAGTACAAGCAGTAGAGATAGATCCTGGTCTCAATATCAGTGGCCCCACAGTCTGCCCCAGCCACCCAACTGTCACCTACATTCAGAGGGCCTAATTTTGACCTATACTACTGGTTCCCCAACTGGCTGGCTGGAGTTGGTGAGCTCCCATTAGCTCAGGTAAACTGTTTCAGTGGATGTCCCCATCATGGTCTTGACCCCATTGCTCATATTACCAGTGTTTCATTTTTATTGCTTATTTTTCTTTTTTGGCAGAACACAACAAGAAAACTACCCTCTTAAATTTCATAATAATCTTTTAAAAAATTTATGCACAATGTTGTATAGCAGATCTCTAGAATTTACACAGTATAAAGTTGAACTATCATACCCATATAACAACAATGGTTTGTCCCCTAGCTATTGGCAACCACTATCTGTCTGTGTTTATGAGTCTGATTATTTTAGATACTTCATGTAAGTACCTCCAAAAAGTATTTGTTCTTCTGTCTGGCTTTTGATTGATATTATGTCCTATAGATTTGTTTGTGTTGATAGAAATGGAAGTGCAGTTGATTTTTTAAACATCTTGATTTTATTTATTTGGCTATTTATTTATTATTTCCAGAAAAATCATATGGTAATTCTTTTCTTTTTAAATTTTGGGGTCTATGGTGACTGACTGTTCTCCATACCAAGAAGCTGCCATCTTAGGGAATTTAGCTTTGCCCCTTGCAAAAGACAAACAAACAAGAAACTTCCTGTTAGGAATTTTTCTAACAAAAATCCCAATCAAGCCAAATGGCGAGCCGAATTAAAGAATGCCAAGGTTTAATGGGATTTCTGCACTCTCGGGCGGCAGCAAGGGAAATGAGAAAGCAGCAAATGAGACTGGGGGTAAGGGGAGAGGAGAGGAGACTGGGAAGGCACATGGAGACTTTCAGGGGAGCAGTTTAAATAGACTGGGGAAGGGGTAAAGAATTGGCAGGTTGACAGGCACAGGGGTTGGGCTGTCTTGCCCCTCCTTTAGGGAAGGGTCAAGGTTTAGCAGATTCAGGGGCGGGGCTGTCTTGCTCCTCCTTGGGGGAGTGGCCAAGTTTTGTAAGGTACAGGGGTGGGGCTGTCTTCCCCTTCATTGGGGGAGGAGTCAAGTTTTGTCAGGCACCTGGATGGGGCTGTCTTGCCCCTCCTTGAGGGAGGGGTCAAGGTTTAGCAGGTACAGGACCAGGGCTGTCTTGCACCTCCTTAGGGGAGGGGTCAAGTTTATTCATGCACAGGGGCGGGGCTCCCGTCCCTCCTTGCGGAGGGATCAAGTTTTGGCGGGCTGTCTTGCCTGTCTTTGGGGGAGGGGTCAAGCTTTGGCAGGCACAGGGGCGGAGCTGTCTTACCCCTCCTTGGGGGCGGATTCAAGGTTTGGTGAGCATTGGGTAGGGGCTGTCTTGAGGGAGGGGTCAAAGTTTGTGAGGCACAGGGCCGGGGCTGTCTTACCCCTCCCCCGAGGAAGGGGGTCAAGCTTTGGTGTGCTAGGGACAGGGCCTCCAAAGATTGAGGCCAGAGATTAGGATTTATACTTCCTAGCTAGGCTTGTTTACAGTTTTCACCCCTCCTCCAACCCCAACTGAATTTTTACTGCTCCCTACAAACTGGCAAGTTTGCTTGTCTCCTGGGGGAGGGTCTAGAGTATATGTGTATATATCTATATCTATACACACACACATTGTGTATGTGTTTTGGGGCAGACAAAAGCGGGGCTCCATATATGAAGTTAGAGGGTAGCCCTCATCCGTTCTGGGTGCAGCAACCCTCTCAGTAGCCTCCACCTATGCTTTGTATATGACAACACAAACAAACTCAGTGGTATTTTTGTAGACATTTTGTTTTATATTACTTTGTTTTGATATTTTGTTTTTTGTCTTCTTTGTTTTTTGCCTGAATATTTTAGCTTCCAATTTTCTGTTTTTATAGGTTCTGGTCATATGTGAGTATTTGTGTGTGTGTGTTGTGTGTGTTTTCTGTTTTTGTGGGTTTTTTTTCTAAAGAGAAAAAGAAAGGGAGTGGAGTTGGGAGGGTGTGGAGATGGTGAGGATCTGGTAGGGAGTTGGGGAAAAGGAATCTGATCTGAATATATTGTATGAAAACAGATTTATTTTCAATAAAATGTGCTTTCTTATAAAAAGATGAGGAATGAGGTGAGGGCAGTAGATATTCCTCTATGGCCACATTTCTCTGTGTCCCTCTTAAAGAAGGTGAGTTTTTTTCTAAGTAACAAAAGTTATACAGACTGCTGAATGTGGTGGGACATGTCTTTAATGTCAGACACTTGAGGCAGAGGCAAACTCTAGTCTAAATAATGAATCTCAGACTAGCCAGGGATGCATAATGAGACAAAATATTATACATATTTATGGGGAGGTGTGTGATATTTTAATCCATGTATCCACTGTGTAATGTTCATATTAGAAATAACTAGGTCTACCTCCTCAAACATTTGTCATTTTCTTCTGGTGAAAGCATTCACAATCGTTTTTCCCTAGCTATTTTGTAATGCACAGTACACTGTCACTATCTGTAGTGACCTGGCAATAGAATACTAGAAAGTCCTTCTCGTATCTAACTATAGTTTAAGGGGATATATATTTTATGAATGTCTTTGCAACTGAAAAAGCACTCAGACATGCCAATTACATGTGGTAATTAAATGAATAATGTTCTTAGCAGGTTTTCTTGTTCAGGAAAAGGTACTTCATAGCAGCAAAACTTGGTATATTAAGCACACACTCAGAAACCTTGAACCCCTTCTTTCACAGTATACCACAAACCCTGGTAGATGAGGTTCCTGTTGTGCAGAGCCATTCTGTAGAACACAGGTGTGTCCAACTTGTTCATCATATGCCGCAAAGTTACCCATTCAGGAGACCCAACACTTCCTCAAAACATAACGAGGAGGGTTTTTGCAATCTTTTTAAATTAATTGCATAGCTCTCAAGCATGAACTTCGTAGATGACAGTGCTATTTTATGTCAAATGGTTGGGCAAACCTGCTGGGAAAGGCCTTTACATATTACCTCATGGTATTTTCTATGCAAATTATCAGGTTCAGCAGTGCTGGTTTGAGCGGGGTTTGGAAGCAGGACTAGCTTTGAGGCATGGACAACAGCAGCATGACTACAGCAGATGATGAGAAGCTTTTGGCAGTGACTACAGTATGCCAACACTTTGTGCAGGAGAGGAATTTCAGGGTTTGCTGCTCTCCAAAGAAAAGATATGTGGAGGCAGATTTGAAAATTCTGTGTGTACTTTTCCTCCCTCTCTGCCTCCCATTCTGAATTAATTTTCTCTCCTAATGATGAGTTTCTGATTGAATCCTGATTAGCCTACTTCCTAGAATGCTGGTAATACCATCCTTTTTATATATTTGCATTATGCATACTGGTTTAGTTTCTTATCAGTTTGCTTCTTATCTTAATTGCCTCAAGTCTACAGCTAATGAGTGAGTTTTAGTAGTGAGTGACAGGACTCAAGAAATAAAATGGGATGTAAAATTTCTATTTCAAATGGTTTCAAGACCTCCTCAACTACCACCAAGATAGCACTGAGAAGGGCATTCTGCTGTTGCCTTCCCCAACCAAGAGGACTTTCTTAAATGGAGTGACAGAATTGCCATCCTCTCTAGTAACTAGAAGGATCTAGCACACACATGTACAATTATTTTCAAGCCAATGGGGATGCTGTTGTGACAGTAGTCACTCTAGTCAGAGTAATCAGCATGGTCCTCCCAGCCTACAGCAGAAGCAAGAATTACAAATTGAAAACAGAACCACTACCATGTCAGGTAAACTTAAAGAGATACTCACTGTGAGGCTGGAGAGATGGCTCAGTGGTTGGGAGCACTGACTGCTCTTCCCAGGTTCAATTCCAGCACTTACACGGCAGCTCACAACTGTCTGTAACTCCAGTTCCGGGGATCCAACACCCTCACAGATGTACATGCAGGCAAAACACTCTGAAAAGTGCACACAAAATAAAAATAAGTTATTTTAAAAAGACATTCACTGTGATTGAAACTATAGGACTATTATTCTTTTTTCTTTTTAATTTATTTATTAAAAATTTCCACCTCCTTCCCTCCTCCTATTTCCCTCCCCCTTCCCCATCTCCCACCCCTCTCCCTCTCCAGTCCTAAGAAAAGTCAGGGTACCCTGCCCTGTGGGAAGTCTAAGGCCCTCCCCGCTCCATCCAGGTCTAGGAAGGTGAGCATCCAAACACACTAGGCTCCCAAAGAGCCAGTACATGCAGTAGGATCACAACCTAGTGCCATTGTCATTGACTTCTCAGTCAGCCCCCGTTGTCAGCCACATTCAGAGAGTCCGGTTTGATCACATGCTTGTTCAGTCTCAGTATTCTATGAGGCAATTTCTCTGTTGGGATAGTTTCGTCTGTCTACTAAAAGCCCCCACTGTGGAAAAACACAGTTTACTTAAGGAACTATATGGCCATATTTTAGTATCAGCTCACAGGCTCCAAAATAATTCACTACCCATCTAGACCATTAGTCTCTCCCTTTAGTGTCCCTAAGATCAATAATTTATTGCAAGAAAGAAGTAAAATGCTTTATTGTTTCATCTAACTCCTTGTGGACTTCTAGTTAGCTGGTTTGACACATGTGAAAGGGTTCTTTCCCATGCTTTAGAAAGAGTCAAGACATTCCAGTGTTTAAAAGGATAGAAGGAAATATCTTCTTAAAAATATTTTCTGTAAGTATTTCATGTATGGATTTCTTCTGTCAATATTTGGATTTACAAGATTAGTGGAAAAATGGGTTCAGCCACTTCTACCAGAGGGCAAATCTTCCACCTGTAAAAGGCCTAATGTCACCGAATCCTGCAGTGGAAATCTGATCTTGACTCTGAACTTGTCTTTATTAAAGTATGGATAGGGTCCAGGAACAGCAGCAGTGATACCATGATCATGAGGATGGTTTCCCCAGGGGAAGGCTTATTCATTGCACTCCAGTTGTGTTGAATGAACTCTGTGATGTCCCCAAATGTGGGAAAGTCAACTTCATAATTTCTGGTAGTGGAGAACTGTTTGCTTTCTCCCCTACTAAATATATTTATAAAGAAAAAAAAAGAAGGGTCCAGGAAGTATATTAAGGCAGAGCAGTTTTTACTTACTAGGGTCAACAGTTTTCACCCAGTACTATGGGTTACATTGAAAACAAATTTCTATTTCTCTGCCTGAATTTTGACCTCATTTTCTAGGTTTTAGAACTCCTTGGAATTTCTTTATATCCCATTTTCTACCATTCAAACTGAATTTATTTTCTCCTTTCTCTGGAGAACTGATTCTTAAGGAAAAAGATAAACAAGGTTTCTATTAAGCCCCAAAGAACTACTCAGGTATGCAGGGCTGTTTGTACACTGACAGAGCTGCCTGGAGTTACAGGATAAAACAAATATTATTATGGTCCCAATATCAATATTAAGGACCCAATATAAGGTCCCTTCTCCAAAGGGAAATAAATTATATGTTAGAATGTCATGTTCTTAGGTAGCACTCATATTAACATCTAATATTAATGAATGCTATTATGTCTGTGCCAGTCTGTCATGTATGGCAGCCACTAACCACATGATTGCCAAGCATATGAAATATGTCTACTTTAAATTGAAATATGTAAGTATAAAACATGAATGTCCTAAAATTTTTGTACTAAAACAAAGTAAAAAAATATTAACAATGATTACCTTTACATTGGATGACATGATGAAGTCAAATATTTGACGTTTACTTGTCTAAATAATAGGGATTAATAAAATTAATTTGTCTTCATTTAACAAAATTAATTTTACCTCTTCCAAATTACTATTTATTGTGACTACTTGGGCATTTAGAATTGGCCACTTGGCTTCTTTCTGTGGTCTGTGTTAGAGTACACAGAGCTACTTCAAACATGTGGCCTGGTGAATAATGTCCTGTTTTTATTTTTTTCTTTTAAAAAATTTATTCTTCTCTCATATATTACATTCTAATGGCAGATCCCTCTTCTCCTCCCAAACCCTCCTCCCCTTTTCCTTAGATCCACTCCTCCTCTGTTTACCTTCAGAAAAGAGCAGGCTTTTATTATTATTATTATTTGGGGAAGAGAATTTAATGAATGAGTACAAGATGTTTTGATCAAATATACCCCCCACTCCCTCTCTCCACTTCTCCCTCTCCATGATATAATATTGACCAGCATGATCTTGTACAGACCTTGTGCATGCAGTCACAGCAACTGTGAGTTCTTATATGAAGCCCTATCATTTTATAATCTTTCTGCTACTACTTCTGCAATGATTTCTGAGTCACTGGAGAAAGGAATATGACAAGATGTCCCATTTAGAGCTGAGTACTCCACAGTCCCTTATTCTCAACACTGATTGAATGTGAATTTCTGTGTTAATTGCCATCTACTGGGGGAAAAATTTCCAAGGACTGTTGAGAGATGCACTAATGTATGGGTATAAGGATGTGTTTAAAGGGAAGTTTGATACCATTTAGCAAAACAATGGTAGTAGGTTCTCCCTTAGGGCCAATGACCTCTTCTTCAGCCATAGGTTCTTGACTAGATTTACAATACAGGGCATGAGCTCCATCCTGTGGAGTAGGTCTTAAATGCAATCAGAAAGTGCTCATATTTGGTTTCTAGCCATAAATAAAGGACATTGAGCTTATAATTCATGTTCCTAGAGAAGCTAAATAAGAAGGTGAATCCAAAGACAAACACATAGGCATCCTCATGAATATTAACCTTCATCAGGCGATGAAAGGAGACAGAGACAGAGACCCACATGGGAGCACCGGACAGAAATCTCAAGGTCCAAAGCAGGAGCAGAAGGAGATGGAGCACGAGCAAGGAACTCAGGACCACGAGGTGTGCACCCACACACTAAGACAATGGGGATGTTCTATTGGGATCTCACCAAGGCCAGCTGGCCTAGGTCTGAAAAAGCATGGGATAAATCCGGACTAGCTGAACATAGCGGACAATGAGGAATACTGAGAATTCAAGAACAATTGCAGTGGGTTTTTGATCCTACTGCATGTACTGGCTTTGTGGGAGCCTAGGCAGTTTGGATGCTCACCTTAGGAGACCTGGATAGAGGTGGGCAGTCCTTGGGCTTCCCACAGGTCAGGGAACCCTGATTGCTCTTCGAGCAGATGAGGGAGGGGGACTTGATCGGGGGAGGGGGAGGGAAATGGGAAGCGGTTGCGGGGACGAGGCAGAAATCCTTAATAAATAAATAAATTTAAAAAAAAAGAAAGTGCTCTTAGTGACCTCTATCACATTTATACCACTATTACACTTGGCCTTTTTAGATCCATTTCTTGGATATTGTGGATAGTGCTTGAACATGAGAATGCAGAGATCTCTTTGAAGTACTGATTTTAGTTCTTTGGTTATATACCCAGTAGTGGAATTGCTAGATTATATGGTAGTTTTATTTTTTTATTATTTTTTAAATTTGGAAACTTTTATATCGTTTTCCGTAGCGGTTGAGCTAATTTACATTACCATAGTGTATGAGGGTTACCCTTTCTCCATACCCTAGCCAACGCTTAATATCTTTTTAAAAATGCATTAGTCATTCTTATTGAAGTAATGATTCCTTGTGGTTTTGATATGCATTTTCCTGAATATTAATGATCCTGAGTATTTTCTCATGTACCTGTTGTTCATTTTATGCCTTTTGAGAATTATCTGTTTTGATCTATGCCCATTTGACATTGGGTTCTCTAACTGCTCTTAAGTTTTTAGGATCTCATATATTTTGGATATCAAAGTGTTGTCAGATATAGTAGGTCTTATTCTGTAGGTTGTCTCTGCACTGTATTGAATGTTTCCTTTGTTGTACTAAAGCTTTTACACTTGGTGTAATTCTACTTATATACTTCTGCTTTCATTGTATGTATTTTGTAGGGACTCTTGTCTGAAAAATCTTGCCAATTTCAATATTGTGAAGCATTTCCCTTATATGCTTTATTCTAGTAGTTTGATAAAGTCAAGTCTTATATTAAGGCCCCAAAATTCATATGCGTGTGGATATACAGTTTTTCTAACTCCATTTGTTAAAGAGGCTGTTTCTTTTTCACAGTGTATTTTGGCACTTTTGGTCAGAAGTCAATTAGTGATAGATGAATGAGTTAACTTCTAGACTCTCTGTTCTTTCCCAGTGTGCTGTGTGTATGTGTTTATTTCAATAAAATGCGGATTTGACTACTATAGCTTTATAATATCTCTTAAAGTCAGGTAGCATATATCTCCTGCTTTGTTCTTTTTTTTGTTTTTTAAACTTTTAATGATGTAAACAAAAACATACCTAAAAGCGAAGCTTCTGGAAAAACCATTTGTTCTTCCCTGTCTTGTATCGTTCCTCAAATTTGACCTTGGCTTCCCACCTTGCCTTGTGTTTCAGGGCTCGGTCACTAAAGACATCCTTGTTGACAACAGTTTTGTCCAGGGGGATGTCCACAGAGTACCTTGTGGGCATCAGGGGGTTGTAGTTATAAACCTTCACAAAGGACTTGATCTTGGATCTCTTGGCGACTTTCTTCTTGCCCATGGCTGCCGTCACTTTTCGGGGTTAGTGGTCAATTCCAGCCACCAGGGCATGGCTGTAAGGGCGGTCTGAGGTGCCATCATCAATGTTCTTCACGATGACGGATTTGCGTCCGGAGTAGAGTCCAGCCAGGACGAGCACCAGTTTCCCGGGTTTCATGAACTTGCCCATTTCGACAGCCAGCAGCCAGTTCCCAGCAGAAAGGAAAGGAGGCCACTTCTGCTTTGTTCTTGTTGCTCAGAATGCCTTTGACTATTGAGAGTTCTTATGGTTTCATTAAGTTTTAGAAGATTTTTTACTACTACTTCTTCTGTGAAGAAAGCCATTGTAATTTTGAGAGAAATTATGTTCAAACTATAAGTGTTTTTGTAAGGGACTTTTAAATAATATTAATTCTTCTAATCCATAAATAAGCTTTCTGATCCTTTGGCATTCTCAAGTGCTTCTCGGATAAACCCCAGTACCACATATATTTGCTTAGTATTGTCCCCCAAAGTACCAGTAAGCATTATTTATTCCTCTTTTTTCTTCTCAAATTATATTTTCAAATGGCTTATATTCTATACTACTTACATTTTCTGTCTATTATACCTAGATCTTATATCATACTTTAAATTTTCCTAAATGTATTTTTCATCTTAATAACTTCTATTGGACTTTTAAATTGCTTCTATATTTTTTGTTTCTTTTTTTTTTTACAAATGACACATTTCTCTGTTTTCTTCAAGCTTACTGAGTTAGTTTCCTTAAAACAACTGTTTTAATTTCTCTGAGACCTTTAAGAATCATTGTGGATTAGCCCCAAGATTCTGTGGCCACAAAAGCTATAAGCTGTGCCAATCTCTGAGACCACTGCTCAACAAGACCAGCACAGCAATGGGTTAGGAACAAAAGCTATGCTTCAAAGAGTTGCTAATTACTTAGAGTCATAACTCATGACTGTTGGAACCAGCCACAGGCGATGGAATGAAAGTCCAATAGACATAGGCTGCATATGTTCCCTTTGCATATAGTGGTATATTATTTGTGTTTTAATAAATAAATCTTGCCTGAGGATCACAGGGCAAAGCGGCCACACTAGTCAGATATACAGGCCAGGAAGTGGTGGCACACACCTTTAATCCCAGGACTCTGGAGACAGAGGCAGATGGTTCTCTGTGAGTTCAAGGCCACCCTGGGCTACACAAGATTGAATCTGTCTAAAAGAGAAAGAGAGCCCCCTCAAAGGTGATCTCAGCACTGGGATCACATGTCTTTAATCCCAGCACTAGGGAGGTGGAGACAGGAGCCATATGACTAGGCAGAGATGTAGGAGGAGGATGCTTGTTTGTTCCCAGCTGCTTAGCCCCGAAATAATCACACAGAAACTGTATTATTTAAATTACTGTTTGGCCCATTATCTCTAGCTTCTTATTGGCTAACTCTTACATATTAATTTAACCCATTTCTATTTCTATTAATCTGTGTATCGCCACACGGCTGTGGCTTACTGGCTAAAGTTCCCAGCGTCTGTCTCTGATGGGCTACATGGCTTCTCTCTGACTACACCCTTCTTTCTCCCAGCATTCAGTCCAGTTTTCTCTGCCTAGCTCTGTTCCCCTATAGTTCTGTTATAGGCCCAAAGCAGTTCCTTTATTAACCAATGACATTCACAGCATACAGAGGGAAATCCCACATCACAGAGAGAAAATAAAGGGGAAGGGACATGAACTCAATGGAGTGCAAGTTTGAGGATTTGTGGAGACAGGATCTTGCCCACTTCAGTCTGAATATTTGGTAGAGGTAAAAGATCTCTCTAGTGGTTGGCTGCTTTGCTTTGCTGATCTTCAAATTGAACCCCAATCTGTCTCTGGATTTTTATTATTTCCCTACATTAGCACAGGAACTGCACCAGAGTTCTAACCTCAGGCAGAACTGTGAATGGGGGATATAAGACCTGCCCATGTTTGGCTTGAGCAGCTGAGCCAGTTCCAGGGCAAAGATCTGTATGCTTTATTACTCGGTGCTACTCCTCAGTGAGTGAAACCTTGCAGTATACTGTTGCCTAAACTTAATATATTGTTGCTAAAGGCAGAACCCTGGTCACCTTGGCTTGTACTTTGTATTAAGATGGATTGCAGCTGAATTTCATGAGTTGTGAGGAGCTGCAAAGCCATCTCAGGTGGCAGTGATGCAGGCCAAATCACAAATCTGTCCCACTTGATGCACAAAATAGTTTGGGATTAGTCCTGGGGCAGTTCAAGATTCTTGTATGCGAATACTGTTCTGGCAAACTTGGAGGTGAGTGGTCCAGACAGTCCCCTGGCTACAAAAGCTGATGCTAAGCTGGGTCACATTTATATATCAGTCGCAGAGGCTTGGCCACATTCTCAGGTGTAGGACATGTTTACAAGACTACTCTATTAATAGAACTGAAGCAGTTGAAACTCAAGGCACATAGATTTCCATCTGATTGTTAGTCTGCAAGCTGTCCGAGCTTTGGACTACCTACACAACCTTCATTTTTAACTTAAATCTTGGTCTCACATTGAGTCTGCTATTGGACTCTCAGACAAATCCCTGTCTTAGAATCCCACTGTTTTCCTCAGTTGGTGGAGTTCTGCTCCCCGCTCTACTGCCTGAGGTTGGGGATGGGACAGTCTCTACTGCCTGCTATACACTGTTACAGTGGTTCAATATTAGACTGCTAACCTAACAACAGGGATCATGGGACTTTTCCCAATAGAGTTTCACTGTGACATGCCCAATTCTGAATTTCAAGTCTAAGGCCTATACTTAATTTTTCATTCCCCCAAGTGGGAAGTGTTTCTCTTTGGGTTTTTCTTAGTAATGGAGAAAATTTGTAAGGATTTGAATTAAAATTTCCAACATAAGCCTCCGTGTTTAAACACTTAGTAACTGGTCCATGCTGTTTGAGGAGGTTTAAGAGGTGCAGCCATGCATTCCTACCATGATGAACTCATAATGATGTGGGAGTGATTTCTTATTAATAAAGAAACTGCCTAGACCCATTTGATAGGCCAACCCTTAGGTAGGCGGAGTAAACAGAACGGAATGCTGGGAGAAAGAAGCTGAGTCAGGGAGTCGCCATGATTCTCCCACTCCAGACAGATGCAGGTTAAGATCATTCCTGGTAAGCCAGCTCGTGGGCTACAGAGATTAATAGAAATGGGTTAGATCAATATGTAAAAGCTAGCCAATAAGAAACTGAAACTAATGGGTCAGGCAATGTTTAAAAGAATACAGTTTCCGTGTAATTATTTCGGGTAAAGCTAGCCATGCGGGCGGCCGCGTGCCAGGGACGCAGCCCTGCCGCTCGTAACACAACAGAATGGCGCCCAACGTGGGGCTAAATCCACTTAAAAACCTGAAAAGGCTTAAAAATAAGGAAAAGATAGCTTTTTGCTGTTTGTGGGTGGCGTGCCACAGAGAGAAATTGTCCTGACTCAGCAGCAGGAAAAAACTGGCTGTTTTAAAATGCTGGCTTTCTGGGCTGTGCCACCATTACGATCTCTGTCTGGCTCCTGTGGGAGACAGAGCTTTTAAATGGAACATTTGGAGTAAAGCTCTACGGCTTGCTTGATGGCAATGTGGACTGCTGTGTGCCTGGAACTGTGTATGGCTCAGGGGCACCAAATGGCTCTGAGGCAGGAGCGGCTTGGCTCAGCTCTGCCATGCTGAACTGTGCTGGTCTCAGGCAGAAACTACCGTAATTACCATAAAAACAGCGCAGTTAAGGTTTCAACTGGGCAGGACACAGGCGGTACCGTATTACCTGTACATGGCGCAACTTAAGTTTTTAAGAACTGCTTAACATTTTAAAAAATGCTCCTGGATAGTAAAAAAATGTTACAGATTCACAATAAAACAGATTCAGACATAAAAGACCACACTGTTGGATGAATGTACATAGGCTTGAGAGAGAGAAGAAAAAAAAATAAAAAATAAAGTTAATGGTTTAAAAAAAAAAAGGTAAAGTCTTTAAAGAGACAAAATACAGATAGTTAAGAGATTAAAAGAAATAAAGAAAAATAAGCCACGTAAAAATGAAAAATTCACAGAGAGTCTGGATTATGTACATTGTTTTTTCTTTAAAATTTTTGACTGTAAAGGAGCTAAGTACAGAGAGACATTTCATTACATGGGCTGCTAAGCTAAACCAGAATGGATATAAGGGTATTACAATTTCAAAATTTGGGTTTAAGAATATGATGCTTTGGAGAGGTTCTTCTTTTGTTTTCACAGAGGACCAAACCCTGTGGATTTCTTCTATTACAATTTGGTATGATAGACCACGCCCTCCTGAAAGGTTGTTGTGAACATCTTCAGAAAATTGCTTCGCTCAACTGCCAACTGAGATGAAACTAGCACACAGGTTATACCATGAAAGACCTAATTAACGACGCCCCCATTCAGCAGAAAGCAGTTTGGAGAGAAAAAACTGCGCCCATGTTCCCAAAATATTGTTTGTAAATGTTCTTTTACATTTAAAGGGGGAAATGATATAGGTATGAGTAATTTGCATTGGTGTGGATTTTACAGTCAATTTTGTTATATGTATATGTATTTCTGATCTTGATTAAGGTATTGTGATTGTGTAGTTCATTTAAAAATGTAATGTATAATTAAGAAATATAGGTTAATGGTTAATCATCAATAATAGTCAAGCTTGTATTCATGTTAGTTAGATTTTCTAGATATATAGAGATACATTTCAGTTAGATAGACATTCTTCATATCTTTCAAAGACTGCAGAATATGGCATTTAATGTTTTAATAACTTAGGACTTTTCATGACAATGAGACATATCTGCTCCTGGTGGCACCAATCTATTTCGAGAGGAAGATGGGCATCGAAGAGGATCCTTATGGAGTTGGATAGCCATTTGGGCAAGAAACTGCTCTTGCCTGGACTGTTGCATAAAATGGACACAGAGAACCCTCAGAGAGAGGACTGCTGAACTTGCCTAAAGGTGAGATGGTCTTTCGGGGTTCCTGACTCATGAAAGAGTCTGCGAGACATTCTGCAGGACACAGCAGATAGTGACTGAACTGTCTTTGGAATTTCCTGCTTCATGGAAATGTCTGCTAGATACTTTGGGCCTGAAGGCTGAAGATGGATGCCCCAAAGGTACAAAAGAACTTTGGGTGACTGTCCAGGCAGCAAGATGTCTCTGTCATTTCTAGAGTTTTCTTATTTCTTGTTTACTTAAGTAGTATTATATCCTTCTGGAGTCTTTGATGGAGTTGAAGAATGAATAGATAGTTATAGTTTTCCTTAGTTATGATAAAAGATAAAATAAATATAAATATTGTAACTGTAATTCTTGCTTGATAACTGTTTTGCTATATGTAATTTTACTATGTTAAAGTTAAAGCCTTTCTTTTTTGTTTAAACAGAAAAAGGGGAAATGATGTGGGAGTGATTTCTTATTAATAAAGAAACTGCCTAGACCCATTTGATAGGCCAACCCTTAGGTAGGCGGAGTAAACAGAACGGAATGCTGGGAGAAAGAAGCTGAGTCAGGGAGTCGCCATGATTCTCCCACTCCAGACAGATGCAGGTTAAGATCATTCCTGGTAAGCCAGCTCGTGGGCTACACAGATTAATAGAAATGGGTTAGATCAATATGTAAAAGCTAGCCAATAAGAAACTGAAACTAATGGGTCAGGCAATGTTTAAAAGAATACAGTTTCCGTGTAATTATTTCGGGTAAAGCTAGCCATGCGGGCGGCCGCGTGCCAGGGACGCAGCCCTGCCGCTCGTAACACAACATCATAAGACTGAACCCATAGGCTCAAATAAACTCTTTATTCCATAAGTTTCTTTGGTCATGACATTTGATCAAGCAACAGAAAAGTAATGGCTGCAAAGGGAGTGATGGGGAAACATTTTTGCTTCCTGTTTTCTTCTGCAAGTCTTTCAGTTTGTTACACTATAAGCAGATGTGACATTCTCTTTCCTTATTTCCTTATCTCTTATGAAATTAGTTTGATGTGTGAATAGCTAGCTGTTCTACTTGGTGTGTCTGGGGAGAGACTGCCTGAGGATTTACTCTGCTGCCATCTTGCTTGTCCCATTAAAGGATATATAACCTAATTTTTAAAATAGGCTAATAAATTGAACAGGGAGTTCTCAGAAGAACAAATACAAATGGCCAATGAATATTTTAAAAGTGTTCAACAACCTTAATTATCAGGGAAATGTAAATGAAACTACTTTGAGACTTATCTCACCCCAGTCATAAGATCAAGAAAATAGCTGTCAACAACTGCTGGCCAGGATGTTGGTGGGAGTGCAAACTAGGCAAGCTACTATGGAAGTCAAGGCGGATGTTTCTCAAAAAGCTGTAAATAGATCTACTACGCCATGTAACACTACAAGTCCTGGGCATATACCTACAAGGACTCTATATCCTACTATAGAGATATTTGGTCATCCATATTTGTTACTGCTACTGCTTGGTTGTAATGGAAATAGTCTAGATGTCCATTAATTAATGAATGGATAATGAAAATATGGTACCTATGCACAGTGGAATTTTATTAAGCTGTAAAGAAAAATAAAATGATAAAGTTTGAAGGCAATTAGATAGACCTGAAAAGTATTATCCTGAATGAGATAACACAGGCCCAGAAAGACCAATACTCCATGTTCTTTTTCATAAAGGAATCCTTGCCTCTAAGTTTATATCTGTGTATATGACAGTGAGTATGCATAGAGGTCAGGAAAACAGAAAGAGCTTCATGAATGGGGCAAAAAAGAGTGGTTATAATATCCATGTGACAGAAGTGGTAGCAAAAATACTCGGGTGGAAGAATATAACCAAGGATGGGCGAAGGAAGATGGGAAGTAGAGAGAGTGGTAGGGGAGAGTCAATCAAAACTAAGTGCTCATGAAAAAGCTATGAGGAAAACTCATACTTCATAAGCTAATTTCAAAACAAGGTTAAGGAAAAAAGAAATAACCAGTTACCTTTGGTTAAAAATAGGAGGTCTTTCAGAATGACTTCCCTGACCTCTTTTCAGTGAGAAGATAACCACCACAAATACAGTAGATAGTGTGACCTCATGGCAGAGAACACCTAAACTTCTTGAGCAGAGAAGTTCAAATCCTCCTTCTCTCCCTCCCTCCTCCCTCCCTCCCTCCTTCCTCTCTCCCTCCCTCCCTCCCTCCCTCCTTCCTGTCTCTGTCTCTCTTCCTCTCCTCCCTGCCCCTCCTCCTTTCTCTCTTTTTTTTCTTCCCTCCTTTCCCCCAACTCCTGGTGGCAGCTGGTTCTAAAGTCAGCCACTGGTGAGGTCTCACTGTTCTGCTTTCTTAGTCTTCCCTCATTTGCGTTGTGTAGATGATGGTGCTAACCATCCCCTCTTCTGGCCCATGGACACAACTCCTCCCAGCAGAGGGTAGCACAGGAGATTTTCAGCCTGCAGCTTTGCATCTGCAGGTATTACTGGGCTTCAGGATCCCATATGGCCTCACCAAAGGGCTGGTTTACCTTCTTTCATGAAAATTTAGGATCTGGAGGGGACACAATGAAAAGTTTCTGCATTCTGACAAGCCTCTCTGCTGACATAATAAACTGAATCAAACCAAATTTTAAAAAAAGCCCAGGTTTAATGAATACAAATGCTCCTGGCTAGATTCCCAGACCTCACCCCATCCCCAGAGCGGAGAAGGGAAAGAAAGACTAGAAAATCATGTGTTTGTTCTCTGGGGGGTCAGTTTAAATACCCTGTGGGAGTGGTCTTGAGCATCTCTGAGGAGGGATCATCATTTGGCTGTCTTTCTTGTGGGAGAGTCTGGACTGAGGCAGCTCCTAGGAGAGGGGCCTTGGGATAGAAATTCCACCTGAACATTCCAGACTCTGGATATGGATGCCAGGGGATGGGGTGAAGTTTCAATCTAAACATCCCAGACTCTTTGGGTTTATGAATGCCAGGGGTTGGGGTGATGTTTCCACCCAAACATCCAAGACTCTTTGGCTATAGGGGCGCAGGTCCAAGTCTGGCTACTTCCTTCAGGCATGGGACAATGTGGGGGAAGGGAGAGTTGAGAGTTGGTGGGCTCACACTCAGCAGGAGGTGTGACTGGAGAGGCATCCACTTAACTGCCATCCTGGAGACTTCAGGCACCTGTTCTTTGAGGAAGATGAGAAGACAAGTTGCTAAGAGAAAAAAAATAGATTATTATTGTTGGGCCTATGCAGGGCTAGGCACAGGAAGGGTGATTAACTGCCAGAAAGAGTGGATAGAGAAGTGCCTTTGTAGTGGCATTTCATTTGCATTTTAATATAAAGCTTGCCTGAAGATCGGAGAGTAAAACAGCCCCACTGTTCAGCCTTACAGACAAGGCAGTGGTAACACACACCTTTTATCCCAGTTGTCACACTAGTTGCCATAGAAACCTGGCAGTGCATGTCTTTAATCCCAGTGGTACATACCTTTAATACCAGTACTATAGAGAATTATAAAATGGGAGGAGACAGTTCTCAGTCTGAGTCTTATTCTGTAATTCCCTGAAGGCAGGATCACCATTTTCAGACTGAGGTCGAGATAAGAGCTAGTAGCTTACTGTTTTACTTTTCAGAATCTCAGTAACTGTCCCTGAGTTTTTATATAGTGTGCTTCATGCCCTGGTTGTACAGGAGAGGTAAAGGTGAATGAGCGAGACACGAAAGTAGATATGCTCTTTAAAACCAGTGTCTCCAGCGGCATGGCCAGGGCAGAACTTTCAGGATCCCAATTCCAAGATAGGTGGGAATCTGGAGGCACAGAGACCCTAGAACCAAGACCAGTGCTATGAGACACTGGCCACTGAGGGAAGGACGGGAGCACAGTACCCAGATACCATGGACATATGGGAGTTCTGTCCACTTGTCCCCACCCTGGTAGAAGTTTTTAGGTGTTTAGGACATATGGTGTCAGACAGCCCCAATTTAAAAAGATTTTGTAAAAGCCAGCCCAAGGTCATTTGGGGATCAGGCCTTGAATTGCAAGTGCCCATTTCGCAACAGGAACTGAAGTCCAGCGCAATGAGTCCAGTGTAGTAGGCTTTGGGTCAACAAAATGGGGGGAGGAAATTCCTTTGAACTTGATGTTTTCTGAAAAAGGGATCCCAGAGGACAAGGCAGGTCCCTGTCCCAGTAACAGCTTGGGAGCCTGGGGCAGCCGTGTCTTTTGCAGAAAACCCTAAAAATCGCAGGAGGCGCTGGGCCTCTAAGGCAATGACTCAGTGGAAGCCAGTCTTAGCCTGGCGGAGAGCAGGTGCGGGGAAGAAGGGTGCTTTTCCACCACATGGCCCCAAGCCAGTGGGAGAAACAGCCCCTCGATGGAACTTCCAGATGAAAAGTTTCTGCACCCCGATAAGCCTCTCCGGTGATGCAATAATCTGAATCAGACTAATTCAAAATGAATTAGAAAAAGCCCAGGTTTAATGGATACAAAGGCTCCTGGATGGATTTCCAGCCCTCCAGAGAGGAGATGGGAAAGGAAGACCCAGAAAACTATATGTTTGTTCTCTGGGGGCCTGTTTAAATACCCTGTGGGAATGGTCTTGAGCATCTCTAGGGAGGAGTTATTGTTTGGCAGGCTTTCTCAGGGACAAAGTCTGGACTGAGGCAACTCCCAGGGGGAAGAGGCTTGGGGTGGAGCGTCTACCTGAACACAGAGAAGCATCCTTTAGCGTCACTAACAGAAAGGGACACAAAATTCCCTAGATTAGATACCATCTTGGTCAATTTAATAGGCCTCATCTCAGACACAGTTCTGGGACAGGCCATTAAGGTACAGAGGCCTTTCCACCAGCCTCACTATTTCACTCTTCTTTCATCCCAAATCATTTTTCATATTTATTTAATTAAATGTTTAAAAGGTAACATCTTGACAATTTCTCACATGTACTATGACCGTATCTGTTCCCCCTAGTTCCCCCTTCTACTACTGACCACCTTTCCTATTGGTCCCCTTCCTACTTCTGTGGCCTTATTCCATTGGGGCGTTTAATAGAGTTCCATGTATCAGCATGCATAGGCATTGTTTACAAAACCATGGATAACTTACCAGTGACAACACAGAAAGAAATGATACCCTTCCTTAGGCAATCGTTAACTTTCAATAACTCCGGCAGGGAAGGGTGGGACTTCATGTGCCAAACTGACCTCTCCTCTCTCACATTCTCTTCCCTCTAGTTGGGACAGATCCCGGGTCTATGCTGTGCTGGAAGAGAGGGATGTTCTCTCTCACTGGGGAGCAAGGTGGACTCGGTTCTAGAGGGTTGACTTTTGATGTGTGTGTGAAGCCAGAGCCAGGGAAATGATGAGGATTCTGTTCAGAACAAAGCTTGACTTCTACTCTGAAAATTATGTTGTTCCCAGGCCTCGATGGAGGGGGACATTTTACTTTCTTTCAAATACTCTAGCCCCAATTACTTCTTTCCATTCCCCAATTCCAGGTCAATAACTAAAGGTGACTAAAGGACAGGATCAAACAATGACAAAAAAGAAATGTTCACTCCAATGAATCTTAAGATCAGATTATTGCCATTAGTACAACTACATAGAATTAGGTCACTGACCCCAAGGCTCTTCTCCATGGGCGTTACAAGAATTCAACCATCTTTATCCTGAATACAATGTGATGAAAAAGTAGGAACAGTGAAGTTAAACAACTTGTCCAAAGCCACACAGCTGTGAAATTCCAACCAGGGCCATGACTCCAAATTCCAAACAGAGCCTGGCTCCAGGAACTGTGCTCAAATCCATTGACCGCCTCTCTAGCCCTTTGTACTCCCACTGTGCCTCCAAGGTGACACAAAATGCAGAGCACAGTGTTTAGACACAGGAGGCTCAAGAGATTCATTCCCAATATGTTGCTTGGAATGTAATGGAGTACCCTATTCATAAATCAAATGCCTGTGTAGGAAGACTATGTTAATTGGTTATCCATCAGTAAAGCTGGTCCTCCCTAGATGGTCTTTAACCTGCTATTGTGAAATCCTAATCCTTACCCTCAAGTCCTTTGGAATTTCAGACTTTTACATTTATCTAGTGTGGCTTATGGTAAAAGGCTGCACAGTCTAGACCTCGACTCTTGCTACCTGGTAACTTCCTCTGCTTGTCACCTGCCCTGCCCCTACACAGCTCACCACGTGGTTCTGTGCACTGCTGTGTGCATTCAGATGTCACCTCCTATGCCCTCAACTAGACACAGACCTTCTTGAAGAAATGACCATATCCTGTATTAGGTTTGCAGGCCCATATTCCCTGAGACCGTAAGGGACTCATTTAGGAGCTTCTCAGTATGGGAAGATGAAATTGTTTTCATGTATTCTATTAATTTCTCTTATTGCCCTACCTGCTCATTCTCTTTACTCCAATATTTGCAATCTCTTGCTTCTTTTATTCTCACATATATCCCTTGTGCTTGGAACTACACTGAATGGGTTGATATTTGACACGCACAGTTCCCTGCAGATCAACTTTGTCTAGGACTACATTCATCATGTGTGTTTTTGCCCAAATGTAAAATGTAGTGAATAAGATCCGTTCAATAATTAGACTGGTGACTTGCACGTTGTTCGTATTGGCTACTTGTTAACCACTAAAAACTAGAATGTGTTTGTTGGATGCAGTGGCATGCACGTGTGCTCCAAATTTTCCTCAGAAGGTGAGATGTGAGAATCATTCTGTAACTGGAGTTTAAAGCCACCCTGCACAAAGTAGCCAGACCCTATCTTAAACTGCCACCACAGAAAAAAAAATGGATGCACACTCAAAAGTTACCTGTTAAACTTATTGCCTCTTCTGTCTGGTTTTGGTATATAAACCACAAGTTTACACGCACATGGTAAAACACTAAGTCTTAAGTATTTTCTTTTTTTCTCTTCCTTCTTCCTTCAACCCTCCACCCCCCCATGATGTTTTTTAAGTGTGTGGTTTTGCAAATAGTCCCTCAGCGGTTGTATTCTCTATGGCCAGCAGGTGGCAGTGTTTGCTCACTCAGGCCGAGGCGCACTCTTGGTCTTAGCACACTGGTCATAGGTGCTTAGACCGGTTGCCCAGGTTATAACCTTCTTGTCAGTTTTCTCTCTGTGTCTAGCTATTGATTTTCTCCTTCTCATCGCCACCACTGCTTCACTTATCTCTAAAGATATTTCTAACCACATTCCCAAATAAAGGAGTTAGAGGTTTATCCCCCCCCCCATCTACCCACCCGCTGAGGCACTAACAAGAAACCGGGGTTTAAAATGAACCAGTTTGTAAAACATGAAAAGTTAAGTATATCCTGAAAGAGCAAGAAAGGTGAAGTCCCAGTTAGCCTGCTGACCCAGATGATCCTCTGCCACTACACTGGGACTTGCCTTGACTTCGGGGTCCTTTTTAGCCCAGTTATCCAAGAAGCTTGTGACCAATATGCAACAAGACACAATGTATTGGCTTGCCCAGGAAGGGCATGTTTCTGCATTACTATAATCTCGGATGGTCCACGATGCATTTAGCTACCCTTCAGAAGGCACTGTCTTGTCACCAGCTCTTCTCCCCCACTACGGGAGCATTAACAATGCTTTAACAGCAGCAGCTACAATTAATGAGCTCATGCTACGTGTTGGGCAGCTACACATTCATAGGCATCACCTCATTTAATCCCCAGAGTAGGCAGATACTGTTATACATGTGGCAACCATAGTTTGATTTAAAAAGTGCCATGCCCTCAGTAAGAGGAAGAGCCAGGATTACATCCAGACCCTCTTTCAACATCTTGCCTTTAGCCTCCCACTCCTTGGAGGTCCTCTGGCCTATCACATGTTCTGACTTCAGAGCTTAAACTACAATGATTCTGTCACTGCCTTACGCCTAAACTCCCACAAGTTCCAGATGCTGTTGCTTCTTGCCACTAAGAGCTCACAGTTCTGTGGAGAAGTCAGGAGTGCCCACTTGATCTGGCGTCCCAGAAATGCTGAGGTCCTATCCTTCAGGTCCGTCTGCATTAACAAGAGAAAGAGGCCTAACAATACCCAGGCTGAGAGGCAAATGGCCAACAAAATAGGCAGTGTCTCCAGGGCAGCATGGAACTAAGTGGTTTTGATGTACGTGGAGAAACAGGAAGGGAGCTTAGTGGTACCTAGTCTCCTGATTTGGAGTTAGGATGTCTCCTCACTCCCAGAAAGAAACAACATTGCAAAGGATCCATGGGGACTACACTGTGATAATAGTGGCTGTGGAGGTGGAGAAAGGAGCTAGTAATCCTGTAGCTGTGGAGATGGATATAAACAAGCTTTGTCTACAGTGTGAAGTTGTTGATCCACGGGCCTTGTTTTCCTGTAGAGCACCATGACCAATTGTCCCCTTCCTGCTGCTTCCACTGCGCTACGTCCCCAAGTTCTGAGGAAGAGACAGGAGCAGAGCAACCTGTGGTGAGGGTTCTACTTCACTGTGTGGTTGATTGTATAAGCAAGGTGGCATAAATTTTCTGTTAAATATATATATATATATATATATATATATATATATATATATATAGTAATGAAAACCCCCAAGGCTTTGTATTGATTACTTACTCAATATGGAGGCAAAGCACAAGAATGACAACATTAATCAAAAACCTCTAAATACAAAAGGAACTCAAAAATAGTTAAATGGCATGCTACATGCTATAGTTTTTGCCCATGCCATCTGCCAAGGGCTCATGTGTTATGAGGTTGCTATCCAGTGGAGAGCTTTTGGGAAATGTAGAACAATTTACCAGACAGACCCTAGTGAGACATCTTAGATCGTTCAAGGGTGTATCCTCAAAAGGGATTGTGGGACCTTGGTCTCTTTTAATTCATTCTCCTCAGATTTTCCTCCTCTTCCCTTCTTTTTTCTCCTCTTGCTCGTACTCCTCTTTTCCTTATTTCTGCATAGAAGTTAACATTTTCTCTATTACACATTCCCACAATAATGTGCCACATAAACATGTGCCAAAAAGGATCAGGATCAACCAACCAAGGCACAACGCTTCCATAATGTGCAGCCAAAGCAAAACATTTTTTCTGAATTAATTTTTTGTCCCAGTTCTTAATTACAGTAATGGGAAATTGACTAACACAGACAATATGAAATGGAAGAAACTGATGTCAATCAAATGGTCATTCAAATAAACGAGTAGATGCTGAACACTTTTGAGGGTGTCTGTTACTGAAAAAAATGATAATAAGTGGTATCAAGCATGGGGAGAATTAGGGAAACTGGTACACTATTGATAGCGTGTAAGATAATACAGCCACTGTGGTAAACAGTAGCATGGCTCCTCAAAATATTAAAATTAGAATTACAATCTGGTACAATTTTACTTTAGGATATTTATGCAAAACTATTTTACTAGTGATCTTGAAGCGATACCAACATTCCCATGTTCATTGCACCATTATTCACATCAGATGAGACACAGGAAAAAAAACTACCAAAATGTTCATTAACAGAATAAAGAAAATAGGACATTCATAGACATAGCTATAGATGTACATATGTAATGGAATATTATTTGCCTTAAAATAAAGGGAACTCTGCCATTTGGACAATATGATGAACCTGGAATACATTATAGTAACTAGAGTAAGCCAGGCACAGAAAGGCAAACACTGTTCACTTGTATTAGGGATCATAAGTAATAAAAGTCACAGGAACAGAGGATAGGCTGCTGACTGCCAGGGCCTGGGGTGGGTGGGAGAAATGAGAGTTACTGCTCATCAGATAACAAGTTTTAGTTATATATAAAGAAGAAGTGCTAGAGACACGATATACAACATATTGCCTGGTGTTAACAATGCTACGTTGTGTACTTCAAAATTTGTTGATGCTACTTCTCATATTAAATGCACACACTACAATAAAAATGTAAGACTCTGAAACATAACTAAGTGGGCATGGTGGAGAATGTTGTAATGCTAGCACTTGGGAGGCTTAGGCAGGAACATGAAAGCTCAAACTGCCCTGGGCTACATAGTAAGACTTTGATTAAAAATATAAAAAGAAAAGAAAAATAGATCTCATTAAGAGAGTATGACTGTAAGCTCTGAAGCATGAGAATACACATGTTCAATAGTAATTTCTACCACAAACTGGTTGAAGACTACTTAATATGAATTGTAAAACCCAAGCTCTCCATCTTCTTTGGTTGGTGCAAAATATCTCATCAGAGCTTCAAAGATATGATTATACAATTCAATGATGTCAGGATCACTTAGTTCTAGATCAATACAACTCTTAGTGATATGGCAATGTTTTCTATGTATCCAGTACAGGAGTAACTGAGCATCTGAAATTCATCCATTGTAACCGAAGAACTAACATTTGGATTGTATTTTGTTTTTGTATGTGTGTGGTGTATGTGTGTGTGTATGTGTGTGTGTATGTATGTGTGTGTGTGTGTCTGTGTATGTACTCATCTTTGTGTGTGAGTTTGTGTGTGTGTGTGCCATGTCACAACTGTGGAGGTCAGAGAACAATGTCAAGTGTTGGGTTTTGCCTTTCACCTTATTTTGAGGACAGAATCTTTTTAATTGTGCACTATAAACCAGGATAGCAGGCACTTGGCCTTCTGGAGATTTTTCAGTCACTGTTTCTCATCTCATTACAGGAGCATTGGACATATATATGTTATAGACATATCTGGATTTACCCTGTGGAATCTCAGGTTTCAACTCTGGTCCTCATACTTTCATGATAAGTGCTTTTACTCACTGAGCAATAGCCCCAGCGCAGTATTTTTTTTTATCTTAATTTAAATGTGGAGACTCACTTAGACTTACTGAATACGATATTGGGCAGTACTGGTTGAAGACCATTTGAATATATAATGTATAATGTACTAATGATTGTGTTTAGACAAATCTAAATTTGAAGCCTACCTTTATCTCCACTACTCGGAAACTTTAGATATGTTACTTTATTTTTATGAAAATACTCTGTGATGGAGAACAGGAAAAGATACATCTTAATCTTGAGTAAATTATGTATTAGAATTAATGAACAGAAAGAAGCTATCCTAGGACCTGCTATTAGTGAATGTTCAAAGAACAGCTTTTCCCTTCTATATAGCAACTGTACAACTTGAACAGCTGTTCCCTTCTGTATACTAACTGTTCAATTTGAAGGAGTTTCTGCTTCAAATAAGAAGTTGTAGAATTCTGATGAATCTCCTCAACATGTCTAAGAGTATATCCATATGCATACCTGAAAGGGAACTGCAGCACCCTGTGCTTCTTGAGCAGGGATTCTTCCAGAAATAAAACCCCCCAATACACTTATGGTCATGTTTCCAGTGGGAAACACATGCCCCCCAACCAGCCTAGCTGAGAAATATAGAAAAAAAACCATCATCTACATTGGGGGTGTTTATTATTTTCTTACTTATCTTCTTGAGCACCTTAGAATCAAGTTTGCATTTTAAAATTAGTAGAGAGGTTGGCTATTTTACATACCTCTTCACTCAGTGAATAATTCTCAGATTATATTCATTTGCTGTAAAGAAAGCCAATCCTTTGTTATGTATCACTGAAGCACATGTGTATTCTCTTCAGCTTCCAAACATTTGGAGTGTGTTTTAATTTTTTTAACTTTCCTTATAGCCACTGGCTGCTGCATTTTTAAATTTAATTTAATTTTTAAGACAATCTTATTTTACATACCAATCCCAGTTACCACTCTCCTACTCTCTCCTGTCCTACTACTCCACCCCCCAGTCTTCTTCCCATCCTTCCCCCAATCTGCTCCACAAACAGGGTAAGGCCTCCCATGGGAGTCAACAAAGTCTGTCACATCACTTGAGGCAGGACCAAGGCCTTCCACTCTGTATCTAGGCTGAGCAAACTATTGCTCCATAGGGAATGGGCTCCTTAGCCATCAGGGGAAAGCAAATCAAAACAACTCTGAGATTCCCTCTTAGACCTGTCAGAATGGCTAATGAAAGCTTATGCTGAAGAGGATGTGAAGTAAAAGGAACACTCCTCCATTGCTGGTGGGAATGCAAACTGGTACAACTATTTGGGAATCAGTATGGTGGTTTCTCAGAAAATTGGAAATCAATCTATTTCAGTACCCAGTAATACCACTCTTGGGCATATACCCAAAGGATTCACAATCAGACCATAAGGACATTTGCTCAACTATGTTCATAGCAGCATTATTTGTAATAGCCAGAACCTGGAAACAAAGTAGATGCCCCTCAACCAAAAAATGGATAAAGAAAATGTGGTAGTTTACACATTGTAGTACTACTCAACAGTAAAACACAATGCTATTTTGAAACTTACAGGCAAAAGAATAGAACTAGAAAAAAAACTATCCTGAATAAGGTAATCCAGACACAGAATGTACTCACTCATAAGTAGATATTAGACATAAAGCAAAGGATAACCAGCCTACAGTCCACAGCCCCAGGAAGACAGGAAACAAGGAAAACTCTTAAGAGAGACATACATGGATCCCCTGGGAAGGGGAAATAGACAAGACATCCTTAGTAAATTGGCAGCATGGGTGGAGGGTGGTAGGGGAATGGGGAGAGGAGAAGGACTGCAGGGAGGAGAACATGAGGGATTGGGAGGGTTGAGTTTGGTGAAGAACAGAGAGCAAGAGCTAGGAAAGAGATACCTTGAAAGAGGGAACCATTATGGGCTTAGCAAGAACCCAGGCACTAGGAAAATTCCCAGGAATCCACAAGAATGACCCCAGCTAAAACTGTGATGTTATGTCCTGTCCCTTTAAGAGAAAAGTCCCGCCCACTCCCTCCCCTGTTCACTGAGGCAAGAAGATCTTCATTCTGTTTCCAGCCTAAGTTCCTTTCTTTCTGTCTCTCTCCCAAAGAAGCAGCTTCTGCCTCTCTCCCTTCTCCCCACTTCTCCCCTCCCACCCCCTCCTCTCTCTCTCTCTCTCTCTCTCTCTCTCTCTCTCTCTTGTTCTCTTTCTCTCTCTTTCTCTGCCTCTCCTTATCCCCTATCTTTCTCCCTCTTCCCTTTACCCTTCCCTTCTATAACCCACTAAATAAATACCCACTTCCTCTGCATAGTGTGCCTAATAGGTCTCTGTCTCTCACCCACCATGTGACTCCCTGCCTGGCTGGGACTAGCTGCCTTCATGGCCTGTTGTGGTCTCAGTACCTGGAATGGTGCCATTTTACTTTTGCCATAACAAAAACCCTAAGCAAAAATGGAGAGGGTGCCTTAACTGGCCTTTCCCTGCAATTAGCTTGATAACTATTACAATTGTCACCACAGAACCTTCATTCATCAATTGATGGAAGCAGATGCAGAGATCTACAGCTGAGCACTGGGCCAAACTCCTGGAATTCAGTCAGAGAGGGAAGAGTGATATTATGAGCAAAAGGGCCAAGAGCATGATGGGTAAACCCACAGAAACAGGTGACCAAGCAAGTGCCACCTCAATGACTGTGGAATGACAGGTGGAGAACCCGTGTAAGACTTAACTAGGCCCTCTGAATGTAGGTGACAGATGTGTGGAGTATTTCTAATGTGTGTTACACTGTGAGAAATGGATGACCTCTAATCCAATATGGCTATTGTCTTGATAAGGAATGTAGTGATGAGGTGAGTAGGCCTGCTTTTCTTCCTGCCCGGCCCCTGCACGGCTAGCTTTACACCCAAAATAATTACACAGAAACTGTATTCTTTTAAACACTGCCTGGCCCATTAGTTTCAGCCTCTTATTCTCACATCTTGATTAATCCATTTCTATTAATGTGTGTAGTACCACGAGGTGGTGGCTTACCAGGAAAGATCTTAACCTGCGTCCATCTTGGAGAGGAGAGCTAATCATCTGCCTGAGGCATCTGCCTCACTTCCCTTCTTCCCAGCATTCTGTTCTGTCTACTCCACCCACCCATGTTCTGACCTATCAGGCCAAGCAGTTTCTTATTAATTAAGCAATGAAAACAACAGATAGACAGAGACAGATGACCCTCTTCCATCAAAGGAAAAAGATTGTGCCAGGAAAAGTACCATGGGAAAACAAAAGAAGATCACCATCAAACAACCAAGGAGAGAGGCCTCAGAATGAAGCCATTTCTGTTAAACCCCTATGTTGTAAGCCACCATTTTTGCAGTGACTTCTGCCGTGGTTCAGCCACATCAGGTTCATACATTCCAGGGTAGAACTGTGGGGTTTAGAAATGTTAGGTAGGACGATTGGGCATATACCCAAAAGATGCTCAGTCATACTACAAAAGAATTTGTTCAACTATGTTCATAGCAGCATTATTTGTAATAGCCAGAACCTGGAAACAACCTAGATGCCCATCAACCCAAGAATGGATAAAGAAAATCTGGCACATTTACACATTAGAGTACAACTCTGTGGTAAAATAATGATATCTGGAATTTTGCATGAAATGTATAGAATTAGAAAACAGTATCCTGAGTGACATAACCCAGATCCAAACAGATGAATATGGTATGTACTCACTCATAAGTGGATACTAGCTATAAACAAAGGACATTGAGCCTATAGTTCATGATCCTAGAGAAGCTAAGTAATATGGTTAACTCAAAGAAAAACATATACAGATCCACCTGGAAGTTGGAAACAGACAAGATTGCCTGATAAAATTGTGAACATGGGGGTAGAGGGAGAGGAGAGGGTAGAAGAGGAAAAGGAGGGGAGAAGGAGAGGGTGTAACAGATTAAGTAAAATGCTGCAGGTTCCTGTGTGGCTACAGTGGGCAGTGGGCCATGAGACCACACCATAGATCCCTAAGTGAGGGCAGGCAATGGGTAGCAGGTTCTAAGAGCAGCCAGTCCCAGGCAGGGACTGTATAGTTCCCCGAGTGGCTGTAGTGGGCCATGAGTCGCAAGCAAGGAACCATGTAGAGACCTCAGTGGGGCAGCCAGTACCACAAGGAGAGAGACAGATGAAAACACCATGAGACCACGCCGCAGGTCTCCAAAGGCAGCTGGTCCTGGGCAGGGAGCCATGTGGTGGGTGAGAGGCAGAGACATTGATAGGCATGCCATGCAGAGTGAGGTTGTATATTTATTTAGTGGGTTATGGAAGGGAAAGAGAGAGGGTGTAAGGGGAGAGGGGAGAGATAAACAGAGAGAGACAGAGAGGGAAGGGGGGATGTGGGGAGAATGGAGAGAGGCAGAAACTGCCTCTTTAGGGGAGAGATGGAAAAGGAAGGGACTCAGGTTGGAAGCTGAAGATCAGCTTGCCTCAGCAGATGGGGGAGGGAGTGGGTGTGGCTTGTCTCTTAAAGGGACAGGACATAACATTACATTCCCATCTCTTTTTTATAATAAAAAAACAGGAGACTAGGCACCACAGGTTAAAAGAATTGGGGTGGTGGATTCTCAAGAATGCTTTCTGCTTATTTGTGGGTGTCATCTTTGGTGGGGGAACCTGAGAAGGCTGGTGCTGGTCATATCCTGGCATAGCTGGTCTCTTTGCTTCTGTCTGGTGTTTGTGGTATGAAAATGTTTCGTGTCTCTTATACCTGTTTAAGGTATTGGCAGAACAGAGGACAAAGCTAAGTTTAGGAAAAAAATTTTTAGGACCAAGGAATTGAGAAGGGTATATCTGACCTGTTTAAGGTGGATCTTTCAATTCGGCTCCCTGGAACTCACAAGAATTTTTTGGGTTTGTAAAAACAGAAATTTTAGACATATATATTATATAAACAGTAGCAGAATGACTGTGACAGATATTTTTGCATAATAAAAAGTATCTTTAAGACTATGAAAGGCAGCAGGAGAGAGAAGTTTGATAGTGTGAACTTGTCCTCACACCTTTATATGATGTAGGAGTGTCTTCTATCTATCTGTTGTTTTCGTTGGTTAATTAATAAAGAAACTGCTTGGCCTGATAGGTCAGAACATAGGTGGGTGGAGTAGACAGACAGAATGCTGGGAAGAAGGGAAGTAAGTCAGATGCCATAGCTCTCCTCTCTGAAATGGACACAGGTTAGAATCTTCCGGGTAAGCCACCACCTTGTGGTGCTACACACATTAATAGAAATGGGTTAAGCAAGATATGAGAGTTAGCCAGTAAGAGGCTAGAGCTAATGGGCCAAGCAGTGTTTAAATGAATACAATTTGTGTGTTGTTATTTCGGGTGTAAAGCTAGCCATGCGGGACCTGGGCAGGACGAAAGGCAGGCCTGCCCGCAGCTTCTTCAACATTTATAACTTGTAGATACACACCTTAATAACATATATTTGTAATTTACTGAAATGTGATTAGTGAGGATGTCCTTTTTTAAAACTGACAAAACCTCTCATCTGTCAATCATCATCAGAGATCTTTGAGAAGGATAAAATTTTACTTGAATCGTCGATTCAAAAGTGACAGAGAATTTACTTGGTTGGCACCTAGAGCTACTCTTCAGGGTCCTCCATGGTGGCTGAATGTTGTCTTTGCCATTTGCTGTTTAGCACAGGGCCTGCCAGGCTCCAGAAGATCTTGTTGGCTAAGAAATCTGTAGGAAGACAAGCCTACCTTTACCTGAGCAGCTAGGCTGTCAATCCCAGCAATTCTGTCCACATCTGGACATCATCAGTTTAGATGAAAGGCAGTTTTCCCAGTTATAAGCACTTGGCAGTTGAAGCGATTTGTGGATGGACGTTGTTTTGTGCCCATTTGTCATCTGTCTCCTTTGGAGGAAATAGAGTGCTGCTGCTAGGAGCCAAACTGTCTTTTTGTTATGAAGTGTTTTCAATAATTAAATATTTAAATACCATATTCCCCAGATCTCTGAGCAGTTGAGGGCTGTTTATCAGGTGTAACTACAGTATAGAATCTGCCTGGAGAGCTGGGTCTGAGCTTGACCTTACTGACTCTCAACTTAACAGGTAAAGAAGGGTTGGATTAAATATAAAGTATTTTTTAAGAGACTTAAAAGTACATACCAGTTTAAAACATAAGACTTATTGCTTTGTAGTCTGGAATGAGATACAATGAACAGGCAATTATAATATTTAACAGAAAACATAGGTACATTTAAGTTACATGTATGAACACACACACAGAGTGAACAGGAATTGGGTGAAGTGGATGTTTTTGGTGGGCCAAAGGCAAGCCACTGTGCAAAACAAACATGCAACAGATTCAGCAAGAGGAATTTAGAGCAAAAACATAAGTAAATCAGGGGACTAGGCAGAGTATACCTCAGTAAAGATGGCAGAACTCGGTCACCTGACCTGGCTCTCAGTTAAGATGGCATTAACGCCATGTGACTTCAGTCAAAATGTCAGTAAGGTCACCCATGTAACAGAGTTAACACTAGGGAACCAGGCAGGGAATATCTCAGTAAAGATGGTGGAACTTGGTCACCTAAACTGACTCTTAGTTAAGATGGTGGCAAAGTCACCTGACCTCAGTTAAGATGGTGGTAAGATCAACTGACCTTAGTCAAAATGGCAGCGGTCACACGTTTGTATGGAAAAACCATGGTTTTTGAGCTGTGGGGATTTTATACTTAATAATAAGAGAGACCTAGAGTTGTGATTTGCCCTGTGGCTAAGCTGCCATGCCACAAACCACAGTAGGGAGCAAAAGTCTGTAATTGAAAACGGTTGCCTCATGGATCCGACCAATCTTGTTGGCAGCAGTAGTGGTGGCAGGGACAGTTTGAGGAAACTCCTTCCATTTGCTTATGTGCTGACAGTAGTTAGAAAGCTCCCGTAAAGGTGGAGTCAGAGGGACACGGGAGGAGTGAGGGTAGGAGCTGAAGAAGTAGGTCATTAAGACTTGGGGTTTTAAGGCCTCTAAAAGACATCCATCGCAGGAGGACAGACATGGGTGGCTTGCTACCCATAGCTGAAACTGTGAAAACCTGTGAAACAGTGACCCCACAAGGCCTACAAGGAGATGTCTCTTCCTTGATAGGCAGGGTGTATATTGGTACAAACACCACAGGACCTGTGGGAGAGCATCCCCTGTGGTGGGGTGCTATTACCTGACTGGATCGGTTGGGGCGACTCAGAAGCCAGAGGGGCCAGAGGCCACTCCGAACAGCATTTTCATGGTAGGAGTAGGGGGAAGAAGAAAAGAAAAAGAAAAAAAAAGAGAAAGAAGAATCTGAGGGGGACCAGCCCCAGGCCGTCCAAACACAATTTTATCTAAGGGAAGCAATCCAGAGATGAATGTCAGCAAAGGGCTCAACTGTAGCCTTTAAGACCATGGTTGGGGGCTGTCCCCCTGTTTTTAGGAACACCAGAAGATTTCTAGGAGCTGATTGGTCAGTTCCTTTGGTTTGGAGAAACGCTTAAGCTGACACAATGGGGAAACTCACCAATAGAATTTGGTGTTGTGTGGAGAAAACATGCTTAGGCATATGGAACATGTGGTTGTTGTGGGAAAAAATACTCGGTTTCAAATCCTGAGCCTGGGAGAGGAGCTCAGAGTGGGAGAGCCTCCCAAGTCTTATGGCACCAATGTAATGGGTTAAGGAAAATGCTGCAGGTTCCCCAGTGGCTGCAGCAGACAGCAGGACATGATATCATGCTGCAGGTCCTGGAGTGGGGGCAGGCAGTGGGCAGGGGATCTGAAGAGCAGTCAGGCAACCCAGGTAGGGATGGTGCAGTTCCCTGAGTGGCTGCAGCAGGTCATGAAGAGAGACAAACAGATGGGCATGCCACGAGACCATGCTGCAGGTCTCCAAAGGCGGCTGGTCCTGCCTGGGCAGGGAACCACATGGTAGGCGAGAGGCAGAGTCATGGATAGGTATGCCATGCAGAATGAGGTGAGATATTTATTTAGTGGGTTATAGTAGGGAAGGGGAGAGGAGTAAGAGGAGAAGGGGGAGAGCAGAGAGAAACAGAGAGAGACGGGGGAAGGGGAGAAGTGAGGAGAATGGAGAGAGGCAGAAGCTGCCTCTTTCGGGGAGAGAATGAAAGGAAGGGACTCAGGCTGGAAACCGAAGATCAGCTTGCCTCGGTGGATGGGGGAGGGAATAGGCATGGCTTCTCTCTTTGTTGTTGTTATTATTACTTGAGAAAATACCAATCTAAATTCCCACTCCCTCCCATCCTCCCAATCCCCTCCCCTTCCCCCTCCAGCCCTAAGGGAGTACCATCCACCCCACCCTGTGGAAAGTCCAAGATCCTCTCTACTACATCTAAGTTGAGCAAGGTTTACATCCAAAGAGAATAGGATTCCCATGAAGCCAGTATATGCAGTAGAGACAGATCCCAGTATCACTATCAGTGGCCCCTCAGTCTGCCCCAACTGTCAACCCCCTTCAAAGGAGCTTGGTTGTTCCCATGCTTGTTCACTCCCATAGCTTGTCTCTTAAAGGGACAGTGCCGATCAGTTCAGAGGTTTGAGGATAACTTGAGGGAATGGGATAGTTGAGACGGAGGAAGGACAGTGATGAGAGCAAGGAAAGGAATATCTTGACTGAGTGAGCCATTATAGGGTTAGCAGAAACCTGACTCTAGAGAAATTCTCAGGAATCCACAGGATGACCCCTGCTAAGACCCTAAGCAATTGAGGAGAGGGGGCCCTATCTTGACTTGCCTTGTAGTCAGACTGATGAATATCTTAAATATCACCATGGAACCTTCATCCAGCAACTGACGGAAACAGAGGCAGAGACCTGCATCACAGCTCTGGACTGAGCTCCCATAGTCCAGTTAAAGAGTGGAAGGGGTAATAATATGAGCAAAGAGATCAAGACCATGATGTGTTCACCCACTGAAACAGTCTACCTGAGCAAATGGGTGCTCACCAACTCCAGCCGGACTGGGAAGGAACAAGCGTAGGACCAAACTAGTCCCTCTGAATGTGGGTTACAGTTGCATGGCTGGGGTGGACTGAAGGGCCACTGGCAGTGGCACCAGGATTTATCTCTACTACATGTACTGGCTTTTTGGGAACTTATTCTCTTTGGATGGATACCTTGCTCAGCCTACATATAATAGGGAGGCCCTTGGACATTGCACAAGGCAATATGCCTTGCCCTCTTTGAAGAATAGATGGAGGGGGGGTGGGAAGGTGTGTTGAGGGAATTGGAGGAGGGGAGGGAGTGGGAACTTGAATTTTTTAATCCAATAAATTTTAAAAAAGCAAAATAAAATATGCAATAAAAAAGAATTAAATTTCCAAAAAAAAAAACCAGAAATGTTAGGTAGGAAGAACAGAGATAAGAAAGAATCACAGAGACACAGGATAGAAACGGGAGGGAAACTCAGTGAATACTGAATTTCAAGTTCTGAGTTCACCTGTGTTTATTTTTCATATACTTTTATACCCCAATACAAAAGGACAAAAGAAGGCAAAAGACTGCTTTAACATGACACAAAGGACAACCAGAACAGTTACTTGTTTCAATACTTGAGACATCAAGCCATTAATTCCTGAGTAAAGCATTTGATGTTTGGGCCAGTGAACACACTCTAGATCTGTAGGCAGTCACTCCCTAGGCCAAACCTCCTATTTTAAAAGAAAGAGCAGAAGTAGGCTTGAATTCTCTGACCTTCTGATCAGAGTAGAGCAAATCCACCTCTATGAGCCATCTTAATAGTCAAAACACCAAATAACCACACCCTGGGTCAGGTATCTTTTTTTGTAGCCACACCTGTTGACAACAACTTTGAAGGAACAAAAATAAGCTCAAACTCTCTGACCTTCCAAAAAGGTAAAATAGGGTTACGTTCAGGGCTTTGGCTCGAAATTGACACAGGCATCAAGAAGGTTTACTGGAGATACAGAAACAGGATTTTTGATAGTTAAAGAGCTAGACTTCAATAACACTAATGAGGTACATAAATCTGCTTTAAGGCTTTTTAGAAAGATATAATATCTCTGATTACATTCAGTTCTGTTTACATATTGGTCACTCGTGTACACAGGGACTGACTATAGCTGCTGCTTTACAGGGAAAGACAGTTAACAATCTTCTCTGCCAACAAAGCAATCAAAACCCAAAGATAATGAGGGCTGCAGGGCCCCCTGGAAGCTGCTTCGGGTGTGGTCTTAAGGGACATTAGGTCAGGCAATGTCCTGATAGGAGAGTAAGCCCAGGGAAAGGAAAGAACCGGGTATGTGCTGGAGGTGTAGGAGAGGAAAACATTGGACTAATGAGTGCAGATAAAGAGAGATGATCAAGGGAACTCCCTGTTGGGAAATGAGGAGAGGGGTCCACCTCAGGCCCCCAAAGAAATATATGGGGCAATCTAGCAGTCTGTTCCCCTATAAGAAAATCCATTCAGGACCTTTGCAGAGTAACCCCAGGCAGTGCAGGGCTCATACTCAGCTCTTCTGTCTATATAGTTTTAACTCCTAAAATGGTGAGCCAGGCTCTTCCCACTGGAGTTTATGGGCCTTTACCAGAAGGCAGTGTAGGATTATTACTATGGAGAAGTAGAACCACTGTGCAAGGGACTCTTGTTGCTCCTGGAGTCATTGATGCTGATTTTGAAAGAGAGATCAAGGTTATGACTCACTCACCTAATTGAGTTTCTGTGGTAAAACAGGCCAGAGGCTTGCACAATTAATTTTACTACTAAAGTGCAAACTAGAAATCAAGTTAAAAGAGGTAAAAGAGGAGAGGCTGGATTTAGTTTATCTGATGCCTATTGACTACAAGCCATAGGTCCACAGTGACCAGAACTCACTTTGTTTATAAATGAAAAAAGCTTTTCTGGTCTTCTGGATACTGGTATGGATATTTCTGTTATAACTGCCAGTCAATAGCTTTCAGGGTAGCCTAAAACAGAGTTGCAAGGAATTGGTCAAACTCAAAATCCTGAACAAAGTAGCAATGAGCTTTACTGGAGAGATGGAGAAGGTCCTAAAGAAATTTTTGGCCATACATTGTTCCTCATTTACCTGTAAATTTTTGGTGCTGAGACATTATGACCTGCTGGGGGTATATTTATATTCCTCCAACACAGCTATTGCTAATCAAGTTTCAGCAAGAGTTGTTGACCAATCAAGGTCTGGGTAAGGAGAATGATGGAAGGATCCATCCTATCATACCAGACCTCCCAGGGCTGGGTTATGGTATTTTTAGGAGAGGTCATTGAAAATCCTGTACTTCATGTAGACCCAATTATTTAAAAAAGTGACAAGCCTGTATGGGTAAATCAGTGGCCTCTAAGTGAAGAAAAATTATAAGCTACCTAGAAGTTAGTGCAGAAAACAGATGGATAATGGTCACATTGTGCCTGCCAATTCCCCTGGAATTCTATTTTTGTAATTTAAAAAATCAGAAAAATAGAGATTAATATAGGGTTTAAGAGAGGTTAACAGGACCATGCAGCCAATGGTGCTTTCCAGCCTGGGCTGCCTTCTCCTTTCGCTACACCAAAAGATACCTATAAGGTTATTTTAGATTTAAAGGACTGTTTTTTATATCATCCCTTTGGCACAATAAGATTGTCAAAAATTTGTATTTAGTATTTGCATCAGTTAATTTCAAAGAGCCAATAAAAAAGATATCAATAAAACATCTTCTATCAGGGTATGGCAAACAGTGCTATGTTGTGCCAAAAATTCATGGCTCAGGCTATATTAGAGATCAATTTCCACAAGTTTATATTATCCATTATATGGATGATATCTTGCTTGACCATAAAACTGAAGGAGTTTTAGTTGAGACATATGGACAGCTTCACCAGACAACGTGCAAAGTCACCCACCTTTCCAATATTTAGGTCATATGTTATATCCTAAAAAAATAAGCTCAGACTCTCTTACCTTCAGACAAAGTGGAATAGATTCATATTTTTTGGTCCCCACACCCCTGATCTTGGACTTTTACCAATGAGTGGTATGGGAGGTTCTTCTGTCTATGTATTGATTTTATTGGTTAATGAATAAAGAAAACTGGCTTAACCTATAGCATGGAAGGCGGAATGAGGAATTAGGAGACACCATGAAGCTGCCACCAGAGTCAGACATTCTGAAGCTTTGCTGGTAAGCCACTGCCATGTGGTGATACACAGATTAATGGAAATGGGTTAAATTAAGATATAAGATTTAGCCAATAAGAAGTTAAAGCTAATGGGCCAAGCAGCAATTTAATTAATACAGTTTCTGTGTGATTATTTTGGGTCTAAGCTGGCCAGGAGGCTGGGAAACAACAGGCTCTCTCTTCCTACAAATGAGAGCTATGACAAACTAAGTTTCTATTATTTAAGCCCCAAAGCCTGAGGTTCTTTGGTATGGCATCCTGCAAAATTAATACAGCAACCCCACCATGAGGCTTTGTAATTTACATACAACTGACAGAAGAGATATTCTTAGCAATTACTATAACACAATTTCTGCAGATTAAATAAAAAATTCAGTAGCTGTGTTGATTGCACACTTCTTTATGAGCCAGTAAAGTGAGGTAAGTCTTAGAATGGTAGCACAATTGGTGTGGAATTTCACCATTTACTTGTGGTTTCCACAACACAGGAAGTTAAGATTTCACTTTAGTACTGACCAGTCAGATCACACCTAGAAAATTTTCTTAATTCTAAGTTTCTCATCAATTCAGCAAGGTTTATACTAACCACATTTTTCAGATAAGGAGACCAAAAGAAGGTGAAAAGAGGCTTGTCTAAGGTCACAGATCTGGTAAATGCAGGGGTCAGTATTCAACCAAATTCCGCACAACTTCATATGATGGTTAATATTGATTCTACTTGACAGACCCTAGAATGACATAAGAAGAAAACTCTGGGTATGACTATATGGAGGGGGTTTCAGATTGAGTTAATTGTGATGGGAAGATACACTCTAACTGTGGGCACTGTCATTCAATGGGATAGAGTTTTAGGGAGAGGGAGAGAGAGAGAGAGAGAGAGAGAGAGAGAGAGAGAGAGAATGAGCTAAACACCAGAGCACTAGAAATGCCCCACCTCTTTCATGACTACAAATGTACTGCCATCTCGTGACAATGAATGCACTGCCATCAGCTGCCTCAAGCTCCTGCTGCCATGCCTTCCCTGTTATAATAGACTGTATCTTGTGGAACTGTAAGCCAAATTAATAGTAATAATAATAATAATAGCAGCAAATTCTTCTGTCCTTAAATTGATTTTTTTTCATGTGTTTTTGGCACAGTAATAAGAAAACTAATATACTTCACCAACTTTCACAACTGAAGTAGGGTAAGCAGACCAGGAAGGTGTTTGGCACTTAAGCCATCTGGGAACTGAATACTAGCAATCTGTTCAATCTGAGTAAAAAGAACAGAGGCACCATCAAAATACGTGTAAGAGATTCCTGGGATGATGATGGAATAAAGTTGAGTATACATACCATCTCTTCCCAGGCTCCTAATGCAATCACCTGGGCTCCATGGCTCTCTGGTTTCCCAATTCTCCAATGTTTTCCAAGGTATACATATTCTGGACTTCTCAGTTCATGGTGCAAAATTAAGCCTAAACTCTTTTATAAATCTCCACAGTGCAGACAGACAACTCAGCAACTGGGATGGGTTCACCCACAGGCAATGGCTATAAGACTGGGAATTGGGATTGTGTTTACCCTAGCAAACTCAGAAATCTGCCCACCTCTGCCTCTGAGTGCTGGAATTAAAGGTGTGTGCCACCACTCCCAGCTCTTGTATATATATTTACTTCCTTCATGCTGGGTCCTTCTGAATAACTTGTTACGGGAAACTCAAGTGGTAGACACTCATCTTTCTCCATTTACATTTGCATGTAGGTACTACTCATTTCTGATTGCTTAGGCTCAAGTGGGTTGTTAACTCAGTCTGCAAATCATTTGGGGTTTCTACAGTCAAATCTCCCCTTCTGAGCTGCAGTTATAGTATTGGAAGCTAGTATCTGCCTTGGGAAAGATCTCCTCACCACTTGACTTTCGACAGATGGCCCTGCCTTTTCTTTCACTAAGGAAATAGGGACCACAAAGAGGAAGAGTCTCATGTTCCTGCCACTGGCCCTGGACACCTTCAGGTATATGTACCCTCTTCCCCTGCTCTCACAAAACAGGTACCACTTCCTATAGAAGACTTTCCATTTCTTTCTTTCACTGTGCTTAGAAGCCTTACTCTATTCAAATTCTTCTATGTTCAGCCTCCCCCTTTTGTCTGTGTTCCAGTTACATAGTGTTTACAACTTCATATTTTTTAAAAAAAAAAAAATTAAATCCTTCTGGTCTGCAGATTTCTTCTCTATGCCAGCCAAGCTCTCTCTTCCCTGTCACAGTCTTGTCCACCTTGAGGTGACTCAGTTTTCCACTTCTATCCATACATAGTATCTGGGTCTCCTTATGCTCTTTAGTGAAACCCCTAAATGAGGTCACTAAAAACTTCCTATTGCTAATCCCAGGTATCGGTTGCTAACCTGTTTCATACTTAATTCTTGGCATCAAATAACTTGTTTTTGAGTCTTCTGTGGAAGTCATCCCTGTAGTTCCAGGCCTATGTTTTCTTTGCTGACAGCTTGCCTCTTCTTCATTTCAACTCCTCTTCTCTTGTTCTTCAATCCCAAATCTCCAAGAGTGTTCCTTTCTGGAGATCTTTCTTCTTATGGCATTCTCCAATCTTACCATAATAAACACTAGAAACAATGTAGCTTAAAATATATTTCTCACAGTTCTAGCAACTAGGAGTTCAGAATGCCAATATAAACTATAGTTCAACATTACTACGTTTGGTGAGTATTTTCTGTGACCTCTGTAATGGCTTGTCTAGGATGTGCTTGGAGTGACTTCCCTTATAATTGGTGGATTGATTGCATTAATGACCTCAATTCTTTACCTCTTCACTATATGCATACCCTTTGCTATATGACTTTATAGCTTCTTCCATCAAGTGTTAGAATACTTTTTTTCCTGGCCTTTGAAATTAAGCTCGGCCATGTGATGTGAATTAGGTAACTGGAAGTAGGAGATATAGTGCCAGTGTAGGCTTGAGGGGATGCTTAAGTGTTCCCTCTTGTATGGCTTTCATTTTTACAATAAATATGTGCTCATATTTGTCTACTGTTCCGAGAAGGAAGGTAAAATAATGTGTAGAACCCTTCCCAGCCAAGTCTGATCCAAATCACTGGGCTCTCAGTTTGATTCAGATGCCTAGGAAGAAACAGTTTAAAATAGTCATCTAATTCTTAACCACTCTACACACACCCCCAAGAAATTTTTGATGTTATTTCAATCCACTGATCTTTGGGTCTTTTCTCAACTAGTAATAATCAATTTGCATGCTCACCCAGATGAATTCAATTACCTGATTGATTTTTTTTTCTGATACAACAAATCTGTCTTTAGTCTCTCTCTCTCTCTCTCTCTCTCTCTCTCTCTCTCTCTCTCTCTTTCTCGCTTTTCCAAGACAGGGTTTTGCTATATTTTTTCACTATTTATTTTCTTATTTTATTTAACTGTTTCTTTTAAGATTTTTTTCTTTTGAAGAAACCAGTTTATTGGACTCTCCTAGCACTCTTTTTTTATTATTGATTTTTATTGAGCTCTATATTTTTCTCTGCTCCCCTCCCTTTCTCCCTCCTCCCCCTTCAGCCCTCCCCCAAGGTCCCCATGCTCCCAATTTACTCAGGAGATCTTGTCTTTTTCTACTTCCCATGCAGATTAGATCTATATATATCTCTCTTAGTGTTCTCATTGTTGTCCAAGTTCTCTGGGATTGTGGTTTGTAGGCTGGTTTTCTTTGCTTTATGATTAAAAACCACTTATGAGTGAGTACATGTGATAATTGTCTTTCTGTGTCTGGGTTTTAGACAGGGTTTCTATGTGTAGCTTTATAGCCTTTCCTGGAACTAGCTCTTGTAGACCAGACTGGCCTCGAACTCACAAAGATCTGCCTGCCTCTGCCTCCCAAGTGCTAGGATAAAAGGCATGTGCCACCACTGCCTAGGCCGTCTTCAGTCTCTTTTATTTCTTTTTTAATGTGTAGTGGTGTGCATATATGTATATGTACATATTACCATGTGTAGGGCTGCAGGAATGTGTAGAGGCCCAAGGATAACATTGAAAGTCTTCTTCCTCCACCTTCTCCTAACCTGTTGAGGTAGTTTCCCAGTTGAATCTAGAGCTCACAGATACCGACTAGTCTGTAGAAGGAACAGCAGGCTGCATCCGGCCACCCAGCTCCCGGCCGCCTGGCTAACTTATGACCCGAAATAACAACACTGCCTGGCCAATTACCTCTAGTCTCTTACTGGCTAACTCTCATATCTTGCTTTAACCCATATCTAATAATCTGTGTAGCACCACAAGGTTGTGTCTTACCAGGAAGATTCTAGTGTACGTCCATCTTGGGCTGGAGCTTCATCTTGTCTGTCCCAGAGAGGAGAGGCATTGCGATTGCCTCACTTCCTCCCAGCATTCTGTTCTGTCCACTACACCCACCTAAGAGTTGGCCTATCAAATGGGCCAAGGCAGTTTCTTTATTATCCAATGAAATCAACAGATTGACATATGACCTTCCCATATCACTAGTCTAACTGATCACCTTGCTCCAGGACTTCTCATTTTCCCTTTCCAAGCACTGGAATTATAAGTGGGCAGCCACACTTACTTGGTACTGTGGCATTTATATGAATGCTGGGGAGTCCAAACTACAGTCCTTATACTTGTCCAGCAAGCACTTTTTGGTCTTAGTCATCCTTCCATATCCATGTAATCTATTTTTAGTGAAACATAGTACCCTTCTACAACACAAAATTGATCACTCTATCATTTATTTACCTTCTTAAATTGTTCAAAGAACTTTTCTTATTTTGATTCATAACTCCTGCATAATCTAGCTCCTGCTTGTCTTGTTCTTCTGGCCAGCCTCATTTCTTGGTGTCACCTGTCTTTCTCTCCTGACTTTACAACGGAGTTGTTTGCTTGCTCTGGTTGAGCCATTCTCACTTTTATTCTCATTGCACAACTTTAAACATGTTGTTTTCCTTAACAGGGAGGCAACGTACTTTCTTCTGGCTCTTTTAACCAAGTATCAAAATCTTGGTGATTTTAAATCACAGAAATTATTGGTTCAGATTTCTAGACTCAAGGTGTAAGCAGGGCCTTGTTTGCTCTGAAACAAGCACTTGTCCTTCCTTCTTTCTACTTCCTAGAAATTGCTAGCAACCTTGGGTTTGCAGCAGCAGCACTTCAACTGTGCCCATTAGATGCAGTTCTTTTCTTGGGCTTTCCCAGCTATGTCTCGTAAGGACTTCTGGTGTGTTGGATGAAGATGACTTCTACCTCCAGTATGACCTAAACTTAGCTAATTACATCTATAACTCCATTAAGTTCATGTTCTGAGGTATTCGTGTTTAGGACATCAACCTATCTTGCGGGGAGACACAATTCAATTCAGAGCAACATTTACTTTTAATGGCCTGTTTCTGGCTGCTAATCCTAGTCACTTATCAGATGTCATTATTGCTACCAATTCTACTAGGAAGTCTTTCCTTATCTGTTGACCTGTTTAAATACAATACCATTCTATTGTATAAACAAGACATTACAGAAAAATTGCTTGATAAACTTTGATTCTGTAGCTATCAAATGAATGGGATTTTCCTTTGTTGTAAATGTAATTGTGATAAACCCACCAAAGAGCAATTTGTTGGTAAGGCCAGTCCTAAAAACATGCTAGACTGAAAGTTAAAACAATTCATGACTTCCTTTCAGTTTCTCATATTTATTTCTCTTTGAACATCAGTAATATTTGTTTTTTCATGTGCAATAGGAATTTTTTTGTTCCTTATCACTTACAAACTTAGGGCCATGTCATTAACTCCAAGTTTAGATATCACTGGTCCAGCCAATCTACAGGAATAAGATATTTTTTCTAGATATCTAGTTGGCACAATTGTGATTGGTGTTAAACTACTGACCAATTGGCCTACCACAGGGTTTTTGTGTTTCAGGCATACATTTAAGGGCATGCTGTCTCCTGAAATATGGGGTTTAATAAGCTATGATTTGAACCACATCTCAAATGAAATGTTACTCCTTACAAACTGATTATGTAATAGAGTAGCTTTTTCTACTCAATACTAAAAGTATTAATGAGACAAAAGCCTTCAGTCTTATCCACATACTAAGGGAATAATGCCTGATGATTTGCCAGGTGCCATACTGAGCTTGGAATCACTGTCCCAATAATGCTTTAAGTAAGAGTTTCTCTCCATTCCTTCTTGATGTATCGTCATAAACTATATAGAAGGAATGCATATGAGTACCATAGAGTCCAAGAAAATAAAGATTAAAATCCCATGATAAACCTTGCATCCACTAGGGACAGGAAATGTATCTTGTTTATCTTATTCTTCTTTTGCCTTCTGAAAAAAATAAAACATTCATGTATCATATGAAAATTTCAATGCATTACATGAAAATCATTTCCAACAGACCTTATTTTTATTGTAAACAAAGACTTGAGTTATTTGAAAGCAATGGGTAACAAAATGCTTTAAGTTGTTGAATATGAAACAAGTACATTGCAATTACACCAATTATGACACGGTGTATTTGCAGTATAATTTTTATGGTGCTGCAGACCGAACATAGGACATGCAAGAGCACTACCACTAAGCTGTATCACCAGTCTTTAGCATACTGCATATTAAAACAATTATGCATTATCCACTTATAGTATAAATTCTATGAAGAATAGGAGGATCATACTTGCCATATTCCTTTAATTTCCAAAATACCTAGTTTGGTCACACAATTGCATTTGTTGTACAAATTAATACATCCTTCTATCTATACCTTTTGCCTGTAACTTTATAACACTCATTATAAGTCACTGTCAAGGTGAATTGCTTTGGCTGATAAATTGTTAATGAATATGAAGTGAATTGAAAAGTTCTTGTGTGTTTTAAAAGACCCTTTAAAATAAATTCTCTTGACTAAAATGATGACTTAATTACTTTTTGTGTTTATTTTCATGATAGCCCCTTCCCTCACTTATTTAGTGCTACATTTGTTTTGGTTTTGAGCCAGAGTCTTCCACATAGTCTAAGATAGCCTAGAATTTTCTTTGTAGCTCAGGTTGGTCTTGAACTCACAATGCACCTGCTTCAGACTCTTGAGTACTGATTTAACAAACATATAATTCCCAAGATCTTTGGACTGCATTCTTTCTCAGAATTCCCTAGAACTTTTAAGAGTACAGGCCTTAACACTATGACTGTCTAGCCTTCTTTCATTCTTGCTAATTTCTTTTTTTTAATTAATTTATTTATTTAAGGATTTCTGCCTCCTCCCTGCCACCGCCTCTCATTTCCCCCCCTCCCCCGATCAAGTTCCCCTCCCTCATCAGCTCGAAGAGCAATCAGGGTTCCCTGACCTGTGGGAAGCCCAAGGACCGCCCACCTCCATCCAGGTCTAGTAAGGTGAGCATCCAAACTGCCTAGGCTCCCACAAAGCCAGTACATGCAGTAGGATCAAAAACCCAGTGCCATTGTTCTTGAGTTCTCAGTAGTCCTCATTGTCCGCTATGTTCAGCTAGTCCGGTTTTATCCCATGCTTTTTCAGACCCAGGCCAGCTGGCCTTGGTGAGTTCCCAATAGAACATCCCCATTGTCTCAGTGTGTGGGTGCACCCCTCACGGTCCTGAGTTCCTTGCTCGTGCTCCCTCTCCTTCTGCTCCTGATTTGGACCTTGAGATTTCTGTCCGGTGCTCCAATGTGGGTCTCTGTCTCTGTCTCATTTCATTGCCTGAGGAAAGTTAATATTCAGGAGGATGACTATATGTTTGTCTTTGGATTCACCTTCTTATTTAGCTTCTCTAGGATCACGAATTATAAGCTCAATGTCCTTTATTTATGGCTAGAAACCAAATATGAGTGAGTACATCCCATGCTCCTCTTTTTGGATCTGGCTTACCTCACTCAGGATAGTGTTTTCTATTCCCACCCATTTGTATGCAAAATTCAAGAAGTCCTTTTTTTTTTTACTGCTGAGTAATAGTCTAATATGTATTTATTTCATACTTTCTTCATCCATTCTTCCATTGAAGGGCATCTAGGATGTTTCCAGGTTCTGGCTATTACAAACAATGCTGCTATGAACATAGTTGAGCATATACTTTTGTTGTATGATAGGGCCTCTCTTGGGTATATTCCCAAGAGTGGTATTGCTGGGTCCAGGGGTAGGTTGATCCCGAATTTCCTGAGAAACCGAAACACTGCTTTCCAGAGTGGTTGCACAAGTTTGCATTCCCACCAGCAATGGGTGAGTGTACCCCTTCCTCCACAGCCTCTCCAGCAAAGGCTATCATTGGTGTTTTTTATTTTAGCCATTCTGACAGGTGTAAGATGGTATCTTAAAGTTGTCTTGATTTGCATTTCCCTGATCTCTAAGGAAGTTGAGCATGCCCTTAAGTGTCTTTTGGCCATTTGAACTTCTTCTGTTGAGAATTTTCTGTTCAGCTCAGTGCCCCATTTTATAATTGGGTTGATTAGCCTTTTACGGTCTATTTTCTTGAGTTCTTTATATATTTTGGAAATCAGACCTTTGTCAGTTGCGGGGTTGGTGAAGATCTTCTCCTAGTAAGTGGGTTGCCTTTTTGTCTTAGTGACAGTGTCCTTTGCTTTACAGAAGCTTCTTAGTCTCAGAAGGTCCCATTTATTCAATGAGGCCCTTAATGTCTGTGCTGCTGGGGTCATACGTAGGAAGTGTTCTCCTGTGCCCATGTGTTGTAGAGTACTTCCCACTTTCTCTTCTATCAGGTTCAGTGTGTTCGGACTGATATTGAGGTCTTATACAATAAAGGATTGTCTGGAGGCATTACCATCCCTGATTTCAAACACTATTACAGAGCTACAGTATTGAAAACAGCTTGGTATTGGCATAAAAACAGAGAAGTCGACCAATGGAATCGAATAGAAGACCCTGACTTTAACCCACAAACCTATGAACACCTGATTTTCGATAAAGGAGCTAAAAGTATACAATGGAAAAAAGAGAGCATCTTCAACAAATTGTGCTGGCAAAACTGGATGTCAATCTGTAGAAGAATGAAAATAGATCCATATCTATCACCATGCACAAAACTCTTGCTAATTTCTTAAGTGTCTCTCTTTTGCCTTTTTCAAGGTAATAAGTATGCTTTAGAAAAAAGTTTCTTATTTTTATTTTTCTTTTCACACATACCTTTTAGCAATTGTATTTTTAATCTTATATCTTTGGTCTTTTCTTACTCTTACACATTAAGTTTTTACGCAAAATCCACCTCATACTGGCTTTTAATAAAAGACAATTATTAAATTTCAGAAATTTTATGAGCAGAATATTAAATATGAATGTCCTTAAAATAAGTGATGGTGGGAATGTATATACCACAGAAACTGATAAATGTAGGGTGGTTTATACCTGTAATCCCAGAAATTTGAAAGTTATGGAAAGAGAATTGTCAAAAATTCATGGGTAGCCTGCGCTATATGAGTTCCAGACAATAAAGTGCAAAAATAAATAAATAAAGGGTCAGGAATGGTGGCAAATGTCTTTAATTCCAGTACTTGAGAGACAGAGACAGGTGGATCTTGGCTCTGTATGAGTTCAAGGCCAGTCAGGGCTAAATAATAGCGCCTCTCTTAAAAAAATAAATGAATCATCAACATCAACAAAACCTCAAAAATAAAGAAGGAAAAAATTGATAGTGCTACAAATCAAGAATGCATTGCATGCAGAGAAAGAGAGAGCTGTTAAATATGTATTATCACCAACTTGTCTTAGTCACTGTTCTATTGCTATGAGGAGACAACATGAACAAGGCAACATTCATAAATGAAAACATTTAATTGCAAACTTGCTTCTAGTTGTAGATGGTTAGTTCATGATCATCTTGACAAGAATACGACAGGCATGGTGCTGGAGCAGTAGCTGAGAGCTCTACATCCAGATCCACAGACTGCTAGCAGGAAGAATGGGGGGATGGCTAGGCCTAGCATGGGCTTTTGAAACCTCAAACCCACACACAGGGACACGTCTCCTTTAAAAGGCCTTATCTCTCCAACAGCAACATACTTCCTAATACTTCCCACACAGTTTCACTAACTGGGGACAAAGCATTCAAGTCTATGAGTCTATTGGAGCCATTCCCATATAAACCACCACATCCTACTCCCTGGCCCCCATAACTTTATAGCCATATAATAACGCAAAAAGCATTATGGACTAAAAGTCCAACTTCAAAAGTCTCCGTAGTCTTTCAGTTTATGCTTGAAAGGCCAAAGTCTCTTCTGAGACTCAAGACAATCTCTTAACTGTGAGGGCACAGCTTCCTTTAGTCCATTTAGCATCAGGCTTTTCTTTAAATTTCTAATCTCCTTGAGCATGAAACTTGGTTTCTGTTGAGGGAGGTCCTTCCGCTCCTCCAGCCTATAGCCGCTGAGATACCAGCCCATTGGGGTGTGGTCTCTCTCCCTTTAAAAAAGCGGCCACTTCCCTCTCCTCACTCTCTTCACTTTCTGCTCAGCCGGCGACTAGACTCCCTTCCTGGTTGTGCAAAGGGCTGTTGTCTGGGACGGTGATCTGTAAGTTTTTTCCCCTTTAAATAAATACCACCCTATCAATCATAATTCCAAACTGGTGTGGCATTGTTTGTGACTTACGCCTTCAGGCTTCAACATTATATTTCCTGGTGCTACTTTCCTCCTCAGATTGTAAATTTTGTGTTCCTTTTTGCTGGCTTATGCCTTTTCACTGTAGAGCTACATAAGAGTGAACACCAACAACCAGGTGACATAGTCAATTCTGGACTATTTTGAAAACTCCCCTGCCAATGACAGACATTAATACAAACCTCTTCAATTTAGCCTCAAGAAAATTGGGGGGGGGGTGAGAAGGAAAGAGAGCAGCAATTCTTTGCCAAAATATCACAGAAATGGCCTGTAGGCCACTTACTAATATTCTTCCCCTCGGAAACCCCTTAAACCAGGCTTTCATGGTCCAAATTGCATTCAGCACTACTGTCTTCTATGCTCCTATCAGGATGGCCATTAAGCCCTGATTAAAGCATTCAACCACATTTCTAGTACAAAGTCCCTAAGTCTTCCATCCATATTCTTCCAAAAAACAGTGTGGTCATCAATACCCTGGTCCTAGTCTTATCTGTCATTCTATTGCTGGGAGATGTCATGACCAAAGATTATGAATGAAAGCATTTAACTGGGGACTTGCCTACAGTTTTAGAGGGTTAGTCCATCATCACCACAGCAGGAAGCAGACAGTAATGACATTGGGGCAGTAGCTGAGAGCTATACAACATGACCTGCAGGCAGCAGGTAGAGAGGCACTGGGCCTTGTGTGGGCTTTTGAAACCTCAAAGCCCATCCCTAATGACACACCTCCTCCAACAAGACCATACCTATTTCAAATAGACCATAGCTCCTAATCCTTACCAAACAGTTGGGGGGGGGGGCGCTTGTTGGTTCCTGAGCACTTAGCCCCGAAATAATCATACAAAACTGTATTAATTAAATCATTGCTTGGCCCATTATCCCTAGCTTCTTATTGGCTAACTCTTACATATTAATTTAACCCATTCTATTAATCTGTGTATCGCTATGTGGCTGTTGCTTAGAGGCTAAAGTTTCCAGTATTTGTCTCTGGTAGCTCCATGGTGTCTCCCTGACTCCATCCTTCTTTCTCCCAGCATACAGTCTAGCTTTTCCTGCCTAGTTCTGTTCTGCCTTTGCCATAGGTTCAAAGCAGTTCTTTATTCATTAACTAATAGAAGGAATACATAGACAGAAGGACCTCCTACACCAACAGTTCTCACTAGGGACCAAGCATTCAAACACATTAACATTGGGAGCCATTCTCATTCAGACCACCACATTATTATCTATAGTTGTTGTATTTTATTACTTACTTCTCTCTTTTTCTATTAGAAGAGTCAATAGTGAGGAGCTGAAGGGAGGGAGAGTGAGTAGAGCACTAAAGAAAGTCAGGAAAGCAATGAGATCTCTGTAAATAGGAACTTCGATTTTTTATTTCTTTGTATCCTGTGGATATACACATTTCTAATTATTATTACTACATGCATATGCATGTGTATGTATACGTTTATAATAGAGAGATAAATGTGGCTCTAACCCCTCATCAAAGAAGTTTCTTTTGTAATAGATGGAGAATATTACAGATATATAATTTGTCAACATGCAAAGAATAAGTTACTGTGGTGTGCTCAACCCCAGCTGATATATCTTGCAACACAACCTCTGTATCTAAGGCTCAGAAGACATCAAGGAAGAGATGTTGCAAAAATTCTTAAGAGCCGATGAACCAGTACATATGCTCCTAGATACTGCCCTGTACATATAACAGGGAAAATGCAACCATGAAATCACAACAATATGGTTGTCTGATTATGGTTAGCATGATGGCAACCTCAGTTGGTATGCCAGTGTTTATGGGGGAAATTCCACAAGGTTGGACAGTGGCTAATGACAGAGGGAGACTCAGTCTCCACAAGGAATGAGATTTATGTTTCCTACCTACTCTTCTGAGTGGTTTTCTTTGGTTCCTAAACTTTTAAACAACTTCATATAAAAAGAGCCACTGCAATTATCCTTTGATCTAACAAGAAAGAGTGTGATAATGACTATATTTTCTTAATGCCTAGACTTCTAGAAGAAGACTGCCCTGATTTAGTTTCCGTGTGTGTGTGTGTGTGTGTGTGTGTGTGTGTGTGTGTTTAAGAAAATAGGTCTGTTTTCTTTTCTTGTAACAAAATCAAAAGAAACTACTTTTGGTGACAGGGTCTTTGTGAAAAACAAATAAGGTCTTTTTGTTTGCTAATCAAAGGAAAGTTCCATTATATAGACTCATTAATTTCACTTTGACTTTTAGAGATTGTCATTCAACTATAAATTTGTGTTGTTAGGCAATTATATAAAAACTTCATACTTTGCAAGTCAAATCCGTAAAACAAGGCTTAATTAGAAAAATCAAAATTGATTCAAATCATTAGATATTGTGAATTGTTAATATCTATATGATATGGGGATGTATAAATGTGTGTGCATGTTTCTCCATTTAACTCATAATTTTCAAAGTAGTAACTAAAATTAAACTTATTTATTAATTAAAAACACAACTTTAAACAATGACAATATAGAGCAAAACCTACAAAAATTAAGTAGTCAATAATCACTTCTATTGATACTTTTTCTTCGTGTACCTTCAAAGTATATTTAGCAATCTTTCATTTCATCTTAAAGGTATCATCCTAGCATTTCTTATAAGGTAGGTCTACTAGAACTTCGTTCTTTCAGTTTGTCCTATCTTTTAATGATTTTATTTCTCCATTTTAGATTTTGGGATTTTGAGACATGTTTTTATGGGACCCAGGCTGGCCTCAAACTCACTATGGGTGTACTATGAACATTTTTTTTCTTTCATCACCCTGCTTGGGGATTGTTGAGCTGAACAACTGCATGCTTATTACCAAATTTGGAGAGTCCTTTTTACTGTTTACACTATTTCTTCATATATTTTTCTTCTGTGTTCATTACTTTTTATTTTTTTAACTTTATTTTATCAGTATAAATCTGTATCACATGTGTGCCTAGTGCCCTAGGAGCCCAGAAGAAGGTATTAGGTCCCCTGCAACTAGAGTGGTAGATGGTTGTGAGTCATCATGTAAGTATTGGAAATCGAATCTGAGTCTTGTCAAAGAGGAACGAATGTTATGAACCTCTGAGGAATATCTCCAGCCCCCATCAGTTGCTTTTCTTGGTGTGATAAAAATATTTGACAAAACTGGCTTAAGGAAGAAACAGTTTAGGCGGACTCACACTTGAAACTGAAAGCCATCATGGCAGGAAAGTCATAGCGGAAGCACCTTGTGACAGCAGATCACATTGCAACTACAGTCAGGAAGCAGGAAACAATGCATGCTGATACTCAGCTCCCTTTGCCCTTTCTATGCAGTTTACAGCCTCAGCCCATGGAATGATACCACCCACAGTCAGACTTCAGCCTAATCCAGAAACTCCCTCCCAGGCATGTTCAGAGGTTCATTTCCTAGGTGATTCTAGATTCTAGCAAATTAACAATGGTCCTCTCCTCATTGCTTCTGTATTTCTCACTTTGTGTGCATTATGGTTTATGGTGTACTACAAACTCTTCATTTTCTTTCTTTTTTTCTCACTGTGCCTCAAAGTAAATACTTTGATTAAACATGTATTTTAGATCACTGGTTGTGTTTTCTGCTTTCCTCAAATCTTCTAGTACATCTTTACTTCAATTAATAGATTTATTGAACCCAAAATTTCTATTTTGTAATAATTTCTGTTTCTTAATTGATACTCTATATTTGTTGAAACATTAGTTTTGTGATTGTTATATTTTCCTTTAATTTTTGGTTTATGCTTTCCTTTAATTCTATGAGAATGTTTTAATACTGTTAAGTCAAATATCTGTGATTTCTTGGGGACTTTTTTGTTAATTTGTTTTTTTTTTCCTGTGAATGGGCAATAGTTTATTTTATCTTTTATGTTTTGTAATTGTCTGTATTAAACTAGATTTTTTAAAATTATTTTATTTTTTTATTAAAAATTTCTGCCTCCTCCCCACCTCCCTTTTCCCTCCCCCTTCCCCCACTCCCCATGATCCCCTCCCCTCCCCCTCCCTCTCCAGTCCGAAGAGCAGTCAGGGTTCCCTGCCCTGTGGGCAGTCCAAGGTCCTCCCCCCTCCATCCAAAACTAGATATTTTTAATACTGTCATGCAGTTACTCAGTTTCTCTCCCCTCTGCAAAAAATTGTGTTTTCCTACTTACTGTCAATAATATTTTTACTAACTTACAAAGCTATTTTGTAAAAGCCATATTCCTTTTTATTATCAAATTCATTTATTTTTCATCTTGACCAATGATTCCCCTCCCTCTTCTCCTCCCAATCCCTCCACTGCACCTCTTCCCCCAGTCCACTCCTCTGTTTCTGTTCAGAAAGAAGCAGGCCTCCCATAGGTGTCAACAAAGCATGTCATATCAAGTTGAAATAGTACTAAGTTCCCCCTCACACACCTCCTTGTATTACAGCTGGGCAAGGTGACCAATTATGAGCAATAGGTCTTGTCCATTGATGCTGTGTGTGCTCTATTTTCATATAGCTGAGAAGTTATCTGGTCATTTGACAGAAATATTCTTAAATGCCTGGTGTCATATGTTTTAAAAAAAAAGAAGAATGTAAAAGAGAAAAAATAAATAAGAGACAGGACAGGACAGAAAGGGAAGGATGGGATGGGAAGGAAAGTGAAGGGAAAGGAAAAGAAAGGAAAACATTTTCTAGGTCCTTGAAGATTGGCTCTGAATCCAGGCAGGGCACTCCTTCAACCCTCAGCTAGGTGATTCCAAATTTGACGCTACCTTTGTTCTGGTTAAGGCGATAGCTTCAATTTCTTCTGTTCCTGACCCAGATGCAGTCTTGGTTCTTCTGCTTCAGATGAGATATGGTGGTAGAGGAAGCAGTAAAGTGTTAGTTAGAATAAGTAAAGAAGCAAGAATATATATGTGTGTGTGTGTGTGTGTGTGTGTATACGCATACATACATACATACATACATACATATGAAATTAATAGGCTGAACCTAGCAGAAAAGCCTTGACCCTAACAGACATGGGGCTTATATTTCTTTTCTTGTGTTATTCCCTCCTTTTTGCCCTCCTACAGGGTGACTACTTCCAGAAAAAGGGCATACATTTCTCAGAAGAATTTTTTTTACCAAAAATTCAATCTAAGTAGATATATAAGTTTCAATAATGTGCATAAGCATTTAAGTAAAATACAAAACCACTCAGGAAAAGGTTAGCAACATTCTTTTATGTTTTTCTGTTATGGAAGTTGCTGAAGCTGGTGTGAGTTGTTCACTGAGCAAAGAATGGCCCAACACCACCTATTATTGTTTTTATATCCTTTTCCTGGAGCCCTGGAATTACCACCATGACATATTGTTCTGTATGTCCTGTTTTAGGGGGTCCTTTGACTGATCCTTTCCAGAGCTTGCCTCCTACCTAACATCATTTTTCTGCTTAATCTGGGCCTAGACATCAGTCTGAGGTGAGCTGTTGTGATCTTAGGTCTTTCCTGGACATGAATCCAGTCCCAGACTTACGTGGGGCTTTCTAGATGTTTCTCCTCCACCTAGCTATTAGCTTTGGCTGTCTTAATAAAGTTACATAGACTGGATGACTTCAAAACCTAAAGTTTGGAACTCACAGTGATGAGTTCTGTGAGTTCTAGATCAGAGGACTCTCAGCATTGGTGTCTTTCTTCTTGGTTAGGGATACTACACGGCCAGATGCTATGTACTCACTTAAGCTTTTGACATGCAAGTGGAGACTTTTCTCAGGGTTTCTTCCTCTGTGTATCAGGGAACCAGAGGTTGAACTAGGATTCTACACTGTACAACCTTTCTAGTGCTTCAAAACTAAACACTAAAAAGCTTATCAAGAAGCATAATTCTGCCGGGTGGGCCAGATGACTGAGCAACAACTATTCAGGAAGAACAACACTGGTGTACTTAAAAAACAGTTCTAACAATATCTTTGCTGTGTAAATCTCCCATCTGCCCAAGCGCTCAGATTTCCAGTCCCCTGTCTCTGTTTAAATTGTTCCAAGTGTAGCTGGGACCCGAAAGAAATTTAAGGAAGACAGTGTGTGTGTGTGTGTGTGTGTGTGTGTGTGTGTGTGTGTGTGTTAAATTCATAAGCCCAAGGAGTTTATAAGCTAGGGACATCTACTCAAGGTTGACTGTTATTTGAGAATTAACTTCAGGAAATAGCTTTTCCTTCCGCTGTAAATGTGCAGAATGATTATTATTTCTATTACACTATAAACACCTACAGAGACTGTCTCAGATAAAAACCATCTTTTCCAGGTATGGTATCCCGTTTTGGGAATCTCAGCACTCCGAAGGCTGAAACAAAAGAAGCACTGTGAGTTTCAGCCTTGCTTGGCTATACTCACAAGACTTGGCCTCAAACCAAACCAAACCAAACCAAACCAAACAACTGAAATCCCTCCGGTTACTGGGAGTCACTGCAGTTTCAGATCTCCCCGCAGGATTGCTGAGTGTTGCTGCATGATAATTCATTTTCTTCGGTGGCACACTCATATTTTCTCATCTTTTCTTTCCTTCTTTACACATTTACCTGCTAGAAATCTCCCTAATAATGTTACATACTAATCTCTACCTTAGCGACTGCTTCCTAGGAACTCTGCTCTCTAAGAATACCTGGGATACCTAAATGTGTAGGCAGAAAAGATCCAAGAATTCAAACATTGTCAGCATATCTCTTTTCAAATCTCCTCATCCCTTCTTTGTTACTAAGTCAGATTTTATTTTTGTTGATATAATTTTCTGTATATGCCTTCTAGGTTTCTAAGTTTAAAAAATTTAAATTCTTTTGAGAATTTCACACAAGTACTGTATTTACATCATTTCCACCTTTTTCCCCACTCTTTCCCCAACTCCTTCTATGCCCACTCCTTCTCAGATACATGGACCTCTCATTCTATAATTGTTATTGTTACATATATACATGTATTATAGAAAACCTGCTGAGTCCATTTAGAGTTGCTTGCATGAATGTGTGTTTGAGGTTGACAACTTGGGATTGGATAATCTATCAAGGTGCTTAACCCCTGAAAAAAAGTAATTTTTCCCCTCCCTCTGCAGCCACCGATTGTTTACAGCACTTCATCTAGGGGCAGGGCCTTGTGAGATTTCCCCCATTAACAATGGTACACCGATTGGTACTATCCTTATGAGAGTCTTATTTTGGCAACCATATTGTTGAGATTTTATGGGTACAACATCCTTGTCAAGGCACTATCTAGCAGCAGCAGGCATCCCAGTCTTGTTTCTTGCAATCTTTGTGCCCCTTCTTCCTCTATGTTTCCTGAGTTTTAAGTGTAGAGGTTGCATGGTAGATATAATCATTGGGACTCACCTTTGACAGTAAGGTTTTGTCAACTCAATAGAAACTGGAGTCATCTGGGTAGAGGGAACCTCAATTGAGGGATTGCTTCCATCAGACTGGCCTGTGACTTGTCTGTGAGACATTTTCTTGACGAATGGCTGATGAACGAGGGTTCAGACTACTCTGAGTGGTGACACCCCTGGGTAGGTGGTTGTATAAGAAAGCAGGTTTAGTAAGCAATGAGGAGCAAGCCAGTAAGCAGCATTCCTTCATGGTCTCTATTTCAGTTCCTGCCTCCAGATTCTTGAAGTTCTGGTGCTGACTTTTTCAGTGATGGCATGGGGCCTGGGAGTTGTAAGATACAATAAACCTATGTTGCTTTTGGTCCTAGTGTTTCTCACAGGAACAGAAAGCAAACAAAACAGTATCCCACAGTCCCTTATTCTCTAAGCTTTGACCAGTTGTGGATCTCCATAGTAGCCATTGCTGCAAAAAGAAGTTTCTTTGGTGAGGGACGAGATAAACTTCTTTGGTGTGGGTATAAGGGTAAATGATTCGAATACAGTTATAAATTGTACTGGGTCAGGAAAATGGCAGTATTAGGTTCTCCTCTAAGGTCTGTGACTGCCCCAGTCACTAGCAGTTGCCTAGGTTCGTTGTACCAGGCATGAATTCCCTCCTAGTGAGTGTGCCTTTAGTCCATTTAGACAGCTATTGGCTACCCCAAAGATTAAAGTGCCACAATTGCCTGGCCAGTCATTGTTGTGGTTTGTAGGTTTTACATCTGGGTAGGACTCATGACTGCTTTTCTCCCTGGATAGCTTCACAGTACCTTCTGATCTGTGAGAGCTGGTCCTCAGGGAGGAGGCTTCCCAGTCACTTCTAACTCTATTCCTTCATGTCTGGGTAGAATTCTTATCCAGACTTATGAGCACATGATAGTAGAGACAGACTGTGGTCACGCAAGGCATACATCACTGACAAACAGGAAGAGAAAAACGTTTTAATTTTGTTCCTCTAGAGGATGCAAAAACAATGGTTGGTCTTGTTTATATCAAGAGCCCACACCTAGAACAATCAATGTGTCCAAGGGGACTTCTTGGTAGTAAACCTTAGGCAAAGAATATGGGACCACATCATCCATACTTTCAGATTTAGCTAAACATGACAATTCTGGAAAGCCTAGCAAACCCAAGCTAGCTACAAAAGAAGGGAAGCACACTTTCATCAGGACTAAGAACAAAATTCGTCAGAACATTTGATGTAGGTACATATCTCCCTTTCTATAGCAATTTTCTTTCTTGAATTTGGGGAAAATATAATTTGCAGATTGAGCTATCAAGGCAGAAAACAGAATCACATTCAAGAAGTGAAATCGGGGAATATTCTGAAACTTGGGGCTGCCTCTCTCCTCTGTCTCAAGGGCTTGTGAGTTCATGCTTAAGTTTTCCATAGTCTCACTGAATGTCAACAGCTCAAGAGACAGTGGCAGCTGAAGGGACTGCGACAAGATGTGCCCTTAGCTAATACCCATTAGCTAATACAGAGGTCTGAGTGTTTTCCCTCTCTGTGTGTAATCAGTACTACGCAGCTAATCCCATTGCTCCTTTATCACCCTTTCCACCTGTGTTTCCAAGGGCAGTGCACACTGCAGTTTTCTTAAAGTCTTCTCAAAAGGGTCATTCGTTTCCATGGAAGAAAGGTTTTACTTTTCATTGCAAGTGATCTTCGCCAGCTGTGAAACTGATTGAGGCCCTTAAGACTCGTGAAGATGCTACAGACTGTCGTGATTACTTTCATGAGGGGGAAAATCAACAGAAGGGAATGGTTGCTTATCTGTGGCAAAAATGCTTCCTTCTTTGAATCTTCTTCTGAACTTGTAGGGGGAAGGAAAAGGAGGGGGAAATAGCCAAGTAGCATGTTTATAAGAAATAGAAAATATTGATCCTTAGCATGTGAATGTTCATGGCACGCTCACTTTTTCTGCAGTAGGGCACAGGCATCAGAAAGCACATGATAAAACAGTGGGGGAAATGTAAAAATTTAGAACAGGAAAGATGAACCATTATGCAGGGAAAGAGAAAAGAGGGGAAAGTAACAGAAGAGGAGACCTTGTTGAATTTTTAATAGCTTGAAGGACTGGGAGTCATCCTTATGAAGAAATCTGAGAGTGAAGAAGAGAAAGAGAATTTGTGTTTACGGTGTTTTATTGTTCTTTAGGCATATAAGATTAACTTCTTTAGTTACATGAATAAGTACTCAAACTAAATTACTTTGTTTCAAAATCCAATTAAAAAACAGAAACCACAATATTTCAACAGAGGGAGTTTCACACCAGAAAAGTGTTGCATGGGTGATGGAAAAGTGGAGAATCCCAAAAGGGACAAGGGGCAACATAAAAAAGAACAACTACAGGAAGTGGTTACCTCTCAGTTAGAGGAACTGGGAGGAGGTTGTCTAATCTCTCACCCCCGCACAACAGCGGGGGCCATCTGGCAACACGGAGCCCTACAATACTACTGACTAGCAGGTGTTCATGACATTGAAGGGAGGGCAGACTAGGGGAAGCTGGAGGCCCAGTAACAATTCACCAACCTGGTGAATGTCCCTTGAAGCAAAATTCTGCGGTGAGAACCATTGTGGCTTCTCCTCTATTCCAGTTTAGCTAAACCAACCGGAAACCATCAATCTAAGGCTGACAAATGTAGTTCTCTGTGAAATCCAGCAGTTCTTGGAGAGGGTGGGCAAACAGATCATCATATAGCTTGTCAATGTTCTGATTTCCTAACCAGTCTTTGAATTTATCTATTTTGGGAATGAACCCAGGAGGTCATTTTGCCTTTATGTGTGTTATACATGTTCTGATTACCATGGAGAATGTCACAATACCTTTCTTTAAATATCATGCAGTGGGAAAAACATGCTGCTTTGCTAATTGCCACAATCCCAGAGGTTGTGTTCTGTAGACAGCAAGTGAGAGAGTGTGTAGCTCGGTTCTTGTGCTCTTGAGTCGTCTTCCAGCGCTTCAGTTTGTTTCTTCGGCTTCGCTATGAGCTGTGCAGTCACCTTGTACTTTGATCACGTGGTCAGGGTACCATCCTAATCTGCTTCATGTCTGGAAGGCAGAAGAGTGGCCGGATGTAGTTGTGCTACACCTAGCTTTAGCATCTACCATACACTGACACACCTTTGATCTATGTCTACCAACTTAGCATAAAATGTCTGCCTGGAAACATGTTTGCCACCTAAATATTTTGGTACTTTTACTACAGTTTCCTTTCCTGTGTGGAGTGACTTAAGGTGGCACTGACAAATTTAAACTTTTTTTTTTCTGGTACCTTACTTTACAGGTAACATCAGTTGTATGGACTTCAAACGACCGCCTGCATTATTCCTTGGCACTGTAACTGGGTTTAAATAAGTTCACTGCTCTTGGTCTTGATTTTCTCATCTGTAAATGTAATCACAAATTAGAACCTACTTATAGGGATTGAGTTATGAGAATCAACTGAGTCGATGTATATGTGGGCACAAGTATTTTTCTGTGTATGCATACATATGTATTAATATGTATGTTTCAAGTCACAAATATATGTACACAATATAGGCCTATATCTACTTTATGATAGAAAACTGAAACATGGTTAGCACTCTATAAGCATCATCTATCACTCTTTTTACTTTACCCAGCGAGGATAAATACTGCTATAAGAGTTTGTCAGACAATGGCACTGAGTTTTGATTCTACTGCATGGACTAGTCTTGTAGGAACCTAGTCTGTTTGGATGCTCACCTTCCTAGACCTGGATGGAGGGGGGAGGAGCTTGGACTTCACACAGGGCAGGGAACCCTGATTGCTCCCTAAAGAGGGAGGGGGAGAGGGACTGGGGGGAGTGGGAGGGAAATGGGAGAAGAGGAGGTGGAAATTTTTAATATATAAATTAAAAAAAGGAGAAGAAAAAATAATGCTTGAAGAAAGTCATTTTTAAATTTATATATCTTTTTCATTTACATGAAAAATATTCTAGTTCCAATAATTATATCTTTTGCAAATCAACTGAAGAATTATAATGTTGTATAATCCATTTTTGTACAATCTCATTTCTGTTCAGTTTATTATTTAAACTGGAAAATATTGAAATTTTTATTCCCCTAAAATAAAACTACTCTTCTCAAAATAAAAAAAGTTTGTCAAAAGATGTCACATGTGTTCGGTATGTTTTACCCAGCACATGCACGTTTTATCCACGGTTAGGCAGATACCTTGAAAATTACAAGTAGAAAACTAGTTAGTTTAAAAAAAACATAGGTCACTGTGTATAATATATTCGTAAACTGCACAAAATCTGATAAATGATAAAGCAAATTTTAAAACTTGACAAATATAGTCTCTCAGTTGTAGCAATTGTTTTCATTTTCCAATGCATTTACTTGTGATTGAATCACAAGATCTATTTTTCTTTTTGTAGTTTTTATGTGGTTTAAAGATTTAAATTTGTTATGGAAACAGGCTTTCAGTTGACCAATGATTAGCTAATTTCTGATAATAGCAAAGGAAACATATTGCCCCAATGCTGTTTTCATTTCCTCATGCAAAGAAGAAGCACAGTAGAGAAGAAAGGCAGACCCAGCACATTCACCCTTTGCTGCCATGGGGAACTGGGCTGTGAATGAGGGACTCTCCATTTTTGTCATTGTAAGTACCAACAAGAGATAAATTATAATTCTTTAATGTGTTGGGGTTCTCTCGGGAGCTAACATAGAGCAATGGGTTTTCTTACTGTTGTTTGCTTAAGAAATTTACTTACACTGTGAACAAGCATCAATTTGTAAGTAGATTGAGTTAATTCTCCCATTCCAAACTTCTTAATTAAAACTATGCACCAACAACTCTCATTTCTCCCAGTTTGTTTCTGAGTTACTAAGACTGTGGAATTAGCCAGCATTTAACAGAGAGAATAGAAGATCATACTGAAGATCTCTGAGATATTTTTCTTAGTTACTTGGAGGTAAATTTATCTACTTTTTATGTTACCTACTTAAAATGCTCAATTAAAACCTTACTGTTTTCTGAATAATATTTATTCTTAAAGATTTCATGAATGGGAAAGGGACCTTTACTTCAGTAATAGAACCAAAACAACCAAAGTTCTCAAATTTCTTTTTAAAATAAGCACATTTTTCCCTAAGAGGTCTGAACTGTAGTCACTTGTGAATTTTGCAACAAGTTGAGATGAAAGAATTGAAATAAATTATTTAGACTCATCTATATGTGGTATGTATGTTATATGTATTTATGTGCATATAAAGTATGTATATAATATTGAATTATATATGAACTATTAATCTATCTTGAGAAACAATTTTGGAAATAAGGCTGTGGCTAATTTTCAATTACACATTGATTTCTGGTTTATACTTTTAAGTTAGTGTTCTCAGCAAATCAATTATGGATGAATTGAATTAGAAGAAATGTGGTATCTATTCTTGCCAAATAGCTAATGAAGCATGATATCAAAATCACTTATGAATGGAAGTTTTGTAAAAATTCACCACGTAATACATGGAGTGTTTGAGTTCTAGAGATGTAAATAAAATGAATAAAATTAAAACAACAAATATTTGATTGAAAGTTAGTTCATGCCAAACCAATATTCCAATGCAACATAGAAACATCAGGATTTAAAACTGGAGTCCTGACTCCTTATTGCCATTTTAAGAGCAGATTATTCACTTAAGAAACAAGTTGAAATAGAATTTTCATTCTAATTACAGTTTCCCCAGGAAGTAATCTTTTAAGTTGTGTATGCATATATTTGAAAATAAAGACATGGTTTAGAAATTTAGAGTTGGGGAGAGTGACAGGGCAAGAGAGGAAGTTTCTGTAGCACCTTCTGTGTAAAGAGAGACTGTTATGAAACATTTATGGGTATTTAATAGCTAGTATTAATAATAGCTAGTAATTTCATATTGAAAGAAAATCACATTGGAGCTGAAGGTAGAAGACTGGGCAGTATCAGCCCTTGATAAGGTTGTTGCTAGCATCAAATGCCAACTTAAAATCTAAAAAGTTTATTGTTTAAATTCCATGACCTTGACTCCTTTGCTCATGTTCAATATGCCCTCCTTTAAAAATGAAGGAAAACTTACCAAATAGAATGGTAAGCTGTATGTGCTGCAAGTAGGTGACGGGCATCTGGGAGAGGACAGTTCAATTTCCTACAGGTCGAGCGAGGGTCAGCAACAATACATGTTCCATGTGTCCTCCCTTTACTTGTCAACCATTGTTACCTCTCTGATCTTAAGATGAAAAGAGACAAGGCAGGCTGATACTAACTTCGCATGCTGACCAAGTAGTGAAGCAATCATGCAAAACAACAAAGGCAGATCAAGCCAGTGTGACTGAAGAGTTGGGTGGCGCGGGGATAGGAAAGAGCTGCCTTGAAGCTGATTGTGCTCAGCTTTATGACCCCCTTTGTCAAAGTCTGAACGTGGGGGAAGTCCTGTCCTTCATTTGACTCCACTATTATAGGGAATCTACTTATTTAGGCTTATAAACCTCATCCAACTTTTTCTGTTTGTGCAGCTGGTGTGGTTGGGGTTGAATGTCTTCCTCTTTGTCAACTACTACAAGGTTTATGATGATGGACCTAAGTACTATTATACTCGAAAACTCCTCGGGGTAAGTGAACTTCCACCTCATGCAATATCAGCCAGCTCACACTTCTAGGCAGATGTGCTCGTATTTATTTATTCCTTTTAAGATTTAGAATGAATATTCTGACCAACCAAGACAACATCACCAGCTTTACTCTCCAGTTGCAAATTCTTTAGCAAGAATCACTTAAGGCCTGACAGTGTAACAAAGTGAAGTGTGGTAGAGGGTCCTACCTGCATCCCTCTCTACCAATATGTGCCAAGCTTAACATAGGAATCTCTAGAATGGAAAGCCTACTGGGAGCCACTCATACAGGTTTGACACTGGTTTGACAATTGAAATTTTCTATATTTTTTCTAAGTTAAATATCATATCATATTTTTGGCATGGAGAAGTCCTCCTCCTAATGACATGTGAAATGATCTTGAAAAAATCGACTTCAAGCGATTATCTGGAGACTTGCAGGAACTTGTTTGTGTACTACATCACTTCAGTAGGCCAGCCGAGCAGAGGTCCTTAAATTTCCTTGAGTCCCTAAGCAATCTGTTTCCTTGAACTGTCAGGTCTCTTCATCACAAATGAAAATAATTAGAACTACAGCCACTCCCAGAGCACATCATTTGTTATATAATGCTGAAAATATTACTTACATTAATAATGTTATAATCATATGTGTAAGTATTGCCAAACAATCATTTCACATTATTAAAATTGTCTCTACTGTATTCATGCTGATCTGTTCTTGTATCATAGGCAACTTCTTTAGACATTGCTAAACCAGTTTCGCCCAAGTATTACACCATACCAGCTTAAGTTACTGTTAAGGTCTAAATGCAAAGGGGACTTTGTTTAAAATCAAAGATCTAGTTTTGATACTGACCTCTTGTTAATGGTATACATGCTCAAAGATTTAGGAGGAAGTAAACTGATGCATGCAACTTACTTTAAAATGTATCAACTATATGGGAGGGGTGTCAAGGGATAGGAGTTCCTGCTGCACAAGCATGAGGCCAAGAGTTCAGTTCCCCAGTTCCCATGTAAAAAGTCAAGTGTGGCCACAGGCACCTATAACGCCACCACTGGAAGGGCAAGGGAGTAGTAGAGATAGTAGGATCCCTAGAGCTTGCTGAACACCAGACTAGACAAAAGACAGTGAGATCCTGGTTCAAGCTGAGACCTTGTCTCACAGGAATAAAGCAGAGCACCATAGAAATACAGGAGGACACCTGATACTCTCCTCTGATGGAGGAAGGGGTGTAAAGCTAGGTAGATGATAAAGCACACACACGAAAATTTAAAAAGTTTAGTCCGGCGGGTGGATAAAAAAAAAACTCAAAGTAAATTTCTTTCCACTTCTCTTCAGGTTTGAAACTTTAAAATGTTCAGTTGGAGTAAACAGGCAGATTCAGGTTAAAGTAAAGCATATCAGTGGACCCCAAGAAAACTCCTCCGCTGTGAAGGGAATTCCATTCCAGATGTCTTAAGGGAGCTTTTTGGGGTTCCATGATGGGACCCCAGGGAAGAGGAGAATGGGTATTCTGCTCACCAAAGTCTCTCTGCTCGCAATCCTCTCTCTTCTAGTCAGCACTGGCTCTGGCCAGGGCACCTGCAGCCTTCCTGAATTTCAACTGCATGCTGATCCTGTTACCAGTGTGTCGAAATCTGCTCTCCTTCCTCAGGGGTTCCAGCGCGGTAAGAGCAAGCTTTCTACTGAGTGCCTCAAATTCTCAATCCATCATGCCAAATGCTCTTTCTAAGGCAGAACAAAGTAATGCTTTGTGAAGCTTATCTTGTGTAGAATATTCATGAGCTGCACCATGTCCTATGCTGTAATATATATCATATATCTACACACACACACACACACACACACACACACACACACACACATATATATATATCCCTGGAATAGTCATTTAATTTGAAAAATTTAAGAAGCAGCTAAACAAACTATACATCAACAACAGTACTGTAGTAAACATTCATGTGTTAAGAGTATATGAGCCAGACATGTGATATTTAGGAACTAATTGTTCAAGACTATTTTTAAAATTTTATCATAAAAAACACATTTTCTGTGGAACATCTCAAGCAAATTAAATCAATGCACAGAAAAACCCACTATATGAAAATAGGAGGAGAAATAGTTGGTTCCTAGGGTGCCACATGTCTATAATTCCAGCAATGAGGAGCCTGAGACAGACAGTTCTTAAGTTTGAGCCTATTCCAGGCTACATAGGGAGCTCTAGGCCAGCCTCAGCTACACAGTGAAATTAAAAAAAAATAAAACAAAAATAAAGAAAAGCAAAATAAACATTTATAGTCCCATGGGATTGGAAGTTTCGGGGCTTTCTACATGCCCAGAGCCCCCTTTGCCTTTACATTAATGTTTCAATGAGCACCTTGAGATATATATATATATATATATATATATATATATATATATATATATATACTGGTAACATTATATGAAGATAAAAATTAAATCATTGATATTTTTAAATTTAATACATGTTCAAATAACATTGTACAGAACAAAATATGGTAGATCCCATATAAAACATTAAAATAAAGAGCCATAGAGGATCAGATATGACAGATCAAATAAGACAGAAATGACATCAGATGGGGCAGGGAATGCCAGGAAGGTTGCAGAGGAAAAGTAGCCTGAGTAGTGAGGATAAATCAACGTTTAGAATTTGTTAATGAAACAGAAAAGTGTTCTATGTGGGCAAGAGATAGCATGGGCAAAAGCACAGAACATGGTGAGACATCTTATTATCAAAAAATGAGAAATACTATAATACTTTCTGTATCACCCTTTATTGTGTTCTATTTAAATGTGGTTTGTTGGGCAGAGGGTGCAGCTCACTGGTACAGTGATTGCCAACCATGCATGAGGCTATGGCAACAATCATCAGTACCAAAAGAAACACAAAGGATAATATTTACCCAATGTATGAGTTGATGGCTAGATTGTTTTCCTTCTGTGAACGTTTGTGTACTTGGAGAATGAAGATGAATACAGTCAGGTTCTGTCTGGCTTGGGAGAAAGAGAGGTAGTGTATTCTTCCCATAGGAAGAAATATAGAACAGTGCACAGAATTGGGCAGGTTGAACATGTCAAGTCAAGGACAGGCAGCATCCTGAGCTTGATTTGATTTGGGTATATTTTCATGTAACTGCCTTTAAAATCTAATTATCAGCAAGACATTGCTTCACTTTGGATTTTTTTTCTATTCCTGGCCACACTGAAAACAATTCCTGAGAAGTTTTAGGTGTTAGTGCCCTCCTGGGACCTTGAGTTTTGATGAACAGCTAGCCTTGCGGAATTGGTGCACTCCAGATTCAGTGAGAGATTTTGCCTCAAAACTAAGGTGGAAAGTAGAGGGAGACACTTGACATCGACCTCTGACTACCACACAAATGTCTACCCCTCCCCCATCTCTCTCCTAAAATCTTAAAACATTTAAGTTAAAATCAATTTTGAAGGACAATGGTAAGCAAACTCTGCTTCTGGGAGTACAGTAATTGGGGTGACTGTCTAGAGCAACGGTTCTGCTCTCAATCTTCCTGATGCAGCAACTAAAGTTCCTCATGTTGTGGGAACATAAAATTAGTTTTTTGCTATTTCAGAGCTGTAATTTTGCTACTGCTGTCAATCACAATGTAAACATCCAAATTTTTCAGCCCCTTGTGAAAGAGAGTTTCTCGATCCCCCAAAGGGTCATGCCCCACAGGTTGAGAACCACTGCTCTAAGATAAGACTGGGAAAGAAAGCACGGATTTTACTGCGAAACTAGGAGCTTAAACATATAGCTAAAGAGTTAACGCTTGATCCAACAATTACTGAATATATGAACTAGATGGTGAGTTACAGGTACAATTTGTGTTTCACTTTGCCTCCCTTTTCCTAGTCATACAACATTCCTATTAGTCTAAGAAGAGTTTCTATCTAGAAACATACAGCCCTCAATTTGCTAAAATGGCATGAGCAGACAATTAAACTTTGATACTCCCCACCTCTTTACAAAATACCATTTCATCTTAAACATACTCCCTAAATTCCACCCTCGGGGCTCTAGTTTCAGGAAACGGGGGTAACTCGGTAGTACAGCATTAACCTAGCAAGTGGGACCCAAGTCACGCCTCCAGTACTGCAAAGCCATATGTAGTTGAACAAAATCTTAGACTCATTTTTGCTCATCAGCAAAACAACAAATTGGACAGGCAGAAATAAAAGAAGAATGTTGACAAATCATTTGAGGTTCTCTGAAAAGGGTCAGGTCCTTCATCTGGAAAATTCTGTGACAATGCTCCTTTATCCAAGTCATTATTTCAATGTATCACAATTTGATTTTGCAGACTGAGCAAAACCAGGGCAAAACCAAACAAGAGCACCTGCTGTTAGACATCAACCATGAGGCTTTCCAAATAATCTCCCAAGACTCCACGGAGATGCAATCTCACTGCATTGAAAGACAGATAGCCAAGCTATCCATCTATCTTGTACAGGAGCCACATGAAGCCTTGCTAGATGAAACCATTGCACATTAACTTGTTTTGTTTTTATGGAGACATGATTCGGTTGCCTTTAAAAGAAATTCCCCCTGTCCCCATTTGAATACTTTCTATTTAGAGGAAGTAAAGCCTGAGAAACAGGCAGCGTTTTCACCAAGGTGGTCAGTTAAGAAATCCTGATTACCTCATAACCCGAAGTTGCATTGCCTTGAGGGCCCATGTCCCATGAGCAGCACATATAAAATGTCATCTTAGGGGCAACTTGTGGCCCACAGGTGAAGACCCTCATGAGAACCTTTAATAGCAGTGATTAAATTGTAGAAAAGCCCAATTCTATAACCAAATAGATCTTCACACAAAAGAACAATTTCCCCCACTTATTTATGTATTTATTTAAATTAGCAGACAAAGTAAGGGTTCTCCTTCTGGTATTTTCATATATACTTGAATATTGTTGATCAGCTGCTCCACTACTTCCTTTTCCCATCTCTCTGCTATTCATCTCCATTTCTATGCGTCCTCCCCTAGAATTGTTCTTCGTGCTTTCATACCATCTATTCTGGTATCCCTGCCTACTTCCCCTCCCTCAAAGCAATGGTCTCTGACAGGTATGGCACGCCCTTCATTTTGGGCTTAGCAAGCTGAAGTGTGAACTTTGAAAACTGCAGCTGCTCTCTGCTCACGGTTTAAACGCACGAGTATGCTGTGGCTGATGTTGGAAGTGGGAGCGGCCACAGCTCACTGAAGCTCTGTAGAACTCATGTCGAGGGAGTGAGGTGGGAGCACGATTAACTGGGAGGAATCAAAGCCAGGAAATTGTGCTCCCAGAGCCTGTTCGCTTTTGTATGTGTCAACTAAACATCTTGAACTCTCCCTGTGGCTCTGTTTAATATGAGTATTTGAGCCTGCTAAATGACCTACTCTAGAAATGATAAGGATATAATAATTTCAAAAACTTGTTCCATTAACACCATACTAACTAAACAGACACAGAATTTCTGTTCAGTTTTAGAGGTCCGAATCATTCAGACTTTGGTTTTGAATTCTTCTGGTTACCTAGAGGGGAAAAAGTCCTCTGGCTGTGTATCCTTAGGCCCCTCGCAAAAGGATAGAGGTAAAGGCTCTCAGCTAGCTTTGTTGAGAGAGATGGAAAAAGGATAGGCCTAAGCATACAGAAGTCTTTGATGAACTTCCATGTGTAGAAACAAATTTCTAACTTGTGACCATCCTAATCTTCAGGTCAGACTAAAACAGGAAGGTTAAAAGGTAAGGCCGTTTGCCTTATATAGTCTCAGAATCAGAAGGCCTCATCATGGCTCTGCCTCAAACCATGTGTCCTCCTAGAGGGAGCCCCTTTGTGCTTTTCATCTCAGGGATGATTTTAGCAGGGAAGCAGGTCAAATAATGCAAATTTAAACATAAATATGCCTTTCTAGGAAGGACTGTAGCTTAGTGGTAAAGAACACACCAAGTATAAAAGGCTCTATTTTCCATTTCCAGTGTTGAAAAAAAGAAGAAAAATGAACGAATATACTTTTAGTAAAAATATACTGATTATTTAAGTTTGTTGATTATTAAGTTGTCACCCTAGTAGAGGGCTTTCTATATATTAATAACTGGAAATACAAAGTGATTAAAGGCAGAAAGCCACAAGCTTTAGGAGCTTAGAGTCCCGTGAAAGAGATTTAGAATTAACATGGGATTTCAAAATTATAAAGAGTTCCGTAAAAAAGTGTTATCCTTCATTTTTTCACATAGTTTTACTGCCACCATGTGGGGACATTACTGTCAGAGTCTTTACCTGAGTTCTGTCAGGAGATGTAAGGATAGCTCTTGACATTTTACCTAAAATGTTCATAAATATGTAATACAAATACAATCAGACCAAGTATACATAAAATAGAGCTTAAAAGCTTAAAATAACCCTATCAAATGAGTACTTCATTTTAGTTCCACTTTTCATTATTTTGAAATTCAGTTTCAATAGAGCATAGCAAATTGCCAGGATGTCCCAACAATTGCCCTTGCACTATAATGATAGTTTGTTGAAATTGGGCAAGGCTCTTTGTGACAGTAACAGAGAAACTTCCTTTTAGAAGCTAGTGGACAAAGGCAAAGAGGTAGTTCCATGAAGAAGCTGTAAGGCATGATGACAGCTTGGCTATTTGGGAGATGGCTGGTAATAGTTTAGAGGTGAGCCGAAGCACAGAAATGGTATCTTTTATAGTAAGGAGGAACAGAAAGGACCCAAGCAATCAAAGATAAAGCCCGTCTTTCAAACTTTACAAACTGATCATCCCGCCTCATTTTCAGGAAGTGGTGAGGAGATCATTTTCTTGAAAGTTCAGCATCAGCATGACTTGTGGCTTCTCTTTAGGGTTGTTTACCATTGCTGACTACACTGAAGACAGTGGTTAGGAAAAATGAAGGCCTGCTGTCTTGGTAGGACCTGTTCCATTGACTCACTAGTTTTTTCTTTGAATCAAATGTTCTTTGCATTAATGCATGTTAAGATAAAATGGTTATCTCTGAATGGACTCTGTAATACCTAATCCTATCTCTCCATTGTTATGATACTGCATTTAGTTTTTCTACGGCTTCGTGTCAAAGTTAGCAAGGGCATCAACATCTATTATTTCACAAATTTTATCACTGCTAATGATAGCGATAAAGATGGGCCTATGCAGAGGATATAGGGGGCCCAACAAAGCCATACTATTTCTCTTCAAATCTGTTATAATTCAGAAGTTAGTAATTTTTCCCCTCAATCCCTCCTTCAAGAAACTGGAAAAGAAGCTGTAACAAATGTAGATAGGTTTAATGATCTTATTTTCAAGGCATGACCAAACAATTATTAAAGAACAATTTTACAAGTACATAGCATGTTGATCTCTGTACAGGATGCTTGCCCTCTAGCTGGAGACTCAGGGTACATTAGATGCGAAGTTAGTTACACAATGTTGCAAAATAACATCAGATTCTAATGAAACATCTCTCAATGACTACATGTCTCCTAGGGAAGAACTTCAATTATCATCAATTATCTATCATACAGGGGAGAAAATTAGTTTACAGCTAAGTGGTAGGTCTATGACTCACAATAGATACATATGAAGACAAAATTTCCTTTCAAAAATAATTCATGGCTGCTCTCAACTATATTAATTCTCATCATGTGATTCTTTATCTGGTTTTGGTTTTTAGAGACAGGGTTTCTCTGTAGTTTTGGAGCCTGTCCTGGAACTCGCTCTGTTGAACAGGCTGGTCTCAAACTCACAGAGATCCACTTGTCTCTGCTTCCTGAGTGCTGGGATTATTGGTGTGCATCACCACCATCCAGACCATCCTGTGATTCTTAAGAGTCCAATCCAGTTTGCCACTCCAGGAAGGATGCTATTAGTTATCTACTCCTGTGCAACGGATTGTCCCAAATGCAATTGTTTTGAATAACCCTCATTTATAAGCTGGAAGTTGTATAAAGCAGAGGTTCAGCACCCTGTTTGACTTCTCTATTCACCGTTCTGTGAAAGTAAGATTAAGAACATGTTTGCTGGGGTGAGAGCAAATGAGTGTACCTAGAAACTGGCTTAAAATATTCTTCTGAAAGTCTGGACTTAGAGATAGAGTATGTTTCTAGCATGCACAGAGCCTTGGGTTCCACCTCAGCTCTCTAAAACAAAATAGAAAAACAACAAACCAAAAACCCCTTTCCAAGCTCCTTCTTAGCAAAATTCCATTCATTATAGTTTCAGGTCCCTGTCTCCTTGCTAGTAATCATCCCATGGTCACTTTTGGAGCCTACATGCCCCGCCACTTCAGCAACAGTACCTTAAATCCTTCTTGTATTTTTAATCTCTGACTTCCTCCACTTGGAACTTCTAGACCTAGATTTCAAGAGTTTATGTGATAGTGTTGGGTACCTGAGGGGAAAAAATCTCTCTCTTTAAGACAATTTTGGACTTTACATCTGCAGAATCCATTTTATCATTATCGTCTAACAAAATCACACACCCTAGTCACAGGTCTCATTCAAAGTCAAGGGAGAAGATTGCACAAGGTCATTACAAGTCTTCCAGAATTATGCCTATCAGAAGGACTCTTAAAAGCTGAAGGACTGTGGCAGTTAAGAAATGGGAGGCTATTTTCTTAAAACTATAAAGGAGTTGCCTCATCTGAATGACCCCACTGTTAAAGCACAGTGGTAGCGCTTTAATATGCCCTTTATGGGTTTCTTTCCATTCTAGTCTTTGTTCTCCTACCCTCACTTTCTTTGACCACTTTCCACTAAGGATCCCAAAACTTAAATTTAAGTCATATTTTTGAGGCACTTAGAATAATAATGATGGTGTCCTTGCATCTGATTTGATGGAAAGGGATGTGAACTTTAGAAAGCCAAAGTGAAATTTTTAATTTCTTTGTCTATAATGGAGATGAGAATACTTGCATTATTGCATTGAGTGATTAGTAAATAAGTAAATTACCTGGGTCCCACAAGATACTTGATAAAGCTTTTCTTCTTTATTTGGAAGCCTTATCATCTTCCTTACTAGTATTTTTGTGATTCAAAGAGTCACCTTTCATGTAACCTTCCTTCCTTTTAGGTGTGATGAACTGAGAAACAGTACAGCAGGTACAATTGTCCACCAATCATATCTTTCTACAAAGTCAGAATATTTTATTAAAAATAAGTAACCTCATTTAAATAATATACAAAATTTAGATCCATGTATTAACAATACCTAAGATTGTTTTAGAAGGTCACTGTCCTCTTTAAAGAACTTTAACTTTTTATGACAGTACTTTTAAACTGTGGTGCAAAGCAGCTAGAACAAGCCAATAACCAGATTTTGTGAGGATAAGTGTCTATTTCAACCACCAACAAGATTTCGCTTTCTCTGCTTTGAGCATTGACTTGACTCCAGATTCAAATCCATGCATTCTAACATATGGATATGGGCCAAATGCCCTGGACAACTTTCTGTTTTGAGTGTCAGGAGATTATATAAATTACTGCAATATTGATACAAAAATCTCTCCGATGATCTGGATTTAATCTCATCTCTGTCCATTATGGACTATATCACATAAGGCAGGATAATCAATCACCTTTGTTTCCTCAGCTGTTAGGTAGGTAATGGTCTCTCCTTAATAAAACTGACATAAGAGGAAGAATTAAGTAAGCCAATACATGTAAAAGGCTTAAAGAGTTCTTCCACAAGCTCTCAGTAACTGCTAGTTATTGTTGTCCCCATCAACATCATCATCATTATTTTTATTATTATTATGTGATGACAGACAGTGATTTTCCTTGTAATGTCTGTGACCTAGATGACCTCCTTCTATAGTGTATATTAGCAATTGGATTAAAGACCTACTCACTTGTTCTAGAACTGTTCACTCATTTTTGTCCCCACTGGACTCTTAGGAAACAAACAGTAGGCCAACTCTTTATGAAATCGTAGGGCCCCTTTAAATAAAATTATCATAACTAGGAATATATTGTGTCAAAATTTAAAACTTTATACAATGAGAAAGGTATTTGAGAGAGGGCTTCATGTCACTATGAGAACAGGAACTATATTACTTAAGCTTGCTGTTTGAACGGGGAGAGATGACTTACTAACTCCACCAGTTTTCTCATCAACCAAGTGGATGGAAATATGTCCTCGTAGAGCGGTTATGAGAATTACATGAGCTGATGCATGTAAAGCACCTGGGACATAGAAGGCTTTGACATGAACAATTTCCACCATTCTCTTTTCTCTTCATCCAAAGTGTTGCTCAACAAGAATTCGAAGACAACTGGATCGGAACCTCACTTTCCATAAAATGGTGGCATGGATGATAGCGCTTCACACTGGTAAGATTGAAAAGGCGTTTGAATTGCAAACCAATTGTAACAGAGGAGCCCTCTATTCTTGGATACACACGTGTATCCGACTCTACAAGTCCATCATGTCCGTTATATGGTGGTCAGATAAGTTCAGTTCAAATGCATTCAAACTCTATTTTCTGATGTTAGGATTTACACTTACAGTGTTTTTTTGAAAACCATACGATCTTCTTATATATATAAAATAACAATATGCCATAAAGTCTGCCCTCGTATTCTCACCATTTTCCATGATCTTAGTATGAAAAAATGTTTGTTAGTGGACACATAAAAATTTTTATTAATTCTACCGAATTACATTGCTACAAATGTAGACTTTGTGGATTTTTGCAGTAAATCTACAGAAATATGAGCTATAAATTGAAAACATCTTAAGGAACCCCTTATCACCTACATACCTTAGTGATTATTACTATTATCGCATATATGTATGCATACAATATGTTTTTATATGTAATGTATTGTATTATCACTGTTGTGGTAGGGGATGTGCCTAGAACTGTTACTATAGTCTCCATGAATTCACTTAAATATTTTATATGTCAGAAAATAGACACAAATAGTAATAAACAAAAAAGTCTTTAGTCTGCCTGTGAGGAATCTCTCTTACCTGATGAAAATGAGCTTACCTTAAAGGTGTTTAACTGGGTTTCTCTTCTATAAGATTGTGCAGGACGTTGAGTTGTGCTAAATGAAATGCTTCAAGAGAAATTAATGGTAATATTCTGTTGGAAAACAGTGTGCTATACCAGTAAGAATGCAGACACGGGTGCCACACAGCTTGGATTTGATCCCCAATTCAGCTGCTTTTTGGCTAGGTGACCTTGGGCAAGGTTTTACAGCCGTCTATGCCCCGTTTCCCTCATCTTTTAGGTGACCTGATACTGAATGTACTTAGCTCATTGGTTTCATATAAGGGTTGAGTAATGGTAAAGCCCTTCTAACAGTACTAGTCCCTAGGAAGTTCTAGGCAAATGATAATGCATAATGAATGCAGTTTTCTTTGTAACTTATGTTCAGACATTTATGCTGTTGACCATCAGCTCGTATTAATTCAATTATGTTTGTCACTGTACTCTGGAGGTGATTTATCAGACATCACATGATTTGTTTTCTCACTTGAGCACAGATACATTAGGGAAAAAGAGAAGATGTGACTATATCAAATGTCTATCTTAGAAATTGGTTGAATCTTCAGAACTGTTAGTTCAACATTCATTTTACAAATGAGGGAAGTAATACCAGAGAGGCTGCACAATTTTTTCACAGTCACACAGGTGAAAAGAAGCTGGACTATTAGAACTGTCTTGCTTCAGTGGTTATTGGGACCCAGTTTTTGTTTACAGCATCCTGGACCACATCCCTTTGTTTCACTTGGGAGTCAGAGGCTGTGGCCAGAAACCTTGACTCCAATAATGTTTGCATCCCTCTTCTTTTCTTTGTTTCTCTTCTCTGCCCTCTTCAGCGATCCACACCATTGCACATCTGTTCAATGTGGAGTGGTGTGTGAATGCCAGAGTCAACAATTCTGACCCATATTCAGTAGCACTCTCTCAAATTGGTGACAAGGACAATGAAGAGTATCTCAATTTTGCTAGAGAAAAAATCAAGGTAAGCCTCCTCTTTTCTGATTCAAATGTTTTCTGGGCTATTAAAACTGAGAACAATGAAAATCTCTAATTTGTCTTTTAAAGTCAACAATGAAAGTTTGCCAATGGCTTAGAATGTAAGCCCCCTTGGTGGCATGTGCACAGACTACTCAGGTATTTCCTGAACCCTGGACTCTCCTGCAGAAATTTTGTATGCAGATCCTGTAGGAACTCACACTCACCCATGACTGTGCACAATAAAATAAAGAAGAGATTCATGTGCAATCAAAATTGGCTTTACTATTTGCCACAATGAAAGAGATTTCATGCCTTAAAGATGTCCAAGTGAATACCTGCAGAGGATGTTATAAGGGACTTGCTAGGCCACTTAGGCTTATATTAGATGATTTGAGGGAAGGCTTAAGAAAGCCAGTATTTGCTGGAAACAGAGGCAGAGACCCACACCAGAGCACTGAACTGAGCTCCTAAAGTCCAGTTAGAGAGTGGGAGGAGTGAGAATATGAACAAAGAGGTCAAGACCATGATGGATTCACCCACTGAAACAGTTTACCTGAGCTAATAGAAGCTCACCAACTTCAGCCAAACTGGGAAGAAACAAGCATAGGACAAAACTAGTCCCTCTGAATGTGGTTGACAGTTGCTTGGCTAGGGCAGACTGAGGGGCCACTGGCAGTGGCACCAGCATTTATCCCTACTGCATGTACTGGCTCTTTGGTGCCTAATATCTTTGAATGAATACCTTGCTCAGCCTGGATATAGTAGGGAGGGCTTTGAACCTTCTCTAAAGCAATGTGTCTTACCCTCTCCAAGGAGTGGATGGAGGTAGGGGGGTAAGTGGAGAGAATGGGAGGAGGGGAGAGAGTGGGAACTTGGATTGGTATGTATAATGAAGAAAAGATAGTTTCCTTTTTAGAAAATAAAAATAAAATAAAATAAAAAGAAATCCAGTATTTGTATGAATCATATATGATCCAAAATTGGGGGTAGCTCTGGAACTACTTACTGACTTACTTATTTTTCTGGGAGGCAGAAAGAAAAGAACAGGGCTATCTGAAATAAGTAAAGAACCCACGTTTTGTCTAAACTCAGACATGATTTCAGAAAGGTCTTGTTTTTTAAGATTTATTTAATTACTTTTGTTTTTGTGGGCACCTGTGAACCCCCATGGTATCTATGGGTTCTCATCCCATGAGTTTCTTCCACGTAGAAAGGAGCTCCGGCCATTTTTATGAACCATGTGGTTTAGGAAGATAGTTAAGTTCCCCACTAAATTTTGAACACATTTTCTGAGGTTAGACAAACATCTACAAGACAAAAAAAACTTTAATTTTTCCAAAATGTTTACATTCAAACTGACATAAGAAAAACTGGAATGATTCATAAATGCTTGTTTTTGATACCGTGGGTAATTTTTCTTTCCATTGTGCATTGTGATGTATAAGGATGACAATTTTTTTAAAATTTTTATTCATTTTTTTTTTTTTTTGGTTTTTCGAGACAGGGTTTCTCTGTAGCTTTGGTGCCTGTCCCGGAACTAGCTCTTGTAGACCAGGCTGGCCTCGAACTCCCAGAAATCCGCCTGTCTCTGCCTCCCGAGTGCTGGGATTAAAGGCGTGCGCCACCAACGCCCGGCTAAAATTTTTATTCATTTTACATACCAACCACAGCCACAGTCCCCCTCCCCTCCCCTGCCCTTCCTCCCACTCCCTCTCCCCCACCGAACCCACCCCCATCCACTCCTCAAAAAGGATTAAGGCCTCCCATGGGGAGTCAACAAAGCCTGGCACATCAAGTTGATGCAAGACCAAGCTCCTCTCCCCTGCTTCAAGACTGAGCAAGGCAACCCATCATAGGGAATGGGCTCCAAAAAGTCAACCCATGTACCAGGGATAGATCCTAGTCCCACTGCCAGGGACCCCTCAAACAGACAAAGCTACACAACTGTCACTCACATGCAGAGGACTTAGTTCATGTCCCATGCAGGTCCCCAGCTGAGAGTCTAGAGTCCATGAACTCCCACTAGTTCGGGTAAACTATCTCTGTAGATTTCCCCATCATAATCTTGTCTGTCTCCCACCCTTGCCCATATAATACTCCTCACTCTCTTTGATTGAACTCCCCAAGCTCGGCCTGGTACTTGGCTGTGGATCTCTGCATCTGCTTCCGTTAATTACTGGATGAAGACTCTGGGATGTCAGAGTATTCGCCAATCTGATTGCAGGAAAAGGTCACTTCAGGCACACTCTCCACTATTGCTGGGAGTCTTAGCTAGGGTCATCCCTTGTGGATTCCTGGGAATTTCCCTAGCGCCTGGTTTCTCCCTAACCCCATAAAAGTTCCCTCTATCAAGATCTCTCTTTCATTGCTCTCCCAATCCAACCCTCCCCACCATCCTGTTCCCACATGTTCCTCCATCCTCTTCCCTCTACTGCCCCCCCCCCAGTTTACCCAGGAGATCTTATCTATTTCCCCTTCCCAGGGTGATCTATGTGTCCCTCTTAGGGTTCTCCTTGTTACCTAGCTTCTCTGGAACCGTGGATTGTAATCTGGTTAAGGGATGACAATTTGACCATATTAGTTGAACTGACATTGTCATACTCTGTCCCAGTTTCCTTGGGTCACTTTTATTGGGTCTGAACTTCCCCCCACAGTATGTGCCTTCTCAATTCTTTCGCCTGTCTTCTCTTCTACGGACTGCCTTGAGGCCCCCCGTGTCTCTGCCCAAGGATGAGATCTGAAAGGATCTGCTTAGTTACTTCTCCCTGAGATGCCTTTGGCAAATAACTGATGAATGCAGGCCTTGAAGTATAGCTTCTTTCCCTTTAGTCAGTCCAAACTCTGAGGTATAGTTTACTCTCAGAGTGGTTTGTGCATGCCTGAGGGTACGACATTCTCTCAGCCTTATTAAATAGAATTCTCTGAGATGGGAGATAAAAACAACAAAGCAAAGCAAACAAACAAAATAGGGTCAGTCTCACAAGGGATAGCCTCAGCCTAACCCTGTGTATCTCTGTGTATCGTGGCCTGCTTTTGCCAACTGTTAAGAGATCTGAGCATTTTACCATTTTATTTTCAGTTTCCTGAAATAGACAGAATGAGAGAACATCTCTAAGGTCAAGTTAAAGCTAGCCCTGTGAGATGTTGTCCGTGAGTTGCCCCTTGCCTGGCTTTCTCCTTTTCTCTGAGCTGTGCCTTTGCTGAGCGGCTTCTCTTGGAACACCTTGTTTCTAAGTCACTTGCCCATGAACTGTCATCTCAGGATCCAGCATGGTGAAGCCCAGCCTCAGATGGCATCTATTCTAAATTCATTAGCCAACTAAGCACTGTGACCTTTTCAAATCAAAGAGATAGAGAACATAAGACACTTTGAGGACAACTTTTACTAGGCCAGTTCTTTATAGTTGAACTCCATTAGAATCATAGAATGTAATTGTAATAGTTCTTATTTATCCATGACATCTCAACAAGGTTAACAGTTTAAATTTGGAAGCCTCAACACCATATCTCTCTGAGCGCTATGATGAGGCTAGCCAAAGGGACAGGAAATAAATTATACAACAGCTTTAATAGTGACACTCCTGCAATTATGAGCCTGCATGTTTCTATTTTCTAGAACCCTGAAGGAGGCCTCTACGTGGCCGTGACTCGGTTGGCTGGCATCACCGGAGTTGTCATCACACTGTGTCTCATATTAATTATCACATCCTCTACGAAAACCATCCGGAGGTCTTACTTTGAAGTATTCTGGTATACACACCATCTCTTTGTGATCTTCTTCATCGGCCTTGCCATCCATGGAGCTGAGTGAGTTTTTTACCTCCATTGCCAAAGGCTTTGGGTTCACTGTCTAGGTGTATTATTGCCCAGTGACAGGCACAGTGACTTCCTTGCTTTTGTATGATCATCCTTTCTGCTGAGGGGATGTAATAGGACAGCAGAGGTCAGTCAAAAGAAACAACAACATCCTTGCTTTCTTGTTGTACCCATCTAATTTATAATGCAGCTACTTAAAATAAGCTTGAAACATATACCCAATATATAAAATAAACTGTCTATGTTTAGTTTCAAGGCTACTGTGTATGATTGTGTAGATTGCTTCTAAAGAGAAGCAAGGTAGTCTGCACTATGCTGGCCATACGTTATTGAAAGCATTGGTAGGTTCTTGACTGTCCACCACAGTGTTTCCTATGGGTAAATCACAAGTAGGTTAAGCAAAATCCCAAAGTAAAAGAGTTAGTGATTAATCAGTTGAAGAGGTTTTCTGTTGTCCAACTGGTTTTGATTTAAGCAAACAATCATTACTGGTTGCCTTCTGAGTATGAGGATCTATCTGCAGAACTGTGGAGGAATGCCCGCTAGAAAAACACACCTTTCAACTTTTGAATATGATAAAAGTAATAACTTCTACCAAGCTCTATGTCAAGTGCTAAGAACTTGACATTCGATGTTTCTTTTAACTCCTCTAATGTATAGATTTGGAACCCCAAAGTAAAAATGGTAAAAATACATGTGCTGAACCACTCCCAAGTGGTGTGTAGCCTACAGAACAGGTGTTCTAGAGTGGGCTGTGGTGAGCACTCCCATAAAGAAACACGGTGCTAGACTGTATGCTTGGGAAAATCTGCTTTAATATCAGGTTTCATTTTTCTACTCTTTTATACCACCTGCACAGAAGAGCCAAGCCCAGGGAAGTTCCATGATGGGTATAGAGTTCCAGGAACATAAGGGTGGGGGAAAGTCAATATGCAAAACTCAAGCCAAGTCAGCTAGGGGTGAGCAAGTCTTGAGAGTGAAAAGAGGAAGGATGAGAAGAAGCAACTGGGGCCACCTTCTATGTGCATTCTTAGCCTACTTCCCGATTTGAAACCCTCATAAACTCTTTCTAAGCACTGAGAAATCTGTGGGATGAACAATCTCCTGAGTCCCCTAAAGTAACAGTGTCTTAAGGTGAAACTCGCTCACAATCCAGCTATCTCAGAGAATCCTACAAAAGTGAGGCATTACTTCCTCTCTCTCCTTTACCAATCCCACCACTTCCTGTTTGGAGAGTGGCACAGAGAGCTGTCTTCCTTTGGATTAGACAGAGATGTATTTGCTTAGTCTCTATCTAAGTCACAGTTGCTATTTACACTGGTTAAGTGGTTGTTCGGGATCTCATGGCTAGGTAACAATTGAACTAGATTTGAAATTCTGATTTGCAGACTTTTGCTCCTATTATTTAGAGTACAAGGAGAAAAATCGTATTTTTCTATTATTTATTCCCCATGGGAACTAGAGAATAAAGATCTTTTGTAATTACTATTCCTCAGACTCCTGCTTTTCCCATGCCATGTCCATTGGTCACTAAATCCAATCTTTAAGGAGGAAATGTAAGGGTATACAACTCATTGTTAGAGTGCTTGCCTAGCATATATGAGGCCCTGGATTCCAAGGGTCTAAAACACTCAAACAGCTTACTGTCTCGTTAGTAAGTGATGAAGACTTACTTTTTTTTAATTCATCAGACGAATTGTACGTGGACAGACTACAGATAGTTTGAATGAGCATGATATAAAATTCTGTGAAGACAAAATCTCAGAATGGGGAAAAATAAAGCAGTGCCCAGTACCCAAGTTCTCTGGAAACCCTCCTATGGTATGTATTTTTATTATTTCTTTTAAAGCGCTATTACTGGTAGGTTTAAGAAGCAGGTACAAATATTGTTATAGATACTTTACTATGTGAATTGGCTAGAACTTTTTCTTGAAAAACAAACTTTACATTGATCTGTTGTCAATGTCCTAGAATGAAGTTGGAAAGCAATGATTTTAAATTGCTTTTTGGGCTTAAGAGCCACCACTACCACCACCACCATCTCCTCCTCTTCTTCTGGCTATGAAGATCACAATAATATCAGTTAATGATTTTCAGAGGTGCACTTAGGGATTCTATCCTGATATGAGTTGTATGGCTCAAATGATCCACCTATAAGGAGCTGTGGATCTCTTTGGTTACCGGGAAGTCTATATGGAATTCTATATGGCTTCAGAACTGTTAAGAAAACAGATGAATTAGCACATTGAGCTGCCTTTATTCATCAGAGGATCCTATCTATCAGGATGACAAAGGTTCCACAGCCAAAATCATACAAACACCAAAGGCAGTCACCTTGTGAAAGAGGAGAGGCAAGGCAAGGGCTAACGGGGAAACAAGGTGAAACTCTTGCTTTCTCCCATAGAGAGTTCTTCTGAACTCCACTCTGGGTGGTCTTCGATATCTCTGCCCCATAAAGCAGGCTTTATAATCTTCATGTTATCTTTCTTTCCGTTGGTAGACATTATAATCTGTTGGTTGCTGTGCTAGCCACTGTTGTAAAATGAAACAAAAGTCAACATTTGTCTCAGGCTTCTGACTAGTGCTCTAAATCTTTTGTATAACTAGTATTATAACTCTCCTGCATTGTATAACATAAAGACAAATCTATCCCATTTTCTCCTGTTGGCATGGGAATATTCTTTTACTATGCCCATCACTCTAAAGCAGCTTAATGTTTTTGAGTATCCTTGTTCATAAATGAAATCAAGCTGACTCAGCATTGACTTGCCCCTACTATATTCAGCCATTAATAGAAAGCGTACAAAACAAACCTTATTTTTAGTTAGTTTATAGGCTATGGAAGGCACAGTTCCTTGATGACAGCTAGAGTGAGTTCTACTATCTTTGCAGGCAACAGTCACAAAATTACTTCTAGGTTTCTGAGGCTATCAAAGGAAATGCCCAAGTATAGTGCCATTAAATGTAACTCTATGGTATCAACCAGGAAATAGATGGGAGAGTTTTAAATATCCAGCTTATAAAGATGAGGTAGACCAAAAGAATACTCCATACCTCTGTTACAGATATTCTTCACTTTTGAATAGTGGTGTGAAGAATCTGAGTACTTTTAATTTTTCCAACAATATAATGTCAAAAATATAGTTTATTTCAGCTTATAACTCTCAGGTCACACTCCATCACTGAAGAAGTGAAGGCAAGAACACAAGGCAGGAACTAATTAATGCAGAGGTCATGGAAGGGTACTGCTTACTGGCTTGCTTTTACTGGCTTGCTTCTCCTGGCTTGCTTGGTCTGCTTTCTTACAGAGACCCGGGCCACCAGCCCAAGTGTTACACTGCCTACAATGAGCTGGGCCCTCTCTCATCAATCAGCAATCAAGGAAATGCCCTACAGACTTGGAAATCTGGATGGAAGCATTTTCTCAATTGAGATTCCTCTCCCAAGATAACTCTAGCTTGTGTCAAGTTGACAAGAAAAACAATAACAAAACCAACCAGAATATATGAGGAACATGGCTCTTATTTTCTGCTTCAGATTCCATTCTAGAAAATTAAATTTTAGATATTTCTAATTTTTTGGTACTTCAAATATTAGATTAGGAATCCAACTGGTAGAACTGTTGGGCCTAAATGTTGATTTGGAGCCTAAAAATCTATGAAGCAATTTCTATATTCTAATCAGAGACTTAGATAGAAGCTTTAGAATCTTCATGTGTGTCCCTTCAGCAAAAGTACCGCATAGCTCCTAGAGTTTGCCATAATGCTGAGGAAGACAGCTGAAGTCTTGCACAAAATTTGTCATCTTGAAAAAGATTAATTGGAGACTCAATGGCTGGGAGAAAACAATTGCAACGTTGCATTAAAAAAAATCTCGTGTTGCTGAAGAGTCAGGTTCACTCTGGGACCATCTGTCCTCTGTTGTAGGCTAGTCCAACTTTGGTTGTAACACTGAGAGGAAAGCTCATTCTTGTAGGAAATTCTTCTTTGGAAAGCCTCACACCACAGCTACAGATCATACAACATATAACCCCAACGTCTGTTTTACTGACTTTACACTTTATCTTAACATTTGATAGTTTAATATATTATGTTTTATTTTTAAAAAAACTGCTCATCAGTAGTAAATACTTAAACAAGCTTACAGAGGTTAGCCTGGCTTGTAAAATGATTTCTTCTTCTTAATATTTAACTAGCTGTCACCACTCCCCTTAACACATCTCATTTTGTATTTGATGCAATTACAGACTTGGAAATGGATAGTGGGTCCCATGTTCCTGTATCTCTGTGAGAGGCTGGTCCGGTTTTGGCGATCACAACAGAAGGTGGTCATCACCAAGGTATTCACTCATGTCGGAATTCTTAGTAGCTAAGTATCGCATGGGCATGTCTCCTCATATTCTCTACATTGATGTTCAAAAAGATCTCTTTGCCATGTTATTTTTATTAAACTGAAAACAGAAACCCTACAGTTTAATTGAATGAATTTAACTTAATGATGAAATGAATTGGCCTTTAAGTGGGGACACTATAACGTATCACTTTTTATGATACCTGCCTCCACACACACATGTATTAGTGAGACAAAAACTTTCAGGTACTAAAAACAGCAAGAAGCATATAAAGGAGGTTGAAAGACCTTTCTAGTTCCTTTTTCTATTCTTTATAAGTAATCACAGTGTATTAATGCTGCAGTGTTCAATATATCAAGTGGATTAAGACATAATTTTTACCTTGCACTTGGTCTCCAGGCTCCAAGTCTGGAGTGCTTTTTCTCTGTTTTCCTATGTTTTGTTTTTCCTTATGAAATAAAGAGAGAGATATACAATTAGATAGACTCTATCAGATAGATAGATGATAGATAGATAGATAGATAGATAGATAGATAGATAGGAAAGTTCCTTGTTACAGTAAATACCCAACAAGATTGTTTTGTCAAATAAAATTTAATTATGATCAATTCATTTCAAAAAGGATTTACAAAAAGCCTATTGTAGGTTATGTTTTGAAAGACACAAAAATTCCTTCTGTCTTCCTTCTAACTTATTTCAGTTGGTACCTATGGAGAGTCATAGTAGAGCTAGTCCTGCTGGCATTGAGAGTTTTGCAATGTAGGAACATGCAACGGCTCTCCTTTTATGTTATGTATATTGTATTATTTTTAAAAGTCTAGCAATTGACAAAGATGCCTGCCACAATTTTTTTCCATTCATAAATAAGAAATGACCAAACCAGACAAATATTTCTCCTTAATGTATTTCTAGGGTAAATTTGTTATCTTGTGAAGAAAATAAACGTTCACTTTCTTCTCATGAAATACAAGAAACAGGGGTTATCTAAAAATATTAATGAGAGTGCTATCTACTAAAATGTCTTTTGTTAACGTCTCCTTGTGCGTATAATAATAAAACTGCAACATGAAAGAACTGTTTTTACTACACAAAATTACAACATGGTAAACAATTTTCAACATAATTTTCTCTATTCAAAATGATGCTTTCCAATTCTGTATTTCAGAGCAGAGGAAGTTGTTTGCAGCCTTGTTGTATAAGGTACTCTTAAATCCCAAGTTTTGAAAATGTTTTACAATGTTTTGGTGGTTCTACGGGTTAAACTCAGGCATCACATATGCTAAGCATGTACTTTGGCACTTGGCTGCAGCCTTAATAGTAACTTTTATTAGTAGCAGTCCCCACATTTCTGAAGTTTCTCATGGACAGAAAAGCTCAGCAATATCAGTGAGCTCGGAAAAGCTGTTTCCATTCTCTAGAACTTTCCCTTCTTTGATGTCCTTTGGGTTGTCTGGACTTGTACCTCTGAAATTCTTCTAGGTATGGTAGGTGTCTTCGAGCAGTACATTACCTTTCCATTTGGTTTTAAGTTTGACTTCATTTTCAGTTAGCTCATAATTGTATATCTTTATAAGCTACAATGTAGTGTTCCCCTGTGCTATACCTGTGTAACCAAGTAAAGCAGCAGCACAGCTTTCAAGTCAAACATACATGATTTCGCTGTTATAAAAATGCCCAGTCTCCCAGAAGTCTTGACATATGCAACCTACCATTCAGCACCAGAACACCACAACCTAGTCATTCTACCTGACTGTAAGTCAGTACCTATGAACTCCCATGCCTCCTGCCACCCTGCTCCCCTTATCCTTTGCCGCCCACCCTCTTACACTCAATTTCTATGCGCTGAACTCTCTCGCATTCATCGTATGAGTGAGGTTATGCTGCATTTGTGCCTGGCTTATTTCACTTACGTCATTCAGGTTCGTGTTGCACATGGCCAGATGCCACCCTTTTAAAGCTTTTAATAGCCATCTACTGTGAAAATGCGGCACATTTTCTTTATCCAGTCATTGTTGCCACAGTTAGGTTGATTCCAGAGCATTGCTGTAGTGCTGAAATAGACCTGCAAGTGACAATATCCTTTTGACAAGAAAGAGGATCTACTTTCTGTTTCCCTTATTCTGTTCTGTTTTAGAGTTAGCTATCTATTTACTAGATTTGGATAATTCAGATAGACCTTAAATGGACTGTTGTGTTTATGGAGAATAAATATAGTGCCTGACTTGGGGAGAGATGGATGGCATTCTCTCTGGGAGGAGAAGTGCAGAAGCAGGGCACGTTAAGGTGTGATTCAGTACAAGAACAGACAGTATGGTTAACTTCATTTGGGAGCTGTTGTAATATATCTAGTTAGTGAAAACTCTACGTTCTGTCTATCTGCCAACGCCCTCTCTCATGACCAGGGAAGACAGAAAGAATGAACTAGAAACTTTTCTTTCTATTTTTTGTGTCTTTTTTAGCATCTGAGAGAGAGAAAAATCACAACAGATGGATAGTTTTCATTTCCTGCTAGAGACTGTGAAACAGAAATGTATGTAAAAGACTTATTAGGAGTGTGTTCTCAGGGGCTATATTCATAATGAAAGTTAAACCAGATGTGGTAGCACGTTCACATGATCCCAGTAATCAGGAAGTTGAAGAAGGAGAGCCTGAACTCAAGGGCAGTTTGGGCTACATCACGAGTTACAAGCTACCCTGGGCTACATACAGAAACCATATCTCAAAACAAACAAGAGAAAAACAGTTAAAACATTTAGAAAGGTAAAATGAGGAAGAGAGAGGAGTTGACCTGGTGCCCACTGTGGTTACAGCTGCAATGTCGGCTGATCCTACAAGGGAGAGCTGGAGCTGTCTCAGACTGAAGAGAGAAAACTAGGACTTTGTGCCCATCCTTCAGTCCACCCTTAGCCAAAGGCTATAATTGAGGACAAATGCCAAATGACAGATATATCTGCTTCTGTGTTGGTATTTTCAAAAGAAGCACAGGTAGGGCATCTTAATTATTTTATCCATGTGAATCTTAAAAGTGCAAATGTTTTGGTGACACGTAATTTTCGGGGTCATGTTTTATTCCATAGGTGGTCACTCACCCTTTCAAAACCATTGAGCTTCAGATGAAGAAGAAAGGATTCAAGATGGAGGTGGGACAGTACATTTTTGTCAAGTGTCCTAAGGTGTCCAAGCTGGAATGGCACCCATTCACCCTGACCTCTGCGCCTGAGGAAGACTTTTTTAGCATTCATATCCGTATTGTGGGAGACTGGACAGAAGGGCTGTTCAATGCTTGTGGCTGTGATAAGCAAGAGTTCCAAGATGCCTGGAAACTACCTAAGTGAGTACAGAACACATGGAAAACGTGCATGAGTTTAGGAGAAATGGTGCTAAATAGTTGTGATTCTCCATCTCACCACCTGATCTTCTGAGTGACAAAGCACATTGGTTCAAAGAATATAGTGTATGTCTGTTTACCATTGCATGTGGTGTGTTTATGCATATATTTAGATATCTTAGGTAAACTAGAAAGCATTGATATCAAGTATTAGTAATAACCTCAACTTTCTTTAAATATGTAAGGGTCAAGGCCAAGTTATGTTAACTTTTTCTGACAAACAAAAATTATATCAGAGATACTCTTAAATTTTAAATGATGTCATTTGTTTGAAAGTATTATTTGTTTTGCATCCTTCTCTCCACTTGTCTCACACAGTACTAGGGACACTGTAGACACTAAAGAAAGGCTTTTCAAGTTATTTCCTGAATAAACAAATGGAAAGTGATCCTATCAACTCAACACTATGTTATTATGTAAAACATTCTTATCTTAATATGTAATGCAATTAGGAATTTCAAATTTGGATTGCCCTGCCAGGCATGGGGCCCATGCCTATAATTCCAGTACTTGGGAAGTGGAAGCAGGGGGATCAGGAGTTCAAGGTTCTCCCTGATAACACAGAAACTTTTGAGGCCAGCCTGGGCTGCTTGAGATTGGTTTTAAAAAAACAAAACAAACAAACAAATGAAGAAGCAAAAAACCCAAGGGGCTTCCCATATGGCTTGATGAGTAATAGAGCTTGCTGTGCAGACCAGATGTCCTGAGTGTCCATTCCCTGTCCTCCTGGATTATATGGTTGAAGAAGAGAAACTCCTGAAAGTTTCTCATGTGTACTTCGGCAAATGTGCACACACACACACACAGACACACACACACACCATCATCATCATCATCATCATAATAATAATAATAATAGCAAAAATCAGATATACTTCTCCATAACAAGAGACAAAAGTGAGCTGGAGAGATGGCTCAGCCATTAAGAGTACTGGCTGTGCTTCCAGAAGACCTGGGTTTGATTCTAAGCACTCAAAACTATTTAACTCCAGTTACAGGGGACTCACGATCACTATCTGTTGAGATAGGGAGCTGCAGGCTGCGTCCCTGGCACCTAGCCGCCCGCATGGCTAGCTTATGCCCCAAAATAATTACATGGAAACTGTATTCTTTTAAACACTGCCTAGCCCATTAGTTTCAGCCTCTTATTGGCTAGCTCTTACATATTGACCTAACCCATTTCTAATAATCTGTGTAGCCCTCGAGCTGGCTTACCAGGAATGATCTTAACCTGTGTCTGCCTGGAGACACATGGAGAATCATGGTGACTCCTTGACTCAGCTTCTTTCTCCCAGCATTCTGTTCTGTTTACTCCGCCTACCTAATTTTATGTCCTATTTAAGGGCCAAGGCAGTCTCTTTATTTAGTCAATGAAATTAACACAAAACAGAAGACTCTCCCCCATCATTTCCCTTTTCTGTTTAAACAAAAAAGAAAGGCTTTCACTTTAACATAGTAAGATTACATATAACAAAACAGATATTAAGCAAGAATTACAGTTATAATATTTATATCTATTTTATCTTTTATCATAATTAAGGAAAACTATAACTATAACTAACCATTCTTCAACTCCATCAAAGACTCCAGAAGGATATAATATTACCTAAGCAAACAAGAAATCCAAAGCTCTAGAAATGGCAGAGACATCTCGCTGCCTGTACAGTCACCCAAAGTTCCTCTGTACCATTGGGGCATCCATCTTTAGCCTTCAGGCCCATCGTATCAAGCAGATATTTCCATGAAGCAGGAAATTTCAAAGACAGTTCAGTCACTATCTGCTGTGTCCTGCAGAATGTCTCGCAGACTCTTTCATGAGTCATGAACCCCAAAAGACCATCTCACCTTTAGGCAAGTTCAGCAGTCCTCTCTCTGCGGGTTCTTTGTGTCCATTTTATGCAACAGTCCAGGCAAGAGCAGTTTCTTGCCCAAATGGCTATCAAACTCCATAAGGAGCCTCTTCGATGCCCATCTTCTTCTTGAAGTAGATTGGTGCCGCCAGGAGCAGACATGTCTCATTGTCATGAAAAGTCCTAAGTTATTAAAATATTTTAAATGCCATATTCTGCAGCCTTTGAGAGATATGAAGAATGCCTATCTGAAATATATCTCTATATATCTAGAAAATCTAAGTAACATAACTACAAACTTGACTATTATTTATGATTATCCATCAACAACCTATATTTTCTAATTATACATTACATTTTAAAAATGAACTACACAATCACAATACCTAATCAAGATCAGAAATACATATAACAAAATTGACCTTAAAATCCATACCAATGCAAATTATTCATACCTATATCATTTCGCCCTTTAAATGTAAAAGAACATTTATAAACAATATTTTGGGAACATGGCCGCAGTTTTTTTCTCTCCAAACTGCTTCCTGCTGAATGGGGTGCTGTCAATCAGATCATTTAGAGTGTAACCTGTGTGCCAGGTTTATCTCAGTTGGCAGTTCAGTGAAGTAATTTTTTGAGGGTGTTCACAGCAACTTTTCTGGAGGTCATGGTCTATCATACCATATCGGGATAGAATCAATCCACAGGGTCTGGTCCTCTGTGAAAACAAATGAAGACCCTCTCCAAAGCATCATATCCTTAGACCCAAATTTTGAAATCATAATACCCTTATATCCATTCTAGTTTAGCTTGGCAGCCCATGTAATGAAATGTCTCTCTGTACTTAGCTCCTTCACAGTCAAAAATTTTGAAGAAAACACAATGTACATAATCCAGACTCTCTGTGAATTTTCCATTTTTATGTGGCTTATTTTTCTTTATTTCTTTTAATCTCTTAACTATCTGTACTCTGTCTCTTTAAAGACTTTACCCTTTTTTTAAGACATTAACTTTATTCTTTATATTCTTTTTTCTTCTCTCTCTCAAGCCTACATACATTCATTCAACAGTGTCTGAATCTGTTTTATTGTGAATCTGTAATTTTTTTTCTTAAAGCCTTTTTGTCTTTATTTATTTTTATTATTATTATTTTTTTTAATTTATTTATTTATTAAGGATTTCTGCCTCGTCCCCACAACCGCTTCCCATTTCCCTCCCCCTCCCCCGATCAAGTCCCCCCCCTCATCTGCTCGAAGAGCAATCAGGGTTCCCTGACCTGTGGGAAGCCCAAGGACTGCCCACCTCTATCCAGGTCTCGTAAGGTGAGCATTCAAACTGCCTAGGCTCCCACAAAGCCAGTACGTGCAGTAGGATCAAAAACCCACTGCAATTGTTCTTGAATTCTCAGTATTCCTCATTGTCCGCTATGTTCAGCTAGTCCGGATTTATCCCATGCTTTTTCAGACCTAGGCCAGCTGGCCTTGGTGAGATCCCAATAGAACATCCCCATTGTCTTAGTGTGTGGGTGCACCCCTCGTGGTCCTGAGTTCCTTGCTCGTGTTCCGTCTCCAGGAGCACTTTGTTTTGCGCCTTTAAATCACTAAGCGCTTAAGAATCTAAGCTGTGACAATTCCTAGGTCAAAAACAGGCACTGCCTGCTGGCCCCGCCCAGTCCAACATGGCGGAGCTGCTCATGCCTCTGAGCCACAGCACACAATGACTTCCTTTTAAGTACACAGTGAGTCTAGTTGCCATCAAACAAATCGTAGCACTTTACTCCAAATGCTCCATTCAAAAGCTCTGTCTCCTGCAGGAGCCAGACAGAGATTGCAATGGTGGTACAGCCCAGAAAGCCGGCATTTTTAAAAAGCCAGTTTTTTTTCCTGCTGCTGAGTCAGGAAAATTTCAAAATGGAGGATGGACCATTTTGTGCTAGCTCTGGGGCCACCAGGTAGGAGCGGCACTCAGCACTTTAATTCTGAGACTGAGCGTGCAGCACAGAAATTCTTTTCATCCAAGTTACAGCCAAATCTGACACGCAGAGCACTGCACAGTCTGAAAACACGTCTCTGTATGGCGGCAGGAATCCACCATGCTCTTCTGCCTGCCTAAGCCTGATTCTGCAGTCTGCCCAGGTGCAGGCGGGGAGCGCTGAGCCATGCCACTGTCTCAGAGCACTCTCCTTCTGATCCCAAGCAGGAACACAAACATCCAGTCCCATAAAATCCATTGAAATGCTTTAAAGCCAGAATTCACGCTGGCAGCACAGCCCCAGGAAGCTGCGCTTTAAAATGACGCAGCGTTTTTTCTGCTGGTGATACCAAATCAAGAAATCTCTCTACAGCACGCCACCAACTAACAGCCAAAAGCTGTGTTAAACTCTGTTTTTTTTCTCTGATTAAAATTAAGCTCTCTCAGGTTTTACGTGGAGTTCATTACCACTCTGGGCGCCACTCTGTTGAAATAGGAGTGGTGGGCTGCATCCCTGGCACCCGGCTGTCCCCGAAATAATTACATGGAAACTGTATTCTTTTAAACACTGCCTGGCCCATTAGTTCCAGCCTCTTATTGGCTAGCTCTTACATATTGACCTAACCCATTTCTAATAATCTGTGTAGCCCACGAGCTGGCTTACCGGGAATGATCTTAACCTGTGTCTGCCTGGAGACACATGGAGAATCATGGTGACTCCTTGACTCAGCTTCTTTCTCCCAGCATTCTGTTCTGTTTACTCCGCCTACCTAATTTTGTGTCCTATTAAAGGGCCAAGGCAGTCTCTTTATTTAACCAATGAAATTAACACAAAACAGAAGACTCTCCCCCATCAACTATCCTTTTTCTAGCCTTTATGAGTACCACATATGCACCTGGTTCACAGACATTCATGCAGGCAAGCATCCATACACAATGAAAATAAATTTAAAGGTAGGTGTGTGTGTGTGTGTGTGTGTGTGTGTTGGGTGGAGAAAGAAAGAAGAGAAAAAATGGGGAAAAGCTCATGGTAAGCTAGTAAAGGTTTTCAGTTAGATAATCATTTATAGTCTTACTTTCAGCCCCAGTGGTGGCATTAAATGACTTACAGGAAAGCCATTTTATAGAGACTCCCCATACATACACTATCTCAGCAGATTCAGCATAGCACACATGTCCAACAACAGCATGTATTCTACTTCCTGTGCAGATTAAGGAACACCTACAACTATCCCTTTCCCTTTCCGTTCAGGATAGCAGTTGATGGGCCCTTTGGCACAGCCAGTGAAGATGTGTTCAGCTATGAAGTGGTGATGCTAGTGGGAGCGGGGATCGGAGTCACGCCTTTTGCCTCCATTCTCAAGTCTGTCTGGTACAAATATTGCAATAATGCCACAAATCTGAGGCTCAAAAAGGTAAGTTCCTCTTATTCTCTGGAGGGCCTAGATTAGATCCCATGCTGAAATGCAAGGCTTTCAGAGATCAGGGCAAGTGGGGGAAGGTTTGAGTGACTGCAGAGAGGCAGACTTCTCCTCAGAGGATTGTCAGATAAATTCATGTGCTTGCATATAAACAGACCAGTTAGCAAAAGTAACATGCTGTATTTGTTTAGCAGTATTATAAATTCAACAAACTTGAGAAAACATTTTTTCTGTTTTTAATTTTTTCTATTTTTTAATGACTGAGCCATATCTCTAGCCCCATCCTACCTTATATAATATTAGATTATATAATGATACTGACTCTATTTTCAGCTTTTCAATACTGCTGTTTAGCAGAATAAGGTAGGAGTTGTGGAACTTTTTACTTGCCTGTGGATGTCTCTTGGGGATAAATTCCTAGGGGATTGTTCCATGTCAATTACTTGATGAAAGACGTCTTGGTAAATCTCAGATTATTCTAGTAACTGTTAAGATTGGTTCTACTAGGGACATTGAGGTTAGCTTCATATTTCATTCTTTTATCTTACTTTTTTTCTATGTGACAAAGGTATGAGTAAAACTAATTTTTCCCCCTAGGAACTTGGTCGGGGGGTTGGCAGTCCCAGGCAGGGAAGTCCTATAGTAGCCACTGTGTTGATTTCTTTGGTCATTTTCAGAGCAGATACATAGGAAGCCAGGAACTCTGGGAGAGAAGTAGCATCTGACACAGGGAAGCTAGAGAACCACAAGATGGGGATTAGCTATGTATTAACTAAACCATCAATTTATTGATTTACTTTTAAATATTTATTTTAATTAATGTGTGTGCTCATCTGTGTGTGATATATAGAGGTGCTGCTAGAGGCTAGAAGAGTGCAGATGCCCTTGAGAAACAGTACCAGGCAGTTGTGAGCCACTTGACATGGGTGATGGGAACAGAATTTCATCCCCTGGAAGAGCAGAAAGCACTCTTACTCACTGAACCAACTTGCCAGTAGCTTCCAAATGCTACTTCCTGATCTTTGTGCTGGAAGGACAAAGAAGGTTTGTGTAACAAGTCCACAGTGTGGTAATACACATCTGTAACCCCAGCACTTGAGAGGCAGAAACAGGAGGATGCCGAGTTTGGAACCAGCTCTATATTAAAGAGCCTGTCTTGAAACAATGACAAATACCATCAGATTTCTGAAACCCTGTTTCTAGGCCTTGTGGGCATCATGAAAAGGTTGAGAGCATTAGAAACCCATTCTTTGAAGGTGATAAAGACTACCCCTTATATAATCCGATCTGTGTCCCCTCCTTCTCCAGATCTACTTCTACTGGCTGTACAGGGACACACATGCCTTTGAGTGGTTTGCAGACCTGCTGCAGCTGCTGGAGACCCAAATGCAGGAAAGGAATAACGCCGACTTCCTCAGCTACAACATCTACCTTACTGGCTGGGATGATGCTCAGGTGAGGACAAGGTGACAGCTCTCAGGCTTTCTTAGCATGCCCAGAGCTTGCTGGCTTCCTTTTACCTATTGGTATGTTCTGTGCACGGCATTTTTCCCCAGGGACAGCTAATGGATTCAAGTGACCCAGCTTGCTCACACTCACTCAGTAGCGCCGTCACAATATTTAAACCATTGAGACTTGATTCCAAACTAAGGGGCCTGTGCTGACATTAGAACACTGTTCCCACCAAGGAGCAGGAATCTCAAAACACAAAATGGAAATGAGAAGAAAAGTCTATCCTTGTCTTGTACATTAATTTATGTTATACATGTTTTATGCTATATTCAATAAATTTATATGCAGTCAGCTCTCCGTCTATCTGAGGTTCTGCTCTTTATATATCATTAACCTAATCAAAATATTTGGGATAAAAGTAATCATACTGAACATATACTGTCTTTTTCTTGTAATTGCTCTCAAGTATAGTATAAGAACTAGTTACATAGGATTTATGTTGTCGCAAGTGTCATGAGTATCTAGATATGATTTAAAGTTTGTAAGAGACGTGAACATTTATGGATTTCGGGTCATACAACTAATGCTTTGCAGAGTCTGAATTCTGTTCCAGGCATTTGTTGTTGTTGTTGTTTTGTTTGTTTGTTTTTTTGAGACAGGGTTTTTTTCTGCCTAACAGTCCTTGCTGTCTTGGAACTCACTTTGTACACCAAACTGGCCTCAAACTCACAGAGATCTGCTTGCCTCTGTCTCCAGAATGCTGGGACTAAGGGTGTCTGCCCCCACCGTCCAGTCCCCAGGCATTGTTTTTAGTGCTTGTGTGGATTGTCTAATTTTATTTGTCAAATTTATTGTCTCATTAGAGTCAAAAGCTTAGAACTGAGTAGGTTATTTGCTTAAAGGCATCCAACAAGTAAATGGCTGCCTGACTGCTCCGGAACCTGCAGTCAGCAACTCTCAGCAATTTGTTGTTTTATTAATAACAAATTAAATAAAAAACAAATTAAATAAATTAAACAAATTAAATAAAACTACCTATATAATGGAGAACAATTTGGATATATATTATATATGGATGTGTGATGAAAAATATTTGGAGACTACTAAAATAAAATAAAATAAGTTAGTTGTCTTCAACTGAATGCAATATATCCTCCCTCACAGAACACTTAGCAATATAAACATCTTATGGTTGACAATGTTAAGAAATTCTGTATGAAGCCTCATTAGGGCCTATAATGATTAGTTTTAAATGTCAACCTGGGAGGAGAATCTCAATTGATTGAGTAAATATTTAGATCAAATTGGCCTAGGAGCATATCTGTGGGGGATTGTCTTAGTTGCTAATTGATGTGGAAAGATGCGGGCCATTGCCAGTGGCACCATTCCCTGGGCAGGAAGTCCTGAACTGTACAGGACTGGAGAAAACTGCATAGAAGCAGAAAGCAAGCAGCATGCGTGTATGTATTTCTTTCTGCTCTTGACTGTAATATGACTAGCTGTTTCCAGTTCCTTCCACCTTGCCTTCTCCACAATGGTGAACTGTAATCTGGAATTGTGAACCAAATAAACCCTTTCTCTCCTAAGTAGATTTTATCAAACTTTATGACGTCAACATGAAAGGAAACTAGGTCAGGTTCCCTGGAGTATACAGTTTGCTTTTCTTAGAAGGCAATACAATCCTTGAAGGCAAAAACAGAACTTTTGAGTCAATCAAGGAGGAAATAGATAACTTTAGTATTATTTGGTTTAACCTTGCAACCAGCTAAAACTTGCTCTATGTGACCTTGAGGTCAGGGTGTGTCAAAGACTGGAAGGAATAAGTTGACCTCTTAGCTTTGTTAGCTTAGGACCAGGACAGAAAGGTTCACTGTGTTCCTGTCATTGGTGTCCCTTTGGCTCCATAGCCGTTCAGAGTCCCGGCCCTTGGTTCATCTTGAGCCCTGCCATGACTCACAAACGTCTGCGGCTCTAGATCACTTACTGAAAGACTGGGGCTGATTTCTTTTTGACCCGACAATGGGAGATCAGCACTTGGAAATGAATTACAGGCAGCTGGGAGATTTCCTGTCATAGCATTTGAAATTCATCTCTTTTCAACTTTTCTACTACCCGCCTACACTAACTGGGCCAGCAGTGAAGGTCTGTAGGCACCTGGGGCTTTTGTAATGCATCAAGGCCACGTTTCATCCGGGGCACAGTTATTCTTCTCATTATGTTATATCATCTTTATATTCTATTTCCTTTCTCGTTTACTTTCAAGTTTAGGTTGGCCTTATTTGGATTGCAAAAGAGGATTTTTCACTTTAATGCAGGGGATGTTTTGCTTCAAATGTTGTCTCTTTTACACCCGAACTTACAAAGCTTTTTACAAAGGCACCTTCTGTAAAAGGAGTTACTGACCATTGATTATACCATTGTCTCATAAAGCACTGACTTATTGATATCCATAAGTCTAGCATTGAATCTTGATTGCAGATGGGTATAGAGGACCCTTTCATTCCCTTTCTTCACCCCTTATCATCATAACCTGTTTGTGTGTGTGTGCGCGCGTGCGTGTTTGTGTATGTGATGAGTGGTAAGAGCTTGTTTTGTAAAATGTGTGTTATACCATATTTTTCTGTTTTTTTCTGAATATATGTCCTTTGTAACAGGCTAATCACTTTGCTGTACACCACGATGAGGAGAAAGATGTAATCACAGGCCTAAAACAAAAGACTCAGTATGGACGACCCAACTGGGATAATGAATTCAAGACAATTGCAAGTCAACACCCTAAGTAAGCAGTGTGGTCTTGAAACTTGTGGTCTGCCAGAAAGCAGCAGCTCCGAGCACTGACTGTCCTTTATAGTCTAAAAGTTAGCATTAACATTTCCATAATACTGTAATGGGGTTGAGTTCTTCTCCAACAGATGTCTGATATCTCTGACTTTAAGAAACAATCTTTAAATCATAGCAAAATTATGTGGAGAGTAGTCCTCTCAACGTCCTAATCCAAGCTGCACCATAGAATTTCTCTAGTTTAGTTGCCCAAATTTCCCTAGTGTATATGTTTAAGTAGTGAGGACTGCTTATGCTTATTATTAAGAATATTATACCTTCACTTTCAGTTCAAGTGTCTGAGTCAAATCAGAAGTTGACAGATGACACAAGTTTCTTTCTGGTGTCACTACAGTTTTATCAATCATGAAACCTTGAGGAAATTCCCTTGTCTCCTAGAACACGTGAAAAACTCATGAGCTTGCCATAAATATATCTTTTTGAATAGATGTGGCAAACACTTTGACTTGCCATGGCAACATCATCTACAAATGTGTTGTGCTGCATGCACAGCTGTTTTGATACACATGTGGCCCATTGGCCCCAGGTTTGGTACACCTGCTTTATTTGCACCATGCTTTCCGCTCTTTGAATGGCAAATATATCCCTTGCTATGTTTTTACATACAGGCTCTGATTTATTAGGTGTGAAATGGGCCTAGGAACCTGCATTATTAAAAAAAAAACATGGTGCTTTAAAAAAAAAATGGCGTGAGACCACATTTTGAAAAGCAAGGATTTCAACTATAAAACTTAAAGGGATGAAGCTGCTGTCAGAGTTGGGGTACCCAATGAGGGTTTGTTACTGATTTTAGTATACTAGAAAGATTTGGGTGGGGGACTAGAGTCCTATAGAAAAGTACATTGTTGCTTCACATATTAGCCCTGATATTCTTGTGGTAGAAATTTCCAAAATCTCTATTTGGATTTCATTTTCTGGGGGTATCAACCACTTTTGAGTTTTCCAGCTGAGCCTACAATCAGAATTAAGCCTCCTCCTTGTGATCAATGTGAACATTTTTTCTCATTTGTGGAAAACATAGGACTAGAAGGGGCTCTACTTCATAGAAAATTTACCTGTATACTTTGTTGTTCAACTCATGCCAAAGCCTGAAACTTTCTTTTCTTTCTCAAAAGCACCAGAATAGGAGTTTTCCTCTGTGGTCCTGAAGCCTTGGCTAAAACCCTCAACAAACAAAGCATCTCCAACTCCGAGTCCGGCCCTCGTGGGGTGCATTTTATTTTCAACAAGGAAAACTTCTAACTCGGCTCTTTTATGACGAAATAAGTGTATGCTGCCAAATGCCCCAATATTGCTGGTTGACTAGATGAGCCCCATTCTCTGAAGAAAGGAGGAGAAAAGGAAACGATGATGACATAGCCACCCCCTTATAAGAATTGCAAAGATTGCTTGCTAGGTCACATTTGCATGGAGCTTCACGGCCTTCACAGCACTTTTACAAACATTATTATGTTGCTTTATGTCACATTTCCCTCTGCCATGCCAGAAGAGGGTTAGTCAAGAATTATCTGGGACTCATTTTTGGATAAACAATAGAAGCTCAAATAATTTCAGCACCTTCCTTCACATTCAGAAGCTGAAACCCAATCTATGCCACTTGACTCCATGTGTGGTAATCTTTTCGTATTTAATACCAGGTTGTCTCAGCAATCAATTTTTCTGCCCTCTCCTACAAGAGAGTACTACAAAGAGTAGTTTATCAATCCTCATTTTTGTTTCATTTTTAACATTAGTTAGCATTATGCAAAAGGAGAGTGATTTTTATGGAAGAAATAATGATGCTGGCAGTGACTTAATACTTCCTAGTGACAGTATTGACGTGGAAGTGCTTTCCAGTTTACCAGCACAACAGCTTAACTGTGTCAAAGATTATTCCTACAAAGGAACATTAGACTGGCTGGAGTTAAGGTAGCAGTCTGCATTTAGCAAGGTGCTTGGCAGAGTGGGGTTCAAGGTCAGTTTATTGAATGAATGAGTGAGTGAACAAACAAATGGAAACATTTAGAACTACACAATGTCACAAGGGAATTAACTTAAGATCAGAGACAAAATTATCCTTCTGTTACTTTTACAGATCAGAGGATTCTGATTCCCCTGGGGGAAGAAAACCAGTGGGATAGCCTGGTTTAGTGTATTTACCCTGCTGTTATTTGGAGGCAGGGGAGATGAAGTCAGAGACCTAAACTCCTATGATGCTGCTGGCTAACACTTCTAGTCCTAGTCCATAAGACTGAAAGAAAAACACATCTGTTTATTGCCAGAAATGGTCTGTGAAATTTGAACTGAATTCTAGCAAATGTGTATCTGATAATACGTATCCTGCTTAGAATCCATTTATTCTTTTTGATTTAATGCCTACACAAATAAATCTCATGTGTGTATATAATAAGTTGTTTTTACTACAGTATTTTCATCACCACTATTACCAGCGTCACCATTTTCCGGAAATATAAATCATAGAAACTGTAACCCTCAAATAGTGAAATCACACCCAATATTTGATGGGTAGTCAGAAGCACAAAACAGAGTCTAAATCACTGCTAGAATAGTCACAAGTTCTTTAAAAATAGTTATGATTGCCCCACCACCGAGGATACAAATATTTATAGCTATACAGCTTTGGCAATGAGGAATAAAGAGCAGAGGAAAGGGCAGAGGTCTTAGTGCAGAGAAGGGGAAGTGTGGAAACAACAGAAGAGAAAATACAGTACACTCAAAAGGAAGAGGCAGGGGAAGGGGTCTCACAGTGGTCATGTTTCATCCTCCATTTCTGTGGTGTATATATTGCATATAATTGAAAGAGGCATTCAGAGTCATCTTGTTTTGACTTCATATAGTGTTGAATCTTTTCAATTCTGGTCCAAATTTTGATGTTATGCGGGCATTTTGAAGGGACTAGATGAAGTGAGAGCTCCGATGTCCCTTATATTACTTTTCTGCCTGTATTCTGCTAACATCCTTAGAACACTGAAGGTTGGATTCGGCAAATAAGATCTTCCTAGATGTGCACATGGCACCACAATAAATGTTCCTCCTTTAGAAAGGTTCATCCCCTTCATGTTGTACCCTAGACATTAGTTCAATCATTGAACATATATTCTCTTTGTATAATTAAAATGAGTAAGATACTGTGTGCATAGTTTTAATTATTTGGAGCGAAGTTTGAGGTAGAGGGAGACATCAGTTACATGGAATTTGAACATATGTCCCCAAATGCTATTAAATAATGTCTCTCTGTTTGTTACTCCAAGAATGTCTCTCCAGTTTTCTAAAGACACAAACATAGTTCCCAAAATAGAGATCCACCCTGTGTTATTCTGGTTTTGAGATGGAAAATGAGTGCAATGTGCTTCTTGTTTGAAAACTTCCTTCTTTTTTCCTCCCAAGCCCCCAGCTCCCAGCTGCCAGCTGCCAGCATAGCTCTTTCAGCATTTATTTCTTGGAATTTAGTAACAGATATTGAGATTTGTATTTAGTAACAAGTATCAAATGAGAAAGTAAGGCTATACATGCTTTTCTTAGTTTTTCTTGCTTTTGCAATATTGTGTTTATGAAATTTGAATACTTGCAGCCATTGTATATGAATAGTTTGGGGGAGAAGATGATCTGGGAATAACTTTTAAAAACAGCTATTAAAGCTTGCTTAGGTGTTGAATCCAGTATGCTTTCCTTGTGTCTGTGTTATTGAACTCAAGGGTGAATCTGGCTAGCAGACATCCTGTCTTTTTGCAAGAGAGTTATTCTAATGGGTCCATCAGTTACAGCTGTTACTGTCTAGGTAATGCATGGAGCTGTGAACACACGTTTTCTGATGTTATCATGGATGAAAAGAATAGCACCTAAGGCAAATGGTAATAATAGAAATAGCAAGCATTTATTGAGCTACTACTATACCAAACATTTTTTGCATACCTCAGATACTCCCTCAGCAACGTCACAATGTAGACATTTTAATCTTAATCTTGTTGATAAGAAAACTATCCAAGGAAAGATAATTGATAAGCAAGGGTCCTACAGTTAATGGATATGTATGTCAGTGATAAATTCACATTTTCTAGCAATAGGGTATATGTCCACTAGCATATTAAACAAGGTTCGTGGAACCAAAATATGCACTGAGAATGGTTGGATCATGGCAGCAGTAAAGACCAGTATCTTGGTATGTCAATGAAAAAATTTGGATCCATGTTGATTTTCACTTTTAAATTAAAATAAAATAGGATGCTGGAGGGAAGAAAAGGGGCATTGAGGTGAGGTAATTTTATTTAAAATATGGAAAAATATATTTTAAAAAAGAAGTGAAGATCACACATGTAATTCGAACACTCAGGAGGCTGAGTCAGAATTAGAAATTCAAAGCCAGTTTGGCCTATATATCCAGACCCTGTTTTAACCTTACAAAGAAAAAAGAAAGCTTTAGTGACTCAATTTAAATTTACTTTTTATATATTTTTATGTCTTTCATAAAATAGCCATCCATTGTTTGAAGGGTGTGTGTGTGTGTGTGTGTGTGTGTGTGTGTGTGCTTGTGCACATGCATGCACATGTAATAAGTTTTCATGAGGGAGAAGTGAAATTAAAATATGACATGATTTCTCAACTTTAAGTGCTGTTCTGCAGAACAAAAAAAAATTCTGGCAGTAACTGGGCAATCTGACCACTGGTAATTTCTAAAATATGGAAAAAATGATCAACCAATAGTCCATCTTAGAATATTGAAAATAGATTAATAACTAAGAAAACATAATATTTTAAATTGTACAACAAAGAACTCAACACCCAAGTAACTGTTTTGTGGCTAAAGGGAAGTACTAGGAATAGCAATGTATGAGAAGAAACCACTGGGAGTTAATTTTTGGGAATTTACCCTGAGAACTATTAGTTGTGCATGTCTAATTTTGGGGAAATGCCCCAAACATTATATTCTGAAACTTTATCCTGCAGAGAAGATTACACAAACCTTATTTATATGAAAAAATCAAGTTCAAAACATCTTCACAAATCCTACAATCACATTAGATTTAATAATCTACAGGATTTTTCCATTCTGTTAGATCACTTGATTGCTAAGCATCACTTCCCCCTTTCAGTTACACAATTCTCACTTGAGTAACAGTACAATTGCTAGCAAAAAACATCTAAACATTACTCCTCAGAGTCATAGGCATACAAGCCAAGATACAAGAATAAATCATCCATTTTTTTCTAAATATTGTAGACCAAATTTCAGCTTGTGCTTGTGTAGATTTATAAGGAAAAATATTATCTGAACATCTCTCACTGTGAATTGTGTATCTATTGGTTGAAAACTGCCATGGTACTCTATTGACATAGAAGTTAATCCATACCTGGTGTGCAAAGGTCAGCAGAGCTAGCTGAGCCTCCTGTGTTTCAGTGGCAAGATCGGCATCAGTTATGGCCAAAACATCACACTCAGACATCTGTGTTGTCAACTACCTGACACATTTATTACTAGCTGCTCCATTCTGCTGAGCATCTGGTAATTTTCTGAGATCAAAGGCAACAGCAAGCTTGACCATAAGCAAATTACAAAGGAAGTCAGCTTTAAAGCCTTTTGGAAATTAAGTATGTTTTCCCTTTATAAAAAATAATCAGCAAACTTTACTATTTGGAACATATGAGATGCATTAAAAAACACCTCTACTTTCTACTTAAGGCTATCATATATCAAAGGCTAGGAGATGGGGGTAAAAAGAAAAGTGAAACAGATGTATCATCATTAATTAGAGAGAAAAGTGGAATATAAATAGATCGTTTTATTGGCTCTTAAAGAGGTGAATAATGCTTAGATTAATTACAATTTATCCCCACATATACATTTCTCTCTATATTCACATCATCTGTCTGCAATGTAACTTTGTATCTCTTTCCATTAATAGAAATATACCCTTTAAGTAGTATATTTAATACATTAGCTCTGTAGATCTATACCTTTCCATCAATAGAAGAAGTATTCCTTAAAGTAGTGCATTTAGTGCATTGGATCTTTAGATCTATAATGACTAAGACATTCAACTCAGCTCAAAGTGAGAAAAGTCATAATAATGTAAATGTTGATTTTCTAAATTTACAATTAATAGGCAAATCACAGAAGACCTAACCATAAATAAAATGAAATACAAAGTTATTACTTGTGACACTATATAATTAAAGGCATAATAGAGGAGGTGGGGTATTGGCAAAAGTTAAGGGAGAAAAATGGTAGGCACAGGTGTTGAAATATGAGCGGCGGGGCTACGTCCCCAGCACCCCGGCCGCCTGCTAGCTCATGCCCCGAAATAACAACACACAAACTGTATTCATTTAAACACTGCTTGGTCCATTTCTATCTAGCCTCTTCTAGGCTAATTCTCACATATTAATCTAGCCCATTTCTAATCATCTGTGTGTAGCACCCCAAGGTGCACTTACCGGGAAGATTCTAGCCTACGTCCATCCTGGGTTGGAGCTTCATCGCGTCTGTCTGCCCGGGAGCAGGGCATGGCATCTCTTCTGAGGCGTCTGCTCCCGAGAGGAGAGCTGTCGAGTCTGAGCTCACTTCCTCTTCCTCCCAGCATTCTGTTCTGTTTACTCCACCTACCTATGTTCTAACCAATAAAATGGGCCAAGGCAGTTCCTTTATTAGCCAATGACCTTCCTCCATCACACAGGAGCTGAAGATATAGTTCAGTTATAAGATGCTTATTGCTCTATCAGAGGACATGGTTTCAGTTCCCAGCACAATATAAGATAGCTCAAAGTCTGATGCCCTCTGACCTCTGAAAAATTGGCAAGTCAGTGGTGCACATAACTTCATGTAGGCACATGCATACACATAAATTGTAAAATATCTTTTAAAGTGATATATGGGGGGGGGGCTGAAAAGATGGCTCAGTGGTTAAGAGAACTGACTGCTGTTACATAGAACCTGGGTTTGATTCCTAGCACCCACATGGTGACTCACAACTGTCTGTAACTTTAATTCTGGGAGATCTAATGCCCTCATCTAGCCTTTGAAGGCACCAGACATGCATGTGGTACATAGACACACACGTAGGCAAAACATCCATACACATAAAATACAACTGTAAAATTTGTCACTGTTGTAGGGGGAGGTCTCACTTGTTCTTTTCGGCCACCCGGCTAGATTAGCCCCAAAATAACCACACAGAAAGTATATTAACTAAATTACTGATTAGACCATTATATCTAGCCTCTTATTGCCTTACTCTCACATCTTGATTTAACCCATTTTTATTAATCTGTATATCCTCACGTGGCAGTGGCTTACTGAGAAAGATTCAGCATGTCTGTCTGGCAGCTCCATGGCATCTCTCTGACTCTGCTTTCTTCCTCCCAGAATTCAGTTTTGTCTTCTCTGCCTACCTAAATTCTACCCTATCAGGCCAAGGCAGTTTCTTTATTCATTAACCAATACAAGCAACACACAGAGGGGACTCCCACATCACTTCCCCCTTTCTGTTTAAATAAAAAAGAAGGTTTTAACTTTAACATAGTAAAATTACACAGAACTGGTATCAAGCAAGAATGACAGTTACAATATTTTTATTTACTATCTTTTATCATAACTAAGAAAAGCTATAACTATAGCTATCTATCTATTCTTTAACTTCATCAAAGCCTCCAGAAGGACATAATATTACCTAAGTAAACAGGAAGTACATTGTAAGCAACTCCCAAAATCTAGAATTGACAGAGACATCTTGCTGCCTGGACCGTCACCCAAAGTTTTTTTGCACATTGGGGCATCCATCTTTGGCCTTCAGGCCCATAGTATACAGCAGAATTTTTCATGAAGCAGATTTCAAAGTTCAGCCACTTTCTTCTGTATCCTGCAGAATGTCTTGCAGAGTCTTTTATGAAGCAGGAACCCTGAAGGATCATCTCACCTTTAGTCAAGTTTAGTAGTCATTTTTTTGCAGGTACTGCATGTCCAGTTTAGCAATTCAGGCAAGAATAGTTTCTTGCCCAAATGGCTAAGGAGTCTCTTCAATGCCCATCTTCCTCTCAAAGTAATTGGTGCTGCCAGAAGCAGATGTGTCTCATTGTCATGAAAAGTCCTAAATTTTTAAAATATTTAAATGCCATAATTTGAAGGTCTCTGAAAGATTTGAAGAATAGCTAACTGAAATATATCTCTATACATCTAGAAAGCCTAACTAACATGACTACAATCTTGACTACTACAGATGATTATCTATTAACCTATATTTCTTAATTATACATTTTTAAATGAACTACACAATCACAATATTTTAATCAAGAGCAGAAATATACATATAACAAAATTGACCTTAAATTTGTATCAATAAAACAAGATCCATACAAATGCAAATCTTTATAGCATATCCCCCTTTAAATGTAAACAAATAATGATAAATAATATTTGGGAATATGGGAGTAGTTTTGTCCATATTGCTTCCTGCTGTTTGGGGGCGTTGTTAATCACATCTTTCATGGTGTATCCTGTGTGCTAGGTTCATCTCAGTGATCAGTTGGGTAAAGCACTTTTTTGAGGGTGTTCACGGTGACCTTTCAGGGAGGTCTATCATACCATATTACTCTGGAAGTATTTCATTGGTTCTCATCTTTTGTGGAAACAAAAGAACCTCTTTTCCAAAGTATCATAGCCTTAGACTCAAATTTTGAAATCAAGATACCTTTATAATATACATTCTGGTTTAGCTTAGCAGCCCATACAATTAAATGTCTCTCTGCACTTAGCTCCTTTACAGTCAAAAATTTAAAGAAACACAATAATATACATAATCCAGACTCTCTGTGAATTTTCCATCTTTACATGGTTTATTTTTTTTACTCTTTTTAATCTCTGACTATCTGTACTTTGTCTCTTTAAAGACTCTCCCTTTTTTAAAGGAGTAACACTGTGACTCATTTAGAGATCTTTTATGTCAGAATCTGTCCTCTTGTGAATTTGAAATATTTTTACTATCCAGGAGCACTTCTTTTTTTTTTTTTTTGCTTTTTGAGACAGGGTTTCTCTGTGGCTTTGGTTCCTGTCCTGGCACTAGCTCTTGTAGACCAGGCTGGCCTCAAACCCACAGAGATCCACCTGCCTCTGCCTCCCGAGTGCTGGGATTAAAGGCGTGTGCCACCACCGCCCGGTCAGGAGCACTTCTTAAAATGTTAAGCGCTTCTTAAAAATTTAAGTTGTGCCATTAGTAGGAGTAATATGGTACCACCTGTTTGCCTGCCCAGTCTTTAGCTTTAGCTTAAGCTGTGCTCTTACTATGATAAATATGGTAGGCCTGCTTGGCGCTCTACACAGTTCAGCATGGCAGAGCCGCTTTTGCCTCTGAGCCGCTTGTGCCTGTGAGCTGCTTGTGCCTCTGAGACACATGCATTGCCCTACTTCTGGGCACACAGCGAATCCACATTTCCATCAAGCAAGCCGTAGTAGCACTTTACTCACAAACCCCATCCAAATGTTCTCTCTCCAGTAAGAGACAGAGGTTGCACTAGCAGCATAGCCCAGAAAGCTGGAATTTTAAAACTTACACTTTATGTTGCAGCTGCTGAGTCAGGAAAATCTCTCCTAAAGGAGCTGTGACATGCCTCCAGCAAACAGCAAAAATCTGTTAAACTCTCTCTCTATATTTTTTTTTTGTTTGGAATTTCTTTTAAAACCCTTTCAAGTTTTATGTGGAGTTAGTTGACCATGTTAGAGCGCCAATTGTTGTAGGGAGAGAGCCTACTTGTTCTTCCCGGCCAACCAGCTAGCTTAGACTTCCTTTCTGTCCTTCTGGCCCTGTGAATTCAACCCACCTCATGCTTTGTTTTATTTGAGATAGGGTTCCAATTCCTAGGAATTGAATATATGCCTCTTGAAGAGGCCAATCTGGATGCCAAGATTCTGGAGTAATGACAGTCACATCCATACATGAGTCTAGTAGTCTCAATTACAATGTTATTTATACGCACTCTTAGCTTTGGTCTTTGAACATTTGTAGAAGTCTGCCAAAATATATGTTTCCTATTTCCTCCTGGAGTTTTTGACTTATCCTCCAGGTCTATTCAATCATGCAGAACAGTATGGTTTTTTACAGTAGGCACTGGATTGTTTAATTTTCCTGGTGAGACATGTTCTCCACAACGACTGGAAATGACTGGGCCTTGTTTGACATCGGGGCCTGTGAGAGGCCCCCCAAGGAGTTTCCTGGTGGTATCGGATTGCCTTGTCTGTCTTTTGTTGACCTACATTCATTAGTTCAATGTCAACCTTTGCTACACCTCCTACATATATCAGAAGAATGAATCTTCCTATTCTTGCCATTCCTAGAGAAAACATTATTCCTAGGAATTCCTTGTCTACAGTCCCTTCTTAGATGTCCTATTCTTCCAAAATTAAAACATTTGGCATTTTGGTGTCTCCTCATACCATTGGAAATTGTTTCTCCTACCCAAGCTTCATTACTATAGCCAAATGTTTCAATATTCATTGTTTGCAAGATCCATTCATCTATGGGTGCTGATCTGACCTTTAGAGACCCAAGGATCTTCTTACATTCTAAGTTGGCATTTTCAAAAGCCAAGGATTCAATTAGTACACATCTAGCTTCAGGGTCTGTCAATCCTAGTTTCACAACCTTAATTAATCTTTGTAAGAAGTCAGTAAAGGGTTCTCTCTAGCCTCATTTAATCCTAATATATGACTCAGCCCTCTTTCCTAGTTTCTGAATCCTGTCCTAACCCTTAAAAATGGAATAGATAGATAGATACAGATAGATAGAAAGATAGATAGATGATAGATAGATATATATATTTGTGTGTGTGTGTGTGTGTGTGTGTAGTACCTGTGTATATAGAGACAAGAATGGAAAGCAATTTCTACTTCTTGTATCAGTTTCTATTTTAGTTAAGATCTACTTGTGCCACAGGAAGTTAACTAACCACATACTGGCAGAGGGTCCTGTATTGAAGTGTTTATGGGTAGGAGAAATAGAACTTGATGGATTAAAAAAAAAGGATAAAGTTGGGTAGATAGGGAAGTAGGGTAGGTATATGAAATTCTCAAAGAATAAGAATATTTTTAAGTCTCAATGAATTGAAGCAACAGAAGTTATTTTATGTCCATATTTCATGACCATTGCATATTGCCTGGGTATAAGGGACTTGTGAAGCCCTTATGGACCTAGAGTCCCATCTTCCAGCTACTACTATTATCTAAGAACTTTATATATTCCATCTAATGGATTTTTCAGAGCAGCTGTTATCTCTGCTTTCCAGGCCAGGATGTTGCAGCATTGAAATATGAAGCACCTTTTCTGCTCTCACACACATAGATCATATTAAGATTAAAATACAGTGTGTTTTCCCACAAACTTACCTTATGGCATCACAGAAAACTGATGAAGGTTAAATGTAAATGAATTGAAAGGTTGGCATTTGAGGGAAAAGGTGGCTAGGAGTTGATCTCCAAAACTGACCTTAGGAAATACTGCTAATTTAAAGCTATAATTTTACTTAGTAATGGCATATAAAAGCAAAATTAGGTCATGATGTTAAATAGATTGAAAACTAAATGAGAATAACACACCTCTAATTTAGTAAATCAATTTGACAAAATGCTTAAACATTATCTTTAAATACAGTGCAGTGTGTGTTGCTTCCAAGTCAAGGACCACTGTGGATCCTGGTTGGGGAGGAAATAGGAAGCATTCCAGCTGTGCAGAAGCTGGGTAGAGATGAGCCTCCTGCAAGTCATGTCCATGAAAGAACAGACCCCTGACAACTTACAAAGAAAAGGAAAAAAAGCTTTTTTTTTGAGCCCCTGATAACTGAGGACTGTTTATCATCACAACATAACCTAGATCAGGACACTGATTAGTATGTTTGCTTTTAGGGCTAGGTCTTCTCGTCCAGCATAGTTTCTGAGATAAGAAGGTCCAACACAGGACTCATTGGGATAAATTCAAGTTCTCAGCAGGAGGAGGTACCTGTGTGAAAATATTCATCCTTTCCTTTCCCAGCTTTTAAAAGTCTATCACCTTCCTATTCTACCATCAACCTCAATTTTCTTTGTAAGACAACATATTTTCAGTGTTCAGAACTTTTTCCTCTCTATCCTTTTAGGTTCATTGATCAGGGATACAGTCCATTGTGTCAGGGAAGGTATGGTAACAAGACTCAACTGTTTAAATTCAGGAAGCATAGAATTATGAATACCTCCTCCTTTGCTCTCTCAACCCCTACAGCGATGGCTATGTTGCTGTCCCCCATACATAGTGATTGATTTCACTTCTATGTCTTTACATTTACAATCCCTCTGCCTGAACTAATTTTTTCACATATTTCTGTGGTTTTCTCTCACTCCTTCAGGTTTCAGCTGGACTAGAATTTTTATTAGAGAGGTCTGCTTTGACCAGTTCATTTAAAATAGTAGCCCTGCTACCACCTATTCCGTCAATCACTTAACTTTCTTCCACCCAGTCATTTCTCTACATCACATGTTAGCATCTTATTATATTGCTCTATTGTCCACTCCACAAGAATGCTAACAAGTAAGTAGTTTTGTTTGACTTCGTTTTCTCAGAGTTTAGAATGGTATCTTATAGTGGTATATTATTTATGTTTTAATAAAAACGCTTGCCTAAAGGTCAGTGCAAAACATCCACACTAGTCAGTCATACAGTCCTGGCAGTGCTGGCACACACCTTTAATCCCAGCAGCTACACTAGATAGCCATAGAGGCTGGGAGGCAGTGGTGCAGCCTTTAATCCCAGAACTAGAGAGGAATGTAAGATGGGAGAACAAAGGTCTCCGTCTCATTCTCAGGATTTGTGGAGGCAGGATCATCATTTTAGTCTAAGATAGAGGTAAGAGCCAGTGACTGGCTGTTTTGCTGTTCTTATCTTCAGGTTGAACACCAATATCTGTCCCTGGGTTTTTATTATTTGTGCTACATCTGGAACCCAATGTTTGAGGTATGAATTCATGAAAAAGCTGTTTGCCTGTGGCTTCACCAAATGGCAGAGGCTCTGTTACAGCTAACTGGACTCCTGTGCTGATGTTAGATGTAAAGAGAATCACGGAAACAATATTCTCATATGGCAGGCATTCACTGTTTGTGAAGCAAATGTTAAACTCGTGGTCAGTTTGTAATAGAATTATCCCTAAAGACTGACTGCTTTGCTTTTCTGATCTTCAGCTTGAACCCCAATATCTGTCTCTGGGTTTTTATTATTTGTGGTTTTTATTATTTGTGCTACAGTATCTAGTACACAGTGAACACCTATTCAAGTGTTGCTTGTAGAAGGAGACCAGGGAAGGTCTGTGGAAGGGGTGTTGGAAAAGGCCTCTGAAGCAAGATTACAGCTGAGAGGCTTCTAAGGAAAGCATCAGGATTCTGGTCGTTTCTCTGAGAGAACTGTGACAAACCAAAGCAGGCTGTTGTTTTAGAACATGTATTGAGGCCTGTGACAAGGGGCTCCAGCATGAGTTTAGAGTTTGACATAGTCTAACTACTTCAAAAGAGCGCTATTTTATAGGAAAAACTGGGGATCTATGAATAGCCATTGTAGGTAAGGGGGCAGAGAGGAGAAAGCTGTCATTTTGAATCTCATAGAGACTAAATTTCAAGTTTATGCTTCAGTGCACAATCAATGGCACTCTTCTGTCCCCTGGTGGTAGCAATACAAAACTACATGAGGAGATGTGTATGTAAGCAAATCTTTATTTCAAAGCAAGTTTCACCCATACATGTGCAGTGTGTGTGTGTGTGTGTGTGTGTGTGTGTGTGTGTGTGTGTGTTCTTGGAACTCTTGAGATAAAAATCTCCAAAATAACTCTAACAATTTTTCCTTACTTTTCCAAGCTCAACATCAAAGGAGCCAGTTAAACAGAGGGTATGCTTAAGTATAATAATCCAGCTTTTAGTCTGGGCAATCTTCTCTCCTAGCCTTCTGCTAAGGGTTTGTAGAAAGAATCTCTGCTGTGGCAGAGCATAAGTAGCCTCAAAGTGCTCTCCAAGTCTAGGACCTACCACATATGATGAACCATCTTCGGGATTCCCAAGGAAGATGCCTACATCTGTACAATCTGGCAAAGGAGAAAATCAGAACACAAAAGAGTAAATTCTGTTCCCAAGAGAGAAGCAGAAGAGAACCTTTACAACTCTACGAAGGAAGTGAAAGAATATTGGAAAGGGAAAGAATCAAAGGTGTAACAGAGAGAAGCAATCAGAGTGCAGCCTCTGTTGCAGTTCCCTGGAGGTAGGTCAGATGAGGACTAGTAGTCAGATCAAAGTCCAGTTCTGTTTGAGCACATCAGTACAGAGTCTGGGTATTTTCACATTAGTTGTCCCCCTTAAGTTGATCTGCAAACTACCAGTGCTATGGTTTGGCTATGGCATGCCCTCCACAACCCCTCATGTGGCGAATACTGTATACCCTACTGGTGGGACTGTTTGTGGAGGCTGTGAAAAGTTTAGGAGGAATCAGTTCACAGTGGTCACTCTTTGGAATAGTCCATCTGGTCCCTCTCCTGTACTCTGCTTCCTGTCCACCGTGCTATGAGACTGACTGCTCTGCTGAACTTGGGCTCTCAGGATGTTCTAGTCTTGCCTGAGGCCCATCAATAGAGCATAGGCTGCTGAACTTGGGCTCTCAGGATGTTCTAGTCTTGCCTGAGGCCCATCAATAGAGCATAGGACCATGCACTAAAATTGTGAAACCATGAGCTAAAATAAACCTTTCCTTCTGCAATCTTTCTCATGGGTATTTTTTAAAATAATATGAATAATATTATTTTTTTAACAATAAGTGGCTTATACACTTAGGAACCACCAGCCAAAGTAGTAGCATTAACAGAAGAAAATTCTGAAGTCCCACTTCTGACTCTTCCCTGAACCCTCCAAGATGAAGAATTAAGTATTTGGATTTTTTTCTTTGTTTTTTAACATTAAAGTTTTAAAAGACCTACCCTGCCCTCTTCATTTTCTAAGTGAATTAAGTGCAGCTTAGAAAGGTGAAATGCTTATTTCCCCATCACACAAGCAATTGCAGGTAGAGTCACAGCTGCAATGTGGGCCTTCTTATGTCCATCAAGAGCTACCACGGGCACCAAAGAAGCAACATTAAGGAAATAAATGAAGCAGATTCCAGTGAACAGTGCTCACCATGTTTACAAGTGTTTCATAAAATTTTATTCAAATCAACAAATGAGGAAAAGATCCTATAGCATCCTTAGTGATGCTGTTGCAAGTTTTGGGACAAGCATGATCTCTCTCTCTCTGTCTTACACACACACACACACACACACACACACACACATCATATAATTATATATTAAGAGAAAGACAAATATGATATCCCAAGCATGCTCCCCACAAAATCAGGCCCATTTTTGTGACTTTTGTACTTTTTGGAGAGTTCGTTTGAACTGCAAAGAATTTCACTCGAGATTGATAGCTTCCAGAGCTGGCACACATATGTGCTATGTAGTTGAAGTTGGATTACTTTTCCTATTATTGTGATAAATGACCTGATGTGAAGAACTATAAGAAGAGGTTTGGTTTTGGTTGATAGTTCTAGAAGTTTCAGCCCATCACTGTGAGAAGGGTGTGGCAGAATAGAGTAATTCATTGACATCATGGTGGCCTGAGAGCAGTGACAGAGAACACCTGTGCTAGTGTTCTCTGGTTCTCTCTCTTTCTATTTAGGGCCTTAGAGTTGGACTACTGTTGCCCACACTCAGGGCATATCTTTACCCCTTTGTGGATTTCTCTCAGGAAATACATACGTGTATTCCATCAATCCGGTACACTTGCCAATGCAACCAGCTTGACAAAACTTAATCATCACATGGGGCCGAAGAGAGGCTCAGCAGTTAACAGCATTTACTGTTCTTGCAGAGGACACAAGTTCCCAGCATTGGGCAGCTCACAACTGCCTATAATTCCAGTTCCAGGGACATCCACATACATAATTTAAAGCAATAATCGAAAGAAATCTTTAAAAACAATCACAAGGGCAACTTGTTACTTTTACATGTCTTAAGTGTTTTCTCAATTATCAAAACAAGTTATTGTTTTAAAATTACAAAATAAAACAGTTCCTATGTAAAAAGACACCTTTATGACCATCCAATAATTCTTCTTTTAGAGAAGACTCTCTACATGAAAACCAGGGGATTTGGCCAAGATTTCCACAGGCAGATATTTTGTAAGAGCGGAACATAGGATACCACCTAAGAGTTCAAAGTGAATAAACTATAAGCTAAGTCAACAAGGAGACTATACACACTGACAGGGGAAAATTCATAAGTAAAGTATGACATAAAAAGGAAATCTTGGGTGGGGGGGATGGCTCAGCAGGTAAAGACCCTTGCTGCCAAGCCTAATGACCCAAGTTTGATCTCAGGAGCCTCACATGGTGGAAGAAAATAACCAACTTTCACAAGTTGTCCTCAGGCCTCCTTCCAAACATGCAATGGCACAATGAGCCCCCACCCTGCCCAATGTAACATTTCAAATTTCTTATCTTATCCTATTTTAAGATTTACTTGTTTGTATTTTACATATGTGGGTGTTTTGTGTACATGTGTGTATGTGCACCGTGCATGTGCTGGTATCCATCTAGGCCAGAAGGGGGCGCTGGATATCTGGAACTGGAGCTACATACAGTTGTGAGCTGCCTGCCAGGTGGGTGCTGGGAGTTGAAACAGAGTCCTCTGGAAGAGCAGCTAGTGCTCTTAATCACTGAGCCATCTCTTTAGACTTACATTTAACAAACTTTAAAAGGAGCAGCGTGCAGTTATATATCTCATATAGCTGTAAAAATAATATATTCATCTACTCATATCAATGCAAACCAGTAGCCTGAATCATGTACAACAAAATACCAGTTTTATACCCTCTGGGAGTAGATTCAGATGTGGAAGACAAAGAGGAGGCAAGATGGAAGTCACATAATTTGTTAGACCATTATGGCACTAAAGTATACTGTTTTACATAAAAATATAATCACGAATTCTATTTAAATTCATTTAAAAGTTAATAGTTGTTTAACTACTTGAACTTGGGTAATTTGCTTTATGCAAAAAGTATGAATTTCCCATTTGTTCTCCATAATTTATCACTTTTCCTCTTGGTGAACACTCTGGTTTTCTTTTTCTGTCTGCTTTGGAAAGCCTTGTTATATAGCTCAGACTGACTTACAACATACCGTGTAGCTAGGAAGTTCTCAAAGTTGCTATCCTACTGCTTCAACGTCCTCTGTAGAACACCAATCCTGGCTTTATTTTTATTTTTAACTCGTTTTAGGAATAATATCAAAGAGAAGAACCTTATTTGCCCTTTCCTTTTCTGAGCCATGCTATTAGTTCTGTGGTGCTGAGCTAAAGAACTATTCATATGATAGAAGCACAAAAAATTGACAGATGTCACGAAACTGCCTCCAGAAAAAAAAACCTACTAATGAAAAAAACCCTACTAATGATTTATAGGCCACTAATTCTGTTAGATATCTGGTCCCTATTAGCATGGTGACAACTCTGACAGATGCATCCACTGTTGACTTGTTACTGAGCCCACACTATAGCTGATTTCACTTCCTGCTCTTTGCCCATTGACTATTGGTAGAAGAGGCATGTGTGAACAGATTATACAAATAATGGAGGTCCCAGGATGGTGCTGGAGAGGGTAGTAGAAGGCTAGAGCTACTAGAAACTGTAAAATTGAGCCAATCCAGTCAAGTGTTAAGGGATCAGCTTAATCCCCATTTATGGTGCTTTTTCCTTGTTTTCTATGCACAGAATTCCTGTAGCATTCTTGAATTTCTCTACTCCTTCATGCCTGCCTTCTTTGGGAGGTGAAGGGGCTTTGTCTCCACTTCTTTTTTGTACATGGTTTCCCAGAAACATCATGTTCCTACCTTCATCTGAGTGAGGATTCTCATACTGGAATTTAACATGAGAAAAGACCAGTTGGCTCAGGAAAGTCCTAGTACAGAACTGAAATATAATATTTTTCTATTATTCTATCATTCTCATCTCCTAAGTGATTTGCAATTAATGGAGGGGTCTGGACATGATTAAGCACACCTGAAATGCCAACACTTGACAGTCAGAGGCAGGACGGTTGGATGGCCTGGACCACATAACAAGAGCCTGTCTCAGAAAGAAAAGAAAAGAGGGGAGAAAAGGGAGGTAGGAAGGGATAGAAGAAAAAGGAGAGTGGAAACTATAGGGAATAAGAAGAACACTATCTATTGGGCTTGCTTAAGCCAAAAGCCAATATTTAAATGTTTTTAAATTCAAAATTTAGTGAGATTTTTTTCATATCATAATCATGACGTGATTTTTTTTAAGGCTGAGAGAGTATGCACACCTGAGCCTTCATGCCTTAACAGTACCTGATGATGGAGCTGAAGCACAACTTCCTGTGAACTAGAGCATGTTCAGGCCAGTTATCATTGTTCTACCTAGTCTGGAATTTCCTGGTGCTCACGTTGAGAGTCCACTGGCACTAGGAATCATGCGCTGAGAAGAGTGTTAATGGAGAAACACTCCCTGGAAGATGCTCACATCCTTCATTTGAACCCTGTGGGTCTGTTTATGGTAAAAGGAACTATGCAGGAGTGGTTAAAGATCTTGTAGTTGGAATAAATTATTGAGTGTAGCTGACGGATTCACAGGATTTTTAATAGGACAAGATCAGGCAGAAAGGAAAAAAAAACCCTAAGCCTCAGAGGTCAGAGATGAGATCTGATGCTCCTCTACTGGCTTTGAAGATGGACGCTGGAATCCATCACAAAGTGCAATTAGCCCCCAGAAACAAGAAAGATGACTAGAGCTTACAAAAGGAGAGCCTGTCTCAAAAGAAACCGTGAAAACAGGGACTGGAGAGACGGCTCTGCCTCTAAGAGCACTGGTTGCTCTTGTAGAGGATCAAGATCTGATAGCATGCACATCTGCGGTGGCTCTCAACTGTCTCTAACTCCGGTTTCAAGAGATCTGATCCCCCCTTTGGGCCTCCACAGGCATCATCAACCATGCAAGAAGTACACAGACCTGTTTGTAGACAAAACAACCATGTACATAAATCAATAAGTAAACCTTTTTTTTTAAAAAAAAAGTGAAACCAGGCCAAGAACAGTGGTAGAATGCATTCCAAAATGAGCACAAAGCCTCATAAGAATAAATACATCTTTTTGTTTGTGTGTTTGTGTTTTTTGAGACAGGGTTTCTCAGTGTAACCTTGGCTGTAGCTCTGGAATTTACTCTGTAGACCAGGCTGACCTCACACTCATAAAGAACCACCTGCCTCTGCCTCTCAAGTGCTGGGATTAAAGGTATATGCCACCACCACCTGGCTAATACATCTTATATTGGATGAATGTTCAAAAGTATTGCATAAATACATGGAACATGAAAGAAGGAGGAAGGCCTATCAGAAGAGGAAGGGAACCAGCAAGGGAACAGGGAAAGGGGGATGGCAATGGGGGAATCAGACATAAAGGAACGGGTGTGACACATATTATGAAAATGCCATAATGAAACACAGTACTTCTTATGCTAAACTAAAACATTCACCATATAAGGTAGAAAGTTAACAGAACAATTTAACAATGGACATAGGATTTTTAGCCATAAACACAGTTCCACCTTTTGAATCATAAAACAATTTCACCTTGGACAGATTCCAGCACATGAGGAAAGTAATTTCAGTTCATCTTAAACTTTGCTTTGATATGTGCCATAAAAGAGACTTAATCACTTCTCCCGAAATAGTCATATATTTCCCGATCCTTTCTTAATAACTGTTACCAAGAATATAAAAGCAGGACTTTTACAGTGCAACCCTAAGATCGCTATAAAATGAATGATGAATGCAGGCGGAGAAACCCACCCAATGACTCATCATTAACACCCAGCTTGGGAAGAAGGACAGAAAAGTGCTCTTTAATGAGATGTTGCCATTATTTAGGCAGTCAATTAGGACTTTGCAAACACAAAATTAAAGCTTTGCATAACATTGCAGTTAGTGCTTACACTAACTGAATTACATGGGTACTAGAGTATTACATGCAAATACCCTAATTTTACTTAAAATCCCTAATATTTTTAAAGACACAACAGCTTATTTTCATTTTGACAAAGAAGACAAAATTATTTTCTAAGAAGAATCATTAAAAATGGTTATGCTATATTTTACACTAACTTTAAAGAGAAACTTTGTGTTAAAAATTACAAATAATTTTTAAAATGTATAATTATAAGAAGCATGAACTAGAAGCTACGGTTGTATTGTAATGGTCAAGACTCGATTTGCGTGGCAATATTTTTTTTTATTTATTTTTTTTATTTTTTTATTGAGAAAAGGAGAAAAAAAACAAGTTTCCACCTCCTCCCAGCCTCCCATTTCCCTCCTCCTCCTCCCCCCCATGCCCCCTCCTCCCACCCTTCTCCTCCACCCCCCACTCCTTTCCCCCTCCCTCTCCAGTCCAAAGAGCAGTCAGGGTTTTCTGCCCTGTGGTAAGACCTAGGACCTCCCACCTCCGTCCATATCAAGGAAGGTGAACATCCAAACTGGCTGGGCTCCCACAAAGCCATCACATTACATAGGATCAAACCCCCGTTTCCGCAGTTTTGCTAGGTAGCCAAGTCTGGCCTCCTAGTGTTGATCCTCCTGCTCAGACCCATGTGTATATTAATGTATTTACTTTTTGCAATGTATTTCTATGATCCCACATTTGTTTCCCTCCTCCATTCATCCTGCTTGGAAGTTATTAAAGTAAAGGCAATGAGTTATGAAGCAGAGCCAAATGTTCAGCACAGTAAGATAGTCTTTATTATATTTGAACTAGAAACAGCAGAGAGCAAGCTCACGAGGTATGATTTATTTTAAAATGAGGCTTCAACAACAAGAGTCAAAAATCAGTCTTAACTGCACAGTTTGGTCACTAGTATAATCTCCAGAGGTACAAGAGCCAGCACATAAAGTAACATACAGGCAATAACAAAGAATTTCTGAGGTGCCAAAGTCACAGGTCACTGCTTGAAACCCTATCTTTGCATTCTTGTCATTACAGTTACTTGGCAAAATGCCAACCAGGCATGTAGTACTCATCTAAGAATCCTGTTTTAATATTGTTGCCATTAATACTAAGCTTTTCTTTACCCTAAAATTTCAATGACTCAGGATTTCAATCCTTACATGGATTGGGTGCCAGTGGTGACATGTAAAATTGATTTCATTTTCAAGATTAAATGGCAGACATTTGGTGGCCAGTTGTGTACCCTAGGTTTTAGCATTGATTTTCTTAATAAATTTAGCTATATTTCATAAGCCCTGAGAAATTAGATAACCCACAACTAATGATTGTTCACTTTTAATGTATATTCTACTCCACTCAATCCTAACTCCACATAAGTATTTTAAATTATGCACACATAGCTATACCTAATGCAACGATAAAATTTATGACTTGTATAACTAAGACTACTAATAAGGCCTTTAAGTAAGAGTTGCATATTTTATGTGTTTATTTTATCAGAAGCAACCCTTAAAAATTTTATGTATAATTCTGCCATCAATTAGTGCTTTCCTTTTGGCTAGTTCTCCATGGAGGTCCAGAGACTTTTCCTTTCTTTTTCAACCCTTCCTCAGAGATACCAGTTTTCCAACTGAAACCAACAGAAACTTAACACTTGAACACCCTGTTGAGAGTTGCCATGCCCGGCAGAGAAACACACACAACAGGCATTCAGTAGATAATGTTTCTCATGGAATGAGTGGATTGTAAGGCAGGTGTCTGAGTCAGATACTGTTGATCATATACTTAACTAATTTTGCTTAAGCAGGAAACCTGGTGATTATTTAATTCCACCTCAAGTGTAAATGCAAGAAATTGATATTAGAAAGATGGCTTTGCCAGGTTCTCAGGAAAATGAAACAGGTTAGTCATAGCTGCTACTATAACGTTAGATACAGGTGGTGGTGGGGTGTCAAAATTACTTTCCATCAACTATTATATATAATCCAATGAAGGGAAGAAATTAAAATAAATAAGAAAGGTATTAGCCAATTCATGTAATTTTCTCTGCACTGATCATTGCAGCATTTTTGTTCACATATTTATTTATCCCTGTTAAGTTTTCTAGTATACAGATATTGTCAGCATCTAAGTAGATTACCCCATCTCTGCGGGAGCAGGATGCTAGTGAAAGGCTTGTATAAATAGAACATCCTAATCTTATGTTAGTCAATATTTCTGCATTAATTTTTGGCTAACATTTGTGTCTTTAAATGAAACTGTGATATCTCTGCTAAGATCTTATTTATTAGACTTTTCCTTATAATATTCAGTTTTTGTTGATAGCTTTGAAGCATATTGCACACTTGTCATCTAGCACATTAATAGGTAATTATTACTCTTTTTAGAAAGGATACACTCACGAACTTAAGGTAATGGCTTGAACCCATATTTACTGGGTTACAGGACAATTGCAATTGCAAAGATATTAACAATACAGTTCATGGTACGGTTCTCCCATCTTACAGTACAGGTTCCTGAAAACATAGAAGAAGAGGACATTTACACATCAGTAAAACATCAAAACTACCAGGCACTAAGTAATTAATACACACACACACACACACACACACATTTATACACAGCAGACGAACACACAACCACACATAGCTTTTAGTAATATTTCCTCTAATATGTTCTATCTTCACATTTCATACTGACTTGAAACCCTACTTGTGAGTGCACTTGAAGCAATTCTATTGATATGGTGTTTTTCAGACTTTAAGTAGAGCTACATAATAAGTACAGACTGACTTTGCTGGAACTTTGATTCTGGGCAAATTAATTTATGGTCTCTTACCATCAGATGTAGTATCCCAAAAGCATGAGCTGGCTGTATGAAATCCATAGGCACTCCTCTGGGCCACAGCACAGGTCACTGCAAAGAAAGTCATAGCGTGACAGCAAAAGGGGGAAAGAATCAAGGTGGAAATATTTGTATCAGAACTCTAAACGCTGAAAAATAAGTAACAAAATAATTCAGCTAGTAGGTTAAAATAGTCTCTTGAAATTAACCATGATGAACTTATTTTCAGGAGACTCAGCCATTTCCTGAACCATTACTATAACCGCCAACAACTGTACTGCAGACAACTTCTGGATCCAACTGCACTCTGTGCCACTACCAGATTCCAGAGAGAAATGCGGGGACAATTTCACTTTGTACTTGATGTGTGGATTTTCACAGGCCTCTACAGAGGCATGGAAGGCTGAGAGGATGACAGCCCTGAAGGGTCTCAGTGGGCAAAGAGAACTGCTGCTACCAAGGGAAGGCAGTTTAAACTGTTTTAGACTGCAAGCCCTCCAGTTTCACGCTGCATCATGTATTACATTCAAAGGGACAAGTCAGAAGTGCTTCCTAAACCAGTGTTCAACTACAGTGCCTGTTGTTAGGATCCATGCTCCGACTTCAGAGAAAACCAGAAGGATAAAGGCATGGCAACTGGTGAGGAAGGACCCCACATCAACACTTACCAATGTACTTATAAGCTTTGCCCATTTTAACCAAATGTGCTAGGGATTGCTCCACTATGCTTGCAGTCCATTGGTTGATGTTGTTATGATTGTAGTCCTCGCCTCCCAACACTGCATCAACACACTAGGAGAGAGGACAGCTCCATTAAACCAAATGAACTCAAATTTACATATACTGCAAGAGAAAGTCAAGGCACAGCAGAAAACATGCATCCACTAAATGTTTGGTGTGCACTGCCTCTGGCTGCTTAAGAGTTTTCAAAGCATTCCCATAAGTCTTATCTCATTCTATGAAGTATTAAAGGTCATATAAAGATAAATTTGCCAGTTCGAGGCCAGCCTGGTCTACAAGAGCTAGTTCCAGGACAGGAACCAAAAGCTACGGAGAAACCCTTTCTCGAAAAAAAAAAAAAAAAAAAGATAAATTTGCCAATGACTCGAATCTGTGGTAGCAGAAACTCTAATAAAAAAAAAACCTCTAATATTTATAACACAGGAAACACAGAGCATAGACAGCAAGTGATCAAAACGACTTCAGGATTAAGAAAACATAGTATTAACTGTTTAAAAATGGCTTTGCAACATAGGATTAAAACTAGGGTTCATGTGCTGAAAACCAAGGATAGGACTAATTTAAAAACATAGTTCTATGGATAGTAATTGTAATCTCATTTGTGCTGTGTAATTGCTTAGCTACAAAACAACCAAAACACCCGCCAGTGAAAGTAAATAAAGATCGTCTAGGAAAAGAAAGTCAAATAATATCGTACAGTGCTTACTTGTTTCCACTTTTGACACCTGACTAAGAGCAATGGTGAGATCAAGACCAGCCTGGTCTACAGAGTGAGTTGCAGGACAGGCAGGGCTGTTACACAGAGAAACCCTGTCTCAAAAAAAAACCCAAAACACCAAAAACAAACAAACATCAAAACCCAGAAAACAGCAATGGCTTTAGTACCGCAGTTTAGGGCTGGAAGGCCAGACCCATACCTGTCTGCTCTGGAACCTTTATCAAATGACATACCACATTTAAGCATCTCGGACTTGGGTTTTCATTTCTCCTTCCATCTCCACCCAGACCAGAGAGACACATTATTCTGTATTTCTCCCTGCTGACTCAAACTTTCCCTTTTGTGTTTGCAAAGCCGGTATTGCAAGATCAGAAGCACTGGGGCTAGTAAAACATGTCCAGTCACCAACCTAGTTTTATCTACAGCAAAGGTGGGGTTTTATTCTTTCAAGTGAACACTTTTGTCTTTCCATATGGTTCAAAACTTGGGTAAGGAAAATATATTAAAGTGGCTCTTACAAAGACTCAGCATCTTTTATTTCATGTCTACTAGCCAAAAACAGTCTTTCTTGACATTTTACTTCGAAAAATAAGATTATTGCTACCTCTGCCTTCAAACTGCTCTTCCTTGTGCTCTGACATTGTGAGAGTATTGAAAGCATTTTATTTTAATGAAATAGTCATATATATATATAAAACATAGTCTAATTATTTTAAATAATCAAATATTCTAATACACAATTCTTCAACTAATAAAATACAGCGATGTTTTTGGTGCTGCCTAGCCCTATGAGACACTGAGCTGATTCTACTTATCCAGGGTTTAGAGCAGCTGAGCGCTGGAGAAGATGATACCCTTAGAGCACTCAGGCAAGTCAAAAACTGTCTCCAGGGAGCTGGTGGTGCACACACACACAGTGCCCAGGTGGAGGTGATTCAGCCCAGACAGAACTCCGTCAGGGCTTGCTAGGTCATAGGCCCCACGAGTCACACCCACAATTGAAGCAAGCCTTGTGGGCCAACTCAGGGTTTTTTACTTAGCATTTGGCAGAATTAACATGGCTGTGGACTGTTAAAGTGCTCTTAAAGTACCTCGCCACCAGGGTAGTCTATGCTGATAGCCTCACCCCCCTCGCAGTAGTCTAAATTGCTAACACTAGAATTAGTAGAAATTCCAAGCTAAAACTGATTCTGAAGAAGAGCTGCTTTACTTTTTGTAGACTTGAAGCAGTGTTTCAGTGTGTCTTTCATTAGAAGTTCAAACAGGCCTCATTGAACACAAGAGACTGCACATACGTGCACCCCTGAAGAGAGCGAACACTTAGTTCAGATCTTGCTGTTTTAGCATTAACATTTCTAGCTTTGGCTTGAAAAATCAAAAACTGGATTTAAAATATTTCTATCCACACAAGCTTTGTGGAACCCTCACCCCTTATTCTCAAACGGGCGAGAAGAAATTTCCTAGCAGAATGTTTTCCCAGGAAGATAGTGGCCTTCCCCTCTCCCACCAGGGAGATTCTGAGCACAAGGTCACTTAGCTCAGCCAGCCACCTGGTACAGGCTGACAAAGATGGCCTAACTCAAGAACAGTGGCCTTGCTCTAAGAACAAGGAGAAAGCTGACTTAACAGAATGGGAGGGAGCAAAAGTATCCGTGCCAAAGCAGTTTCAAAGATTCTCTTTGTAGTTATGCCTTGAAAAGCTTACCCCACAGAGGAGATACAACTCCTCTCTACCTTGTTGTAAGGGGGATGGAGATGAGTTCCAAACATGTTTGTATTATGCTGATTAAACCTTGCTTATTGCAGTCTGGGCCTCTCTGGTGGTCTCTCTCAGAGGGTGGTAATCTGGGCACAACAGTTTGAAGATAACAGCAACTATAACTCACCTCTTTGACGACATTATGCGCTTCCTCAGCATTGAAGCCACCCTAAAGAGAAAACACAGGATTAAATTGCTTTCAGCAAGGGTTCCCTTTATTTATAAATATGGTAACATACAGGATACCCTCAGCTGGTCTAAGAAAGTGATAGTGACAGAAGACCATAGTGCTAGGGGCACCAGGTCTACCGAGGCTGCTGATCCTATGCCCGCCCTCTAGATTCAGATCCATTAGGATCGGGCAGGGCTTAGGCAAATACCATTTTGAAAAGTGCTTTTACGATAGTAACTCTAAATGAACATTCCAGATAAGCACTGTATTAGAAAGCTCAAGAAATTAGCAGGCGTTAGCTAAAAATGACGTCTATGGCGTGCTATCAGTATACAGGAAATCATTTCAGCTACGTAAAGGGGCCCATAAAAAGAGGATGCTAAATTGTCATTTCCAATTTTATTTTAAACTGATGAGACAAACCACTGCTTTCCTAAATTAAAGATTATCGCAATACTCTGTCATTCAAAATTAATATCACTCTAATTGTTTAAATTGGCCTCATTTTTTTAATCAACTTGTTGCAATCTTGGGTTAACAGCAATTTTCAATGACATCTAAGTGTCCTTGAGTGCAGAACTAGGTTACATGACAAGACTGAAATACAAGCCATGATGCTTTAGATAATATAAGGATGATTTCCATGGAAATGTTTTGGCTGCATTGCGAAAGCAGTACTTTTGTGTTTTAAAAACTTGAAATAAGCAAATTCTGAAGTTATGTTTTAAGCACAGATTTTCTTATTCTAACTCTATTAATTATTCTATAGAATTTCTCATATCCCCCTAAAATAGGAATGAAAATCCACCTTTTTTTTTGACAGGATTTCTCTGTAGCTTTGGAGTCTGCTCTGGAACTAACTCTTGTAGACCAGGCTGGCCTCGAACTCACAGAGATCCGCCTGTCTCTGTCTCCTAAGTGCTGGGATTAAAGGCGTGCACCACCACCGCCTGACTGTACACCTTTAATCCCAGCACTCAGGTTGAGGCCAACCTGGTCTACAAGAGCTAGTTCCAGGACAGCTAGGACAGAGAAACCTTGTCTGGAAAAACCAAAAAAAAGGTCTCATATTTTAGCCCTATGACAAACTGTCATTTTGCTTCAAAATCCCATCCAAAATTGGCCTAAGAAATAAATGATGCATATTTTACTACAATTATTACCTAATAATATGGATGTTTGCCTGGCTACAGTAACACAAATAATGTCTGTTGGTTTTTCATCTATTTCTCTGGTGCTAGAAATAGAACTCAGGGCAGGTTCTAATGTGCTAGTTTACCAACGAGCTATTCCTCCATTCCGATTTCTTTTTAAATTACATGTACTTAGGATGTAGTGCGGAAAAGATTCCCTTGCACCCTTGCTGGGAGGTAAATCGAAGGAAGAGCCAACCATGTAATGGGGGGGGGGCAAGTGCGTATTTCTAACACTAGTGTGCTTCACCACTGACCTACAAGTATGCACGCACTCTGCAACACAGAATCTTCTGCAGACAACTTTGCCTAAAACTTTCCCAATGGATCAGAAGTCCTTGTAAAGATCCTATTACATGGCCCCTCCAACATCTCATCTTTCATTTTCTTGTATCACACTCCAGTGGCTAGCTACCAGTGGACAGAAAATGTCTGTCTATTCTGTCCTTGCAAACTCATCCAGGCTGTGTGGCAACTCAACAGGCCGCATCTTCTAAGTGCTGGAAACATGGGGGTGAACTGTAAAGTCAGAGATCTGGGTTTAAACGGAACAGCTGTCATTCCTAGCCGGTTTAATTTTGGGCCTGCCATTTGGTCGCCATAAAAAGCCAGAGTTCCCAACAATAACAGGAAAATAACCTACATCATGGAGTTCGGGTAAGGCTTAGGGAAACCTGAATCAGTGGCTCTTAATCCATAAAGCACTTCCTCTAGCCGTCCCTGGGGAGAGTTCCCATGATCAGCCACCTTGCAGCAGCAGCTCAAGGAGACCCAAAAGGGTGGAGAAAACAGAGAAAACCGGTTTCCCAAGCCCAGATCACAGACGGGCGGGGCTCGCCAACGCCCGCCCATGCACCCCAAGTTAGGTCTCCCCCTACACCCACTGGGTCCTCCCAGACCCTGCCGATTGCCCGCAAGAGCTTTCAGTCACCCAAGCCATTGGAATAATCAGACCACCCTCCGGCAATCAGGAGCGGGGAGACGCCGAGGGGGCAAGAAGGATCCGGGTTCAGCGGAGGAGACTCGGGCTCAATGGACTCCGCAACCTAACTCTCCAAGCTCTAAGAGACCACCGGACAGCCTCCCCCACAGCCAGGGCGAGGGGCGCTTCTCGGCGCCAGAGGGGCGGTACCTCGTCGCAGGGCCGGTGGTACACCTCCATGGTGGATTTGGCAGTCCCCAGAGGCGGAGCAAGGCTCCTGTAGAAACTCGCAGGCGCACACCGGCCTCCGGGGAGGCCCCGCCTCCATTTATAGCCCAGGGCTTTTGTTTACGTGGCCCCGACTCTGTGTCGCACTGGAGCAACCTTCCCGGGACCCAATGGGGGCGGGGATTAAAGGACAGGGAGGAGGAACTCTGGTTGAGTTGAGCTGCTTAGGTGAGCTAAGGATACCTCCTAGGCCTAGAGTGCACTTCTGACCAGACCTGTCTTCTTTAAGTAAAAGATGTACGTTAAGAACTCGGACAGCGTCTGTGGTGATTAGTTAGGATGATCTTGTGTCAGCTTGTCAAAACTCAGCACAAACGGCTCAGGGATCTCAGTTGTCCTCATAGGAATGGAACTCGCTCATCTATAGTTTTCCAGCAAATGAGTGTAGGAAGTGAGTGAGCAACTTTGATTTCTCTGAGTACTAATTACTGACTTTGAAAAATATAGTCCCCCCCCCATTCAGTTTTCTCATATGATAAACATAATCACCCCTATTTTGTGACTGGTTATAAGGATCAAATAAGATTCTCTACACACGACTCCCGAAGTTAATGCTCCTCTTCTGTCAAGGCTTTTCTTTTATAAAGAAGTATAAAACTTTTGAGAAAGGAGAAAATACCCTAAATTGAATTATAAATCTTAGCAGAAACACTGTTTACATTTATTTTAGGACTACTGAATTGTGGCTGATTCTGAGATTTTCCTCAAATTCTCAGTAATTCAGACTTGTCCTCCCCTGATCCCCTTATTAAAGATGCAGTGAAAATGCAGAGATTTTCAATGACTTGCCCAAGGCCTTACATACAGTATATATTAGGTCTACCAGCTTGAATACTACAGTCTGATAGCAATGCTCAAGTTCTTTAACACTGTTGGAGCTTCCTGTTGCTGCTATAATGAACGGCCACAGATACAGAGATTTAAAGCAGCACAAACAACATTTTACAGTGTTCCAACCACATCCACAAAATGCTTCTTGCCATGCAAGTTAGCACATTCTCAGGTTCTGGGATTCAAATGTGGATATGTTTTGGTGGGGAGCAATAACCAGCCCACTACAGTGACTTCTATTCTGTATCCAGTATCAACGTCAGAAGGCTCATTAGTTTTCTAATCCCTTTCTCTTATTTTACAAGTAAAATACAAATCAAGAGAGATGAAGTAACCTGGAAAACCTGTATAATTGTTAACTAAACCCTTGGGTTTCTGAACCTCAGTTCCCCCAATTTGCCACTCTGTATTGATGAATTTTGATTCAAATAAAACTGTTAACTTGGTGTGATTTTTGTTTGAATGGTTCTCATTCAGGAGTACTGCAAAATTCCTAATTGGGCCTGGAGAGACAACTCAGCAGTTAAGAGCACGCACTTCTCTTGCAGAGGTCCTAAGTTTGGTTCCCAGTATCTATGTGGTGGTTAACAGTTCTCTGTACCTCCAGCTCTAGGGGATACAACACCATTTTCTGGCCTCTTCAGGCATTAGACACTCACACAGTGCACACACATACATTCAGGCAAATATCCCATACCTCCTATAAGGAACTCAACAGTCTCTCAATGGGAGAAGTATCAAATATTTTTGAGAACATGCTTTAAAAATCATTGTAACCAGGCAGTGGTAGCACATGCCTTTAATTCCAACACTGGGGAGGGAGAGGCAGGAGGATCTCTGTGAGCTCAAGGACAGCCTGGTCTATAGAGCTAGTTCCAGGATAGCTAGGGTTGTTACACAGAGAAACCCTGTCTTGAAGAAAATAAACAAAAAAAATTCATTGTAATTTTATTGGTATGCGCCTTTGGCTACAAGGAACGGAAGACCCAGGTAGGGGAAACTAAAATAATAATATTAATGTTTTGTTCCAGTACCAAAGATAAAAGTATTCCTGACAAATTTAGTTGCTCAAAGGCTTTTGTATAATTTTTGTCCTTTCCATTTTCATACACTATTGTCTTCAGGACATCAGCAACCTGTTGTTTGGTTGGAAGTGTCACCCCATGCCCCTGGCATCTATATATACAAGGAGTCTGGAATGTTTGGCTGGGAGTCAAACCCCCTCCTCTGGGAGTGGCCGCAGTCCAGACTCTACCTCTAAGAAAGCCCACCAAATGGTGAACCCTCCCCAGGGAGGGTCAAGACCACTCACACTGGCTATTTAAATTGCCCCCCAGGGAATGATCACATTGTCTCCCATTTTTCCTCTTCGTGTTTTCCCGGGGAGGGAGTCCTGCCTGGGAGTGTTGGCATCCATTAATCTGGGCTCTTCTAATTTGGTCTGATTTGGTCTAATTTGGATTATTGCATTGGCAGAGAGCCTACCAGGCCAAGAAAACTCAATACAGTTTCTTTCTAATCCCTAGGAATCCTTTCCTTAGGTCTAATTGGCCAACATTTAGTCGTTTGATTCTTTCTTTTACAGAACACACAGGTAAACCTATGTTTAGTGTTTTTCTTTAATCATGAATAGTTAATTCAGCTACCATAATAGATGTGGGGATGGGGACTTTCTTAAAAGGTAATCTCTGGTGGGGAGTCAGAGAGAGTAGGATCCTAGGATCCCTACTCTCTCTAGTATAAATGGTGATTCTCAGGACCCAGAGAGAAATTCGTTCTTAAGAACTAAGATGTAAGCATTGAGGAAAATATCAGTATTGATCTCTGGACTCCACTGGGGTTTTCTGTTGCATCGTCTGTGCCTCTTGAGGGAGGATTATCTCCCAAGTGTGTCATAACTTCATTTCAACTACCCATATCTGTATGTGTGTTTCCAAAAACCATAGGGAAACATAAGTATCCTTAAAAATACATGTGTGTGCATCTTTATAGGGCCTATTCTTAAAATTGTTTATATGGTTGTGAAGAAAAAGAATAATGTAGAAAAGGCATTAAAATAAATTAGTAAAATATTTCAAATAAAGTCTTTTAAATGTATTAGTAGAACCCTTGCTTTTTTTTGTTTGTTTTGGTTTTTGAGACAGGGTTTCCCTGTAGCTATGGAGAGATTTTGCTTTTCCACACATATTTTAAATCTAGTCTTAATAAATAAATATAAATAATCCTTTCTCAAGCAGTTTTGTTTGTTTGTTGCTTTGTTTTGAAAATGGTCTCACTTATGAAACCCAGGCTGGACTAGAATTTACAATCTTCCTGCCACAACTTCCAGAGTACAGGATTATAGATATGTAACTGTAGTAATAAGGGCGGCAGGGCTGCATTCCCAGCACCCCGGCCGCATGCATGGCTAGCTTATGCCCAGAAATAACAACACACAAACTGTATTCATTTAATCACTGCTTGGCCCATTCTCTTCTAGGCTAATTCTCACATATTAATTTAGCCCATTTCTAATTATCTGTGTGTAGCACCCCAAGGTGCGCTTACCGTGGAGATTCTAGCCTAGTCCATCCTGGGTCGGAGCTTCATCCCGGGAGCGGGGCATGGCGTCTCTCTCTGAGGCATCTGCTCCCGAGAGAGCTGTGGAATCTCTGCTCACTTCCTCTTCCTCCCAGCGTTCTGTTCTGTTTACTCCTCCCACCTATCCTCTAACCAATAAAATGGGCCAAGGCAGTACCTTTATTAGCCAATGACCTTCCTCCATCATTTCCCCTTTTTCAGTTTAAACAAAAAAAAAAGGCTTTAACTTTAACATAGCAAAATTACATATAACAAAACAGTTATCAAGTAAAAGTTACAATAATCTTTATCATAACTAAGGAAAACTATAACTATAACTTACTATTCTTAACTCCATCAAAGACTCCAGAAAGATATAATATTACCTAAGTAAACAAGAACCAAGAAACTTCAAACTCTAGAAACGACAAAGACATCTCGCTGCCTGGACAGTCACCCAAAGTTCTTTTGTACCGTTGGGGCATCCATCTTCAGCCTTCAGGCCCATGGTATCCAGCACACATTTCCATAAAGCAGGAAAATTCAAAGTCAGTTCAGTCACTATCTGTTGTGTCCTGCAGAATGTCTCGCAGACTCTTTCATGAATCAGGAACCCCAAAAGATCATCTCACCTTAGGCAAGTTCAGTAGTCCTCTCTCTGTGGGTTCTCTGTGTCCAGTTTATGCAATAGTCCAGGCAAGAGCAGTTTCTTGCCCAAATGGCTATCAAACTCCATAAGGTGCCTCTTCGATGCCCATCTTCCTCTTGAAGTACATTGGTGCTGCCAGGAGCAGAGTGTCTCATTGTCATGAAAAGTCCTCAGTTATTAAAACATTAAATGTCCTATTCTGTAATCTTTGAAAGACATGAAGAATGTCTATCTAAAATATATCTCTATATATCTAGAAAATCTAACTAACATGACTACAAGCTTTACTATTATTGATGATTATCCATTAACAACCTATATTTCTTAATTATACAGTACATATTTAAATGAACTATACAATCACAATACCTTAATCAAAATCAGAAACACTTATATATATATAACAAAATTGACCGTAAATCTCTATCAATAAAGCAAAATCTATACTAATGCAAATTATTCATACCTATATCATATCCCCCTTTAAATGTAAAAGAACATTTATAAACATTTTTTGGGAATATGGGCGCAGTTATTTCTCTCCAAACTGCTTCCTGCTGAATGGGGGCGTCGTTAATTAGGTCTTTCATGGTATAACCTGTGTGCTAGTTTCATCTCAGTTGGCAGTTGAGCGAAGCAATTTTCTGAAGATGTTCGCTGCAACCCTTCAGGAGGGCGTGGTCCATCATACCAAATCGGAATAGAAGAAATGAACAGCGTCTCATCCTCTGTGAAAACAAAATAAGAAACTCCTTTCCAAAGCATCATGTTCTTAGATCCAAATTCAAAATATCTATGTTGGATTAGTTCAGCAGCATTTATAAATAAATATCTTTTAGTAGCTTTTGCTCTTTCCTCAGCATTCAAACAATTCAAAGAGAGCATAATAGCATACAGTATCAAAATTCTCTGTGTATTTTCCATCTTTGTGCAGCTTTGTTTTAACCTCTATTTTGTTTATTTTTACTTTTAACTTTTTGCTTTTTGAGATAGGTTCTCTGTATCTTTGAACTGAAGTAACTCTGTAGACCAGGCTGTCTTTGAACTCTCAGAGATCCACCTGTCTCTGCCTCCCAGGCATTTGGGATTAAAGGTGTACACTACTACACCTTGAACTCACAGAGATCTGTTTGTCTCTGCCTTCTAGGCACTGGGATTAAAGGCGTGTGCTACCACACACAACAACTCTCTTCCTTTTTTTTGTTTTTTACTTTAAGAACTTCAACTTTTAGTCTGCATATATTTTTAACACACTTTAAACCATTCAGAAATTTTCTCTGACTTTGAATCTCTCTTTACTGTATATCTCTCTTTTTCTGACCACATGAATCTTTAATTTACCAAGCAATCTCAGTAGGATTAAAGGCATGGCTTTGCCAGCTGGATCCAGCCCATTCCTTAGCTTTCCAGCCTCATGGCTGAGGTACTGGCTGTAGCCAGCAAGCAAGCTTCAGCAGCCTGTGCTTGCAAACCGCACAAACCACCTGCGTAAAAGAGTCAGAGTTTGTCCTAGCAGGACAGCCCAGAAAGCCGGCATTTTTTAAACGGTGCAGCTTTTTTCCTGCTACAACTGAAAACCAAAAAGCATGTGTTCAGCTTTTCGTCAACACCATTTAAGTGTTTCGTGGCAGGACCTCTTAATGAGCTGCAGGCTTTGCAGCTAAAGCTGAGTCAGGAAGCCTCTCTTAGATGAGGCGCTTGCTTGCCTCTGGCAAGCAGAGCAGACCCGAGAACACAGCAAGTCTAGTTGCCATCAAACAAATCGTAGCACTTTACTCCAAATGCTCTATTCAAAAGCTCTGTCTCCCGCAGGAGCCAGACAGAGATCGCAATGGCAGCACAGCCCCAGGAAGTCACGCTTTAAAATGACACAGCAGTTTTTTCTGCTACTGTTGCCGAATCAGGAAATCTCTTTACAGCACACCACCAACAAACAGCAAAAATCTGTGTTAAACTCTCTCTCCCTTATTTTTAAGCCTTCTCAGGTTTTTTAAGTGGGTTTAGTCCATTACGTCGGGCGCCAACTGTAGTAATAAGGGCGGCGGGGCTGCATTCCCAGCACCCCGGCCGCATGCATGGCTAGCTTATGCCCAGAAATAACAACACACAAACTGTATTCATTTAATCACTGCTTGGCCCATTCTCTTCTAGGCTAATTCTCACATATTAATTTAGCCCATTTCTAATTATCTGTGTGTAGCACCCCAAGGTGCGCTTACCGGGGAGATTCTAGCCTAGTCCATCCTGGGTCGGAGCTTCATCCCGGGAGCGGGGCATGGCGTCTCTCTCTGAGGCGTCTGCTCCCGAGAGAGCTGTGGAGTCTCTGCTCACTTCCTCTTCCTCCCAGCGTTCTGTTCTGTTTACTCCTCCCACCTATCCTCTAACCAATAAAATGGGCCAAGGCAGTACCTTTATTAGCCAATGACCTTCCTCCATCATGTAACACATAGTAGAAATATTTAATAGTTATTTTACCCTAAATAGTTTTCTTGTTTACATTTTGTTCTGGTGGTTTTAAACAAAGTCTCTGTGTAGCCCAGGCTGGATTAGAACTCATATTCTCTTGTCTGAGCCTCCTGAAGTGTTGATTTACAAATATGTCTCAAATAAAAAGGATTTATTGTTGGGACATCTTCCTCATAGGAAGATTTATTTAATAAAACATTTAAACTCATTTTCTAAAAGATTCAATTTCTATCTAATGGTGGCCTAAGGAATGAGCATCAGCTTTTCTCGCCCGATAATTTTGACTGTGTAAAATTGAACGAGGAATGCTGAAGGCAATTAGAGATTTCAAACGACAAAGCCTGAAACGAGTAGAACACAGCATTTGAATCAAGTTTTCAGCTGGTGCTGAGATGCCAAGACATAGGGCAATCAGATTCCATGGCATGTCAAGGAGGGAAATTCTGGTAAGAAATCATACTTTGGGTTGAAAGAAACCATAAGGATTACAAGGTAGGAATAAAACATCAGAGCTTGAGAGTGAAGCTCAGTTTTGAATCACTTCAGTCCCTGCAGTTGGATTAAGGTGCTCTGATTTTGCTAATGCGTCTAGGTAGCTGCAACAAAATAGAACAGTTCTTTCTGGACAACAGGAATATTACCATAGGCTACAAAGTAGACTTATATTTTTCACATACATAAAGTGCAAAATGAAGCCCAAGTAGGTACATAAAGAAACAAAACCACATTGTCATAACCAGTGGACAATGAAAACAGCCCATTAAGGATCTAGATGGTACAATTTTCAGAGAGACTTTAAAATGACTATGTTTACTACATTCAAAGATATAAAAGACAAGATTGAGCAATTTATTCAACAACTGGAAACTAGAAAGTCCAAATTGAATTTCTAGAAGTAAAACTCCAATGACAATGAAAGAAAACCCCACACTTACAGGATGTCTTTTCTAGTAGTTGACACAAAGCTGGAGGTTTAACTAGCAAAGTCTTTGAAAGTCGCTCTAGGGGTTGGAGAGGCAGCTCAGAGGTTCAAAGCACTTGCTGCTTTTTACAAAAGATCTGTGGTCAGTTCCCAGCACCCATGTGCTGTCTTATAAGCATCTGTAACTCCTGTTCCAGGGGAACCAATGCCTTCTTTTGATCTCTGTGGGCACAAGGCACTCACATGATACATATACATGCAGTCAGGCAAAATACTCACTTACACATAAAATAAATCTAAAAAAGTTTAGTCTAAGCTGGGTGTAGCATATTCCTTTCATCTCAGCACTTGGGAAGGAGAGACAGGCATATTTCTTCTCCCACCCCAGCTTTCCCCCAACCCCCCATCCACTCCTCAGAAAGGGTAAGGCTTCCCATGGGGAGTCAACAAAGTCTGACACTTCACTTTGAGGCAAAACCAAGCCCCCCCGTATCTAGGCTGAGCAAGGTATCCCTCCAAAGAGAATGTGCTCCTAAATACCAGTCCAAGCACTAGGGATAAATCCTGGTCCCACTGCCAGTGGCCACACAGACTGTCCAAGCCTCAGAACTGCCACCCACATTTAGATGGCCTAGTTTTGTCCTATGCAGGTTCCCCCACTATCAGTCCAGAGTCAGTGAGCTCTCACTAGCTCAGGTCAACTGTTTCTGTGGGTATCACCATCAAGGTCTTCACCCCTTTGCTCATATTATCGCTCCTCCCTCTCCTCAGCTGAACTCTGGGAGCTCAGCCCAGTGCTAGCTGTGGATCTCTGTCTCTGCTTCCATCAGTGACTGGTTGAAGGTTCTGTGATGACAATTAAGGTAGTCATTAATCTGATTACAGGGGAAGACCAGTTTAAGTGTCCACTCCACTGTTGCTTAGAGTCTTAGCTGTGCTTATCCTTATGGATTTGTGGGAATTTCTGTAGTGCTATGTTTTTTGCTAGCCCTTTAATGGCTCCCTCAATCAAGATATCTCCTTCCTTTCTCTTGCTCTCTGTCCTTCCCCTTTCTTGAGAATTCTGTTCCCTCACATTCTACTCTTCCCCCCTTCAATTTATCTGAGAATTTTATACATTTGTACACTGTATTCACATCACTTCCACTCCTCATGACCTCTTCGATAATTGTATTTGATATTTACATACACACACAACCTAATGAGTGTAATTTGTGTTGTGTCTATTTGCTTGTCTTTAGGGCTGACTACTTACGATTGGTGAATTGTTCCTAAAATAAGTATTGGTTCTCCCTCCCTCAGTAGTTATTGACTACCTACAGTTACCCAAGGGTCGGGGCCTTGGGAAAGTTCTCTATACATGTTATCATGTTGACTGGTGTGCTCTGTGTATGTCTTGCTTAAGCAATGATGTGGTTGAGGATTCGTGAGTGCAGCAACTCTGTTCTATTCAGAAGACCCTATCGGTCAGTAGTAGTCGCATTTCTCAGGCTCTTACAGTATTTTCACCTTTTCTTCCATAATGATTTTTGAGTCTTGGGTGTAAGAGCTTTGTTATAGATGTCCCATTTGTGCCTGAACATCCCACATTCACTTACTCTCTATATTTTCACCAGTTATGGTTTTAATGATCTATACTGTTCTTTAAGAGACAAGCTATGCCCACTCCCTCCCCCTGTCTGCTGAGGCAAGCAGATCTTCAGCTTCCAGCCTGAGTCCCTTCCGTTTCCACCTCCCTTTTGAAGAGGCAGCTTCTGCCTCTCCCCACTTCTCCCTTCCCCCTTCTCTCTCTCTCTCTCTCTCTCTCTCTCCTCTCTTCTCCTCTTCCCTTCCATAACCCACTAAATAAATATTCAACATCACTCTGCATGGCGTGCCTATCCATGTCTCTGCCTCTCGCCTGCTGCGTGACTCCCTGCCTGGGACCAGCTGCCTTCAAAGACCTGAGGCATGGTCTCATGGCATGCCCATCCATCTGTCTCTCCTGGTGGTCTCATGCACCATCCCTGCCTGGGACTGGCTGCTCTTGGGATCCCCTGCCTGCTGCCTGCCCCGGCTCAGGGACCTGCAGCATGGTCTTATGGCCCACTGCCCACTGTAGCCACTCAGGAACCTGCAGTATTTTTACTTAATCCATTACAATGGTTCTCTCTAATAGGTTACCTCTTCTACAAAAAGGAGCTTCTCTTGTCGCACCCTCACCCCTTATTCTCAAAGGGGCGAGAAGAAATTTCCTAGCAGAATGTTTTCCCAGGAAGATAGTGGCCTTCCCCTCTCCCACCAGGGAGATTCTGTGCACAAGGTCACTTAGCTCAGCCCAGCCAGCCACCTGGTACAGGCTGACAAAGATGGCCTAACTCAAGAACAGTGGCCTTGCTCTAAGAACAAGGAGAAAGCTGACTTAACAGAATGGGAGGGAGCAAAAGTATCCGTGCCAAAGCAGCTTCAAAGATTCTCTTTGTAGTTATGCCTTGAAAAGCTTACCCCACAGAGGAGATACAACTCCTCTCTCTACCTTGCTGTAATGGTGTAGAGAGCCACACCTGATGGCAATGTAGAGCGCTGCGTGGAGCCACCTGATGATACTGGCTCCCGCCCTCCGCGATCCCGAAAGCTAGTGCTCTTTATGATAATCAACTCCTATGGCTAAGGCCTGACCTATGCTATGATCACGCAATGATTATCAGCTGCCTGCATATGCGTGAGCCTACGGGCAGTGCCCACCTAGCAGTTCGGGGTTGGCAGCCCATGCCTACTTAAGGGCTGGGAGAGGTTTGCCCGGGAAGAGGGAGAGAGGGGAAGAGAGAGAGAAGTGTAAAAAGTCCTGGAATAAAACTGCAGTGGGAAGAGCTCCTGTGTTCGCGTCATCCTTGAGGGACGAGGGTGGCCGTGACATAACGGGGATGGAGATGAGTTCCAAACATGTTTGTATCATGCTGATTAAACCTTGCTTATTACAGTCTGGGCCTCTCTGGTGGTCTCTCTCTGGAGGTCGTAATCTGGGCACAACACAGACCTCTGTCTGATGTGGGTTAGTGAAGATCTTTTCCCATTCTGTAGGCTGTCGTTTTGTCTTGTTGACCATGTCCTTTGCCTTACAGAAGCTTCTCAGTTTCAGGAGTCCCATTTATTAATTGTTGCTCTGAGTGTCTGTGCTACTGATATTATATAAATATAAGTGGTCTCCTGTGCCAATGTATTCACGGCTACTTTCCACTTTCTCTTCTGTCAGGTTCAGTGTAACTGGATTTATGTTGAGGTCTTCATTAGGGAAAAGGATGGTCAACCTGGGGGAGGGATGGAGAGGGAGAGCAATGAAAGAGACATCTTGAAAGAGGGAGCCATTATGGGGTTAGGGAGAAACCTGGTGCTAGGAAAATTCCCAGGAATTCACAAGGATGATTCCAGGTAAGACTCCTAGCAATAGTGGAGAGGGAGCCTTAACTAGCCATCCCCTGTAATCAGATTGGTGACTACCCTAATTGTCATCATAGAACCTTCAGCCAGTAACTGATGGAAGCAGATGAAGAGATCCACAGCCAAGCACTGGGCTGAGCTCCTGGAATACAATTAAAGAGAGGGAGGAGGGATTGTATGACCAATGGAGCAAGATCATGATGGGGAAATCCAGAGACAGCTGACCCGAGATAGTGGGAGCTCATGGACTCTGGACTGATAGTTGGGGAGCCTGCATGGGACCTAATTAGGCCCTCTGAAAGTGGGTAGCAATTGTGTGACTTGGGTAGTTTGTGGGACCCCTGGCAGTAGTACTAGGATTTATCATTGGCATATAAGCTGGCTTTTTGAAGCCCATTCTCTATGGTGGGTTACCTTGTTCAGCCTTCAGTGGGGAGGGTCTTGGTCCTTCATCAGCTCATATGCTGTGATTAGTTGATTCCCCATAGGAAGCCTCATACTTTCTGAGGAGTGGATGGGAGGTGGGAGGAAGGTGGAGGGGGGAGCAGGAGGAGGGAACAGAGGGAGAATTGTGGTTGGTATGTAAAATGAATAATAAAAAGTAGAGAAATAGAGAAAAATGTGGTTCTGTATCCAGGGAAGTAAGCACTATTCAAACCACTATCAGCTATTAGGACTAACCACAGCCACTTGTTTGGACTAATTATAGCATTGTCTGGTGAACTAAGCAGGGTCATTGATGTTTGTGCTTTGGACCAATCTTAGCACCAGCCATGACATTCTTTCTGCTAGGCCCCATGCCCGAGCCCAGAAGTAGATGGCCCAAAAGAAAAATATGAACTAAATGGTATTTTTGGAAGTTTGTTTGTTTGTTGTTGCTTTGTCTCATACTTCGGGCATTTTTTTTAAAAAAACCTTACTACTGGCCTTTTGCTTGCATATTATGCTTTCTGATTTTGTATATTTACGGAATGTGTGTGTGTCTGTTTCCCATGCATTTTCTTCTTATTTTTAAATTATAGTTTGTCTTATTTGCATGTTTGTTTCCTAATAGAGAGACAGAGCGACAGCGTGGAGTTGGATGACTGGGGAGATGGGAAAGATTGAGGGGGAGATGTGGGAGGGGAAACTGTGATCAGAATATATTTTATGTAAATTTTTTATTTTCAATATAAATACATTTAATACTGAAACAAAACAACAACAAAACTGTTTCTCTGCTAGACCATTGGAGGAAATGCTCCCTCGCTGGAAGGTAGAAACAGCTGCAGGGTCATCTAGAGTTCTTCATAAACCGTGATAGCCAACAGTCTGATGCAAATGCTTCTAATAGCTCTGATTGGAACTGTGCCTTCAGAAGCTCAGGTAATCAACTCAATCTTTTGCATATTTGTGTCAAAGAGCCTTTGGAGTATTTAAGATAGCTGATACCTGCATAAGGGTAGTCCAGCTGCCTGTTGGATTGATAGTCCCTTTGCTCCAGGCAGCCCAGGAAGCAAGACAGTTCAGTTGCTGCAAATTAGGTTGCTATCCCTAGCATCTTTGCTGTTTACAGAAATATAGGTATCAAAACAGGGCTTACAGCATAAGCTTGAACATTTTATGATTAATACTGTGGTGGTTTGAAAGAAATTGTGCTCCAAATAAAGTGGCACTATTAGGAGGCGTGGCTTTGTGAGAGTAGGTGTGGTCTTGTTGGATGAAATGGGTCACTGTGGAGGCAGAATTTGAGGTCTGCTATGCTCAAGATACCACCCACTGTCTGAGATCAAGATATAGGACACTAGGCTAGTTCTCCAGCACCATGTCTGCCTGCACACCAACATGTTGCACCGTCATGATAATGGACTAAACCTCTGAAAATGTAAGTCACTCCAATTAAATGCCTTTTCTTTATAAGAGTTGTTGTGGTCATGGTATCTCTTTACAGCAACAGAAACCCTAACTAGGATAAATACTGACAGTGATTTTTTTTTAAAAAATATTTTAGGTGTATGGGTATTTTTCTGCATGTATGTCTATGCACTGTATGTTTAGCTGGTGCCAGAAAAGGTCAAAAGAATCTGACCTGAACTATAGTTAGAGATGACTGTGAGTGACCACGTACGTGGTGGGAATTGAACTTAGGTCCTCTGGAAGAGCAGCCAATACTTTCAACCCTTGACCAATCCCTTCAGCCCCACTGACAGTTATTTTCGCAAAATTTAACACTGACCCAGTGCCTGATGGAGATGTGTCACTTTTTCATGTCTTCAACTTGCAGTTATTAATGTTGTTATAAGTAGACTATTATGTAATAGGAGGCTGCTTGTTCATTTCCTGCCTGCCCAGACTCCTGAAATAACCACACAGAAGCTGTATTAATTAAATCACTGATTGGCCCATTAGCTCTAGCTTCTTATTGGCTAACTCTTACATATTAATTTGACCCATCTTCATTAATCTGTGTATCACCATGCGGCTATGGCTTACTGGCAAAGTTTCAACGTGTCTGTCTCTGGTGGCGGCTCCATGGATTCTCCCTGACTCCGCCTCCTTCCTTCCAACATTCAGTTTAGTTTTCCCCACCTAACTCTACTGTACCCTATCACAGGCCTAAGATAGTATCTTTATTAACCAATGGTATTCACAGCTATAGAGGGGAAACCCACATCAGTATTATGTTATATAAACATTGATACAATTCTCCAATTTTAAATACTATTTCTTTTTCTACACAGGTTCTGTTCCAGGTTGTCAGTTTCTATAATTCACATGGCTTTTGGATGTTGGCTACTATACTGAAGCCTTGTACTCATTCAAGGCCTTTGTAATATCTGGTCCCAGTTTAATAGAATGAGTTTTGTCCCACTGCACAAATCATTATTGCCAAAGAAGTACAAAGTTATGCAGCTTTCTAACACCCAAACTAATTATCAAGAGCAGCACCACAGTTTTTAAATTCCCTGACAGGGAGAACAGGAATAAACCATGGAGAAGGAAGAAGATATAAATGGAACAGGAAGACACTGGCTGGCTGGGAGAGGCTTCCTTCCACTTCCAAATTACTAATCAGTGATGTCAGTGTGAGAGAAGATATGTTCTGACAATGAAGACTGCTGTGGAAGTCTTTGAAGTCTTTGGAGTAGGGAAAAGAGAATGATTGTAATCCTGATTGAAAGGGAAAGCATCTCCTTAGAACCCACAAGACCGAGTTCTCAGCATAAAGAAGACTTATTTGTTCCAGAGGGACAAAGGGCAGGGAATAGAGACAAAGACAGAAGATAGAAGACAAGGGAGAGGGGGTAGGGAACAAGGGAGAGGGGCAGGGATATTTGTCCCAGAAGGATAAAGGACTGCCTCTGGACAGAGAGGAGTTGGGCAAGTCACATAGGCAAATGGCAGTTTGTAAAGGGGAAAGGGGAACCCCATGTTAGGATGAGGCATTTAGTTTTTTTTTATATTTATTTATTTATTTATTTATTTATTTATTTATTTATTTATTATGTATTCAATATTCTGTCTGTGTGTATGCCTGCAGGCCAGAAGAGGGTACCAGACTCCATTACAGATGGCTGTGAGCCACCATGTGGTTGCTGGGAATTGAACTCAGACCTTTGGAAAGTAGGCAATGCTCTTAACCTCTGAGCCATCTCTCCAGCCCCGAGGTACTTAGTTATAATTGGACATGTTAATTAGGTGAGCCAAAGGGGACTTCTGCTTGCTGGACTTTGGTAGTCAGCCCCAGGAGGAGGAAGTGGCCAAATGAGGGAATAGACCTTGGTAACTAGTTTTAGGAAAGTAATCTAATGGTTTTTAGTAAGGTAGAGGGACTGGGGAGAAGGGCAAGTCCTACCTGAGCCATACCTGTCATGCTGGGGCTGCCAGGGTCGCTTCACTGACTGTTAACATCAGAAGAAGAGATTTGTTTTTTTTTAAAGATCTATTCCATTCTAGTGGTTAAGGGCACTTGATCCTCTTGCAGAGGACACAGGTTCTCAGTACTGTAAGTACCCTATATCACAACAATTATTTCCAGTTCCAAGGGATCAACACTCTCTTTTGGCCTCTGGGCACACCAGCATATATATGGTACACATACATACATGCAGGCAAAATACCCACACATAAAATAAAATTAATTTTTACAAGATCTATTCTAAATCCTACTTTCTAAGATTCCGTGGGTTTTTAAAATTTGCTTTATTTTATTTTTAGACTTTCCTGGATGAGTGATTATAATATGTAGTCAGGGTTGAGATCCCATGATACCAAGAATTTTCTGCTTCCAAATGTCATTAAAATAGCATATATTTATACAAATTGTGGACTCTAGCACACACACACACACACACACACACACACACACACACACACACCTACAGACAAGCAGGGTTAGCCAGGTTGAAAGTTTGAAACTTTTCTGAAGGGTTTTAAATATTTTCTCCTCACTATTAATGAGACTTCTAAACACAATTTTTAGGAGAGAGGCTGGATTGATGGACTAGAAATTCAAAGTTGGATGAGTTAGTGATGAACAACAAAGGATGATAGGATCTTTTGATTCCATGTTCAAATGGAATCAAAGTAATAAAATCACTGAAATGATGGTTTAGAAGAAAAGAGATGGAAAGAAACAGAGTTAGGATGAGAAAGCTACATGACTGAAAATGAAGTACTTTTGAGGTCAACATGGAAGGAGGAGAGTCCTCTTCTCTGAGCTGTTTTAATGTTTTCACTGTGAGCCGCAAGAAGAGTATAACAGGCTACATACTCTTACCAGAGCTGAGAAACAGTTGTCAATCAGTTTCTGTTATTTTTGCCTTCATGTTGCCTTTGATATATGTCTTGGTATGAGTGAATAAAGACATCTGAGTACAAAGTCTAGAGAATGGTTGGCATATTAGGTAAGAGATTAGGTAAACACCACTGTGGGTGGTAGTGTGTATGTGTGTGTGGGTAAAGAGGACCTTTCCACCTAGGCTGATCTTTCTTCTCAGGTCTCAGGAGACATCAGTCTGCATTCTTTCCCCTCTTCTTCCTGCCCCTGTTTTTGCCATAAATTTTATTATGACTGAGAATTAGTTCATGAAGGAAAGGTAGAAATGACATCTATGTCTCCAGCAAGTTCTACATGTTGACACAGCATAAATACATAGTAAAAATTAACATATCTTTGACTAAGGTTTAGGGACTTAATCAAATCTTCGTTTGTGTGTGTCTTGCCCCCCCGTTTGTGATTTTTTTTAACGAAGTTTATACCTTTAAAGTTATCATAGTTAAAAATGTTTTATGGATAGCCCATATTTCATCCCATACCCACATTACATATTTTAAATAAATATCAAAACTCAGAGCATTTTCTTCCTTTGAAGAGAGAAAAATTGCCCTTTTTTATTTAGTCTCTGACTTTGGTAAGAAATGCTTTGGCTCAGGCTACATATCTGATCCCATTTGTCCAGGGTAGCTCTGTGTCATCCTGAGGAGAACCACAAACCGAGTGGAAAAACAAGAGACTGTATGAATCAGCCCAGCTGTGTTCCAGGAGAAGAACAGGTGCAAGGAGACCCATTTAGCCTCACTCAGCTCTAAATTTGTGTCATTCTTCCAGCATGCCTCATGAAGGACATTTTTGGTGCTTTTGAAGAGATGGGGTAATGTATTTACAAGTATAAAATGGGTTCATTAAGTTTAATCATTCTGCTCATCAAAAATCTGCAACTTTATGAGAGGAAATCAGTTATTGTCAAAGTTTATATGCTAATGACCCTCTTCATAGTCAAAGCACATTTAACATCCTTATTCATAGGCCAGATGAGGACTTAGAAATACTGAATTTTAAAACAAAGTGCCTTGTCCCCCTTTTTTGATAGGGAAAAAGAAGACTGCGTATGAACAAAATAAGCATTTTTATTATAGTCTCCACACAATGGAACACCAGCTTCAATCATATATGCTTATTTAATATAGACTGCAGCCCTGACTTTAAAATGCATAATTGAACATGAGTATACATAGACTAACCCCAGTTCACATTAATGGACTTGGTAGTTCCCATCAAAAATTGTCATTATGTTCTATTCCATAGGTAATGATATGAATGATACAAATACTGATCAATGTGCTGAGAAAATATGATTAAACACACTTCTGAATCATTGATAAATCACTATGAGGTGATTTTTTGGGTCGTGAGTTGATTGAAATGTTTAAGTCACAAGGATCTTCTGTACATAGACATATAGAGAACATGAAAAATAACAGAAGCTCTTTAGGAAGTGTTTTCTGTCCAATATAGAGATAAGAAGCTGATCTTCATTTTATTCCTGTTTAATGGTTGGTGGAATGGAGGATTTAGAGCCTCAAGATTTCTTGCCTCTTTATGCAATAAAACTATATCCTGATTGACATATTTAATTTACTTTTTTGTTTTTTGTTTTTAGAGACAGCGTTTCTCTGTAGCTTTGGAGCCTATCCTAGAAATAGCTCTTGTAGACCAGGCTGTCCTCGAACTCACAGAGATCCGCCTGCCTCTGCCTCCCGAGTGCTGGGATTAAAGGTGTGCGCCACCACAGCCCGGCTTCTGATTGACACATTTAAATTAGCAAGAAGAGTTAGCAATAAATGGAGCTACAGAAGCCCAGAAGGAAGGTTAGTACTCTTAGGGATTTTCTTAGAACCATGAGAACCAGGTCTTTGTTCTTGTTTTGGCATGTGTTGGGTTCTATATGCTGGGCTCTTAGGTTAGAATGGTGCTTTGGTGCCTGTAACATGGTGTTAGTTGTGTTAAGTTCTGGAGCTTTGTTTTAATCGTTTTTACTTTTAATCTCACTCTTTCCAGATTATATTGATTGTACTGTGGCTGCTACACGGCTTGTCTGTCTATCTATCTATCTATCTATCTATCTATCTATCTATCTATCTATCTATCTATCATGTATACAACATTCCTCCCATCGACACCTACACACCAGAAGAGGGCGCCAGATCTCATTATAGATGGCTGGGAATTGAATTTAGGACTTCTGGAAGAGCAGTCACTTCTCTTAACCACTGAGCCATCTCTCCAGCCCCCACTGCTTGTCTTTTATTGCTCAGTCAAGTGTTGATCCTATGACAGGCAAGGCACTTCATTGCGAATGTATTTCTAACATGAAGAAATTGCATCAATACCTAAAGCAATGGAAAATTTTGCTTCTAATTAAAGAATGGGAACTAAGAAGCATAGTGGTATTTTGAAACCTAGAATATGTAGTCAGTTCAATGCTAATGATTTTGTTCTTTTAGCGCTCTCTTTACCATAGTCTATTCTCACAAGTAGCATTTGAGCAGCAGAGCATCAGTAAAGTTGCGCTGCTACCAGCAGATGTATCTGCATTTGCTTAACCCTTTCAAGATAGTTATGCTTGAGTGAGTTGAAAAGTGTCTAGGAAGTGAGAACAATACACCATTGAGTGTACCCACCCATGATGGATTGGGGGGACAATATTAATTTAAGATGAAAGACTAGCCTTCTATGTAAGTGGCCCTTTCCCATACACTGGAAGCCCAGGTGGAGGCAAAGGGGAAAAGGAAAGACCCCAGGACAGGTATTTTCTTTCTCTCGCTGCTGGCTAATGTGGTGGGAGTGGCTCTGCTTTGTGATATTCTCTCTCCATGGTGAACACACTGAGCTGAGATGTTTGGGGTCATAAACAAAAGAAATAATCCCCTTTAAGTTGTTTTTTAGTTTATAGTTGAGGCCCAAAGTTTGACTAACATAATTCTAAACTCAACACATAGTGTCTATCTTTAGATAGCGGTCAAGTTTAGGGCATTAACACTATGCCCTGCTACCAAGGAACTGCTAATGTGTAAATAATCTAATACACCCAGTACAATATTTATCAGAGAATTAAATACTAAATTAATTTAAAAAAGGAAAACTGAATACGGAAAAATTTTGATAAAATTGTACTTACTCTATGGCATTTATTGGGCCTTTCCTTTGTATATGCTAGATACCAAGAATGTGGTTGAATTTAGTATGTTTTTCCGAAATTAAAGCATTCAAACATTAATATATTAAAAGAATGTAAAAGCACAAAAGGTCTCCTCCAAAAAACATGTCATACATTTAGGGGGTGAAACCATATAAGGGTCATCCTTCAGAGGTTGTATTTCAGGTTCATATAAAATGAATTATTTATTTCCAGATAGTACATACCATGTTGTGAGAACTGGAGGAAGATGCAGCATAAAATCTGGCTGTGTGTCACCTTCTACTTACATAGTACAAAACAAGTTTTAGTGTGCCTTTTTTTTATTAGACTAACCTTTTCTGGCACAAAATTGATACATGCTCACTTTATTGAAAGATTCATTTGAATGCCTGACTTTGGTAGACTGTTCTCACTGTGTTCTAGATGGGAAGGTATGAGAGAAGTTAGAAAGGGCGTGATGGAGTAGACTGAATCTTGGAGGAAGGGTAGGTAGCAGCCATAGTGAGGAAGGCAAAACTGCACAGCAAGGTAAACAATAGGAGCAAGTGTATGGAAGGATGGAAAAGCACAGCTTGTGTGGGCAAGCACAGCTGCTCTAGCCTGGTGCAGTGGCACATGCTTGCAGTCCTCACTAAGGCAGGAGAATTGTTTGAGCCCAGGAGTTTGACTGATCTAGGAAAATAGCAAGATTCCATCTCCAAAAGTGGAGGGAGAGGAATACTTTAATTTTACTAAAGAAAGGGTACATACAGAGATTTAAATATAGGATTTTAAAAATATATAGTGGATACCTAGATGATGCAGAGAGAATGTTCAGAGATTGAAGGAAGAAGCTGAAATAATAGAAAATACTGAAAGCCAAAGAATGCTCAGTGTGGGAGTCTCCAAAAGCAGAGAAAGGCCATTAAAGAGGAGGTGCCATCACAGGCAAACACAAGCACAAAGCAACAGAAGGGGAAATTGCATTAGTAATTCTAATCGTTTCTACCTCTCTGTACTCACTTCCACTGAACTGTAGATTTTCCTTATCCTCTCACTCTGAATCTAAGTTCAATTATAGAGTGCAAGTGACACAATAATTGGTTTGAAAAATGAACGCAGCTTGGGCATTTGCTCTACGTCTGTGCCTCATAAAGGACAAGCCTCGGTAATTTACTGTTGCTAGGAAGTTAAGTCACCCCAAGCTGAACCCAGACTATGAACCAACAGTTAACCTGACTCACAGACTTATTTGGAAATAATAAGTGCCATTTTAATTCACCGAGGTTGGAGGTGATTTGTTATGTAGCAATAGTTGATTAACACATAATTCCAAAGGAAAGTTTTCAGAGCTATCAAATAGCAGGAGTGGAAGCCTTTTAGTTTGGAATATTTCAAGGTAGTGTGATGGACTGAAAGCAAGAGACAGTGAAGCCAAAAACACCACATAGGGAAAGAAGTTGCATGAGTGCAACCGGACAGGCTAGCTATGGGCAGTCTTGTCATATATAAATTTAAAAAAGAGCTGATTTTTTTCCATATGAGAAAAATCTCGCAAAAGGAGTCTAGGGTCATGCTGTCACCCTACAATGCCATTATTGTCACATCACTACATCATTCTTCTTCCTCCTTGTTACATGGCTTTGTTGCAGTATTGGCTCCTGGACAAGTGCATCATCCCAACTGAGTTATATACAGGGAGCAGGATGGAGAAAGTAGTGGCTTTCTCTTAAGGAGGAAGTAGTCTTTCACTCGGACTTCCCTTAACCCCCTTGTTCAGAGCCATGTCACGTCACCTCCCTTGTTGCAAAGGAGGATAGAAATTCCAGGCTTTTATGTTTTTAGCTCCTATAGTAGAGAGGTACCAGAAAGGGAAATTCAACAATGGGTTAATAACACAGAGTGTCTGTCATAGAAATGACTCCAGGGAATTGACACATTTCAAGAAAAAGAAGGAACCAGGGAAAGAAAACTCCAGAAAATTTAGGGCTTGAGTTTTAGTAATGTAAAAAGTTAGTACTATTAAGAAGCTATATGCATTTTCATAGTTAAAACAAGTCCTGTGGTATTCATTTAAAAGCCCAAAGGAAAAGAAATCAGTAAGGCTCCAAAGAAAATTAGGTAACAGGTCTAAGACAAAAGAATCAACAATAACTGATATATCAATTATATATTGCTTTATATGCCTTTAGCAACAATCATCTGTAAATTCTTTTTAGAAACCTCTTGATTGACTGGGTAATCTGGTTTTTGCTATTAGTTTTGGATTCTGCTAACTTCAGCTTAGATATTAATATATCTGAGGTCAGCTGGCTCAATCTGGTGATGGTTGGTCTAAGACATTCTTGTTCTCTCAACATGGTCCCAAAATTCTAGATTGGATTATTTTTATCCAGAGGAAGGCATCCTAGAGATGCAAAGTCTCTTGTGTCCTGGTCTTGGAATATAATTGGAGCAATTCAATAAATTGCTTATACTTTGCATTGGGTAAAGCAAGTTACAAGACTATTCGAGATGCTAAAAGTGAGGAAATGGACTCCATCTTTTTGGAAAAGGAACATATATCTTATAAACATATTTAGTATGTAGATACAAAGGAGGAAAACTGGAGTAATTTAGCTAAAATCTACCACATTGTATGTTTTCTTGAATAATTATTGAAATTCATGACTCTGGACACTCTATTTGCTTCATATAGATAGCAGTAAATGTCCACATCTCAACCTATTTTAGATCAGTTAAAATAGGTGATTTAAAATGTCAGGGATGCTGGGCATTTTGAACCATAAGCACTTGGGAGGCAAAGGCAGGTGAACCTCTACAAGTACAAAGCCAGCCTAGTGTATAGAGTGAATTTCAGGCTAGCCTGGGATACATAATAAGACCCTCTCTCAAAAAAGGTCAGAAATGGGGGCTGTAGAGATTGCTTAGTAATTAAGAACACTTATTGCTCTTGCGAAGGACATAGGTTCAGTTCCCAGCACTCATATGGCAGTTAACAGTCTTGTGGAACTCCAGATCCACAGTATGTGATACCTCTCCTGGCTTCCATGTGCACTACAAGTACATGGTGCATAGACATACATGCAGGCAAAATACCCACACACATACAATAAAAATAAAATTTAATAAAAAGTCAGTGTTGTTAGTAATAAATATGGGTGTACATATAACACTTAGAATTTCTCATGGTTCAATTTTTTCATTTGACATGCTAACCCTAGTAGCATTGAATTCTTGTCATTTATTTAATGATAATTTCCCCACTCATATAATAAAGTATAAGTTCATCATTGAATTGCTTGCTTATCCTATGCCTGGTTTATCAAGCAACTTAGAACTTTAGTAATGCTCAGACACACAGCGATGGGAAGAGGGGAAGAGAAGTTTTTGTATATTCAATGATCCTTAACACAGCTGAAACTAACAGCATCAATTCTAGTGTTCTCAAAGCTGTGATTATCAATGGTTCTCCTGACCGCATTTGTTCCCATCCAGAGCGCACATCTCTCCATCTGTAGCAGCATCACCCACCTTCTCCCCTCTGTTCTTCTTTCTTCTTCCCCATTTCTATTAGCTCTGTACTAACACAGAATTAGAAGAAAAAAAAACTGAAATCCTAAGCCTACGATCTGAATGACTAAAGTTTCTCTGACTAAGATGTTCTCAACTATCACAATGATGCTGCTATCAAGTTACTGGACCAGAAGAGGAACCTACTTCCCCTACCAGTTGTTAAATGATGAATCAATACAGACGCCAAGAAACAGAATAGGCTTAAGCTCAATCACAGCTTTTTACACAGTTTAACAAATTTTCCCTTGAAAGTTACTTTCTTTCCAATGACACTTTTCATGCTAGTGTGTTAAAAATGCCACTGACTCAAGCTTTTTATTAACTTGTCAATGTATCCAAAGCGTTTCTCAGAGCCTCCGTGGGGATTTTCTTGTCTATTAAACCTACATGGTGCCACATAGGCTTTCCTCCCTAATTAACAGTGACAGGTTCTTTTTAGTGGAAATATTCCACTCTCACAGTACAAGAGGGAGCAGGTGGGTGGAAATGGCTTTGGATCATTCGCTAGGCAAGGAAAGGGAAGCTAACGGTGCTAACAACCATATGGCTTCAAAGGGAATATTGAGCAAATGGGCCTAGGCATGAAGTCAGACAAATTAACAATGGATTGAAGTGACACAGGCTGCTTTCGCTAAAGGAAATGGAGTATCTTGGAATAAGACTTTTCCTTACCTTGAGACTACATTGCTGAGTCCACAACTTCATTTTATCTATACTGCTGGTATGTGAGACTGTCTAGAAGCTTTGAAATTACTCTGTGGTGTCTGGGGACACCATTACCCACTCTGTAGGGGTATTTTGTTTGTTTGATTGGTTTTTCAAAGCGGGGTTTCTCTGTGTATCCCTGGCTGTCCTGAAACCTGCTTTATAGACCATACTGGCCTCAAAATCAGAGATCCTTGGGATTAAAGGCATGCACCACCAGCAGCTAACTTCCATAGGAGTCTTTGGTAGACCAAAGTTTTCTGTTTGTTTTTGAGTAATCTCCACAGTCTGACTTCTTCCTCAATTTCACTGGTTCATATCATCCTGGACAGAACTGTGGATACTATTTGACTTCCACCCACTTCACCATGTCAATAGAATCAGATTCCAGGGCATGGCTCTTTCTCAGTTTGATTCCAAATTTCCTAACATAATGAAAGATATGTCTCAGATTCTTGGAACATCCCTAAAAGGAGGCCAAGAAATGTTAGGGTGGTTGTAGCAGAGTCAGGCTTACTCTTTTTCTCACAGAAGGTACTCATTTATGCAGCATGACTTGAGGATGACAGATTCTACTTTTCACCCAGATATTTATACGAAAAGCTTGCTAGAAAATCCAAAGTTTATACTATTGGATGATGAATTTGTTTGGCAAGTTCTAAATTTCAAACAAAAAGATCCATTGCAATTTCCATTCCAAGTTTAAATGGCACACAAGCATAATATTCAAACACAGGATGCTTTTGGGTGTCTAGCTTTAGGTGCTCCATGTGTAGATCTTGGAAGTTTTTATGTCTAGAAAATACACATTGAAAAAAACCCTCTGATCTTCTTTCATTTATTAGAGAGCTGAAATGCTAGGAGAAATAACATTATGAGTTGTGGAGAGTCACAGCCCAACTTTGTTTACAGGAAACAGAAACAAGTTGGGCCATACACTAGTAAGAACATTTAAGTAAGAATTTTGAGGACATGCTGGAAGCTGACTGTAGACCAGGATTGAGAGAGAGAATATCCTGGGAAAGCATGCTTATGTAAATACTTGTATTTTCTTGGAATTTATTTCCAGAAACCTAATCATGTATTCATAGTTAAAAAAGAGGGTGGGAGAGAAAGATCCCCTAGTGACTATGGCAGAGTGATCAAAAGAAATACATTGTGAAATGCTTAGAATATTCTTTATGGCAAAAGCTTAATCTGTTATGTGTAAAGACTTCAGAAGAAGGAGCTTCCCCACACAAGAAGGGCATTTCCACTATTTCATTCCTTTAAGAGAGGAAAGCAAAGCCTTTGAAGGTTACAAAACTAAGACACACGACTGTTAATAGGCTAAGGTTGCTTCAGAAGTTGTACAATGCTTTACATCTGTACTGCCTCACTGGTGCCACAGGGTGCCACTGTAAAGACAGTGGATTCCTTTCTTTTTATCTTAATTTATTTTTATATAATATTAATTAGTGTTTTACCTGCATGTATGTCTTTGTGAAGGTGTTAGACCCTGGAACTGAAATTAAAGACAGATGTGAGCAGCCATGTGGGCTCTGGGAATTGAATCTGGGTCCTCTGGAAGCCAGTGTCCCTAACCACTGAGCCATCTCTCCAACCTCGAGATAGTAGACCTCGAATGAAAGTTTAGCATGATGACAACTCTTGGGTTTTATTAGAGATAACTAATGTCAACAAGGAAGGCAAAAATAAAGACAGCCAGTGTATAATAAATACCGTTAGTATATAACTCAGTGATAGAGGATTTACCCCAGGTTTCATCCCTAGCACTACAAACAAGCAAATGTTATGTAAGGGGACAAATACTTTAAAAGACTTCATAAGCTCTGATACTCACAGTTACATATACAATCAAACATAGCCCAACTCCTAGCCACATTAACATGGAATTTATAGCAAAGGCCCATGTTTCTATTAGCTAATATATTATGCTTGACTTTTAATAAATAATTCAAACCATCTCTAAAAGGAGTGAAAAAAAATCACAGTATGTGGGAGTCCCCTCTGTGTGCTCTGATTATCATTAATGAATAAAGAAACTGCCTTGGCCCATTGATAGGGCAGAACTTAGGTAGGCAGGGAAGACAGAACTGAATGCTGGGAGAAAGAAAGCGTCAGAGAGATGCCATGGATCCTACGCCTGAGACAGACACAGGTTAGAATCTTTGCCGGTAAGCCACTGCCATGTGGTGATATACAAATTAATAGAAATAAGTTAAATTAATATAAGAGTTAACCAATAAGAAGCTAGAGCTAATGGGCTAAGCAGTGCTTTAATTAATGTAGTTTCTGTGTGGTTATTTTGATTCTGGGCAGTCAGGACAAACAAGAAACCCCTCCTTGCTACAAGTGGTGCCAACATGATAGACTAAATATATTTAAAAATCCAAGAGCTTAATTTTAAACATAGCAAGAATAAAAACATGCAGTTTTAAAATGCCAGCTTTCTGGGTTATGCTGCTAATGTGACCTCTGTCTCTTACCGGAGTCAGAGCACTTGGATGGGGTTTGTGAATAAAGTGCTATGACTTGCTTGTTGGCAATGTGGACTCACTGTGTGCCTGGAAGTGGGGCAGTGCATGAGGCTAGAGGCAAAAGCAGCTTAGAGGCACAAAGGGCTCCACCATGCTGAGCTATGCAGAGCTTGGGCAGAAACTACCGTATTTATCATAATAATAGCACAACTTAAATTTTAGACTGGGTAGGCAAACAGATGGTACCACATTACCCCTACTAATGGCACAACTTCAGTTTTTAAGAAGAGCTTAGCATTTTAAGAAGTGCTCCTGGACAGTAAAGAATTACAGATTCACAATAGGACAGATTCAGACACAAAGACCGCTAAATGGGTCACAGTGTTGGATAAATGTATGTAGGATTGGAAGAGAGAAGAAAAGGAGTATAGAAAGTCATAAAATGAAGTTAATCTTTAAAAAAGGGGTAAAGTCTTTAAAGAGATAGAGGACAGATAGTCATAGATTAAAAGAAGTAAAGAAAAATAAGCCATGTAAAGATGGAGAATATGCAGAGAGTCTGGATTATATATATTATTGTGTTATCTTTGAATTTTTTGAGTGTGAAGGAGCTAAGTACAGAGAAACATTTCATTGTATGGGCTGCTAAGCTAAACTAGCATGGATATTATAAAGGTATCATAACTTTCAAATTTGGGTGTAAGGATATGTTGCTTTGGAAAAGAGATTCTTCTTTTGTTTTCACAGAAGATAAGAACCTGTGGATTGCTTCTAGACCAATATGGTTTCATGGAACAAGACCCCCTGAGAAGTTACTGTAAACACCCCCACAAAGAAAATACTTCACCCAACACAGAATATACCATAAAAGACCTGATTAACAGTGCCCCCAAACAGCAGGAAGTAGTATGGACAGAACTATACCTATATTCCCAAAGACTGTTTATAATTATTTGTTTACATTTAAAGGGGGATAAGCTATAGAGATGAATAATTTTCTTTGGTGTGGATCTTGGTTTATTGATACAAATTTAAGGTCAATTTTGTTATGTGTATTTCTGCTCTTGATTAAGGTATTGTGATTTTGTAGCTCATTTAAAAATATAATGTATAATTAAAAATATGAGTTAATAGATATCATCTATAATTGTCAAGCTTATAGTCATGTTAGTTAGGTTTTCAATGCGTATAGAAATATCTTTCAGTTAAATAGGTATTCTTTAAATCTTTCAGAGACTTTCAGAATATGACATTTAAATGTTTTAAAAATTTAGGACTTTTCATGACAGCGAGACACATCTGCTCCTGGCAGCACCAATGTACTTCAAAAGGATGATGTATATTGAAGAAGCTCCTTATGGAGTTGGTTAGCCATTTGGGAAAGAAACTGTTCTTGCCTGGACTGCTTTACTGGACATGCAGGACCTGTATAGAAGTGACTGCTGAACTTGCTTAAAGGTGAGATGATGCTTCGGGGTTCCTGCCTCATAAAAGAGTCTCTGAGACATTCTGGAGGATACAGAAAAAAGTGACTGACAAAACACAAGTCCAAATGGATCAAAGACCCCAACATAAAGCCAGCCACACTGAACCTTATAGAAGAGAAAGTGGGAAGTACACTTGAATGCATTGACACAGGGAACCACTTTATAAATATAACCCCAGCAGCACAGATACTGGGAGAAACAATTAATAAATGGGACCTCCTGAAACTGAAAAGCTTCTGTAATGCAAAGGACATGGTCAACAAGACAAAACGACAGCTTACAGAATGGGAAAAGATCTTCACTAACCCCACATCAGACAGAGGTCTGATCTCCAAAATATAGAAAGAACTCAAGAAATTGGACACCAAAAGATCACATAATCCAATAAAAATGGAATACAGACCTATACAGAGAACTCTCAACAGATGAATCTAAAATGGCTGAAAGACACTTATGGAAATGTTCAACATCCTTAGTCATCAGAGAAATGCAAATCAAAACAACTCTGAAATTACATCTTACACCTGTAAGAATGGCCAAGATCAAAAACACTGATGACACCTTATACTGGAGAGGATGTGGGGAAAAGGGAAACACTCCTGCATTGCTGGTGGGAGTGCAAGCTGGTACAGCCCCTTTGGATGTCAGTGTGGCAAGTTCTCAGAAAATTAGGAAACAACCTTCCTCAAGACCCAGTAATACCACTTTTGGGTATATATCCAAAGGATGCTCAATCGTGCCACAAGCATATGTGCTCAGCTATGTTCATAGCAGCTTTGTTTGTCATAGCCAGAACCTGAAAACAACCTAAGTGCTCCTCAATCAAAGAATGGATAAGGAAAATGTGGTACATTTACACAGCAGAAAAAAATGGATGGAGCTAGAAAACATTATTTTGAATGAGGTAACCCAGACACAGAAAGACAATTATCACATGTACTTACTCATAAGTGGTTTTTAAACATAAAGCAAAGAAAGCCAGCCTACAAACCACAATCTTAGAGAACTTAGACAACAATGCAGACACTAAAAGAAACTCACATAGATATAATCTACATAGGAAATAGAAAGTAGAAAAAGACAAGATCTCTTGAGTAAATTGGGAACATGGAGACCTTGGGGGAGAATTAAAAGGGGGAGAGAAGGGCTGGAGAGATGGCTCAGTGGTTAAGAGCACTGTCTGCTCTTCCAAAGGTCCTGAGTTCAATTCCCAGCAACCACATGGTGGCTGCAAACCATCCGTAATGAGATCTGGCACCCTCCTCTGGCGTGTGGGTATACGTGGAGGCAGAAAGTTGTATACATAATAAACAAATAAATCTTTGGGGCTGGAGAGATGGCTCAGTGGTTAAGAGCATTGCCTGCTCTTCCAAAGGTCCTGAGTTCAATTCCCAGCAACCACATGGTGGCTCACAACCATCTGTAAAGAGGTCTGGCGCCCTCTTCTGGCCTTCAGGGATACAGACAGAATATTGTATACATAATAAATAAATTTAAAAAAAAAAGGGGAGAGAAGAGACAGGGAGGGGAGCAGAAAAAAATGTAGAGCTCAATAAATATCAATAAAAAAAGAAAAAAGTGACTAACCTGTTTTTGAAATTTCCTGCTTCATGGAAAAGTCTGCTGGATACTATGTGTCTGTAGGCTGAAGATGGATGCCCCAATGGTACAGAAGCAGTTTGGGTGACTGTCCAGGCAGCAAGATATCTCTGTCATTTCTAGAGTTTTGGAAGTTGCTCATAATGCACTTCCTGTTTACTTAGGTAATATTATATCCTTCTGAAGTATTTGATAGAGTTGAATAATAGATAGATAGTTATAGTTTTCCTTAGTTATGGTAAAAGACAAAGTAGATATAAATATTGTACCTGCAATTCTTCTTTGATAAATATTTTGTTATCTGTAATTTTACTGTTAAAGTTAAAATCTTCCTCTTTATTTAAAAAGAAAAGGGGAAGTGATTTAAGAGTCTCCTCCATGTGCTCTGATTACCATTAATGAATAAAGAAACTGCCTTGGCCCGTTGATAGGGCAGAACTTAGGTAGGCAATGAAGACAGAACTGAATGCTGGGAGGAGAGTCAGGGAGATGCCATGGATTCTCCGCCTGAGACAGACCCAGGTTAGAATATTTGCTGGTAAGCCACTGCCATATGGCTATATACAAATTAATAGAAATGGGTGAAATTGATATAAGAGTTAACCAATAAGAAGCTAGAGCTAATGGGCCAAGCAGTGTTTTAATTAATATAGTTTCTGTGTGGTTATTTTGGTTCTAAACATCCAGGATGAACAAGCGGTCTCTCCTTGCTACAACAGTAAGTATGGATCTGGGAATGTATCTCTGTGGGTAGAATGCTTCCTTAGTATGCATGAAGCCCTGTGTTTGACCTCCAGCATTGCATTAACTTGGTGTGGTGGATCATACAGGTCCTGTAATCTTGACATTCAGGAGTGAAGGCAAGGGGATTAGAAGTTCAAGGATATCAACTAGATAACCAACAAGCCCAGGTTGGGTTTCAAGGGACCTATGTACAAAAATAAAAACATAAAATAAATAAAAGAAATTAAGGAAGGAAGGAAGGGAGGGAGGGAGGGAGGGAGGGAGGAAGGAAGGAAGGAAGGAAGAACAAAATTAAACCAGGACACGGATGTAGTAATTATCACAGAGTAGAGTTAGGGAGAATTATAGTTAGGGAGAATTGAAAGAAGACTTAGTTAAGAACAGTTGTTGTTTTTCCAGAGGCCCTGGGCTGGATTTCAAGTACTCACATGGTGGCTCACAACTTCCTGTAATTACAGTTTCAGAAGATTTGATTCCATATTCTGTCCTCCATGGGCACCAGGTATACATGTGGCACATATGGATTAATGCAGGGAAAACATGCACATGCATAAAATAAAAATAACTAAGTATTAAAAACATAATTGTTATTAATACATTAAGGATTGTAGGATATAAAGCAGACAGCATGTAAAAAACAGATCAGTATTTTAAATAGAGGGTAAGAATTCTTATAAATGAAATACTTGAAATAAAATTCTAACAGAAGTAAAAAATATTTTTGATGGGTTCATCATTATTCTGGACATTTCTAGGGAAATAATCAGTGAACTGGAAAGCAAGTTAATTGAAACTTTCCAAAATGAAATGAAAAAATAGAATATTATCTACAGATCTTCAGCAAGTAAAACAACAATTTTACCATAATTGCCACAATTAAAACATACTTTGGGGGAGAAATATGAGATTGTATAAAGGATACCCCTTTCTAGAAACACTATAATGATCCATAAAATGTTTCAGCAAGCTCCTTATTTGCAATTGATTAAATTATGAAGGAGACACTTTCTAACCAATGATATTGCTTTCTTATCTGAGACTATTGGAATTATTAAGGAATCATTTTGTATACATTGATAAAGATGTTTGAACTGTTTAACATGAAGGAAGATTTATTTCTCTACCATAAGAAGGCTCAAGCTGATAGTTAGAAAGATAAAGACCCCGAGCCACACTATCATTAAAGGACTCATATTCCTTTCTTTTTGTAACTTTGCCATCATCTATGATATTTTTCTCATCTTCTGAGTCATAGTTGACTCATTATCAGCATGTCTGTGTTAACAAATATGGGAAAAGGGGAAAGGAAGCAAAGCCTACAGATGGTCCTTAACAAATATGGAAAGGAAGCAATGCCCACGGATTGTCCTTTTAAGAATGAGTAAATGATTAAATACATCACTGGCCCTTCCTAGGTTTGTCAATAATTTCTTTTACTTAGTAACTTTTGTGCTCAGCTCTTGTCTTGCCCCTCGATTTTCTTTCCTGTGTGCTCAGAGTACCAGTGACTGTTAAGATAACTGTTAAGACTGTGAAGGCACCTGAAATAGTGAGTTTTGGAGGGAAGGCAAAAGCTTTTAGCTGAGCTTTTGTGTTGGTCTGGTACTTGCAAGCTGGTCAAGAATAATTATGTAAGGCTCTTGAGTGGGCATAGGTGCTGCAGAACTGTAATTCCAGATATTTAGGAGGCTGAGTTCCATGAAGAGGATCATGAGTTCAAAGCCCGCTTGGTTTATAGAGTGAGACTTGGAATGACCATTTTGTCTCTATGGTGCAGGGAGTATCAGTATCTTTGCTTAGTTCACAAGTGCTAAGGAAATAACTAAATAATTCTTATTCTGTTAAGTCAGACTCACTTCTGATGATAAGTTCAACATTGTTTTATTCAGATGCTCCATTTAAATTATACAAAGCACATATAAGTTTATGAGTATACATAAATATATACATATATATGTTAAATGAAGTTATACCGCTTGGGTCACCAACTTCCCCAAGAGCCAGAGACTACCTAAAGAAAACTCAGGCATGAGTAGCCTTCATCTAAATTGTTAGTTATGGTGTTTCCAGTGACTCTCAGAATAATACAGGCTATTTATGTTACCTTTGGTTACCTCTAAGAGATTTAAGTTCCTTTTGCTGAAGGCACCATACACTTCGGACAAAGGACTTAGAGGATTTGAGCTTGGTCTAAGCTGAAAGTCTCCTCCCTACAGTCTAGCTTTCATAGTATCAGAAAGTACTGTATAAGCTGACAAGGAAGGGAAGCGATCAGCAGTCCCATACAGCAGAGATGCCAATGAGCTTTAACAAGGACCAGCATGGCAAGATATCCCTAAAGGTGCACTAGTGCCACTCATAGTTTAGAAATAACCAATAGTTGTTTGATTGGACTTACAACCCACTCAATAGGAGGGAAATCATGCCTGGTACAAGAAATATAGGCAAATACATAGAGCTGGTGAGGACATGGATCTGAGAAATAATCTACTGCCATTGTTTTACTAGACTAGCATGATCCTTAACTTTATTGGAAAATGTATCCTCATACACATAGATAAGTGTTCCATTCACCACTCATCGAAGAAGCTTCTCTAAATAAGCTTCTTCTCAAACAGAGACCACTGTAGAAAACCCCAACAGGTCATAATTCAGAGATCAGTGAATCATGTGGAGACCAGGCCCAAAAAGACACAACTACAATACAACTCCTACACTTAAAACTCAATGAAGATCTTGGCAGAGGAGACAGAAGGAATGCAGAGCCAGATGACCAGGAAGTCAGCTCTGAAATAGCATTTCCTAGAAACAAAAGGGAAGCTACACCCATGATACCTCAACAATTTAGTTGCTTTCCAAGACTCAACAAATGATAATGTGGAAGGGGGAAATCTCAGAATCCTACCCTTAGACCAAGCCGTTTGGGCAACTAATAACTACTGCAATGGAGGGATTAGCCTTTCCTCAGGATCAGCCCCCTCATTGGTAATCCAATTCAAACCTGGCCAGCCTTGAAATCGTATACACACAAACTACACTAAAAGGACTCAGCAGGTTGTATTTATATATTTATACATATGCATGTTACAAAAACAATAAAAAAGAGACCACCATTTTGAGAGAGTTGGGAGGGACATGAAAGATATTGGAGGTTTGGGGCATGAACAGGCTTGGAGGGAAGATAAGGAAATGGGGAAGTGATGCAATTGTATTTTAATTTTTAAAATTTTAATAAAAAGAAAATAATATACTGAAAGATAATCATTTTTTTCCTCACAGACAAGTCTAACTTTGGAGGCAGACAGACATATATGACAACTTCTCAAAGTCATCTGACCTTCTTCTTACTTGTTATCATGAATGTTATCCTCATCTGTTGTATTATAGGTGCACCCTAATATTTTATCTTCTGAATTACAAAAACAAGACAAAAGGAGCTACAAAGTAAGAACATTCTTCTTAAAATATGGCACAAATTTCATGCATTACTTCCACTTAAGGCTGTACCAGTGCTTGCTTGTATCAACACGCTGAGGCATTTGTACCAAGTTCAAGAATTGTGTGAGTTTATTGTTAAATAAAGTCATTACAAAAATCTAAACCCTATTAAATCATCACTGAACACATTTTCACTGAAAATCAGGTCAATATTTGGTAGGTCTTTAAAATATTTTAGTAGCTGTTACTATTATCTATGCCGCTGTGACCATTTGCATGAACGATGTCTGTAAGGGAAGCCTACTGCGTAATAGTGTGCTACTGCAAGCCTCTTTCCAAGGCTTCATTCAGTCGCTTAGTAGCTTAAAAGCAGAAATAGCTGGGCTATTTATATCACGGAAACTGATGAGAGCTACAAATCATATACCTCTTCCAGAGAATTGAGTCTTAACTATTACTTCCATTGTATTTTGTTGGCCAGAATGTGTCAATATTGTCATACATAGCTGCAAGAGAAGTTAAGATATGTAGTCCTTAGCATAGGTAGACACACACTTTTCCTAAATGTAAGGATTATATTATCAAGAGAAAGGGGATTATGCATATTGCTAGACAATTAGCAGTATTATGTTTAAAATAAAACATTAAGAGTTTGACAAGTTTCTATGCCTGGGAAAATGCTCTGTCATCAGTTCATTAAGAGAGATGACGATAAACTCAAAACAAATTTTGAGACCTGCCCAATGCACTATCACGAAGTTGATAAAAGCTTGAGATTTTAGCTTATTATTCTTCAGATAAAACAAATTTTTTCCCTCTGTCTGTGCCTAGAAAACCAAAAAACATACAAGTAAATCTATAAATGTGATAGAAAACAAGAAGAGGAGCCCTTCATAGACTAGATGCTATAAAAATCATCACAGGACAACAAATGAGTAGCAAAACATAAAATGTGCCCAGGAGGATGGAGAATTTCAACAATAGGAGCCACAAAGAATGACTCCATACCCAGCTCAACTTGCAGAGGCATTTAGGTAAATGCATTGAATATTTACACATATAAAAGAAAGTCTGACTGTGAGTGGTTGTTTAGGCTATTAACTTGGGGGGAGGGAAGAGGCCAGAAGATCTCTCTAAGTTTGAGGTCAGCCTGGGCTACATAGTGAGACCCAGTCTAAAAAAATCTGCATTTTTGATTTGGTAAGGAGCTGGGATGTGGGGAGACCTGGTTCATCCTACCTTCTTTAATGCAGGTCTTACAAAGGATAGTCTTGCTTTAAGTTTTGGGTCTGTGGGTATTGTTTTCACTTGATATACCAGGTTCTCCAATTTATTGTTATAGAGATAAATGAGGGAAAGGAAGACATGGCCAGTCATTAGATGCAATGTTTAAGTATTTGCTTGTAACCTAAACATGCAATCAATCTGTTTGTTCCTCCTATGTTAAAATATAATGATATTTACGGTGCATAATATGCCCAGAGATTTGCTTTACACATATGTGACTTATATTAAATGGGCAATGTGTCCAAACACTTTATCTTTCAAAATTATATTAGAACCTAGAATGAAAATGCCAGAAGTAAAATATTTTCAGTATGATACATGTTAAGCTGCTTACATCCTTCCTTAAAACTAAAACAATAGGGTCAATTTGCAGCAATGTATTTTCCCAGGATATCAGAAAAGCCATTACAGAGTTATGGATGCAGGCTTGGTTTTGATGATATGAATGATTATAATGCTTCTGTGGCTTTAACAAAGATGGAAACTGCTGTCAAGATAAATGATTCTCTAGGGTACTGGATATTTGACTTCCAGAAACAAGAAAACAAAAATATATTTAAACTAGGTATAGTGGAACATTTCTGCGATGCCAGCATTCAGGAGACTGTGGCAGAAAGATAAGCATAAATTCAAAGCCAGTCTAATCTACATAGTAAATGTCAGGCCAGCTAGAGATTCATAGAAAGTCCCTGTCTCAAGAAAATAACCACAAAAGTATTTTAATAATTTATGTCTCATTTTTTGATCTTTGGAGACATGTCTTGAACATTGTATACAAAGTACCAACAACACCCTTAAACAAACACAATGCTGCCTACATACATGGCTGTGTAACACGCACACAGTACCTGCAGAGGCCACAAGAGGGCATTGGATCCCCTGCAACTGGAGTGTGGGAGCTAATACTCAAACTTGGGTCTTCTGGAAGAAAAGCAACTGCTCTTAACTTCTGAGCCATCTCTCCAGTCATTATTTATTATCTTTAACATCTTTGTTTGAAAATTGTGGTGATTTGAATGAAAATGGCCCCCAGAGTCTTATAGGGAGTGGCACTGTTAGGAGGTTATGCCATTGCTGGAGGAGGTATGACTTTGTTGGAGGACATGTATCACTGGGGGTGGGCTCTAAAATGGTCAAGTCAGGTCCAGTATCACTCTCTCTTCCTGTTGCCTGCCAATGATCCAGATGTAGATTCTTGGCTCCCTCAGTATCATGTCTGCCCACACACTGCCATGCTTCCAGTCATGATGATACTAGACTAAACCACTAAACCTCTAAACTGGAAGTCAGCCCCAATTAAATGCTTCCCTTAATAAGAGTTGTCCTTATCATGACATCTCTTTACCACAGTAAAACCCTAACTAAGACAAATGTCTTCAGGAAAATACTTTCTGTTAGGCAATTTTGGCATGATCCCTTGTGTTAAAGTTTATCCATCAGCAGGAAAGGATTAAAACTAGATCCTAGGCCAGGAGACTTTCTTCCTTCTCAAGTCTCCTTCATTTTTTATTTTATTTTATTTTTTGGTTTTTAATCCTGCCTCTGTAATACAGAAGAAAATGAGAGAAATAGCTTAACTGCTTTAAAAAATGCTGTGGCCTAGCACATGCTTGCTGTTCTGTCTTTAAAATAGGTTTTTTTATTCTCCCCAAGTTGCTAATGCTAGACAGGAGATCTGTAACTTTTCATTTCATTTCTAATTCAGAGGGAATAATATAAACACCACAGTTTATAAGGGGAGAGTAACTCTGTATCAACCCTACCTTCTTTCCACAGAGGCTGAACCAGCAGAAAAGGAAGAAAAAGACAGAGTTGATCATTTTCCACAGACACCTTGAAACTGTGCTTTCCATTGTGACAGGGACCAGGGTTTATAATGAGTCTTATTCTGACCCCCTCTCCTTCTTTCACTTTTTGGAAAATCTCAAGTTATTAAAGATCCATGAGAAGATGTTAAGTGGAGAGGAAAACAATTTGCATATGAAAAGCCTATAGTGAGCTAGACTTGGAAAAGAAAAAAATCCAGAAAGACTGCATCTTTATGTGAGAGAAGTTCCAGGAAGATTTGCAGAGTAAGCAGACAGATAAGGGGAATGAGTGGCTCAGTGGTACATAAGAGAGGATGCCAGACAAGTCTTGCTGAACTATGAGATGAACTTTAAAAAACCCCTTTCATATTTGTTAAGTGTATGTGTGTGTATGAGTATGTGTATACTTTCTATCTTTTGGATGCCACTCCACTCTATTATGACCCTTGACTTTAACCAAAGGGCATAAACAGTCATGTTAATTGAGAAAAAAAAAACAAAATATTTTTGTCCATTTTCTTTTTTTTAATTTATTTATTTATTAAAGATTTCTGTCTCTTCCCAGCCACCGCATCCCATTTCCCTCCCCCTCCCCTAATTAAGTCCCCCCCCCCTCAGCCCGAAAAGCAATCAGGGTTCCCTGTCCTGTGGGAAGTCCAAGGAACCCCCCACCTCCATCCAGGTCAAGTAAGTTGAGCATCCAAACTGTCTAGGCTCCCACAAAGCCAGTACGTGCAGTAGGATCAGAAACCCAGTGTCATTGTTCTTGACTTCTCAGTAGTCCTCATTGTCCGTTATGTTCAGAGAGTCCTGTTTTATCCCAGGCTTTTCCAGACCCAGGCCAGCTGGTCTTGGTGAGTTCCCAGTAGAACATCCCCATTGTCTCAGTGTGTGGGTGCACCCCTCATGGTCCTGAGTTCCTTGCTCGTGCTCTCTCTCCTTCTGCTCCTGATTTGGACCTTGAGAATTCAGTCCTGTGCTCCAATGTGGGTCTCTGTCTCTGTCTCCTTTCATCGCTTGCTGAAGGTTAATATTCAGGAGGATGCCTATATGTTTTTCTTTGGGTTCTCCTTATTTAGCTTCTCTAGGATCACTAATTATAGGCTCAATGTCCTTGGTTTATGGCTAGAAACCAAATATGAGTGAGTACATCCCATGTTACTCTTTTTGGGTCTGGCTTACCTCACTCAGGATAGTGTTTTCTATTTCCATCCATTTGTATGCAAAATTCATTTTTGTCCATTTTCAAACAGACCACTTTACAAAAGTCCTTTCCCTTTCTCTTTTTCCACTTATCTGTTTACTCTTTTCATAGTACGTGTGTGGTAATAAGAAAAGCTAAAGACCAGGAATCAACACTCTTGGAGCTGGGGTCTCTGGCTAGATTTACTAGGCCACAGGACATATCATTTCACCTTTTTATCTTAAAAAATAATGTTTTATGGTATGATTGAGCATCCTTAGGATATATACCCAAAAGTGGTATTACTGGATCATGAGGAAGGTTGTTTCCTAATTTTTTGAGAAATCGCCACTCTGACATCCAAAGGGTCTATACCAGCTTGCACTCCCATCAACAATGCAGGAGTGTTCCCTTACCCCACATTCTCTCCAGTATAAGTTGTCATCAGTGTTTTTGATCTTGGCCATTCTTACAGGTGTAAGATGGAATCTCAGAGTTGTTTTGATTTACATTTCTCTGATGACTAAGGATGTTGAACATTTCCTTAGGTGTCTTTCAGCCATTTTAGATTCATCTGTTGAGAGTTGACTGTATAGGTCTGTACTCCATTTTTTATTGGATTATGTGTTCTTTTGACGACCATTTTCTTAAATTCTTTGTATATTTTGGAGATAAACCCTCTGTCTGATATGGGGTTTGTGAAGATCTTTTCCCATTCTTTAGGCTGCTATTTTGTCTTGTTGACTGTGTCCTTTGCTTTACAGAAGCTTTTCAGTTTCAGGAGGTTCCATTTATTAATTGTTTCTCTCAGTGTCTGTGTACCGCAAGGACATGTGTTCAAGTATGTTCATATCAGTATTGTTTGTCATAGCCGGAACCTGGGAACAACCTAAATGCCCCTCGACCAAAGAATGGATAAGGAAAATGTGGTACATTTATACAATGGAGAACTACACAGCAGAAAAAAATAATGACATATTGAAATTTTCAGCCAAATGGATGGAGCTAGAAAACATCATATTGAGTGAGGTAATCCGGACCCAGAAAAACAAATATCATATGTACTCACTCATAAGTGGATTTTAAATATAAAGCAAAGAAAACCAGCCTACAAATCATAATCCCAGAGAACCTAGACAGCTAGAGGACCCTAATAGAGACATACATGAATCCAATCTACATGGGAAGTAGAAAAAGACAAGATATCCTAAGTAAATTGGGAACATGGGGACCACGGGAGAGAGTTGAAGGGGAGGGGAGAAAGGAGAGGAGCAGAGAAAAATGTATAGCTCAATAAAATCAATAAAAAGACAACAAAGAATAAAGAAGCAGAGATAGGAAAAATAAAATAATGTTTTAGCCAGGCGGTGGTGGCACATGCCTTTAATCTCAGCATTCGGGAGGCAGAAGCAGGCAGATCTCTATGAGTTCAAGGCCAGCCTGGTCTACAAGAGGTAGTTCTGTGACAGGCACCAAAGCTATACAGAGAAACCCTGTCTTGAAAAACCAAAATAATAATAATAATAATGTCTTAAAATTTAGTTTTAATTGAATGTGTATGAGTGTTTCACCTGCATGTATATATTGTACTGTGTGCAATCAGTGTCCAGGGAGATCAGAAGAGGGCCCCAGATGATCCAACATTTCAGATGATCTCTGTTGGAGTTTCCTCTGAATTCTAGTTTCAAGACTGCTGGCTAGATGATCAAGCCCCACAGAACATTCCAGTCAGAACTTAACCATAATTCTAAATTTTATTTAGGTCCCTGTAAGATTATCAGTGTCCCCAATCAGCAGAAAGTATCCTTGAAAACTATGCCCACATTCCCCAAAAATGAATTATGGATATTTGTCTTTGTTTAGAGTGTTGGTTACAAGTTGTTATGGATAATGGGCAGAAAAAAAATGCTAAATAAAAGAGATTAGATTCAGAGTTCCTTTTTTTTTAAAGGGGGTAGTGCTGTGGCAAAATGGTATTGTACCCTGTAAAGATTTGTCACTTGTATTATAATAAAACACTAGCCAGTAAGTATAGATGGGGCGACGAGAACAGAAGAATTCTGGGAAGAGGAAAGGCTCAGTCTACAGTCATCACCCAGACCAAGAGGAAGCAAAATAAGAATGCCTCACTGATAAAATGTACCAAGCCACTGGCTACACAGACAAGAATTATGGGCTAAGATGTGGAAATTAGTTAATAAGAAGCCTGAGCTATTAGACCAACCAGTTTATAATTAATGTAGACCTCTGTGTGTTTCTCTGGGACTGAACAGCTGCGGGACCAGGAGGGACAGAAACCTCTGCCAATAAGATCCCCTGGAACTGGAGTTAGAGTTTGTGGTGAACTGTCATGTGGGGGCTGGGAATTGAAGCTGGGTCCTCTGCGAGAGTAGCCAGTGCTCTTAACCAGCGAGTCAGTTTGTCAACCCCTCACTGACCCTTTAAAATCTTAGTTTCCCCACAGGCAAAATGGAAAAGACTAGCTTGGCTATGTAATCTGGGTGTTGCTCCTAGGGCTTTGCATGAAGACTAACCTTCCAGTCCTCCCAAACAGTCAGTGGACTCAGCATGCCTTTACTTTTCATCTCTTGCCTGAAATTGAGTAGACCACAAAGTCTGAAACAAAGATTTTCTCAGATAAACACTCATAAGGCATCAATCTGAATGATTTCAGAAGCAGTTTTTTTTTTCCATAAATAAAAGTGCCATGGGAAGTAAACTTCTCCAATATGATAATTTATGGCAGGACTTGTGGGTGCAGTAAAAGGAGTAGAGTGAGGAAATTGGCCTCTGAAGATGTAGTTTAGTCGAGGAAAGCACGCCAAGTACCATAAGCAAATGTGTGGGTGGATGGACGGATGGAAGGACGGAGTTTTGTTGTTTCCTTTGTCAGTACTGTCTTGAGAGGAATTTGGGATGACCTGGATGTCAAAGGCAAGACCTAAGCTGCCAGAAGACACTAAATTAATCACAGCAAGAGAGCAGTAAGCTGATGCCTCATGGCTAGACTGTTTCTGTCTGCTTAATAATGGAAGCTGCAGGGAACCCAAAGAGCATTCATTGTGGAGTGCTGAGAACACTATCCAGCTCCGTGTGACATCAGACTGTAGCATTTTTTTCTTGTAGTATGGCCTTTGATGGATTTAAACTTCCATGTGGTTTTTGGAATTAAACTTCTCTGTGGAAGTCTTGGTATAGCCAAGACACTTTCAGATGTGGAAATTTGTGACAGGCTACTGAGCAGCCCAGAACAGCCAACTTTAGGGTTCCATTCGGAGGCTCATATTAGTAGGGAAAAGAAAGAAAAGATTGACTTTGCTGTTACAGATACAAAACCTTGGAATGTTTTCATATGATTCTAACAAATTTTTCTGGTGGTGGTCTTTTTCTTTGAGACTGGGTCTCATTATGTGTTCTTGGCTGGCCCTAGAATTCACTATGTAGACCAGGCTGGCCTCCAACTCACAGAGCTCCACCTGCCTTTGGCTCCTGACAGAAGGAATTAAAGGTATGCACCACCAGGCTTTTGTTTGGTATAAAGGTTTTAACGTTTCTGTAATGAGGTCATATGAAGTCACATAATTCTGCTATGTGGGATGAGTTTCTCTTTGGGGTTAATTATATAATCTTTATTTTAAATAAGGTTTGTTTATTTTTATGTATATAGGTGGTTTTCTTTTACATATGTATGTGCGCCATTTGCATGCCTGGTGCCATCAGAAGCCAGAAGAGAGTGGATCTGGGATCTAGGATCCCCTAAGTCTGGAGTTAAAGGTGGTTTTGAGCCACAGTGTGCACTCTGGAAATTGAACCTGGGTCCTCTGGAAGAGTAGGCAATGTTCTTAACCGCTGAACCATCTCTTCAAGTCCCCATATGATGAATTTTTTTAGTGGAAAAATTGAAAGGCAAAGTGCAGTTTGCCTTAGATTCCACTGGGAAAGAATTACTTTACTTTCTCTTGCCTCTTTTAATCTTAGTTCTGACAAAATGAAGGTCTCTTTGGTAATTGATAGTTCCTTAGATTTTAGCTGAAGGAAAATCAAGTAAATGGAGAACTGCTAATTCTTAAGGAAACTGTGCAGTCTTGCTGGCCTGAAGCTAACTTGCTTTCCAAATAGATATTGCCATTGGGGTGGGGAGGAGATGGCTCAGCAGGCAAGAGCACTGTCTGCTCTTCCAGACCTGGGTCCAATTCCCAACACCCACGTGGAAGTTCACAACTTCTGAAACACCAGTTCCAGGTAATCCTAAGCCCTTTTCTGGCCTCCAGGACACCAGGCATAATAGTGGTGCACAAATATACATACCGGCAAAACACACATGCACACATTAAATAGATAAACAAACAACACTTTAATACATCACCAAGATTGCATTCTCTTGTTTTTCTTCATGTTGTACTAACGCTTGACAACCCAAGTTTACCTGATATTTGCTGTGACACCGAGAAAGTATTAAACGGCGCTTGGATGTTCTGTAACTTTTACATTTGTATTTTGCTTTCTGTAAGAATCATGTAAACACACCGCAACTAAAAATGAGCACGGGACTCCCTGAAGCTTTACAGAGAGTTAACATTAGCTTGGGGGAGGGGCACTGTTGGCAGTTAATGGTTGCTGGGGGAGCAGGAGGCAGGATTTCCAGTGGCATAGCATTGTTCCAATAAAATCCTTTCACTACACTAAAATAAGCAATGCTTATTAAAGTGATTCGATCTCTCTCTCTCTCTCTCTCTCTCTCTCTCTCTCTCTCACACACACACACACACACAAACACACACACATACACACACACACTGCATGAAATTAGAAGGGGGAACTAGTTAGAAAAATGGTATCAGCAAGAGTGCAATGGTAACAAGGGCAATGGGATGGATTATGATCAATGGGACGGATTGTTGATGCAAAAAATGCCATAATGAAACCCATTATTATATATAATTAATATATGCCAATACAAAAGCATTATAGCTTACAACAGATGAGCATAGCTGGGCAGGTGACTCAGGCCTGTAATTCTAGTACTTCAGAGGAAGGAAAAAGGAGGGTCAGGAGTTTAAGGCCATCTTTGAATGCAGAGTAAATTCAAGGTTAACAAACAAACAGAAACTCAAACACAAAACATGGTATCGAAGACAGTTTTATAGGGGAGCTGTATCAGTAGCCAATAAATACACAAAAACATAAAAGCTGCTCAACATCAAATGCAAATTAAAATTACAATGATAACTGAGCACAGAGTTCACAAGAGAGAGGCAGCAGATGTCTGTGAGTTCAAAGCCAACCTGATCTACTTTACAAGTTCCAGCCCAGCAAGGACTACATAGTGAGACCTATCTCAAAGAAATTTAAATAATATACATCTTCATGCCAATACATGGCCACAGTACTACTAATAACAAATTGAATCTAGTATCTGTTGGTGAGTATTTGGGGAAACTAAAGTATTCATTTTCTAAGCACAGATTCGCATATAACTCTGAAATTCTACTCTTAGGAATATTCCTGAGAAAAATGAAAACACACGTTAACACAAAAACGAGAAATGTTATTTATAATAGTTAAAAAGTGAAAACAATCAAATTGCATATCAACTAATCAGAGAACAAATAAATGTGCTGTATCGACACAATGGGATGCTGTTTAGTAAAATAAATGTATAAGGTAGAGATAACACATATTAATCTTAATAATATGCTAAGTGAAAGAAACTAGTCACAAGGCCACACATTGTACTATTCCATTTACATGAAATGTCCAGGAAAAACAGATCTATAAAGGGCAGAAAATAGATTAGTCCTTGACTCAGCTGGGGACTTGGGAAATAATGAGAAGTGATTGCAGATGTTTTTCTGGTTTCTTTTGGGGGAAGAATGATGAAAATGTTTCTAAATCAATTGTAGTGATTTTATAACTCTATGAGCATTACTAAATATCATTTAATTGTGCAATTTAAATGGCCAAATTATATGAGTATGTCTTAGTGAAGCTGAAATGTATACAGAGACTCACATGAGTGAGTACGTATGTGTGTGTATTCTTTTTAAATTAAATGTATTTATTTTACATCCTGACCACAGTTTCCATTCCCTCATCTTCCCCCCAATCTTCTCTTCTGTTTCTCTTCAGAAAGGGCCAGGACTCCCATGTAAATCAACAAAACATGGTATATCAAGTTGCTGTGGGACTAATCCCCTTCCCTTGTATTAAGGCTGGGCAAGGCAACCCAGTATGAGGAATAGGTTCCTCAGGACATTCCAAGTGTTAGAGGCAGGCCCTGCTCCCACTGTTAGGAGTACCACAAGTAGACTAAGCTACACAACTGTCACATAAATGCAGCGGACTCCCTGGTTGTTGGTTCAGTCTTTGTGAGCTCCTATGAACCAAGTTAGTTGATTCAGCGTATTTTCTTGAAATCTCCTTGATCCCTTTGGCTCATAGAATCCTTCCTTCCTCTCTTCAGCAGGATTCCAGAACCTTTTCCATTAGTCACTGGATGAAGGCTCTCTAATGACAACTGGGGTAGTCATGTGCATATTCTGGAGGAATTTTTATGAGTGTATGTGGACAAATGTCTGAGATTTATTTGTAGAGAATAAGGGCATGATTCTCCGTATCTTTTCAGGGACACTTGGCAATACCTGCCATTTGGCTTCTGGTGTCAGTTTCCACTTTCTGGTCATTGAGTAGATGTAAGTTAGGGAGCAGATAATGCTTAAGGAAAGAGACATAGATGCTAAATCTGTCCCAAACTGTTCATCTCTTTCAATAAATAATATGTATATGAAATGTATAAAGAAACTTATACTCTAGTTTAACTCAATAATTATGTTTGAGGCAGGAGCTATGATTAAACAAAGCTGTGAAAGAGAGAGTAATTGCTATGGACCAGGCTAACCATGCATAAATGATGGAAGGTCAACTATTAATAGATCACAGATATGCCATGAATGAAACAGACATTTAATTGGAGCAGTAAAGACCCTCTGGCTAAGAACAACAATAAACAGGCATAATCTTATTTCATGAATGTAAAGCATAGGACAATGGATCCAGACACAAGAGAGTAATTTTCAGGCAGATTAATTTTAGGTATGTATTGAAGGTTTTATTTATTTAAACTGGTAGCAAGTAAGGGTAAATAATATTTTTCCAATAAAAACTTTAAAACTTGATGTAGTATAGCATACTTGTAATCAAATACATTAATCTTAACTGTATACTTTGATAGAATTTAAGTCCTTATTATTACAAGCCAGGTCATGATACAAAGTATTCCTTCTGCTTCAGCTCCTTCTTGCTCCTCTCCTCAACAATATTACTTTGTCTCTCCCTGGTAACCATTGATAAATTTTACTTCTTCTTGAAATTCATATAAATGAAACCACATCATATGTCTTTTTTATCCTACCCCTTTGATTGTCTTAGACTTGACAAAACAAAGATGTCATAAGGCATCATCCCTATTGTTTTATATAGCAATAGATCACTCTACTCTCTTGTTCTTCAGTATTCATCTGATTAAATATACTGGAATGTATACATCTAGTTTGTAGGCAATAGATCCAGAGACTTCTCAGCATATGTAATTTTATAAGGCAATTCCTAATAAGCCAGTCTTTCTGGGTTTACATTTCTCTATGTTTCCTTGTGGATTTGTTTCTCTGGAAAAACCAAACATAGCCCTCTAAATATTGTCAATGTCACCAGAAATTTGTGGAACATGTTATTAGTAATGATAATTGAAGTTGCAAATAATATTCTCAAAAGTTTTTGCCCCAGTCCATATTTGTTAAAAGACTTGAGAAAATTCCATTTCCTCAAATCTGGAGTCAATATCAAATAACACCTAATAGACATTTGATCCTTGATAAAGTATTTCACCTCTTTTTTCTTTGCTGTTGATGAGGATAATAACAATGAATCCATGGCTTTATCCTTTGCTATACACCAGCTAGTCAATCACTCCTACTTTACTTTCTCTCATTTCTCATTCCCTCTCTTTCTCTTCCTCTTGTTGTTCTTTTTCCTCCTTCCCCTCATTCTTCCTCCTCCATCCTCCCATTTCTTTTTCCTCTCTTTCACTCTATTTCTTTCTCAATGAGAGTTGACAAAAATAGTGAAAGTATTAAATTCTTATAATTATCTTAACAAAAATTCTGTAGTGACATAGAGCAAAGTAGGTGGGTGGAGGACAGTTGAAGAAGAAAAAGAATAAAAAGTGTGGGAGGATAAGACATCATGTCCTCATCCTTAAAAATCTCCATTGGGGGCGGAGAAATGACGTGTGGAAGAGAATACCTCACGTTGCGAAAATTAAGTCTTGTTGTCTATCAATGTTAAGCACATTGAAAAAATTAGACTGATTCACCTAATGTAATGATATACTGTAAGGAGAACTGCATTACATTGAACCTACGTCTGTGAGGCAATATATCAAAATTCAAGTCTTATTTGCATATATAATATCAGTTAGAGCAAATGATTACCACATGATAATGCTCCCTCTAGGAGAGGCCATTAGGTTGATTTGAACTCATTTCAATGTTCATGTGGGAAGTTGATTTTGTCCAATTGCTAGAGTAGTTAAGATACTGTGCTAGTGAAATAGGTAGAAAACAAATGACTGCACAGAAGCCGTACCACACGAGTGTAGCAGCTTATGTGCTGATTTAAGGAAAACTCCATGTGCTTAAACAACCCCAAACAACAAAAAAACCATCATTCTACACATCTCCTTGCTCACTCAAGCTTATTCTTATGGCTTGATTTTGGGAATGAATGGAGTTACTTTTATAATAAAAACTAAATTTTACAGTACATTAGAAGTGGTGGCAGATTGTGAAAATGGGCATAAATTCTTTCAATCTTCATATGCACAGTCCATCGTAACTTTGTTTTCTTAACACTAAAACTCTTAGTCAATTTAAGATTTGCCATGTGACTTAGTTTGACCAAACAGATATTAATAACTAAAGCACTACGACAACTAGACATTTTCAAAGTACTGGCTTACAAAGGCTTGCTGCTTACTGCTCTTGAAACCCTGAGACCATCATGTGCACAAATCACAGGAAGCCTGCTGGAAAGATGAGGTAGCTATTCAGAATAGACAGAGATACCCAGCTGAAAGGCTACCAAACACTAGAAAAATGAGTCTTGAAACTGTTTTACATCATCTGCCCAGTGGTTGTTCTGCCAGGGAGCTGGTCAACGACTATACGCAAACCCAGAAGAGATGAGCCCAGAAGATGTGGTACATTTATACAATCGAGTACTACACAGCAAAAATAATTATGACATTGGGCAATTGGATGGATCTAGAAAACACCATATTGAGTGAGGCAACCTAGACCTAGAAAGACAAATATCATATGTACTCACTCATAAGTGGCTTTTAGACCTAAAGGAAAGAAAAACAGCTTACAAATCACAATCCCAAAGAACTTGGATAACAATGAGGACACTAAGAGAGACTTACATAGATCTAATCTACATGGGAAGTAGAAAAAGACAAGATCTCCGTAAATTGGGAACATGGGGACCTTGGGAGAGGGTTGAAGAGGAGAGGAGAGGCAGGGAGGGGAGCAGAGAAAAATGTAGAGCTCAAAAACAAATCAATAAAAAAGAAGTAAACAAACAAACAAATAAATAAAAGAAAACTGCTCTAACAATCTTCAAAAGCATGACTTAAGCTACATAGTTATCCTTTTGGCCAAGTTTAAATTTCTGGTATCTGTCATACTAACTGGTATATGTGAAGCCTGATGTAGGTGGGTCTTCTATTTATCTGTTGCTTTCATTGGTTAATTAATAAAGAAACTGCTTGGCCTGATAGGTCAGAACATAGGTGGGTGGAAGCAGAACAGGATGCTGGGTAGAAGACAATGAGGCAGTCGCCTCAGACAGACGCTATAGCTCTCCTCTCCAAAATGGACGCAGGTTAAGATCCTTCCCGGTAAGCCACCACCTCGTGGTGCTATGTAGATTATTAGAAATGGGTTAATCAAGATGTGAGAATTAGCCAGTAAGAGGATAGAACTATTGGGCCAAGCAGTGTTTAAAAGAATACAATTTGTGTTTTATTATTCTGGGGCTGAGCTAGCTGTGTGGGAGCCAGGCAGGATGAAAAGCAGGCCCGCTCCCCTCACTACAGAAACCCAGTTTCCTCTGTCCTCAGTCTCAGTTCCAGAAGAATTTAGATGGGACACAGTAGTAAAAGTAGCATTCAAGAGTTTAGTTAGAGCAAGCAAGGAAGGAAGAATACACTCTGAAGTTGGGAGCGTGGGAGTCCTGGGAGAGGGTAGAAGGGGAGAGGGGAGGAAGGGAGGAAAGTGGAGAAAATGTATAGCTCAATAAAAACAATAAAAAAGAGAATACACTCTGTAGACTATGATTGAGTTGGAGAGATAGCTAATCCAGGAAAAGCACTTGCTATTCCAGTCTGAGCAAAGACCTGGAACCCACAATGAAAGGAAAGAACTTGTTGATTTGACTTTGGCACAGTGACTGTGCCTTAACCTGCTGCTATCTCAGCCAGCGATTGCACCCTGGCAAGAATTTTGCTCCTTCAGGCACTAGCCCTGTTGCTGTTTTTAAAGGTAGTTTTAACTCACGTTCTATTCTAATTATGAATAAGACTTGAGGTTCAAAGGCTGGGTGGAAACCTGCGAGCTCAGAGAGGCTGAGTAGCAAATAGCTAACCTTTTCTCCTTGCTGGCATCCACTGAAGACCCTGCTTCCACTTAGCTAAGTCAGAAAAAACTGCCCCACTCCAAACCTCACCCTACGGCATCCTGTGTCTATCTCTCCCAAATGCCCTCTGAGGCTCTATGATTCATTTCTGTAAACAAGTAGCTAATGCAGCCTCCTGATCCAAGGTTAATTTTATTTAATTAATGTAAATATAAACCCGGGGTTCACAGTGTGATTTAACATCCCCTAACAAGAACTGACTCTCCAAAATTGTTCTCTGACCTTTGCACACATGCTGTGACATGTGTCACACACACACACACACACACACACACACACACACACACACACACACAGAGGAGAGAGAGAGAGAGAGAGAGAGAGAGAGAGAGAGAGATACTAGAAAGCAAGGTCCCACAAGAGAGCAAGATCCTATGATCTATAAAAAGTAAAAGTAAGAGGAAGGGCACAGGCAAGAAGCAATGCTTCTGTACTAGCAGTAATGGCTTTTCTCCCCACTATCTATGCCCCTGTGTCTCTCGCAGGGTCACTTTACCCAGAATTCAGTCTATGTATACGTATGAGATACAAGAATATGTGGAAGGGCTTAAATATCCCCACAAACTTAAAAGTTTACCAGGAGAAAGTATAACAGCTATCTGCACATACCTCTAGTTAGGAAGTCCCAAAGTTGCTTTTAACTGATCCAGCTAGAGACCACTACCACCTATTTCTTTTCTTTTCTTTTTTTTTCTTTCCTTTCCTTTCCTTTTCTATAAACTAGTCTCACTATATAGGTCTGGATAAACTAGAACTCACTATATAAACCAAGCAGACCTTAAACTCATTGAGATCCATCTGCCTGTGGTTCTAAGTACTGGAATCAAAAGCATGTGCCACCACATATTGTCCTTTATATCCTGTTTTGGGCTCCTGAGCTGGTTCAGCTGGAAAACCCATCACAAATACTTTTTATGTGCAATTTCATTGACTCACACCATCAACTATGTTTATGGCCCAGCTAGGTTGACCACCACTCCCTATCTTTCATTATATACTCTTGTGGGGGTTATTGATGGTCAGTCCCTACAAAAGTTAATCTCCTGATTATAACTGAAAGTTGTAATTGTTAGATGAGAGGAGGAGAGAGAAGCATGTATATATGTTTATAGTGGGCATTGAAATTTTAGATAACTTTATCAGTAAAGGCCTCTTGAAAAGATGACATCTGAATATATTTTGAAAGAAACAAAGGAGTGATTCATGTGGTTATTTAAGAAACTAAATATGAAAGCTGGAGAGATGACTTAGAAGTTGAGAATACTTAGAACTCTTCCAAAGGATCCGGGTTTGATTCCATTTATATGGTGGTTCATAACCATCTGCAACTCCAGTTTCAAGGGATATAACACCCTCTCCTGGCTACTGTAGGCACCGTACATTCAAGTGATACCCAGACACACATAGAGAAAAAGACTTCATACATATAATCACATCAAAAAGAAACTGAATATACCAAGTAAACAAAATGGTGAGAGGGAAGTTCCTGAAGCATATCATATTCATCCTTTTTGGAAGAAAAGCAAGGATGTCAGAACACTGGCTCGTACAGAAGATGAAAACAGAGAGGTGAAATATATTCTAGGAGGCAGCAATGTGGGAAGCCTTCTTTGGGGCATGTGGTATTCCCACAGATTGCCACGCCTCATATGAGGCAAGGCTACTTAATTAATCCAAAGGTATAAGACAGATAAAAACTGGGCCAATCAAGGTATCACTACTAGCAATGTGAAACCTGAGCCGTAGAAACCCAGAGACAGATAGACATTGAAACTGATGGCTAATTTTCATTGTCAACTTGCTTGGATTTGGGATCACCCAGAATATTTGAGGCATATCTTTGATTATGCCTATCAGGATATTTCAAAAAGAATTAACTTTGGAGAAAAGACCTAACTTCAATGTGGGTGGCACCATCCTATGGACCAAATCTTTGGGTGGAGCAAAAGTGGGAAAAGGAGAAACACCCCTTTCTGTTTCCTGACCCGCTGAGGCGTAAAAAAGCAACTGCCATGTAACTGCCTGATGCTATGGTTTCCTAGCAATGATGGAAGCCATGATGGATTGTATTCCCTCTGACCATGAGATAACATCAATCATTCCCCTCTTCAGTTCGCTCTTGTTAGATATTTGGTCACAGCCGTGAGAAATGTGACTAACACAGAGCTGAAGTTGGATCAATCACTAGGTGAGTAGCTGTCTTGGACTGTTTGGGATGCTGGGACAAAAATACAAAAAACGAAGTAGTCTTAGAGCAGTGGAAGTTTATTGGTAACTACTCTACAGACTGGGAAGTCAAGATCAAAGCATAGACCCAAATCATGCAGATTTGGGGTCTGGTGAGGCTCACCTAGTTCACTGACATCTGTGGGTTTTTTTTTATTGTTGTTTATTTGCTTTTTTTTTGGTAAATGTTCTCATGGAGGGAGAGGAAAAAGAGCTCTCTGTAGTTTCTTTTATGAAAGGCACCAATCCCACCCATGAACTATCCATTGCCTAATATAACATTGCCACATTTTGGGTGAGGATTCAATATACTTAATTTTGGAGAAACACAAACATTCAGACTACAATATTGGCTGAACTTAAAGGATCCAGAATACAAACCAGCATCTAGTTACTGAATTTCAGGAGCTTATCTGGTTCTTGTCCTTGTCAAGGCTTGAGGCTTTAATTTGTTTTAGAGTCTAGGGAGTGTTCCTGATTTATTATGATGAATTTGCTCTAGTATTCATTTTTCTTAAATAAGGCAAAGTTAATTTTTGTTGCTTGCAAATAAAAGAGTCTTTACTAATATAATTATTTTTATGATTTCTCTCTAGTTCTTTAATATATTCCTTTTCATCTGAAGTAGATTATTAGTTTCTTCAAAACAGAAATAATTCCCTCAATTTATTTTGTATCCTTCCTCTACCCAGCTGTGCTTATAGAACAAGATAATAAGAGAGCTAAGCATTCATCCAATTACTATTATGTGTCAAGCACTGAGCTAAGTGCGAAAGTAGATCATCTTATTTAAGCTTTACAATAAGTCTGTGAATAACCACTCTGATTTTCTCTAATCTTTATAGATGAGGTAACAGAGGTCAATGGAGTGCAGATTCAAACCCTGGTAATCTTATCTAATACCCCATGTTTTATGCCAATATTTACTTTTAAAAGTAAGTATTTACCTTAATTATGTGCATGTATATGCCCCCCTTGTGTGTGTATGTGTGTGTATGCTACATGTGTGGGATTGCCTGTGGAATCCAGAAGAGGGTGTCAGATTCCTTGAAGCTAGAATTACAGGCAGTTGTAAATCATCCCATGTGGGTGTTGGGATTTGAACTTGGATCCTCTGGATGAACAGCAGCTTTTTGTACACATTGAGTCATCTCTCCAGTGACTTTAGCAAATGTTTAAAATAGTCATGCATCGCATCATGAAAAAGTACTAAGTATTTTCATGAAGTCATTTCCTGGGACAGTTACCCTTCACCATCCATTCAATCAGGGTTGTTCGAACAATCTTCCACTGTAGTAGGACCGTTTTATTTTAGGAACATACTGCCAGTGATAAGTTAGGTGGTGTGATAGTCAGATTCTACAAAGCCAGTCTTGCTCAGAAAATGTTCTTTCCTGCTGGCCATTCCCATCACAATTGCAGCCCCCAGAGGCCCACTGTTCTTGCAACAAAATTTTGGCTTTGAGAGATCACTTGAGACAACTGGTAATTTTAAATAAGAAACCAATAACATACCAAGAAAGAAAATAGAAGTATTACACAAAGAGCTGGTTATTCCTGGTAATAAAGACGACAAACTATTACTCATTTGGAAAGAATTTTAGTTATATCTTTGTTATTCCTTCTAGCAACCCTTACCAAGTCAAGTTACTTATAAAGATGTCGAGACTAAATTTTATTGTTTTTCCATTCTATAACTCCTAACCTTAAGGGCACTACATTCAGTGAACAGAAATGCATAATACCTCACCCTAGACCTAGATACCCCAACTACCAGGTATCGTTCTTCCTCTAAGCTCGCAACACATTTTTGTTCAGGTTCACTTGCTGTTTAATTATGTGCTGCCCATGACACTAGTGTGCTACTCCATAATTACTGTTATGTTATTTCAGTGCCATGTAGTTGCTTTATAATTTTACTTCTCAGACCTTGCCTTTTATGCAAGACCTGATAAAAACGGACTATTTCCATGACAAAAACATATTTATAGTTAGTTTAGTATAGTTTAATGCCATAATGTTATAAAATAATCTTCCAACACAAAGAGATGGTTGACTTGAATGAGAAGTAATGACAAATAGACGTTTTCGATATCTAAAAAGTCAAGGCCTAGACAGCTGACTCAGTGTTTGATTCTCAACATGCACAGCAACTTACAGCAGTGTATAACTACAGTTCCAGAGGCCCCCTCAGTCACCAAGAACTCATGTGATGTGCAAATATGCATGCAGGCAAAACACCCATATGCATAAAATAAAAAGAAAAAATCAAACAACACAATCGGTAGACTTTATATAGTTATATAATTTTCAAACATTGGTTGTATGCAGAGCAATGTTAAATATACCATATTCATTATATGGTCTCTTAAGCATACCCACTTTGTTTATTCATATGGAATAAACTAAATAAAGATAAAGCAGGCATTTTTTAAAACTAGTATTTAGTGAGTAGGATATATACACAGAGGGGGGAACCTTGTCTCTTTTATTTATTTCCATGTTCCTAATGCTTAGAACAGTATCTGGTACATAATAGGAATATAGCGCTGAAAATGCAGAAATATGTGCTTCCTTGTAGTTTATATTTTAAAATTAGATGGCATAAAATGAAGAAATTAATATGATATATAGTATGTCAGACAATGCTATAAGTTATAGGGGAGAAATAAAGCAGAGTAGAGGGATAGAACAGGGATTGCTACTGGTGAAGTGGGAGAGTCATTATTTCAAATAGGATGTGAAGGAACATCTCAGTGATCGATGAAAAATAGAAAAAAGAAGGTGAGAGAGTGAGCCTTGGTGATATAGCAGGGCATAGTGCTCTCGTAATGTACTGGCGAGCAATGAGTTGAATACTGGCAAACAAGGGAGACAGTCGACGTGAGCAGATTTATAAAGATGACAGGGACTATGTAACGCAGAGCCCCCTGAGCATCATAAAAATGAAGATTTTACTCAAATGAATTAGAAACAATGGAGGATCCCCCCACATAATAGCACAAATACTATTTTTAAAATTAGTATACAAGTAATTTACATCTCTATTGACTTTTCATAAATATTTCATAGATAAATGAATTTGTGAATATAGTTTCTATTACACTATCTATAAATATATCATGTATAATATACATATTACGTATGTATATATAATGTGGTATATATGATGTGCACATGAGATTATATTTTAAAAGCTTTTCCTAGATGTCTTAGGAAAATAAATGATGTGGGACAAAGGGCAGAAGCAAGGAGACCACTTAGCCTACTTGCACCACTGAGATGATGATGGCTGCATAAGCATGATTGCAATGGTGATTGTGAGAAATTATCAGGCTCCTTATGTGATTGAAAAGGCAGAATGATCTGGGTGTACTAGCTGGTTCATTATGGGATTGATTTCAAGAGAAAATTAAAACACGACTTAAGGTTGCTAGAACTTGAACTTCAAAATGTTGGAGCTGTCACTAAAAATGAAGGACTTGGGATGGAGAGGTGGCTCAATGGTTAAGAGAGCTTCAGCTCTTGCAGAGGGCCTTGATTTCCATCCTAATATCCATGTGGGAAGGTTCATAACTGCCCCAAACTCCAGTTATGTGGAATCCAATGCCTTCTTCTGGTCTCTGAGAGCGTATTTGAATGTGGTGCATATGAACTCACACAGGCCCATAAATATACATATAAATAAATAAATTTTTAAAATTTAGTTATACTTTTATTGTATGTGAATGAGTTTTTTTTTTTTACCTGGATGTATACCACATCTGCGTCAGATGAAAAGAGGGTGTTGGATTCCTGGAACTTGAGTTACAGACAGTTGTGAGCCACAAGATGGGTGCTGGGAATTTGAACCTGAGAGCTCTAGAAAAGCAACTCTCTAGCTCTCATAAATGAATATTTTTATATAGAAGTTTAAATGAAGAGTGAAATATCAGAAGGCATAGATCAGAAGGAAATATAGAGAAGTGGGTTTTCTGTAAGACAGGTTTGAGAATTCTAGTCATGAAGATGAAGACCTTGACTAGATTGCTGTCCGCAATCCATGAAAAATATTTAGAAAAATATGTAAATTTTGGAGTCATCATCAAATAATTGGAAATTTAAAGCATGAACCACAATTAGATCATAAAAGCCTTATAAGTATTTAAACAGTAATAAGTAAATGCTCACTATTTTTCTTCAATAACAAATTATTTACACATAATAGAAAAAAGAAAACCTTCAACTTTGCTGAAGTACTTTCAAGAACCCCTTTTCAAAAGGTAGGCTCTGAACTCAGGGCTTCTCCAAGGAGATCACCCTTAGCCTTGCATGGTTCTTGCCTCAGGCAGATTGCTCTTTTACCTGGGCTCGCTCTATGGGCAACTTCACTTAGTGATCCACTTCTAGCTGCATGGCCTTTGCTCCTTCAAGACATAATTTCCACTTTGGTAGTTTCTTGCATTTTAATGTTCCCCTGAGTTATTATCTAGAAACATCAGGCTGTGTGTCTGAGCTGCTCCAGTCATGCCCAGCTATACTAATTTTTAAATTTTGTTACTGCTTGGTTTATAAAGTCATATGAATTTTGAGTGTTCTGCAGCAGCTCTATTTTTTTTTTTTGTTTAAGTCGGCTTACCTTTAACATGTGCTTCTTGTGATTTTACTGTGTAATAATAGAATTTTGGGGTAGGGTATATCATTTTATATCAAAAATATTTGCACACATGTAGTAGACACGTTACATTTGTCCATATCATTTTGGACATCTTAATTTTTAAGAATTGTGCCTGTCTTAGAGGGTGTCAGGTACTTCTCTACCTCTAGAAACACTGACAAACTAACTAACAGAGATGAGTACATGCCCAAAACTCACCTCTTAGAACAAACTACTTGTCCATTATCCAAGCTAGCCAATCAGAACACACTACCTGACTGTCAAACAGAGCCTGAGTCAACCGAACTAACACCTGTCTGTCCCTAATTAGCAACCATAACCAAACTATAGTACATGACTGTCTACCATGGCCCAAGTTCCAGTACCTGCCTATTTAGTGTGACTTAAACTAGCAACCATAATATATGTGCCACTTCATCATGACCCAAGTCGGTCAGGGTACATTACTTGCTTGTCCGGCATGTCTCTAACCAATGGAAACAACCCGACTGACCAACCTAACCCTGGCTAGCAAATCAAGGTTTACAATTTGCCTGTCAGTTGATTGAAGCTAGCCGATCAGGATTACTTTGAAGTTTTATTTTCTGCATGCAAATTTGTATTCATGTATGTCTGTGTACCACATGAGTGCCTGGTGCCCATGGAAGTCAGAAGAGGGCACCCTGTCTCCTGGAACTGGAGTTATGGATGATTGTGAACCACTACTATGGAGGTTCTGGGAACTGAACCTGGGTCCTCTCCAAGAGTGAGAAGTGCCCCTATCCATTGAACCATCTCTCTAGCCCCCATAGAGCTATTCTTAATGGCTGTGACCTTGCCTTATTCGTGTTGATATTCCTGAGACTAATCACAATGACTGTCTCACAGAAGGTCATAGAAAATATTTCTATTTCTCATAGAAAATGTGGATTAATGAATATATGATTCTGGTAATATTAATACATCTACCTGATGACCTTGGATAAGAGAATATATTATCTTGTAGACATATATACAAGTTGTTGAAGATTGTAGTAATTTTGACAGGTATGGGTTTTTTACTGAAGCTAAAACAAAAAATAACAAAATGTTTCATGCTAGTCAATTTTCCATTATTGCAATAAATACCTGTAGTAATCAACTTATAAAGTGAAAAAGTTTATTTTGGCTTAGAGTTTTAGAGGCACTGGTCTGTGATTGATTGGCCCCATTGCTTTGTACCCATGGTAAGATAGAAGTGAACTGCAAAACAAAATTGTTCAGCTCATGGATAATAAATAATAAAAAAAAAAGAAGGAAAGTACCAGGGTCCCAGTACTCTAATCTGATTACACATTCCTAGTGACTTTAAATCCTCTCACTAGGTCAAACTTTCTAGTAGCACCAGGGGTTAGGGACCAAGTCTTCAACATTTGAGGCTTTGGAGGACAACCAAGATCCAAACTACAGAAAATTTATTGAGATTAAAAAATGGAAAATAAGGCAAGAAAAGAACATGTGCAGTAGGAAGCATTAGAAAGAAAAGCAAAGTGAGGAAACCCCCACTACTTATGGAATCATGGAGAAGAGCTAGAGAAATTGAGGGATGCCATTATTCAGTAAAGTAGATGTGGAAGAAAAGTCAAATAAAAGACTTTAAAGATGAAAAATAGGTAGAAGCAGGTGGCAGGTATAAGAAGGACCTGAATGGTAGCTTTCCTCTCTGACTAAAGCTTTGGTTTTTAACCGTATGTCAGGACATTTATAAGGTTATTGGGAAGTTGAAATAAAAAAAATCTCCTCCTAGCTTCCATGCATTCGGTTATGGGAGAAGTCTACGTTTGTAACAATGATGAGAAAGCAGTGGGATGGTGGAAGGGGGTGTAGAGCGGGGAAGACAGCTTACTGTTCCGAGGAGGCAAACTCTTCCTTCCTTTACCAGAGCTGAAGAAAATGTGGCAGCCTTGTGGAGAAAATGCTTTCCCTTCTTCCCATTCTTTCATTTTTTTTACGAACTCTGACCTCTCCCCCTTTCCCCTCTTTCAAAGCTGAGGTAACTAATTTCTATATGCTCTTTGTCTGTATATATGGTAGGTCACATGTTAGTGGTACACACATTTAATCCCAGCACTTGGGAGGTAGGGACAGAGACAGATGAAGGAATATCTGTGAGTTCTAGGCAAATATAATCTATTTAGGCAGTTTCAGGCCAGCCAAGGCTACCAAAAAAAGTTAAGGTGGTGGTACTAATCCCCCTCCTCCTGGAATTAACATTTGTCCCTCCTACGTCTCCTGAGTGCTTGGATTGCAGACTTGTGTTAACTCCTCCAATTTGGTCTCAGTTTTGGTATAATACCGGCAGGACTCTCATTTTATCACCCCTCCCAACACACACACACACACACACACGCGCGCGCACGCACACACACACGCACACACACCCCAGGATACGCCACGTCCCAGGGTGGAATCTAGAGCTTTGTTTGATGGAGGTAATACCGATTGAGCTCATTTCACACTCGGGCTCCCTAACTGTTCCAAGGAAGCACCAGCCCCAAACTCGCTGCGGGTCTAATGAAGAGGGTGTCCCTTGCTACATCGAGAGTTCATCATTCCTCCAGACTAGGTTTCCAGGACCCTGGGGCACCTGCAAGAGGAGGATATCAGAAGGGGGTCTTAAGAGAGAGAAGTAACTAGTGTGTGGCAAATGGTGGGCAGCAGGGCACCTCAGAGAAAGCTACTAAGTGTAGAACAGGTGGGATCTTGGCCATATCCAGCTGGGAGGCAGGATGAGGCTTGAATCCCCGGCACACCTTGCCTAGGCTGGGTGGGTTCTGATGCTACCACAAGGGGTTGAATGAATATGGGATGGGGGACCTCTGTGAGGGTTTGGTTGGTCCTGAAGTCCTTGGCAATACTGAGCCCATGTGGCTTGTGGGGCTTGCATAGACAGCGGGAGGACAGCAGGGACCTCGAGAAAGAGAGAGAGAGAGAGAGAGAGAGAGAGAGAGAGAGAGAGAGAGAGAGAGAGAGAGAGGTTGCAGCCAAGGAGCTCCACGACAGAAGCCTGGTTGTGTGCTGGGGTCGGCTATGCCTGACTGGATTGTGGCGCCGCCGCCTGGTGGAGCCTGGCACTGAGCTTGTGGGTGGGGGGGGGGGGTAAAGACCGCCTCCCTGCTCGGTCCCTCTACCTGCTGTGGGCGGGGAGGAAGAAAGGTGGGCACCAAGCGATAGGGTGAGTCACTCCTTTCCCTAGGGTTAGAAGAGGGACTTCTCTCCCTTCCCGGGGTCTGCGCATCAGCTCCAGACTCCGGGCTCTAGTTCCGCGACTCCGTCGGCTACTCTCCCAGCGGCGCGAGTCCTATCTCTCTTCTGAGGCTTCGTCTTTCCCTATAGGTGAGGACTAGGTAAGTTCTCGCCATTTGATACCCTATGTTAGGGTGCTGGCTGCGGGGTGTGTGTGTGTGTCTGGGGGGTGGGGTGGTCTTCCAGTCTATGTCTCTCTCTGCCTTTGCTTCCTTCCTCTGGATCTTTCCATTGTAGACAGAAAGTTAGATTTTTAAAAAACGCATCAGAGAATATCAAATCCGTTCTTAGACTCCCTGCCAAACCAAACTCTGAAGCCATATTCTTAATTTCCCGGGTACCTTCAAATGTCCTGATGGCAGTATTTATGGGACAAGGTATGTTTGATTTGTTTCGGCTTCGCTTAATTAACCCCCCCCCCTTTTTGTTCCTGGATAATTTTTAGAGGTGGGGACAGGAGAACTGGAGAGATGAGCTGGGATCATTTGCCGGGCGCTTTCTTAATTCACCAAGGTGGCTGGGTGTTTCGTGTAGCCTGAGTTGGGATCTTGGAAGAACCATTCTAGCCCAGGACACATGAGAGCTGGCAAAGAACTGCAGTTAGTGCATACCTATAAAGTGGCCACTGACAGAATCAAAATATTTTGGAGGTGCAGTCTGTGCCAGTGCAACACCAGTGTTGAGAGAATTCATTGAAAGACTCTGAGGAATATTCTAGAGAAAAAAATGTGGATTATTGCTGCTTTTGTATTTTCTGTTTTCAGGGATGCTTCAAAGCCTATTATTTCCCTTGCAGGAAAATCAATGAGAGCCTATTCTGTTTCTTAGAAGGATTTACCTGTGCAAAGCTACATGTTAGCTTGTCCTCTATTAGTATATCGGGGGAGGGAATGTCAAAACCCACTGCTTTTAGAAAGATCGATTTGGGGAGGGGATGTTTCTGCTTTCACTGCCATTAAGCAACAAAGTGTTTCTGTGACTGTTAAATAGACACTAATTATTGCTGTCATTTTTGCATAGAAGTAACAGAGAGTATGCTGAAATACGTGGATCTGTGGCTCATGCTGACAACTGCTTGTCAGTATTATTCAGTTTGATGCGATGTTAACAGGTGGTCTTAATTCACATCACAAAATGATTCTGTTCTAGAAAACTTACTTGACGGTATAGTGCCAAAGTGCTTGTAAAATCCAGTATTTTAGCTTTGGGGGAGAAATATGGATGAGAGAATATTTTTGGCAATTAGCCCCTGATCATTGCTTGCTGCTTTCTGAATCATCCTGTGGATTACAATCTGTGACCATATAGACAAGTCCCTCTTGCTCCTCTTGGAAGAAAATGATCGAAACTTTAGGTTAGTCAGGTGACAGGGAGTCCTTGATAATCTTCTTTCAATGACCTCCAGGAAAACCCTTCAAAATAAGTTATATTTCCCACTTCCCTGGTAACCTAGCTCTTAGTCACATTTTTATCACTGGAATTTAGTAAAGTGGAGGTGTGTTGGAAATATGAGTGAATAATTAAATCATTTTGCAGGTAAGATTTCTCAAATTCTATATGGGCAAGCTTCCTCTTCATCTCTAGAATATAGTAGTAGGATCCATGTAATTCAATGGTATTCATAAAGTGTAGATCATCAAAGAATACTATTTTATAAATAAGTAGGAATATGAATATAGACAAGTGTGTATATTTCATGCGCATACACATATCTATTTAAAAAGTGGCTTTAGCAAGAGAGAAGTCTGATAGCAGGCAAACACGAGGGGAGGACACCTTCAGGGTTCTGGACAATACCTTACCTTTATGATTTCAAAATGGCTTCAACAGCTCCAGATATGATGTCCTTATACCATATGCAAGGACAAGAAACAAAGGGTAGAAAGAGGACAGGGTTTTCCTTTGTGTAACTACCTCTTTTCTGAGAAATAAAAAAAATGCTTTCCCTCAAAGTTTCCTAACAAATGCCCCTTTTATCTCATTGGCAAGAGCTGGGGTATATAAACTGCTCTTAGTAGCAAGAATAGTTGGGGAAATAGCAAGACTATTAGCTTCTATAATGGAAAGCTTATTGGGAGGGGTGGTGTTGATGGTTTTGGAGAGCTAACCAGAAGCTCTGATAGAATGTTATGAAAAAAAATTGAAGTTGTGATTGTGTCATTGGTTGTGCCAAGTAAAATAAAATACTACTCTAGGTAGCAAAATCACATTTAAAATGGATAACCCCTACCCCAAATTGTATCCTATTTTAGTTATGTCTGTGAAACCTTCATTGTTGAACATTAATCCACATCATAAGATTTTAAGAAGGTGGAAACTTAAACTGACTGTGCTGTTTATAAGTAAGGCCTTTGAGAAGAAATGAGGATTGGATATGCCGTCAGGGTAGAGCTTTCATCATTGAATACAGCGGCTTACTAAGAAAAGGGAGGAGGGGGCCATACAACACTTAAGTGCATGCACTTTCTGTCAATTACTTTGTGAAGTCTTGCACTATCTCAGGACTCTGCCAACAAGATCACCATCAGAGTTGGGTTTATAAATACCAAGGACCTTGAAGCAAATGAAACACACACACACACACACACACAGCCAGAAACTACATCCTATATTCACATATAAATCTTACATGGCTTCCATTAATATTAAATATAAATCAGACCCTCCAGTTGCTGGAACACATCAAACATTTAGTAAGTAGTTCTATGGATTATTATGTTTGAGAGCTATAGGGATATGGAAAAAGTGGAAAAGATTTAGCACCTAAATGCTGTTTAGTTAGTACCGTGGCAAAGCCCTGGAGTGAGGATTTATAGAATCTAAGTCTTTCATTTTGATCCTAGGAATCTTTAAGGCATCTTAATGGGAGGAGCAATGAAAACGCAGCAAAAATAGGCACTGACAACTTAGGTCAGCAGATTTTCTTGAGGGAGGACCGGTCTTCTTTATACCTGTACTACAGAAGGTATAAAGGCCAAATAACTTAAAACATTGATATGTGAAAAGATCAATATCTTCATAAAATTGTCAGTTGTTATTTTGGCTTCCTCCTAGTAGGAGTCTTCAATGTATAAGGAGGTTCAACTTTGGGAACAGAACAGCGGGATATTGGATAAGCAAGGATCAGAGACGGGAATTTTCAATTTTAGAGGTTGCCTGTTAAGCCTGGTGTAGATATCAACAGCTTTCAAACATTGCTGCACAGTAACAATCTCCGGGAGGTTTTTAAAACACAGATTTGTGGGTTAATCCTTAGATCACTTATGTTGGAAGCCTTGGGATTGGAATCAAGCATTAGTAGTGTTTTTAAAAACACTTTCTAAAACTGCCGGTACCTACTTGAATGTGAAGACTCTTTAATTTTCTGGAATTGCCACACTACATACTACAAAGGAAATGTGATAAGGAAAATAAATTTATTTTCCCCGAGTCCTGGAGATTAAAAGACTAAGATCAAAATGCCAGCAGGGTTTCCTACTTGTGAGGCTGACTGCTTTGATTTGGATGCAGTCGCCCCCCTGCTGCGTTAGTCGACAGCCTTTCCGCTGTGCAAATCTGTGGTGCGACATCCACTTTCTAAATCCCAGTAGAAGGTTTACTCTAATCACCCCATTTTCGTGTGATCACGTCTTTAAAGGACCTGTTTCCAAATATCAGCATTTTCTCACATCCTGCCTGTTAGAACTTGAACATAATATGAGGAGGGGCACAATTCAGCCCGTGATACAAAGTAGGGTTCAAACATGGCAGTTCTTACATTTGAATGTACACATATGTCACCTAAAATTTTATTAAAATGCAGAGGCCACTTCTTAAGGTGAGGCACAAGAGTACACAGTTCCTGGTGACATAATGTTGCTACCTCATGGATTGTCTTTTTAAGTAGTGTGGTCTGTGTAGATCAGTGGTAATCAAACTTTTAGCAGTCACCAAACTCGCTATAAAAAAATAGAAATAGATTTCTGGTGTCTGATCTCAGAATTTGTGACATCATGCCACTTGTCTAGGGATGATGGACAGTTTGCAAGCCACAGATCATTGACATTTGGACAGTTTATGGTATTGGTGAAATCAAGGTCATTACATAGATCATGGTATGTGAAGTTTATCTATGATATTCACTATGTAATACTGACAGTATTACACCTTATTTTGTGAAGATTAAGCCCCCCCAGAACAGAGGATGAGAAAAACGTGAGAAAATGCTTCATCGGGATTTTTTATATGTCTTGTAGAAATAGAGTTCGGTGACTGCGTAGACACATTTGTCTCTAGTCAAGTTCTCCAACAAGAGAGCTAACTTGCAGCTTGCTATTTTTACCAGCTCAAAGATGATTGTGTAAGACTTCTCCTATGCAGTTTAAAAATGATGAGCCACTCTCGAGAATGTATGTCTCTCAAAGGAGCAATGAGAATTTCTCAAAACACATTAATTTTAAATAATTTCTTATTTAGTCCCATTTTTACTTCTACATGAGACTCATAGTGTAATATATCAAACAGTATCGCTTCTCCAAAATAACTGGAGATGAGAAAAACATGTTGCTAGTTCACTGAGAGCTAAATGAGTAAAATTTATTTCTGTGGATCTTTTAATCACGTATAAAAACATGTATCTAGCACTTTTATATTATCTTTACATTAATATAAATATATTTTCTACATATTTTCATTATTGTTAATGTTATGCATTCATTTGTAATTCAATAAAATAAGATTATATTTTTAAATGATTTATTTTATAATTTTTAATTATTTGGGGGAGAGTGGATAAGGTTGTGTATGTGGGCATGTGCATCAGGTCCTTTGGAGTTGGAGTTACAGATAGCCTGGAGCTGGCTATTTGTGAGCCACCAGATGTGGGTGCTGGGAGCCAAACTCTGGTCATCTGCAGGAACAGTATGCACTCTTAAATGTTGGCTCTCTGCCCAACCCATTTACTCTGGAGCTAGATATAAAGAATTTTTTTTTGCTAAAATTTTCCCTTGTACATTTTCCAAAGTTATGCCAGATATATAAAGCCTCTAGTCAGAATAAAGCTATTTATTTAACTCTGAAAGAGCAAGTAATATATTTCCTGGGTTTGTAAGTGTTCTGAGTTTACTTTTTCAGCTTTTCTACATTTTGCACCTTTGGTTTGTGCCATCAGTTGGCTGTATGCCCCCTGCACTGTCTAGAGGAAGAGGTTTTAGGTAGTGTTTCTCGTCTAAGCATCTGACTCACTGGATAAGACAAGCACAGTCAGTAAAATAGATGCAATAGGCTGTCAGAGCCCACTGGCATTAAGCATTTGAACTGTACAGTGTATTCTGTTTCTCCTGATTTCATGCTCAGCAATCAACCTTATAATGCCACATGTTCACTGCCTACAGGGAGAGGATAACCTGGTCAGGATGTCTGTTCTCCCTGACACTTAGATTTTTCATTGTAAATTACTAAGCCAACACTCTGGCTTTAAACAGTTATGAGTGTTGTGGGTATGAGTCAGCGACCAGCACCCTTAAGCCTGATAAATTCAGGGACACTGATAAGATCTGTTATCTGACAGATGGCTCCACAACAGGTCCTGATGCTGCTGACTCACTAAAGTGAATTAAAACCAGCCAACATTTATTACTATTAAGCATTTTCTGCATACCAAGCACCATGCAATTTCATTTACCTTATGTCATTTAGTCCACATATTAACTCTGTGAGTTATTTGCTGTTTTCATTTTATAATTTTAAGACAGACATGTAGATTTAAAATATGCCCCCAGTCAAATAGCTACTGTAATAGAATTTTTAATTAAATTTAATTTTTAAAATTGTCATGAAAAATAACAATTCCCTTATGACATTTTTATATATACTTTGTCGGAGTTGATCCTCTCACCTCCACATAACTCCTACCCTCTCCCATCCATAGTCCTCTCCCTGTCCATCCTTGTACATTTCTTCTCCCAGGGTTTTCCTTTCCACTCCTAGTCATAGAAACTTTTAATTGCCCTCCAATGTTAATCCTCACCTTTTCTCTTAGGAAATGAATCCCATTGTTCTTGCTGGTAGCAGTGTATCTAATGAAGCTTCTCTTACATCCAGGTGTGAAGTTATGACTGAATTTCACCAGTGAGAGAAAGCTATTCTATGGGATACTTCCCTGAAGTTCAAGGAAAGGGAATTGGCATGCTTGAGAGGAGAGCCTCATCTCCATCCATCCCCCACCCCTCGCCCCGTTTCTTTCTCCTACTGGAATAGAATATAGACAAGATAGCTGGTGTATCTCAGACCATGGGGCAAGTTGCTGGATGTAAGCTGTCTTTGAATTTGTTGGAACAGCTAGGTAAAGAAGAAAACGGGACCTGTGTTGGTACCCGGGAACTTTTTAGACATTTTGTCGGTTGCCTTAACTAACTGACATTCTCTGACCAGAGAAGCAAACTCAGAATGGTTATTTGGTAGGCAGTGGGCAGTGTCTACATGCTAGGTGCAAAGGGCTGCTACTTTTATTGTAATAAATACCTGTGCTTCAATTTCATATCTGCCATTTACTAGCTGTGACTACAGCACACATTCTTTTTTCCAATAAATTGTATTTCTTTCTTCCTTTTTGATTAAGAATTTTTAATACAATAGTTTCTCATTTTACATAGTGTTGAAGGAGAGAGGGCCTGCTTTTGGTCCCAGCCACCCGGCTAGCTTACACCCGAAATAATCACACAGAAATTGTATTAATTAAATCACTGCCTGGCCCATTATCTCCAGCCTCTTATTGGCTAACTCTCACATCTTGATTTAACCCATTTTTATTAATCTGTATGTCACCACAAGGTTGTGGCTTACCAGAAAAGATTCAGCATGTCTGACTTGGCAGCTCCATGGCGTCTCTCTCTCTCCCTTCTTTCCAGCATTCAGTTTTGTCCACTCCGCCTACCTAAGTGCTATCAAAAGGCCAAGGCAATTTTTTTTCCATTCAAAAATTTACACTTCCTCCCCTCCTCCTATTCCCCTCCTGGTCCCCCACTCCCCCTCCCTCCTTAAGAGAGGGCAGGAAACCCTGCCCTGTGGGAAGTCCAAGGTCCTCCCCCCTACATCCAGGCCTAGGAAGCTTTGCATCAAATAGACTAGCGTCCCTAAAAGCCAGTACATGCAGTACTTGGTCCCAGTGCCAAGGCAGTTTCTTTATTCAACCAATGAAAGCAACACAGAAACAGAAACAGAAAGACCTCCTACACCAACATAGGTATCCCCATTCCCACTCCCTCCCTTCCTCCTGCTCTGCCTTTCCCCCACAACACCCCCATCCACTATTCAGAAAGGGTAAGCTTCCCATGCAGAGTCAAAGTCTGACACTTCATTTGGAGGCAAGGCCAAGGCCCTTCCCCCTATGTTTAGGCTGAGTAGTTCAAGAGAGGGAAGAGCCATAATATGAACAAAGGGGCCCAAAACATGATGGGGATACCCACAGAAACCGCTGACATGACCTAATGGGAGCTCATTGACTCCAGACTGATAGCTGGGGAACCTGTATAGGACCAAACTAGGTCCTCTGAATGTGGGGGACAGTTGTGAGACTGGGGCAGTCTGTGGGGACCCTGGCAGTGGGGCCAGGATTTATCCCTAGTTCTTGAATTTGCATCTAGGAGCACATATTCTTTGGTCGGATATTTTACTGCACACATTCTTACAGCCCAACTTTCAAAAGTTTTCATATATGTACATCTTGTATGTTGATCATATTCTCCCTCCCCCATGGGACCCTTCCATTCCTTTCCTTTCCCCTCCTATTAGTTCCACTAGACAGGTTAAGGTTTTTATTACTTTTAGTTATATATTCATGTGCCTGCACATGCGCACAGAGATCAGAGTTTAAGGAGTTGTTTGTTCTTTTCTCCATGTTGGGCCTAGGGATTGAGCTCAGGCCATCAGTCCTGGTGGGAAGCATCTTTACTGGCTGAACCAGTTAAACAGGGCTTTTGTCTGTTTGTTTGTTTGCTTGCTCATTTATTGATATTTTAATCATGGGTATGGACGAGAAAGGACAACTTTTGAGTGTTGATTCTCTTTTCCATCATGTCTGTGTGCAGATGAAACGAAGCTTGGTGCTTTTACCTGTTTAACCATTTGACTGGGCCATGCTTGATAATTTTACTTCTGTTTTATTTTGTACATGCATACATGATGTTCTGAGTCTACACAAATCTAAAATCCACAATTGAAAAACAGTGATGTTTCTTCCCTAGAGATTCAGCCCAGCTTTTAATCAAGCCTTCAGTCTAGTAACTAACTTCATGTTGTATATGCAGGCAGTTGCCTTCCTTAAATCACAGTGATACCCCACTTTCTATCCTAGAGCTTCTTTTCCACACAACTGTTGTTGGAGTACCCTAGCACTCATTCCCATGTGGTATGTATTCTGAGGTGGCTAATAGCCGAAGATGGGAGCTGGTAATGATTCCTGCTTTATTCCACCTCCTTGACCGCATAATTCTCATTTGTATTTTCATGGAGCTTGTTTCTAAGAGGTTCTCAGAGGGTCTAACTAAGATTAAAATCTAGTTTTCTACAGTTGTGAATAACTTAGAAATATATTCTTATATTAGTTTTCTTTTTCTTTTTCCCCCACCTACCTACTTCTATTCACTGGAAACTCTGCCCCAAACAAATTTACCTGTGTACAACCTTTTGTTCCAAGCTCCTAAATAAGCTTCCTCTCCAGAGGAACTTATTTCGTTCCCAGATCCACATGGTGGAAGTTCCTCTCCAAGGAACTTATTTAAGATATCATATAAGCCTTGCATTAAAATATACTGAAGGCACTTGTGGAATCTTGTGGTGTTTGATGAAGCAACATGTGGTCTTTGGTGTGAAAATATGATGATACATAACAGAAACTGATAAGGAAAAGTGCTTGTGTGGATGTGGATCCGCAGGAGATCATATACCTTTCTGGTATGAGTATAAGTTGGGATAATTTTGCAAAACCAAATTCTGTTGCTATTATAGTTTGATTATGATTTGTGTGTGCTTCCTAAGGATTTGTGAGCTGGAAGCTTGGTTTGCACAGTCTTAAGAGGTGTTGGAATCTATAAGAGCTCAGGAGGTAGGTGGAAGATGATTAAGTTGTGGATTAATGCAATTATCCATGGGACAAGGTTAGTTATCTTGAAAGTAGATTCTTATAAAGTTGGGTCACTCTATGTACTTGCCATATTCTGAATGTAGTCTGTTGTATTTCTATCTCTCCATGTTGTGGTACAGCCCAGGAGACCCCATCAGAGGTTAAACAGATAGGATACCCAAACTTGAGATTTCAGCCTCCCAAAATGTGAGCTGGGTGAAACACTTTTCTTTATAAAGTCTCAGCCTCACATATTTTGTTATATGAACAGAAAACAGACTAATACAGACATTCAGTTGGTAAACTGAATCTACAAATGCTATGACTCAGTATTTTTATTCCTACTTAATCTCCAGAGAAATTCTGAATGTGAGTCAGTGTCCTGCTTGATTTTCTTTTTGTCAGCTGGATAAAAGCTAGAGGTATTTAGGAAGAGGAACGTCAAATGAGAAAAAGGTCTCCATCAGATTGCCTGTAGACTAGACTGTGGACCATATTGATTAATGATTGGTGTGGGAGAGCTCAGCTGTGCAAGCCAGGAAAGGCAAGCTAGCAGGCAGGACTCCTCCTTGGTTTCAGCTTCAGTTCCCACCCCCAGCTTCCTGCCTTGAGTTCCCGACCTGCTTCCCTCAGTGATGGACTACAAGGTGCAATCCAAAAATAAACCCTTTCCTTCCCAAGTTGTTTGTCAGGGCATTTACCCCAGGCATAGAGACCTAACTAAGACAACTGAACTCTCTAGAAATAAGGAACATTGAAGCCAGATTCATAATAAAAAAATTGCAATAATTAATCATCCATCGATAGGAAAATGGGAAAGTATAACATTTGTTTTTTCAAGTAAAATGAATTAACTATTGCTATAGGGAAGAATACAGACTCATCATAAATAAAATACTGAACCAAAACTAAGTCACCAGATATCACTCTTATGAAACCCATAATCAAATAATACTATACAGTACATCCTTAGGGATTTTCCATATACAATATATATGTACATATGTACATATGCACACACATGTGTATGTATGTATGTATGTATGTATATATGTATATCAGAACCTAGGCCAGTACTGGGTAGACAGATGGGATTGGGTAGTATTAACTAGATGCACTTGTATTAGCAATGTTGTAGGTATTGATTTGGGTAATGGATTCATAAAGACTCATTTATTAAAATCATCTACACTTTAGTCAAATAAGACATAGATACTTTGGCATTTACCATCTATTATATACATTCATCAATATGCATGCATGCATATATATAAAAACATAATACATACATATATACACCATTGACAAAGATAATACATACATACACCACTGACAAAGATACATACAATGTCTCACAGATCGAGATCAGGACAGCAGGTATGGCTGTAAGCACCTTCCCTGGCTTAACTCAAATTTTAAAGTAGACATGAGAATAAAACAAAGATACCTGGCATGTGGTGCCATTGCCTTTAATCCCAGAATTTAAAAGGCAGTATATCTCGATGAGGCCACCTCGTCTGCATAGGCCACCTCGTCTGCATAGGGAGATTTAGATTAGCCAAGGCTACACAGTGAGATCCTTTCTCAAAAAAAGTCTGCATTTCATGATCTTGCCAATAATGTAATATGAAACGAAAGCTGCCTACAATTTCTTTGGTGACACAGTCACAGCTTCTGCTAATGTTTCTGTAATTTGTTGCCTGCATTTTTAATTGAAGCATGTACTAAATTTCAGTTAGAGATTAGTGGATGTAAGGATGAACTTTTTATTATTCAAGTGAATAGACTTTCTAAATTCCGTGTGTGTGTGTGTGTGTGTGTGTGTGTGTGTGTGTGTGTGTGTACTTGTGGAGATAAATACCAGCCATAGTATCATTTTGTTTATTATTTTTATTATTCAAAATAATTTTTAACTTTAAATGTATTTTGAACATATATTTCCCCTCCCCCAAATCACTCCAGTTCCTCTCCCCCTCCCTACCCATCCAACTTTGTTATTTCTCAAAAACAAACAAAAGCCCAATACAACTAACCCCCCCAAACCAAGAAAACATAATAAATCAAATCATAGTCCCCACAAAAACAAAATCACAAAACAGTAACTAAATAAAAGCATTGCCACACACACACACAAAAAAAAAACATGGAAGTCCATTATATGTTGGTTAACTATTCCTGAACATGAGGCCTGCCCTGGAGTAGTTGATATGCCTAGTGTCACTCTATTGGAGTAAACTTATTTTCCCTCTCCCGACATGTACAAGTGATAGTTCGGTTGTTAACTTTGACCCTGATGGCTAGGTCTTCATTCACTCATTTTTTAAAAAAAAAATTAACAAAATAAAATATAATAGGATAAAACAAAAACAATCAGATAAATGTTGGGCAAGACAAACAGAAGGAAAAGAGACCAGGAAAAAGCATAAGAATAAGGGACTCATTCATTTGCACACTCAGGAGTCCCATAAAAACACTAAACTGGAAGCCATAGTATATAAACAGAGGACATGGTGCAGACCCGTGCAGGCCCTGTGTGTGCCGCTTCAGTCTCTGTGAGTTCATATGAGCTTTGCTCATGTTAATTTAGAGGGCCTTCTTCTCTTAATGTCCTCTATCCCTTCTGGTACTTGTACTCTTTCTGCCTTCTCTTCCACAGGTTTCTCTGAGCTATGAAGCGATGGATCTAACGGAGACATCCCATTTAGGGTTGAGTATTCTAAGGTCTCTCTCCTTCTGCCTAATGTCTGGCTGTGGGTCTCTGTATTTGTTTCCATCTGCTGCAGGAGGAAGCTTCTCTGATGATGGCTGAACAAGGCACCAATATATGAGTATAGCAGAATATCATTAGGAATAATTTTATTACTGCGTTGTTTTTTTTTTCTTTTCATAGACCAGTATTATTTGGTTTCCCCCTAGGTTCATGGACTATCTAGTCTCAATTTCTTGGTCACTCAAGTAGTGTCATGCATGGGTTTCCTCTTGTGAAGTGGTACTTAAATCTGTTGTAGGTTTGTTACTTTCATAAGCTTTGTGCTACCATTGCCCTGTCTTGTAGGCAGGACGCCATTGTTGGTGAAGGTTTTGTGGCTGGCTTACTGTTTATGTTTCTCTCTTTAGAGCTTCCTGACTAACTTCCTGTCCTAAAGACCCTAGAACATACGAGTGAAGGCTCTATGTAGGCACTGGCTTGGCATTTTCATCTTCAGTGAGTTACATAGGCATTGTCTTTAGCAATGGAAACTTGCTGTAAGTTTCTGGAGAGAAGCTTGGTTATCACTGACTTCACAGCTAATATCCACATATAAGCAGATACCACATTTGTCTTTTTGAGTCTGGGATATGTTGTTCAGAATGACTCTTTCCAGTTCCATCTATTAACCTCCAAATTTCATGATGGCATTTCTTTTTAATAGCTGAGTAATAATCAATTGTGTAAATTACCACATATTCTTTATTCATTCTTTGGATGAGGGGCAGTTAGGTTGTTTCTAATATCTGGTTGTTATGAATACAGCAGCAATGGCCATGGTTGAGCAAGTGTCTCTGTGGTAGGATGAAGTGTCCTTTGGTTATATACCCAAGAGTGGTATAGCTGGATCTTGAAGTAGATTGAGTCCCATATTCCTGAGGAACTGCTATGCAGTATTCCATGGTGGCTGTACAAGATTGAACTTCCACTAGCAATGTATGAGTGTTTCTCTTACTCCAAATCCTCACCAGCATGAGTTGCCACTTGTTTTGTTGACCTTAGCCATGATGACAGGTATAGGATGAAATCTCAAAGTAGTTTCGATTTGCATTTCTCTGATGTCTAAGAATGTTGAGCATTTCTTTAAGTGTTTCTTAGTCATTTGAGTTTCCTCTATTGAGAGTTTAGATCTCTGTTTACATCTGTACCCGATTTTAATTTATTTTCTTGATATTTAGTTTCTTGAGTTCTTAATATATTTTGGATATTAGCTCCCTATTTAGATATGTAGTTGGTAAGAATATTTTCTTATTTTGTAGGTGCCACTTTTTCTGAATGACAGTGTCTTTTGCCATGCAGAAACTTTTTAGCTTCATGTGATCCCATTTATTAATTGTTGATCTTAGTTCTTCAACTAAGGGTGTTCTGTTCAGAAGGGTTTTTCCTGTGCCAGTATGTTCAAGGCTATTCCCCACTTTCTCTTCTATCAGTTTCAGTGTATCTATTTTATTTTGAGGTCTTTGATTCATTTGGACTTTGAGTTTTGTGCACGGTGATAAGTATGAATGTGTTTGCAGTCTTCTACATAGTGATATTCAATTTGACCAGCAACATTTATTGAAGACTTTCTTTTTCTGGTGTGTATTTCTGGCTTCTTTATCAAAAATCATGTGTACATAGGTGTGTGGTGTTGGCGAGAGGTTGTTTGTTCATTTCTCGGCCACTCAGACCCAAATAAACACACAGAAACTATGTTAATTTCAATATGGTTTGTCCAATAGCTTAAGTGTATTTCTAGCTAGCTTTTAAATCTTAAATCAACCCATCTCTATTAATCTGTGTTTTGTCACGTGGCTGTCGCTTACCAGCAAGATTCTGGTGTATCCGTCTCCTGTGGGTGGCTGCATGGCTTCTCACTGACTGTGCCTGCTCTCTCTCTCTCTCTCTCTCTCTCTCTCTCTCTCTCTCTCTCTCATATATATATTCCAGTCTGGCTATATTTTGTTAAGCCATTGGCTGAAAGCAGATTCTTTATTAACCAAGAAAAGCAGAGGGACTTCCCACACCAGTGTGGATTTATATCTGGGTCTTCAATTAGATTTCATTAATTGATGTGTCTGTTTTATGCCAATGCCATGTGGTCTTTATTACTATAGCTCTGTAGTCAATCATGGGATTGGGAATAGTGAGAGCTCCAGCAGTACTTTTATTACTTCAGACTGTTTTAGCTGTTTTTCATATGAAGTTGAGAACTGTCTTCTCAAGATCGTGAAGAATTGTTTTGAAATTTTGATGGGTATTGCATTGAATCTGTAGATTGCTTTTAGTAAGGTGATCATTTTTTACTTTGTTAATCCTAGTGACTCATGAGCATGGGAGATCATTCCATATTCTGGTATCTTCAATTTGTTTCTTCAAAGTCTTGAAGTTTTAATCATTTAAGTCTTTCACATGCTTAGAGTTACCCCAGGATGGGTTATATCATTTGAGGCTGTTTTGAAAGGTGTTGTTTCATTATTTCTTTTTCAGTCTGTTGGTCATTTATATATAGAAGGACTAGTGATTTTTATGACTTAATTTTGTTCATAACTACTTTGCTGAAAGTGTTTATCAGCTGTAGGAGATCCCTGGTGGAGTTTTTCTGGGTCACTTAGGTATACTATCATGTTATCTGCAAGTAAAGGTACTTTGACATCTTCCTTTTCAATTGTTATCCCCTTGATCTCCTTCACCAGTTTTATTGCTCTAGCTAAACTTCAAGTATTATATTGTAGTAGATTTGATTTTTTTTTCTTTTGTGCCACCAGCCAGTTTCCAAATTCTGACACAGAGACTTATTATTAGTTTTGAATGTTTGGCTTAGCTTGGGCTCTTATAATTTAACCTGTTTCTCTTTATCTACATTTTGCCTGGGACTTCTTACATTTTTTCTTTCCTTCTGCATATCTTACTTTCAATGCTTCTCATGTCTGACTGGCTGGCTAGCAGCTAACTGGTTTTTGGCCCCAGGCATCTCCCTCATTCTCTCTTCTCCTCGTCTCTCTTTTTTCCCCAAACCTAGATTTCTCCTCCTGTTTATTTGCCCTGCCTGCCAGCCTTGCCTATCCCTCTTCTGCCCTAGTTATTGGCTGGACAGCTTTTTATTAGACCACTCATGTGCCTTAGGCAGGTGAGGGAAAACAGATGCAACACATCTTTACATAATTAAACACCCATCCTTACTTAACTCTTAATCAGTCTCCTGACTGCACTCTGTATTTCTACTGAGAACCATATACTGCAGAATAACTCTCTGTTGGCCCCCACATGATAGCACAGAGAAGGTTTATGGCACCCTATGGCTTGCCTTCTTCAAGGCTTTTCCACTGGGGTGAGTGGCAGTGAGAGGAGTCTATCCATTAACATTCTGCTCTCATAGATAGTGCAATCTTCTTCCTAAAAAAAAGAATCGTCTGTTTATTTATGTATTTATTTAATGTGCACATGTGTGTGTGTGTGTGCTCGCGCACACACCACATATATACATGCCTGGTGCCTATGAAGTCCAGAAGTCATCAGCTCCCTTTGAGCTGGAATTACAGGGTGAATTGAACCTGAGTCCTCTACAAGAGCACCAAGGCTCTGAACCATCAGACCATCTCTCCAGCCTTCAGTATGTCACAACTTTAAAACCCTTTTCCTGACCACCCATCAATCAAGACTTGAAACACACTGCCAGGCTAGTGTGCATTTATCATGCAGTTCATGGATGCGAGTGTGCTTTTCAGCCCAGAGTCCCTGTCAAATGGGCTCATTATTAAGAGTTAGCTTTAGTAATGGCTGTTTCCTGGCTACACAAACACATGGAACCTGTTTGAATTTTCTGCCTGTGTGAGTGTGATTAGTTATTTACGTAGTTTATCATATTTATTCTAGAATATGCATTTATTAATTGATTCAATAATATATTAATTATTTCTCTGGAATTAATTGTGGATATATATTATAGTTTATTTGTGGGATACTTTATATTCACAGAAAAATATTGTAAAGACAGGACAAATAATTCCATACACATAAATCCAGCCTACCATATTATTAGCATCTTAGTCTGTATGGCATATTCATTAGATGAAGCAATATTGACATGTCACCATTAAATAAAGTCCATACTAAATACAGCCTACCTTTTGTTCAGGTTTTCTTAGTTTTTAACTAATGACCTTTTATCTGTTCTAGGATCCCATGCAGAGTAATTCTCCCACAACAGTTGGTTTGATTTCTCTTCATTTCCTCTTGGTTGTGACACTTTCTTAGACTTTCCTTGCTTGTGATAATCAACTGGGATTTGTCTTCCGTTTTTCATATGATAGGATGGAGCTGTGTGTTTTGGAGAGGAAGACCCCAGAGGTTAAATGCCATTCTAACCCCTCCCCCATATCAAGGGTACATACTGTCAACATTATCGATCACTTCATGTTTATCTTGGCCACTATCTAGCTGAGGTAGTGTTTGTCAGTTTTCACTACCTTAAAGTGATTCTCTGCCTCTGCTTACCTACTGCAACCAAAGTTGCTAGGCATAGGCCCCACTTAAGGAATTATGTGTTACATTTCATTTCTTTGAAGGTAAATTATCAAAAGAACTGATTTGAAATCCTGCCCTGGAGATTTGTCACTTCTCTGTAATTTACCTATTCAATCACGCATTTGTTTATGCCGGCAAGGCTTCATGGTAATGAATTTTAATCAAAAAATCTAATAATCCAATTTATTTTTGACCAGTGACATGAATTTCTTTGTCTATGGCTCTGGTTCCTAAGCACACAAAAAAGTAAAATCAGAGGGTACACGTGGAAGCTGTTCATTATAGTCTATTTGTATGTAATCCTTTATAGTTTTGTACAATTTTTCACCAAATGAGTAAGTCAGTGTCAAAGTAAATTCAATTATGAGAAGCATAGTAAAAAATCCATTAATAAAAGAAAATACAGTGAGAATTAGGATTACTGCCATTCTCATGTCATTGTATTCCTTTTCAGAGGAAGTATCACTATTATTTTGATGCATTCATTTATACATACATGTGTGGGTCTGTGTGTAAGTATGTATACTACATATGTACAGGTACCTGCAGAGACTAGAAGAGTACATTGGATCCCCTGGAGCTAGAGTTTCAGGTAGTTATGAGAAGCCAGATGTGGGTAGCTGAACCCTGGATTCTCTATCGGAATAGCAAGTGTTCTTAGTCACTGAGCCATCTCTCTAGTCTCATTAGTGCTATTTGGATAAAAACTTTATAGATGCAGTGTCCATCAGTCTGCCACTTTAGAGTCTAAGGAAAAGGGCCAGGAAGGGACAGGAGAATAAAACTAAAAGAGTGTATTGGGGCAGGCAGACCAGAGAACTTACACAATTCTTAATTCTAGCAGTGTATTTGCTCAGCAATCTGTTTCCCAAGATTTATATTTTTCTGGTGCAGTTTCCCTACATCTCTGTTTTCAACCTCTGATTAGCATACAGTATGGCCATATTGGTCAATTTTCTTTGTTGGAGATAACTGAATAAGCTATGTCCACGTTAAGCAGATGTCTTTATTTGAAGGTGGCATATGTAAGGCCCTATGTATCCCCACTACTAACCATGTCTTGGGGACATGTGGCTTTTTAATTTCTTTCACTACAAGAGAGTATTTCCACATCCTTCCATTCTGAGACTGACCACGTGACTTGATTTGATCAATGAGATGTTACCGTATAGCTATGATGCAAGAGGAGGTTTAATTAAGGACTTGGGTGTTTCTCCTTCTATAGTCAGTATCCTAAATTATCTCCAAGTGAACATGACAATCCTAGCCTGCTGGAGGATGAGAGACATGGCTTCAGAACTATGTCATGACATTTTGCATATGAAGCTATCCAAGGTTGATAGACAGTTACCTGACACCCAGACACGGGTGATCTGAGTTTCAGCTGTCTTGTGTTATATATATGAGCAAATCCAACCAAAATAAGCCAAACTTAGATCATCTGAACCTTGCAAATACATGAGATAAATAACTTATTTTTTTTTTAAATATCACTGCATTTTGGGAGATTGTTCCATATCATTATTGTGACACTGTATAGCTGGCGCCAGCATTTTAAAGACTCTCTAGAACTAGGCCAGAGAAACTTTTTCAATGTTTACCGGCTGGCAGCACTACCAATTAAACAACGGGATGGTTTTTAGATGAACTTCATTTCTCTTACCTCATTGTGATAGTGGGAATACATGCTAGTGTCTTCACTTGGTGTCCCACAAAGGAAGCAGTACTGCCTCCAACTCAGTGTTTGCAAAAATCAGTGATTTCTACATTCCATTCCTACTGTGGATGTTTGTGACTAGTATAGTTTAAATCACATGACGAACTCCAGCTGCAAGAGAGTCAGGGAAACATAGGGAAAATTTGTTTTCTTTTCTTGTATTTTTAACTTTATCTTCTCTGAAGTACAAGAAGGCTTTCTCGAAAGAGATTGGAGAACGTGTGAGCCACTCTCTAACATCTGCGTGGAGGTGCAGAGATTAGACTTCCTGATCCCCTTTGAATTTTCTATCTCTGCATGGGGTGATCAAACTGTCACTATTCCCACCCTTGGAATCTTGGGGAAGACCTGAGCCCTGGAAATGCTTTGCAGCAGAACTGTTATTCCAGTCTTAGCTCCAGAAATAACAGATTGGTTCTAATCCTCATGACTGAGGGAAGAACCTGCTTTTCTCTCTTTTGTTTCTGGCTAAATAAGCAGCTTGTGAATAATTTCAGGTCAAACAGCATTTCGTTTTCAATAGATTGGTCACTGTAAACAAGGACTTTGACCTCATTTCATTCCACATTCTCTGTGCGTGAGCAAAAAGATACAGTAAAAGAATCAAGAAAGGTATTGCTTGCTTTTTATGAGTTAAGGATGCAAAGAAAAAACAACGTCCTATATTGTCTCCTCTCCTATATGCATATGTTAATTTTGTGACCCAAATAACTAAATACGTTACAATTGACACCATTGAGCCGATCACGTGTAAGCTCATCCTTGATCTTCAACTGTATTTCCAAAACAAGCTATAATGGTTGTCTGTAGTGCCTGATATGGAGCACATAGTAACACTGGATAGAGGCGTTTTTACCAAATGAAAAGCCTTTGGGTCTAGGGGTATTTATTTGGAAAGTCCCATTTTAGAAATTGGCCATATGGAACATTTATTTGTTCTTCTTTTTTCCCCTTGAAGATCTTATTCCAGTTAAATATTTGTTGAATGAAATGTTTTCATGACCTTTTGTGTTTTAATTTAAAAGGCAAACCATGCTTCTCCTGATATTAAAAATTAGAATAAAACAAACAAAAATGAGAAGAGTTTCATTTCTGCAGTATTTTAAAGAGTGATTTTTTTTAGTGAGTTTTGGTGAAATTGGTATTTGTCTATGTTAGGAATATTTCCTAAGCGAGCTCTCTGACGACGCAAAAATTCCCAATCAAGCCAAATCAAAACAAGCCAAATTAAGAAATATTCAGGTTTAATGGGAGATCTGCACAGCCGAAAGGGAGACCACGTGTTTTTCTTTTGGGGGATCACTTAAGTACCCAGGGGAGTGGTCTGACCCTACCCCCAGGGAGGGGTCAGGACTTGGCCTGCTGGTATTTGAAGTCCAGACCAGGCCTGGGATAGATGCGAGGGACTGGGGCCTATGCTCCCAACCTGACAGTCTATATAACCAATGTAGGAACCTTTGACTGGTTACTACTAAGAGTGGGAGGAAACAGATTAGAATGTGGAGAACATCGTGAGCATATATATTATCTATCAAAATTTGTAACAGTGGCAATTGTGACCAGAACATTTACTTGGAGGATCAAAAGATTCTGATATTGCCAAAATACTACTTGTCCCGTATGAATTTATGCATTTAGCCATTTGGTTTTAACATCATTGTAAATTGATGTCAAATCTAAATACGGATCAATAATCTGATTGGCTAATTTGGAGTTTGTGGATTTTTTTTTTATGTTCTGAGGTAGTTTTCTTTGCACATTATGAAAAAACATTCACAACAAGGTGAGAAACATCTGGTCAACAAGATGCCAGAGTTGAAGTCAAACTACATCCAGGGAAAGTCTCCCCATCCAGATTGGCCTCCATCTCTCAGCACTTCTCTTGTCATCTCTCCATAGACTCATCTTCTTTAGGCAACCAGAGTAATCCCTGACCTGTGGTGATATCATATACTTTAAACCCTTTCTTACTCTCTTGACTCTTTCCAAAAGATTTCTTTGGCCCTCCTTGTACATCTGTTGTTTATCAGGCAAGGCCTGCTCTAGTCTAGGTAAAGGGCAAGCTAGCTAAAAACATACAATTCTCTTCATTTACTCAGTCGTTCTCACTGTTCTTGCCTCTAAACTTCTGAATCATCTGCACTTTTTATGTCTAGATGAGCTTTCCGTGCCTCCAAGATGACTGCTACCAGCACCACCGTTAGTGTCTGGGTTATACAACTAGGCTGATTTTGTGTATCAATGCCTTACTCACATAGTCTTTATTTAGTTCCTGGACCTTCAGCAGAAAGCTACAGTCCTCGAGCCCCAGTGCTCCTTGCCATTTTGGGGTGCTTGCTATACATGTGGGACTAATCACTGACTTTGCTCTTATTTGTAAACCCCCACAGAATCCTGTGTCACCAAGAGCCATGAGATTCTTTTACTGCTTATTTTTCTTAGCAATGGAGAAGGAATTCTGGCTTGTTTTTGTTTCCAATTCCTCCATATAATTTGCGTGTGCGAGGTTCTGGAAGCTGCAAGAGCTTTTGACCTGCAAATGTGACTGATTTGATTTTCTCATTTAATCCTGTCAACTACCTTTAAGAGGTACCTACAATTATCATTCCTCATTGGAGATAAAGAAACAATATGGGGGGGGAGGAAGAGGCACGGCGGGGGTGGGCAGTCAGGCATTACACTAAGGCATTCTGTCTCTGTCCTGTTAGCCTATACCACACCTGCCTTTCCTGTGGCCCTGTAGTGTTTATTGTTGTCTCTGGATACCTCACAGGCTCAAGATGGGTCAGAAATTTTAAATAAATTGAAGCTATTATGAATCCTGGAACCTCTTCAGTTATGCTCCTTGTATTACCAAGAATCGTAGAACACCGTGCCCTTGCTAGAACTAAATGGGTGGGAATTAATTCTAATATGTTCCTAAGGCCACAAAATACAGTATTTCAGAACCACTCATGTCATTAAGATCTTCTTATCTAATGACACAAAGAGCCAAACTGCGACTTCACACCAAGTGAAGTGCAATGCCATTGCTATTTACCAGGTGTAATGGTGTGTACATTGCATGACTGCTTTCCCCCAATACTTGGAAATGTTATGTGTTTGCTCTCATTTCTATATCATTTCCCTTGACCTCTGGTCTTCATAACAAAGCACAGTACAACTGCCTTTTACATCTATTACAAAAGCCACATGCTTCTGTTACATGAAATTAAATAAACATTGTGGTAAATATGAAAGGAAAGCCATCAGAGTGTTCTTGTTTTCTTTATAAATGGAATGCTGAGTTGAAGAGAAAGGATTGAGTCACTCTAACAATGAAATGCTGCAAATTTAGGATTTAACTTCTTTTATGGTCATTGCTTGTTTCCTGTCACTCATTCTATGCATTACAAGGACAATTGTCCCCCTTTTGCCTTTTATAACTGAGACATCCACTTTGAAACACCTCAGCCAACCTTTCTAGCTCATCTTCATCTCAAGGAATAAAAATTAATTTCCAATGTTGTCCAGAAATTTTAGGTATGTGCTCTCTCTTTTGGAGTACTTCTTGTGACAGGTTAGGCATGAGGAATAGGTGAACATCGAAGATCCTGGACAAAATATCACTTTTCCTCTTTTGAAAATGATATTGTATGGAAAACCTTCAAGATAGAGAATCACAAAACTTTAGTTATAGGATTCAAATTTCAGAGAAAAATTGCAATATGAACATAATAGAAAAATTCTAGACTTAGAGTTCATGATCCATTTTAAAAGGTAGAGTGAATGTGATATGATAAATATTAATCTAGGGGAGAAGAAAATGTACTTTATGAAAGATTTCAGTTCAAAATTCCTTTTCTTTTGGTGCTATGAGCTGAGACTGGAAAGAATGTACAACGCGTATACACAGTTCTTACATGTGCCTTGTGGATCAAAGGGACCTCTGTAGTGCAATTAAGTTTTGTCTTGTTCTTTGGCTTTCAGAGATGGATGGAAGAGATGTGTGTTCTCTCCCTTTCATAAGCCAGGGTCATGATTATTTGTGACTGCTAGGAACTCATTTCTTCCCCCATTATGCTCAAGGAGTTCAGGTGGTATTTTGTTTGTTTTTTTCCCATGTGCACAATTTCATTCTGACAATCTCCTGTTTCCTTATGTAGGGACTGATTTTCTTTGTCACTTCTGCTCCCTTAGTAACCGACTCTCCCTGCTACTACAGGCTCTGCCTGATAAATTTCATTCCCAAACTGTGGATGAGGGCTGCCTTCTCATAACCCACTCAACAGATCTGTTTGGTTTTTGGCTTGTGATAACCTGGAAGAACAGCACCACTGAACGGGCGCTTTTCAGGTAATGTGCTCCAACCTCCTTGCCCTTGTCTAGGTTGCCCTACCTCCTTCATTCCTTGCCACTTGCCTTGAAATCAAATTCTGAAGGCTTTCCTTATCCCTCACCTGTAGGAGTCATATTTTTCACATCTCCAGTTCCTCCCTCTTTCCCAAGAGAGAGGCAGTAGCCCTGGGCTCTCATTATAAGAACTGCCAAATGGTTCCTGTGTATGACAGACATTATTCTATATCACTCTATCGAGTCAACTGCTCTTCATAAGAACATCTGATCCTGGGTTTGCCACTACTTCAGTCAAGAGTGTGTAGCTGGTCTCTCACTTGTTTGCCTGCAAAAGCTCTCCAGGTGGTATCTCTGTGAGATAAAGAGATACTTAAATGTAAAAACATCTACAGGGACCAATGTGGTGACAAATACTTTTAATCTCAGGATTTAGGAGGCTTGAGGATGGAGAGCCATTAGCTTGAGGCTGGACTATGCTACATAGCTAGTGCCTGTCTCACCAAGCAAAACAAATGTAGACTCCAGGTTCAAATTGTTCAGAATTGTTTGATTCTCCAAAGCTGCTGGTTTACAAGAGATGAATGTAATTATGGAATCTGGAAGTAAGATGAACTTAAAGGAGAGGCCTGATAATATTTCCAAGTTAAAAAAAATTCTGGGTTTCATTCTTTTATTCATTTAAGCATTTGGACATATACTTAATGGATTCTTGTCAAAGGTCAAATACTCCATCAAATATCCAAGATATTTTGGACACAAATCTTACTTTCAAGACCTTATATAATCTGTTGGGGGAGAGTTGACATAAATATAGAGTGACATAGTAGAAAGCTCTGTGTGTCCTCATAAACTTCCAAGATCTGCTCATCAGAAGTTTGTTTAATGAATAATAGAAATTAAAATGAATTTTCATTAAATATTGCCTTTTATCTTTTCTATTTCCTTTAGTAATAACACAGAGCACTTTTGACTATGTGATTGGTCATCCCTGGTGTGGTGTCTTGACAATTGTGCCATGATTGCTGCAAACAATTTTAACATTTTTAATTTTTCTTGCGTGTTATTGCCAAGTCTTGAGAAGAACTCAGCACCCTGAATGTTATCATCATCTTTTCTTATTAATTCTTCTTGTCAAGGATACTCATGACTTCACATTTTCACTTCTCCATCTTTTTCTCTGACTCAGTGGCTTTTGGGTAGTAGCTGCTCTGTCACATTTTTGCCAGTAGGTGCCAGTATCTGATATGACTTCAAGGTGTAGACCATCCACTTCTGGGGGAAAAGTGTTTTCATGAACTCAGAAAGAGCAAAGGATTCTTTCTGTACATAGGAAGCCTCTGTCAAATCATACTTACGGTGTGAACTTTTTCTGAGATGTGAACAAATTCTACGTAATCCATATAAGGCATTGATGATAGAAACAAAGGCACAGTTCTCCTCAAATGCAGCTCAAATGTGCCAATAAATTAAATGGGGATTACTCCAGGACCATGGACAACTTGTAGGTGGCTACACCACTGAAGAAAAACTCTCGCACAGTGACTGTTAAATGTACATAAATCTTTAGGGGCAGGCAGGGCCTCGAGAGCCCCTTTCCTCCCATGATGTGTAGGTTGCCTGTCAGTAATCACAGCTGGTTACAGTTCAAGTCAACAATGGCAATGTTTTTCCTGGAGAACCATGTTCCAAAACACCAACTGAAAAAATGGCATGATTTGGAGTGAGGAGTAGACTCTAATACCATTCTTTTTCCATTCAAGTCCTTTATAGATCTTCATGAGCATGTCTACACAATAATACTTTAAAATGTATTTTAAAATCAACTTAAAGGGCAATTATGCTATTCAATTATTCAAACATTCAATGAACTCTTACACATTTGTATAACTCAAACCTACAGTCATGGTACCCATGTTGTTTTCTTCCCATGCTTGGGGACTAAACCTTAGCACATTCCAGGCAAACACTCTACCATTGAGCTTACTGGTGGAATTTGCTATTGGTGATCTTTGTTCCGGGATCTGAGGTTGAATGGATGATTTAGTTTATGGTGGCTTTAAAAAAAAATCAAGGTATCTTTGAGGATGAAGAGAGTTGCAGTTAATAATTACATCTACATAGAGGCATAAACTGGGATGTACAATCTGGGGTGCAATGTTACACATCAGAATACACAAACTAGTCAAACACTCAGGTTGCACTAAAATTTTGTTTTAATTGGCATATACTTGTATATATGCATTGGGTTTAATATGATCTTTCAAGGCATTTATACAGTCTGTAGTAATCAAACTAATTAGCGTATCTACCACTTACATATTTAGTGTTCATATTTATCTTTTAAAACTATTTTGAAAAAGTAATTGTTTTTCTAAAATATATCTGTAATTCATGTGTATAATTTCCAAGTTAAAGACAGAATTTATCATGGGGACATATAGAAACTTATGTGTATGTGAGAGACACATCATTTTAATGCATGGTTTGATTGTGTTGAGATGAAGCCAAGATCCAGATCTATAAAAATATGAAATATTATCTTTAAAAAATATCTTGTTTGAAACTGTATTTCTGAAGAATTTTGGTGAATTAATGAACTTTTCTCTTGTTTGTGCTTCCTCTGAAAGGAATTATAGGGCTAGTGACGTATGGGATAGAGCACCAGACAGAGATATTTTATCTGAGGAGAAAATGGCTTTTCTTCTAAGCAGTAAGAGCCTTTCAGTCAGTATCCCTGAGAACGGTTCTGACTAACAGGCTCTAGAACAGCTTTCAGATTTCTGTACTCATAAATCATCTGCTGCTTACCATAGGGCTTCAGGAACATTGATAACATTGTATTTTTGTCCTTTATGCAAAACAATAGTGTTTATCCTGTTTTGGTGAAAAATGGGCCAATGAACAAGATCAAGTATTGCTGAGATAAGTGGAAGTGAGGGCAAATCTATAAAGATAACAGACCTGAGGAGCAGGTAGGTGGTGGCAGACATGATCTGTGGAAGATTGAAGGGCCGAGTCTAGCAGGATCCAAGAAAATTAACAACTTTTTTTAGGAACCCCAGAAGCCTTTGAGAACATACCTTTCTTTAGCTCAAAAAAAAAAAAAAAAAAAGGATCTGAGGGCTAGAGAGATGGCTCCGTGGTTAAGAGCACTAGCTGATCTTTTAGAGAATTTGCTTCCCAGCACCCACATGGAAACTCACAATTTTTTGTAACTCCAGTTTCAGGGCTCCAACACCCTCTTCTTGACTCCATGGCACACAGGTGGTCCACAGCCAAACACGCAGGCAAAACACCTATATGTCTAAAGTAAAAATAAGTCTTAAAAAGGGGATCTGAGAAAGTTGGAAAAGTGGAGTTGCATGTACAAAACCCCTTTACATGTGGTTGTTTAAAAGGACTTTAGTGCTATAATTGAGAGAAATAAAAACTATAATTTATTTGCTTATGATCCTTGTAGAAGTAAAATTTAAAAAAAGTGATAGAAATTCTGAAGTCAATTAGGTAGCCTAGAAATAAACTGAGGAAAGTCAAACAAAAGAGTAATTGGAATTCAGGGAAAATTTTAGTTAAACCAAGCAGATAAATTCCTTTCCAGCAAAAGCTGAAGCAGCATAGGCTCCAACACTGTGGGAGAATCTTCCTAACTATGGTGAGTATAAAATGGCCAAGATCATCTATTGGGCCCTTCCTGTAACAGATCCTGTATCTTGACAACCTTGTCCATGCTCTGAGAGGAAAATAACAGTTTAATGATTTACTAATCCTATTTACTCAGCCATTATGATTTTGAGGTGGAAATGGCTAGTTACTTTCCCCCTTTTTCATGGTGTTCTGAGCACAGGGATGCTCAGAATATAGATTACATTTCTAGTTTTCCTTATAATCGAGGTTGACACATGAGTGTGTTTTATTCAAAGAACTATAACCTGGCTCGCATCGAAATCATGCTTCGTCTGCCTCAGCCTCCGGGTGTTAGAATGATAGGCCTTTACCACCACACCTGTCTTTTAGAAAATTATTTCTGAGGGAATAAAAATCTATATTTCTTCAGCATGCCTCTCTTCCCCTTGGTTGAATTACAAATGTGATAACAATAATTTTCATGCCAGAGCAACTGTAGCAGAGCAACAAGATAGATAGAGCCTAGGCCCTTGAAACTGTTATGTGCTAACCAGTCTTCTTGATTTTTGTAGCTTTTTACACTGGGGGAGTTCATTTTTCCTTCTTCAGGTACCTTTGCGGATGAACATATTCCTGATTCATTTAGTGCAGAAGTCTCAATTCACTTAAAATTAGGAAACATTTTGTCTTTGCTGGTAAGTATATTCCCTACCCATGTAGTACATAGATAATTATATCTATCACTGCTGTAATGCTGTGACAATTGCAAGATCTTAGTGACACATTCCCAGCGGGGTAGAGCAAATGTTTTCATGGCAGTGACAGAGATGCAAGAAATGAAGGATTTTTTTCAAGCCTCTATCTGATTGATCTTCGTAACTGGTTTGGTGTCTAAAGATTGTACCTGAACTCAGACACAAATGGAATATATGTGTCTCTTGATGAGAAGAATTGCAGTCACTCGGCAAAAGGCATGAATAGGGTGCAGGGCAAATTGCTGTCATTGAAGCGGTCAATCTAACCTGAATATCAATGTTTGAAAAATAGGTTTCAAATATAATTTGGGGACAGCTTTTTATATTTCTGTGTGTAAACTTGATAGTTGATGTATTTGTAATATTGAAGCAAATACAGCACATTATCTCTAACAAGAGACTAGATACGATTATGATTCCAATTTCAACTGCATAATTTTGGCATTGATTTTAATCATTTAAATTTTGGAAAATGGAAGACAAATTTAGTATTCTTAAATATAGTGACAATAAGAGAAGCTGAGGTTTACTAAATTTTGAGCTATAATTTAGATTGTTAAACACTGACTACTTGTGAAGTACGTTGTTCAGGAATTTTCTTCACTATTACCTCTTCTAAAAAAATTCCTGACAATTTTGTAAAGGACTGTATCTCTAAGTTTGTATCCTACTGCTATCTACTATTGTTATACATTGGTATATTACCTGTTTGACCTGCTAAATGCTCTTTCTATAAGGGCAAAGTGTTCTGTTCTGCTTGGTATTGTACTATGCTCAGAATACCTAGAAAGGGTGCTTGGCTTGTACTAGGTGCTCAAATATTTCCTGACTGTACCCGGGATTGCATGTAGAAGACAAGGCTATCAACATTCTGTCATGGAGGGGGAGAGTTCATGAAGACCCACCCTTTCTGAGGATTGACAGGCAGTTAACTGTAGCAAGGGGTAAAAGCTCAGCAGGTTCCACTCCACTGGACAATTGATTGGCAGTTAACTGTAGCTAAAGGTTGCAGAGCTTACAAGGCCCCTCCCTTCCCTGAAGAGCTAGAGGCTGTTAATGGTTGCAGGGAGACGGTCATTTTTCACACAGTATGGGCACTGATAAGGTGCCTATGCTCCTGCAAATAACTTCTCACTTACGCTTCTTTTAGCAACTGTAATAAACTCATGGGTTCACCAAAACACACACACACAGAAAGACTTTAAAGTAGAAATGGAACTAATCGGGAGGAGAGGGAATCAGCCCAAGTAAGACCCAAACAAAAAAGGCAGTATGATCAAAATACATTATATATGTGTATGAGAATTATATATGTGTATGAGAATGTTACAATGAACCCCATCACCGTATGTGATGTGCATGTATGCTTTGTATGAATTTATAAATATATTACATAAACATGGAAAACCAAAGTACATAGTATTTTTCTACATGTAAAAGTTGCTCAGGGCTTAAAAAATTTGAACCCTTATCCCAAAGAACCTTCAAGATGCCCAAGGGACAGGCATGAAGCAATGACAGTTAAATCCCGGGAAAGGAGTAGGGAGATGATTATATTACAGACTCTCCCTGGAGGGCCTGGGAGAATGGTGGCAAAATCCAGAAAATGAAGGGATTGGGGGAAAATGGAGGCAAGAGAATCTATTAAATCCTCCAGGACTCCTAAACTGAAACTAATTTCCGACACTCTGAAAGCCCTCTGATGGATGAAAATTTCAGAATTATAGATGTTTTTGTACCCAGGAACACTAATGAAGACACTACAGATAAATTCCATTGAGAAAGAAGAACAAGATCTCCTGAGTAAATGGGGACCTTGGGGGAGGGCTGGAGAGGGGAGGGGAGAGGTAGGAAGGGGAGCAAAGAAAAATGTAGAGCTCAATAAACATCAATTAAAAATGCATTTTTTTAAAAAAAAGAAGAAGAAAGGATGAAGGCAACCACTAGGAGAATTAGAATGATACAGCTGGCCTGGCAGAAATGAGATATTATTTTCTTTTTTTTTTAAATTGAGATAGGGTCTACCTATGTGGCCCTGGCTGGCCTGGAACTCAAAGAAACCCTCCTGCCTCTGCTTCTGTAGTGCTGGAATTAAGGTATGTGCCACCATAGCCTGCTAAAACACTTGAGTCTATTAATATGGCTATCAGATTGTTCAAACTGTGGACTCTATACAGTATAAAGGAGGAGGTCAATCCTCAACTGCTTCTAAGCTTAAACAGTTTGGTATAAATATACCTTGTAAAATATTTAAGATAAAAACATTATTGCTTACAAAAGAATCTGTATTCACTGGCTTATTAAACTCAATATTTATGTTTATAGATAAAATGTTCTTATGTGTTATGTAACTGACAAATACAACATGGCAACTTGATACACACACACACACACACAGTTACCAGTAACATAGCACAGTTTCAACATAAACTCCTCCATTTGGAAGCTTGCTTTATCTTTTCTACATTTCCATATACATATGCATGCATGCATACATATTTATTTGTTTTTATTTTACCAAGACAGGATCTTGCTACATAGCCCTGGCTGGTATGAAACTCATTATGGAGAGGATAGATGAGGCTGGCCCCTCCCACTTGTGTCTGCTCCTGGAGCAGCAAGCTTAAAGGTCTCTGTTACCATATTCAGTTGAAATCTATATTTAATTTTATTTTATATATATGAATGTTTTGTCTGCACATCTGTCTATGTACCACATGCATGTCGGCTGCTCACAGAGGCTAGGGGGTATTGGGACCCCTGGAACTGGAGTTACAGATGGTTTTGAGCAGCCATGTGGTTTCTGGGAATTGAACCTGGGCCTCGGTAAGAGCAGTTAGTGCTCTTTATAACTAAGCCAGCTCTATAGGCCCTCTTTTCTATTTTTTTCTTCTTTTTAAGTAAAAGACAATGAGCTCCTTTCTTCATCTTTACCTGAGAATTTCTTTAATTTTCCCATTTTCCTTGAATAGTTATATTTCCGTGGAGTGTGAAACTTGTCTTTCCAAAATTTGGTGTTATAATAGACTATGGCAGGTGTTTTGTATATTTAAAACTGTAACATTATGCCTTCTTTCTTTTGTTATGACTCTGTGCTTGTTAGGATGTTAGATTAAGTACATGTACACTCTTAGCAAAAGAAAAATGAGGAAGGGTTTAGTCACTGTGGTAGTCAATATGTCAGATGTGCTCCTGGCTGTGTAAGGGCTTAGGAAGCGTCTCTTCAAAATTAGAAATTATAGGGGCTGGAGAGATGGCTCAGGGGTTAAGAGCACTGGCTGCTCTTCCAGAGGTCCTGAGTTCAATTCCCAGCAACCACATGGTGGCTCACAACCATCTGTGCTGAGATCTGGCGCCCTCCTCTGGCGTGCGGGCATACATCGAGGCAGAATGTTGTATACATAATAAATACATCTAAAAAAAATTAGAAATTATACTCACAGGCAGACTCCCAGTAGGGTACCTGCCCTTTTCTCTTACAACACCTCTGAGAAAGCGAGTAAGCGAAACCCTTACTAGTGAGCACAGTCCTGAGTGAGCATGGCCTATATAGACCCCAGTTCAAATCTAACAGAAGTTTTATTATGAAATCGAATTCATGTAAAGGCTTTTCTGTCATTCATACTATCTACATTTGATTGCTCTTCTCTAAGATCAGTTAACATTTCAGTGTTTTGACCTGCTAATTGGTTTTTAAGTGTGACTGTGTTTGCGACTCTTATTTATTTCAATGTATGCATGATTTAAAAAATACACAGTAACTAATCAGCCAATTTTGTAAGTTTTCATTCTGCAAAAGTATAAAGATTGCCACTTAACTAAGAAAGTTATCTGGTTGTGAATGTTATTAAAAGATATTTTTAACGTTTTAGTTTCTTAATTTTTAAAATGAATAGCGAATAGATATAGATGATTGTTTAAAAAATAGTTTATAAGCTTTGTATGATACTTGTTTATTGTGGACTATATATTTACATACATATTGTATTTATGTATATATATATGTATACATATGCACAGTATAATATAGACATGTATACATGCATATACATATTGTATACACATATATAATATATTATACATATATAAAGTCTGTAAATGGCTGCTTACCATCTTCTTACCTTCTAACAATTTAAAATTTATGCTATTTGAACTTTCTGCATTTATTTTTAATAATATTTCTATCTGTAACAAAGATTTAGACTAAGGCAAAAAATGGATATGAGGGAAACAAATATCTCACCCCAATTATAAAAATCCACAGTTTGAAAACTAATAAAATTCATCTGTTTCAAAATGGTTAGTGTCAGTCTATATCAGTGTAAGACTATAACAGGCATGCCAGTGTTAGCCAAGTGGGTTCTGTGGGACAGACACAGACAAGACTGTCTAGGAGAGCAAACAGGTTGAAATGCAAAGAGAGAGAAAGCAACCATTTTATTGACAGCCCCTGGTGGGGTGTTAAGAGCAAAGCAGAGTTGGTAGTGCAGTGCTGAGTTGGGTACTGTATAAAATTCCTGAGTGCTCCCATCTTCCTTATTACTCAGCCCATCTATTTTTTTTTCTGAGCAGGTCTTTTCTTCCCCTTGACTTTTCCCATGAGAAAGAAAACAGCCCTCTTAGGAAGCACATCTCTGTTCTCTTTAACCCTCTCTATTTTTTAAACTTTTGAAACTAGAACCAAATTCCTATGCCTAAGGCAGTCAGACTTTCATAGGTGATTGTTCTGCTCTTTGTAATAAACTCAAGAGAAGATTTTTATGCTTGTTTAAATTATTTTATATTGTTTACTGTTTGTTCTTCACAATTTTTGGCTTCTTAGGAAAGTGTCTCTACAAAGTCAATGTTCATTTAAGTATCAGTCTGTGTTAAAGTCTTTTTTTTCCCCCTTTTGGTTTTTCGAGACAGGGTTTCTCTGTAGCTTTGGTGCCTGTCCTGAAACTTGCTCTGTAGACCAGGCTGGCCTTGAACTCACAGATTCCTCTGCATCCTGAGTGCTGGGATTAAAGGCGTACGCCACCACTGCCTGGCTGTGTTAAAGTCTTAAATAACTACTTTGTAAGCAGTTATTTTAAATTAATTTTAGTACATTTAATGCCCTATGTATCTGTGGCTAGAGACATGTAGGTTAACAAGGAAATTCTTTCCATCCACAAAGGTATTGATAACTTTGGTCTTTGAAAGGAACAACTGCCACAGATGGGGGACTATTTTCATACTGTATTGGTCCTTGTTAACATTGTTTTTTCAGTTTCACCATTATGGGCCTTGGGAGATTGCCCCCCTCTTTATATAAAAGTTTAATTGCATGTTTTGTATAAATTTGTCCTTACAGACTTAAAAAGGATTTTAAGTCTGGCACTATCTAAATATGCTTATTATTTGAATACTGTTTATTATGTTTGTTTTGGACATAGACATATTCTACCTCAAGATGGAAGTGTTAAAGTGGGCAGCTGTAATTGGACTGTTCATAGAAATGAAGGGATTTTAAAAATATACTTGTAATTCTCATTCTTACTATCAGACTATTGAAAAACTGGACCCCATAGAAATAGCAATTTTCATGGGAATCTCTTGCTGAGAGAAGCAAAAGTCTCCTGTCAGAGGGAGAAACCTTGTCTTCTGAAAAGAAGTTTCACATAGTTCTAAGAACCTGTGAAGTCCTGCTAAAGATGGGTCAGTGGTGGCCAGGACCACAGCTTCCCCATGACTGCTTAGATATTCATGTCCTTGGCTCTCTACTTAAGATTCAATCTCACTATAGGTTCCAGAAGACAGACCTGGGTAGGGTTTAGCTAGTTTGTTTCACTCTTTTCTTTTTGAAGGGTCCACCTCCCAGCTCCCAAATTAATACACAGAGATTTATTATTACTTATAAATGCCTGGCCTTAGTTTGGCTTATTTCTAGTCAGTTTTTCCTAACTTAAATTATCCCATCTACCTTTTGCCTCTGGGCTTTTACCTTTCTCTATTTCTGCATATCTTTTCTTTCCTTCTTATTCCGTGCCTGGATGTGTGACTGGGTTGCTGGTCTCTGGCATCCTCCTCTTCTTTTCTTGCTCTTTCCTTTCCTTTTTTTCCTTCTCTCTATTTTCTCTGCCAGGCAGCCCCACCTATTCTTCACCTGCCTAGCTATTGGCCATTCAACTCTTTATTAGACTAATCAGGTGTTTTAGACAGGCAAAGTAGCACAGTTTCAGAGTTAAACAGATGCAACATAAAAAAATGCAACACCCCTTTGCATCATTAGACAACTGTTCCACAGCATAAGTGAATGTAACGCATCTTTATACATGGAGGTGTCACTGGATCTCTTTGTTCCTCTTCTCAATACAGCCACATGGGAGAAATCTCCCTTTCTTGACTTTTACTATTAACTCTTCACTGGGTAACTGAGGACTAGTAGCCAGACCTGATGTGCTGCCTAGGCTGGAACCCACAAGTTACATAACAAAGACAGCAACAGCAATCCCAGTAGTATTCACGACAGAATTTCCTGCCTCCGATTTTGGTTGTCTACCGATTTGGTTGGTTATATAGTAAAATTCCTCCAAACCTTGCATAAGCATTTTATTTTGTAAATCAAAAATTTGCGAATGATCCAAGAAGACTTTTGTTCCTCTGGTTCTGGTGATATGGGCTGGAATAGATGCCATTAGAAGGTTGACTTCAAGAAGGACTTAAAATCCCTACCCCAGACTTAAGTTCTTCTAATGTTGTGCCCAAGTTGAGACCCCCCCCCAGAGAGACCACCACCAGAATCCAGTCAAATCCAGAATGCAAAAGCAAGGTTTATTCAGTGTGCTCTCCAGTCAGGCTGTGGGATTGGCCGCTACTCGACGCAGTGCAGTAGGGAAAAGACCCCCTCATCATTTGGGGTTGACATTATGTAGGCAAAAAACACAAGCCAGGTTTACTCAGGGTCAAGGGGGTTAGTTTTGCTGAGTACAGGGTACGGACTACTTCTCTGCATCCTCTTCCTCAAGTGACTACTTCTGCTTCTGTGTATGCCCCCCCTGCCCTCCCCCTGAGCAATTATTTCTTCTTCTGTCTAGACCACAAAGCTGGGTGTTGACAGGGGGCTAGCTGCTAGGGACAGTTGGTCTGCCCTTTTGCAAATGTTCCTGTTTCCAGCTAACTCTTGATGCTCTAAAGTTTCTTGAACCCAGTGCCCTAACCAGCTCCATATCAAGCAAAGTTTTTTAAAGTTTTCCATGTCCTTACAATAGGCCTTTCTTCATGTTTTCTCTTCAAGACCTCCTCTCGCATAGGCTTCTTAAGGCATGGTACTCTCAAGGTACTTGCTCTTCTCCCTGTTGGCTGTCTTTCAACAGGCTTATTCTTCTGCATAAAAGTAAAGAAAAATTGGTCAGAAACAATGTTTTCAGACCTTGAGAAATTAGCTCTGGCTTATAGCAATCTAGGAAGCATTTATTCAAGAACAATAGCTAACACTGGGTAAGAGCAGCAAGCTTTGTGGCACTGTAACTTAGTATATGCTTATACCCAAACCTTTAGCACGGTGACGTCATTAAGAATCTGTTGTCTACTACCACAGTGAAAACCAGAATCCTGGAAGCCACTGAATGAGTAGAAGGGAGTTGAAGTATTTTCAAAGCCACAGTTCAGAGAATTATCCTTATTTGACCCAGCTTGTGGTTCTAGGAGGAACATGTTCAAGACTGTCTTTATTGCATTGATGTGGATCTTGTCCAGTATGGAAAAGGTATTCTGCAGAGCATTTCTCAAGCAGGCAGCAACAATGGCTGAACTTTCAAGTTTTCTATGGTAGACAATATTGGGGTACAAAATAAGTTTAACTAAAAAACTTGAATGGAAAAACTGTGGAATTGTCACAATGGACACTGATAAAAGAATCTAAAAGTGCACACAAAAGGGAAATTGAAGACAATTTATTGGAGTTTATTGGAGTTAGGAGAATAGCCTAAATGCTAAGGTAAAGGTGTTGGGGGACAGGGGATGGAAGAACAGGAGACAGAAAGCTACAGTTTTAGTAGGATTACAAATAAAATTATATAGCTTTATGATAATTTCCAAGGAAGGCACAGTTTCTACAGTGGTATAACAACTTTTGGTCAAGTGCCCATGTTCATGTAAATGACTGTTCATCTATGTTTCTATTAGGAACCTTACTCCTCATACTGGGATGCCTTGTCCAGCCTTAATACCAGGCGAGCTGCTTGGTCTTACTACAACTTGATATGCCATGTTTTGTTGATATCCATGGGAACTCTGTCCCATTCTGAATAGAAATGGGTGAGGAGTGGATTGTTGGGAGGTGCAGAAGAGAGTTGTGGGGAGGGACTTGGAGGAGAAGGGGGGAACTGCACTTTTTTAAAAGAAAAAAACCCTAAGACACAAGAAGTAAAAGGGGCCTTGTTGGAAGGTCACTGAGTATAGGAATGAACAAAATAGGGTTATGGGTATGAATATGATCAAAATACATTACATACAGATGTGAAAATGTCAGAATGAAACAATTACTGTATATAATTAACCTAGGCTTATAACAAAACAAAGAAAATGATACATCTTGGAAAACACACCAGGAAAAGAAAAACCAGGTGTGCAGATCTTTTATTTTTATAATATTATTATTACAATTTTAATCAAGAGACTGAGAGATTGTCCTCCTTCCATGGTGGTGTGGCCCTTGGGCATGAAAAGAGTGTTCTGCCCTTTCAGGCCAACCAGGCAGGAAATAGAACATTTGGTTTAGCCTTCTAAGCCAATTAAAACTTGCTCTATGTGACCTTGAGGTCAAGATATGTCTAAGACAGGAAGGAATAATAACTAGCTGTATTTATTGTCATCAGTTTACCTCTTAGCTTTGTTAGCTTAGGACCAGGACAGAAAGGTTCACTGTGTTCCTGTCATTGGTGTCCCTTTGGCTCCATAGCCGTTCAGAGTCCCGGTCCTTGGTTCATCTTGAGCCCTGCCATGACTCACAAGCATCTGCAGCTCTAGATCACTTACTGAAAGACTGGGGCTGATTTCTTTTTGACCCAACAATGGGAGATCAGCACTTGAAAATGAATTACAAGCAGCTGGGAGATTTCCTGTCATAGCATTTGAAATTCATCTCTTTTCAACTTTTCTATTCCCCGCCTACACTAACTGGGCCAGCAGTGAAGGTCTGTAGGCACCTGGGGCTTTTGTAATGCATCAAGGCCACGTTTCATTGAGGGACTGTTATTCTTCTCGTTTTATTTTACCTTGGGTGTGTCAATTTCTTCTTAAATTCTAGGTAAAACAGGATTATTTTCTTCAGAGGGAAGGGTCTTGACACAGACGAAGCCCTCACTTACCTGATCTAGACATGAGAAGCACTTGCTGTCTATTTCATTAAAAAGAGGTACTGACCAGTACCATATCACTTAGAAAGGATATCATCTACTAGGATGTTACTGATCACCAATTACAGCATTTGTTTCAGGGCTGAAGCTGATATATTGCTACTCATATGTGTCACATGGTGCCTGGGAAGCAGATGAGTGCAGAGGGCTTTCATTTCTCTTCTTCCTGTCTCATATCCCTTACAGAATGAGCTTCAGAGGGAATATGAAAAACTGCAATATTTTCATGGGAATCTAAAACATCAAATACATATGTGAGGCTCTCTGTACTCATGTTTAGTGATGTCCCAAGAAGACTAACTCATTACATTTAACTAACTTTGAAGAGCTCTTAGTAAGCAGGGTTAGGAACTGTCTAACTGTGTAACCAGTAGCAGCATGCCATCTCAAATATACAGAGACACTCAGTAGAAACTAGAAAACATACTCATTTTAGACTTCCAAGGAAATCCTTATCTAACCACTAGCTGGATGTTAAAGGTAATGAGAAGAATAGTAAGTGACCACCATGAGAAAGAATATGGACCTCCCAAAATTAAATTTAATTTAGAGGAATCACTAACCAAAAACCTAAGAAACCCTGAAAAATGGATAGAAATTTACCCCGAGTTGCTGTGTTATTTAAAATGTCCTCATTTTTGCAAAATTATGAGACATTCAAAAGAACAAAGTAAGGTTTATGCTCATAATAAAAGTAACTAGTAGATACCATAAAGAATCTCAGATAGCGGTATCATTAGACAAGTATTTGGAAGCTATTTGGAATATATTCAAAGAACAAAATGAAACCAAGTACCTAAAGAACGGAAGAAAGCTGGACATGGTGGTATACACCTGTATCCTGGTGTTTGGTCCAGTAATAGAGGCAATAAGATCAGGAGTTCAAAGTCATTCTCAGATATTGAGTTTAAGAAAAGCCTGGGCTTCATGAGACCTTGCCATAAAACAAAACCAAGCAAAACCAGAACAGAACAGAACAGAACAGAAATAAAGGATACCAGGCACGGTAGTTCACAGAATTTGAAAGGCTGAGGCAGTAGGATGACCCATGAGTTCAAGGGCAGTCTGAGCTAGAAAATGAGACTCTGTCACAAAAGCAAAACCAACAAAGAGAGAAGTGGGGGATTAAAGTGTACAATAGTGCCTTATCTGAAAGGCAGGGTGCTGCAATACTCAAAGTACTTAAAACACAAAAACTATTTATATGTATATAAACCAAAGGAACAAGAGAATTTGTCACATGATGAGTGACCTACTCATTTAAAGAATGAAATGAAATCTTTTAGGCTGAAATTTGAAGACACTAGATGAAATGGATTAATTAAAAATTCTGCGGATCCCGAGTGGCTGCAACGGGCAGCAGGCCATGAGATCACTCTGCAAGCAGTGAGCAGGGGGAGCAGAGAGCAGCCAGTCTCAGGCAGGGGTGGCTGCAGGTCCCTGAGTGGTGGCTGGTACCGGGTAGGGAGACGTGTGGTGGTGGGTGAGAGACAGAGACATGGAAAGGTACGCAATACAGAGTGAGGTTGGATATTTATTCAGTGGGTTATGGAAGGGGAGGGTGATAAGGAGAAGAACAGGGAGAGGGAGAGAGGGGGAGGGAGAGAGGAAGGGAGAGAGAGAGAGAGAGAGAGAGAGAGGAGGGGAGAGAAGGGGATAAGTGGGGAGAGGCAGATGCCTCTCCAGGAGGGAGATGGAAAAAGAGACTCAGGCAGCAAGCATGAAGGAAGATCTGCCTGATGGGGTAGGGAGTGGGCGTGGCTTGTCTCTTAAAGGGAAAGAACATATCATTACACTATAACTGTTAATCAAATCACACAAATAAATTAAGATTAACTAGTATGGTAAGCACATAAACCAACATAGGACAGCAACACTTGGCATTTTGCTTATAACTTTTCTTTCATTTTTTGTATTTTTTTATTTTTTCCATTCAAAAATTTACACTTCCTCCCCTCATCCCATTTCCCTCCCGCTCCCCCACTCTCCCTCCTCCCTCACCCTCTCTTCTTAAGAGAGGTCAGGGAACCCTGCCCTGTGGGAAGTCCAAGGCCCTCCCCCCCACATCCAGACCTAGGAAGATTTGCATCCAAATAGACTAGAGTCCCAAAAAGCCAGTACATGCAGTAGAAACAAGTCCCAATGCCTTTGTCAATGGCTTCTCAGTCAGCCCCCATTGTCAGCCACATTCAGACAGTCCAGTTTGATCGCATGCTCATTCAGTCCTGGTCCAACTGGATTTGGTGAGCTACCATTAGAACAGGCACACTGTCTCAGTGGGTGGACCAACCCCTCGCAGTCCAGACTTCCTTGCTCATCTTCTCCTTCCTTCTGCTCTTCCACTGGACCTTGGGAGCTCAGTCCATTGCTCTGATGAGGGTCTCTGTCTCTATCTCCATTCGTAGCCAGACAAAGATTCTATGGTGATATTTGATATAAACATCAGTGTGATAGTGGGGCAAGGCCAGTTCAAGCACACTATACTCTGCTGCCCAAGGACCAAGCTGGGGACATCCCTGTGGACACCTGGGATCCCCTCAAAAGCCAAGTCTCTTGTCAACCCTAAAATGGCTCCCTTAATGTAGATATCTTCTTCCCTGATCCTATATCTGCCCTTTCTCCATCTCCACCCTCCCAATTCCCCCAAGCTCTCTCCAGTCTTTCCTTTCTCCCATTGTCATTAAGACAAAAAGGCATCCTACTGAATGGGAAAAGATCTTCACCAACCCTGCATCAGACAAAGGTCTGATCTCCAAAATATATAAAGAACTCAAGAAAATAGATATGAAAATTCCAATTAAGCTAAATTTAAAAATGGGGTACTAAACTGAAAAGAGAATTCTCATTAGACTAAGTTCAAATGTCCAATAGACACTGAAGGTCTTCTTCAACCTCCTTAGTGATCAGGGAAATGCAAATCAAAACAACTTTGAGATACCATCTTACACCTGTCAGAATAGCTAAAATCATAAACACCAATGATAGCCTTTGCTGGAGAGGATGTGGAGTAACGGGAACACTCATCCATTGCTGGTGGGAATGAAAACTTGTGCAACCACTTTGGAAATCAGTGTGGCAGTTTCTCAGGAAATTGGGAATCAATCTACCTCAGGATCCAGCAATACCACTCTTGGGAATGTATCCAAGAGATGCCCAATCTTACTACAAAAACATTTGTTCAACTATGTTCATAGTAGCATTATTTGTAATAGCCAGAGTCTGGAAACAACCTAGATGCCCCTCAATGGAAGAATGGATAAAGAACGTGTGGAATATATACACATTAGAGTACTACTCAGCGGTAAGAAACAATGACATCTTGAATTTTGCATGCAAATGGATGGAAATAGAAAACACTATCCTGAGTGAGATAACCCAGACCCAAGAAGATGGATATGGTGTGTACTCACTCATTAGTGGACTCTAGCCATAAACAAAGGACAGTAAGCCTATAGTTCACAAGCCTAGGGAAGCCAAATAACAAGGTGAACCCAAAGAAAAACATACATAGATCCTCCTGGAAATTGGAAGAAAACAAAATTGCTTATAACATTTTTATCCCATCCAATTCAAAAGGAAACTATCTAAGTCCATAATTATAATCTATTAAAGTCTCTAATCTTTATAACAATAATACCATAAGAATGGATTATGGATTGGTGACAAACTGGGGCAAAAGTTTTATATTATGTTGTAATTAAATAAGTATTAATTGTTGGGGCTGGTAGTACAAGCCTGTAATCCTAGATATTCAGGTTGGGAGAAAGAGGATTGAGAGTTCCATATTAGTCTTGTCTTCAGAGTGAGTGTTTTGGGGTATCCACTAGAGAAGACTGCTCAGACATGGATTTAAACCAATTGTCTTTATTAGCTGGCCAGCAACTACATTGGGTATTCGGGATCTCAGTGTAGCCCTAAGCCTTCCTTGGGGTGAACTTTTAAGCATAAAAACCAGGTTCTGGGCTGACATACTTCAGTTAACAAGAGCAGTTAGCCAAAAGTGGAACTATAAGCCACAAAGCAAGGTTTGAGACTTTCCCAAATCTGTGGGCTTTGATGGATTAGGCCTTTGTTTTTAGTTTTGGCAGGTGTTGTTGTTTATGTGCTGAGTTTTACATCTTTAATGGTACTTTCATCATGGAGTCAGGTATACTAAGCTCTGGGAATCTGTTACATGAGTTCTAGAACAACTTGTGAAACTCAGTGAAACCAGGCTTCGGGGGAGCCTAGGCAGTTTGGATGCTCACCTTACCAGACCAGGATGGAGGTGGGTGGTCCTTGGACTTCTCACAGGTCAGGGAACCCTGATTGATCTTCGAGCTGATGAGGGAGGGGGACTTAATCGGGGGAGGGGGAGGGAAATGGGAGGCGGTGGCGGGGAGGAGGCAGAAATCTTTAATAAATAAATAAATTAAAAAACAATAAAAAATAAAAATAAAAACACAATAAGGCATTAAAAAATGAAAAATAAAGAGAAAATTAGGGACATATATAGTTCACTGGTAGATCACTTGGCCATCATGCCTAAGTACCTAGGTAAAATATCTATTACAGAAAAAAGTTGGTCAAATTGAAATTTCTTTTTATTTATTTATTTATTAAAAATTTCCCCCTCCTCCCATCCTCCCATTTCCCTCCCACTGCCCCCATTCCCCCTCCCCTTCGCTCTCCAGTCCTAAGAGAAGTCAGGGTTCCCTGCCCTGTGGGAAGTCCAAGGCCCTCCCCACTCCATCCAGGTCTAGGAAGGTGACCATCCAAACAGACTAGGCTCCCACAAAGCCAGTACATGCAGTAGGATCAAAACCCAGTGCCATTGTCATTGACTTCTCAGTCAGCCCTCATTGTCAGCCACATTCAGAGAGTCTGGTTTTATCACATGTTCTGTCAGTCCCAGTCCTGCTGGCCTTGGTGAGCTCCCATTAGATCAGTCCCACCGACTCCGTGGGTGGACACATCCTTCACGGTCCTGACTTCCTTGCTTATGTTCTCCCTCCTTCTGCTCTTTTTTTTTAAAAAAATTTATTGATATTTATTGAGCTCTACATTTTTCTCTGATCCCCTCCCTGCTTCTCCCCTCTCCCCTTCAACTCTTCCCCCAAGTTCCCCATGCTTCCAATTTACTCAGGAGTTCTTGTCTTTTTCTACTTTCTAATTCCCATGTAGATCTATGTAAGTCTCTCTTGGTGTCCTCACTGTTGTCTAAATTTTCTGGGACTGTGGTTTGTAGGATGCCTTTCTTTGCTTTATGCTTAAAAACTACCTATGAGTGAGTACATGTGATAATTGTCTTTCTGGGTCTGGGTTACCTCACTCAAAGTAATGTTTTCTAGCTCCATCCATTTTCCTGCAAAATTCAAGATGTTGTTATCTTTTCTGCTGTGTAGTATTCCATTGTGTAAATGTACCACATTTTCTTATTCATTCCTTTTTTATTAAAAATTTCTGCTTCCTCCCATCCTCCAATTTCCCTTCCACTGCCCCCATTCCCCCTCCTCTTCGCTCTCCAGTCCTAAGAGAAGTCAGGGTGCCCTGCCCTGTGGGAAGTCCAAGGCCCTCTCCCCTCCATCCAGGTCTGGGAAGGTGTGCATCCAAACAGACTAGGCTCCCAAAAAGCCAGTACATGCAGTAGAATCAAAACCCGGTGCCATTATCATTGGCTCCTCAGTCCACCCTCATTGTCAGCCACATTCAGAGAGTCTGGTTTGATCACATGCTCCATCAGTCCCGGTCCAGGTGGCCTTGGTCAGCTCCCATTAGATGAGTCACACTGTCTCTGTAGTGGGCACACCCTCTGAGGTCCTGACTTCCTTGCTCATGTTCTCCCTCCTTCTGCTCTTCATCTGGGCCTTGGGAGCTCAGTCCAGTGCTCCAATGTGGGTCTCTGTCTCTGTCTCCATCCATTGCCAGATGAAGGTTCTATGGTGATATGCAAGATATTCATCAGTGTGGCTATGAGACAAGGCCAGTTCAGGCACCCCAAGGACCTAGCTGGGAAAATCCCCTTGGACACCTGGGAACCCCTCTAGAGCCAAGTCTCTTGCCAACCCTAAAATGGCTCCCTTAGTTAAGATATCTTCTTCCCTGCTCCCATATCCACCCTTCCTCCATCTCAACCATCCCATTCCCCCAAGCTCTCCCCAATCAAATTGAAATTTCTAAGGCAAACATTCATGAAAGAAGCAAAAAATATATATAAGTAAATGACAGATGAATTAATCTATATGCTATGCAGAACCATTTTAACACAAAAAGGCAATAATGGAGGAATAGAGTAACACCAAAAACACAGGATATATCATAAATAAATTTGAAAATTCCAGAGACAAATCCTACTTTGTGAGTAATCTTGTTAAATAATAGTAAATTGGGCTCTCCAATTAAGAGGCCTAAATTGGCATGATAGTATTAAAAACATACATAATCAACTATATACTGGCTATAATATGCATTCTTTATATTCAGAATCACTAGGTTGAAAGTTAAAGGTTAGAAAAAGATGCAGTATGCAAACAGTAATCAAAGGGGCTTAAGAAAGCTATTCTACTAGCATACAAAATTGCCTTGGAGAAAACTCTTGCTATAGTAGCTAGTGAGATGGCTTATGAGGACCCAAGTTCAAATTTTTAGCACCCACATAATAAATAGGTTCAGCCATGCATGTCTATAACCTTAGCTTTGGGACTTAGTGACAAGCAGATCCTTGCAGCTCACTGGCCAGCCAGCCCAGCTGAAACATTGACTTTCAAGCTCAGGGACAGACCCTGTCACAAGGGAATGAGACCAAAAGTGACAAAGAAAGACAGCCAGTGGCCCTCTTCTGGCCTCTACATGTGTGTGCCTGTGAGAACAGTCATGCAAGTCATGCATGCTTCTCCACATACATATATCATCCCCCACAATTGTATCTAGAAATAAGGAAGCAAATTTTAAAATGATAAAATGCCAATCTGTCCCATAGGAAGATGTGACAATTATAAATATATTTTCAACTGACACCTCAAACACTGCAAAACAGATGAAGCTGAGAGGAAATGCCTTAAGGGGTATTTTTGTGTCCATCTTCAGAAAGTAGCATCTATGACAACCACAACCACATGCATTAAAAACTAGAAAAATATACTGTTTTAATATTGACATCATCTTGCTTCCATAACTGGTAATTTTTATTGTTGTTAGTTGGTTGATTACCACATAAATGTAATTATTATTTAATTTTGTGTGTGTGTGTCTCTGTGTGTTTATCTTCCTGCATACCATGTGTGTATGTGTGTATATGAAGTTTTGTGTGGAGGTCATAGTTCAACTTTGGGTGTCCCTCCTCACGTTTAGTCTACCTTTTTGAAAATATTATTTTATAATAGGCTTGCTCACTGCCTGAAGCTCTCCTGGTAGGCTAAGCTCACTGGCTAGGGAGTTCCAGGGGTCCACCCGTTTCTGTTTCCTTATTCTGAAATTCTATAAACTTTTTTTTAAATTTCTTTTATTTATTTTTTTCCCATTTCCCTCCCCCTCCTCCCACCCTTCTCCCCCTCCTCCCACCCTTCTCCCCCTCCCCCCACTCCTCTCCCCCTCCCTCTCCAGTCCACAGAGCAGTACGGGTTCCCTGTCCTGTGGTAAGTCCTAGGTCCTCCCCCCTCCGTCCATATCTAGGAAGGTGAACATCCAAACTGGCTAGGCTCCCACAAAGCCAGCACATTAAGTAGGATCAAAACCCCGTGCCATTGTCCTTGGCGTCTCCTCAGCCCTCATTGTTCGCCATGTTCAGAGAGTCTGGTTTTATCCCATGCTTTTTCAGTCACAGTCCAGCTGGCCTTGGTGAGCTCCCAATAGATCAGCTCCACTGTCTCAGTGGGTGGGTGCACCCCTCGTGGTCCCGACTTCTTTGCTCATGTTCTCCCTCCTTCTGCTCCTCATTGGGACCTTGGGAGCTCAGTCCAGTGCTCCAGTGTGGGTCTCTGTCTCTATCTCCATCCATCACCAGTTGAAGTTTCTATGATGATATGCAAGATATTCGTCAGTATTGCTCTAGGATAGGGTCATTTCAGGTTCCCTATCCTCAAGCACCAATACAACCCACTTTTCTGTGGATTCTGGGCAATCAAACTGAGGTCTGTATGCTTGTTTGGCATTCACATTACTGATTGAACTACAGTTCCAGCTTCTCAAGATCACTCAATAAAATATCAGTAATGTAATTAATGTGATTTTAAAGGATGAAGAGCCTTCACATCTAAATTGGTCATATCCAGTTTATCAGCCCAACTTCCCTTAGAGATCTAGAGGCAGTGTATTCCTTACTGATGTTGTGGTGACTGACACTTCTCAAAGTCCTGCTTGGAAAATTCTTATAGCGTACCAGAAGTCAGAGGGCTCCTTTAGTGGACATTCAGAATGATATTCACCACCTAAAAGCTTTTATGGTTTATGTTGTGCTTGAGAAGTATCCTCACAATCTCCAAAATGTGGATTGAAAGTAGGATAAGTATACTTTCTATAAAAGGCAATAAATTTTTATTTTCTGCCTCTACAAGTTGTGACTATAAAGGGATACTGCTGTCACCGTGGTTTGTCATTTGGGACAGCTTTTTTTTTTTTGAAGCAAAGTGATTAGATCTAACTAAAATACAAGGTCACATGACAAAGAACTATATTCAGTTGATGATGGAAGATGGGGAAAGGGAATGTCAGAGATTCAAATAAAATAAGACTAGGATGCACCATTCCTAGCTTTGAAATGGAGGGGACAATGTGGGAAGAAATGTAGATGTTCTCTACAAACTGAGGGAGGCAACTGGAAAGTTTAAGGGGAAATATTTGCCAACAGCTTTGATGAACTTTATATTGAAGGAGATTCTTCCAACAACAATCTCTAGAAAAGCTAACTGAGCCAGTCTGATAACCTGTCATGGCCACCCAAAATTCTGACCTTCAGAATTCTGAGGTCATGAATGGGGATTGCTAGGAGCTGCTTAGTTACTGGTAGGTAATTTGACCCACAGTTGCAGCAACATGGAGAATCAAGAATCAAGAGTACGAGTGAGTAATTATCCTGTAAAATAGTCTTTCTTCTTCTCATGAGCACTTCAGTCAGATACACAAGAGATAAGAAGATGTCTGGGGAACCTGATAAGCATTTTAAATTTAGTGATTTTACTAACACAGACAGAAATAGATTTAGTGATTGGCATATGTGTATATGTATATATGTTTCTTCAGAGGACTTGGGCTATAATGCTTTCTGGGGGACACATGGTCTAAGGTAATACTCCTGTACAAATGTTTAAGAAGTATGAAGGGTATATATTATCCAACTGCACATTTTTAACCATGTATTCTGCTGTGGGATAATGCTCTTGTACATTGTAAAGATTTGCCACTCATATTGGTTTAATAAAATGCTGATAGGCCAGTAGCCAGGGAGGAAGTATAGAAGGTGTGACCAGACTAGGGGAATTCTGGGAAGAAGAAAGAGAGATGCATTTACAAGCCAGACACAGAAAAAGCAAGAAGAGAATGCCTCACTGAGAAAAGGTACCAAGCCATATAGCTAAACACAGACAAGAACTATGGGTAAATTTAAGTTGTAAGAGCTAGTTAATAATAAGTCTGAGCTAATAGGACAAGCAGTTTATAAGTAATGTAGGACTCTGTGTGTTTCTTTTGGACTGAATGGCTATGGATTGGGGGGACAGAATCTCTGTCTACAGTTTTCACAGCAATGGTAGTAGTTTCACTGGGTCTGTAGAATTTAGAGTAATATAAATATGCAAATTTTTTCTAAGAATGACCTTCGTTATATGGTTTTCTGTCAAGAAAAATGTCCCCATGCCAGACACAGGTGCTTAAAAACAACTTAATAGTCCTTCTACTGCCCTACAAAGTAGAAAAAGCTTTGCTCTCAGAGGCTACCTCTTCAATAGTAGGAATCTCACTCCAAACTTTGGCATGACTCAGCCCATGGCTGGCTTTAAACTGTTGACATAGTTTGGATGCTCACCTTACGAGACCTGGATAGAGGTGGGCAGTCCTTGGGCTTCCCACAGGTCAGGGAACCCTGATTGCTCTTCGAGCAGATGAGGGAGGGGGAATTGATCGGGGGAGGGGGAGGGAAATGGGAAGCGGTTGTGGGGACGAGGCAGAAATCCTTAATAAATAAATAAATTAAAAAAAAAAAACCATTGGCCTTAACATTTGGAAACATTTTTCGTTTTTAAAGATTTCAACTTCCCTATATATAATGTATTCAAGTTCTTTTGCTTTTAATCTTTTAATGATTGGTCAATAAATGATATGATATATGACGAAAAAAAAAAAAACAATTTTTTACAATGATATTTTTGTTCCTTTATATTTTCTCAACCTGTCTTTAAGGCCATATGCTTTAAAGGTTTATTTTGAATAGAAAATAAACTTAGAACTGAGGTTCTAAGGTTAATTGTTAACTTTCCAAATAAGATGTTTCATCTCTGAATTTTCTTTCTCTATCGCAACTTTTTCTTACTTACCTCCTCTCAATTTCTCTTTTCCACGCCCCCTCTGCTTATATAAGTGTGTATATTTATACATAAATATACATATATATGTATATACATGTGTATGTGTTTGTATGTAAAGATGGATTCCATAAGTAGGAGCATAGCCCCCACTTAGTATTTTCTCTTTTCATCAGCTAAGCTCAAAAACTTTCAAAGATCAGTTCTGATAAATTACTATGAGATGGTGAGACAGGCCATTTGGCAAATTTTTTTCATCCCAATGAAGACTGAACTTCTAAACAATTTATTTGCTAGATCAAACACCTATTCCTCAGCTGAGGCTCCTTTCTCTGATGACTCTAACTTGTGTGAAGTTGACACACAAAACTACCCAGTAAAGCTACCTGTAATATATGCACCTGTTGACCCCAGAAGCCAGAAAAGAGCGATGGATCCCACAGAACTGGAGCTACAGATGTTTGTGAGCTTCCGTGTAGGAGCTGGGTATCGAACCTGGGTCCTCTGGAGGAGCTCTTAACCACTAAGCCACCATTCCAGCTCCTTCGAACTTATTTCTTAATCTTCACTTCTTGTCCTGATTTTCTTTTTTTTTATTTATTTTTTTTTAATTTTTTTTATTAAGAAAAGAAGAAAAAAAACATAAACAAAAAACAAGTTTCCACCTCCTCCCAGCCTCCCATTTCCCTCCCCCTCCTCCCACCCTTCTCCCCCTCCTCCCACCCTTCTACCCCTCCCCCCACTCCTCTCCCCCTCCCTCTCCAGTCCACAGAGCAGTCCGGGTTCCCTGCCCTGTGGTAAGTCCTAGGTCCTCCCCCCTCCGTCCATTTCTAGGAAGGTGAACATTCAAACTGGCTAGGCTTCCAAAAAGCCAGCACATTAAGTAGGATCAAAACCCCGTGCCATTGTCCTTGGCGTCTCATCAGCCCTCATTGTTCGCCATGTTCAGAGAGTCTGGTTTTATCCCATGCTTTTTCGGTCACAGTCCAGCTGGCCTTGGTGAGCTCCCAGTAGATCAGCTCCACTGTCTCAGTGGGTGGGTGCACGCCTCGTGGTCCCGACTTCTTTGCTCATGTTCTCCCTCCTTCTGCTCCTCATTGGGACCTTGGGAGCTCAGTCCAGTGCTCCAGTGTGGGTCTCTGTCTCTGTCTCCATCCATCACCAGATGAAGGTTCTATGATGATATGCAAGATATTCGTCAGTGTTGCTCTAGGATAGGGTCATTTCAGGTTCCCAATCCTCAACTGCCCAAGGAACTAACTGGGAACCTCATGTTGGGCACTTGGGAGCCCCTCTAGGGTCAAATCTCTTGCTCACCCTAAAGTGGTTCCCTTAACTAAGAATTGTGGTTCCGTGCTCCCCTATCCACCTTTCCTTTATCCCAATTCTCCTGATTCCCCAAGTCCCCCCTCCTTCCATTCTACCTTTTCTCTCCCCATCTCCCCTTACCCCCTTCCCACCCCACCCCCAAGATCCTAATTTTCTCACCGGCAATTTGGTCTATTTCCCTTAGCCAAGAGGATAACTATATGTTTTTCCTTGGGTTCACCTTCTTACTTAGCTTCTTTAGGTTCACCTATTGTAGACTCCGTGGCCCTAATTTATGGCTAGAAACCAATTATGAGCGAGTACATCCCATGTTCATCTTTTTGGGTCTGGGACACCTCACTCAGGATAGTGTTTTCTATTTCCATCCATTTGCATGCAAAATTCGAGAAGTCATTGTTTTTTACCGCAGCGTAGTACTCTAGCGTGTATATATTCCATACTTTCTTCATCCATTCTTCCATTGAAGGGCATCTAGGTTGTTTCCCGGTTCTGGCTATTACAAATAATACTGCTATGAACATAGTTGAACAAATGCCTTTGTCATATGATAGAGCATCTCTTGGGTATATTCCCAGGAGTGGTATTGCTGGGTCCAGGGGTAAGTTGATCCCGAATTTCCTGAGAAACCGAAACACTGACTTCCACAGTGGTTGCACAAGATTGCATTCCCACCAGCAATGGATGAGGGTACCCGTTCCTCCACAGCCTCTCCAGCAAAGGTTATCCTTGGTGTTTTTGACTTTAGCCATTCTGACAGGTGTAAGATGATATCTCAAAGTTGTTTTGATTTGCATTTCCCTGATTGCTAAGGAAGTTGAGCACGACTTTAAGTGTCTTTTGGCCATTTGAACTTCCTCTGCTGAGAATTCTCTGTTCAGTTCAGTGCCCCATTTTTTAATTGGGTTAATTAGCATTTTAAAGTCTAGTTTCTTGAGTTCTTTATATATTTTGGAGATCAGACCTTTGTCTGTTGTGGGGTTGGTGAAGATCTTCTCCCAATCAGTAGGTTGCCTTTGTGTCTTATTGACTATGTCCTTTGCTTTACAGAAGCTTCTCAGTTTCAGTAGGTCCCATTTATTCAATGTTGCCCTTAATGTCTGTGCTTCTGGGGTTATACATAGGAAGCGATCTCCTGTGCCCAGCTCCTGTAGGGTACTTCCCACTTTCTCTTCTATCAGGTTCAGTGTGTTCGGGCTGATATTGAGGTCTTTAATCCATTTGGACTTGAGTTTTGTGCACGGTGATAGATAAGGGTCTATTTTCATTCTTCTACAAGATGACATCCAGTTGTGCCAGCACCATTTGTTGAAGATGCTTTCTTTCTTCCATTGTATACTTTTAGCTCCTTTATCGAAAATCAGGTGTTCATAGGTTTGTGGGATAAAATCCGGGTCTTCTATACGATTCCATTGGTCGACTTCTCTGTTTTTATGCCAGTACCACACTGTTTTCATTACTGTAGCTCTGTAATAGAGTTTGAAGTCAGGGATGGTAATGCCTCCAGAAGATCCTTTATTGTATAGGATTGTTTTGGCTATCCTGGGTTTTTTGTTTTTCCATATAAAGTTGATTATTGTCCTCTCCAGATCTGTGAAGAATTTTGATGGGATCTTGATAGGGATTGCATTGAATCTATAAATAGCCTTTGGTAGAATTGCCATTTTTACTATGTTGATCCTCCCAATCCAAGAGCAAGGGAGGTCCATCCATTTTTTGGTATCCTCTTCAATTTCTTTCTTCAATGCCTCAAAGTTCTTGTCAAATAGATCTTTCACTTCCTTGGTTAGAGTTACCCCAAGATATTTTATGCTGTTTGTGGCTATTGTGAAAGGTGAAGCTTCTTTGATTTCCCTCTCTGCTTCCATATCCTTTGTGTATAAGAGGGCGACTGATTTTTTGGAGTTGATCTTGTATCCTGCCACATTACTAAAGCTGTTTATCAGCTGTAGGAGTTCTTTGGTGGAGTTTTTGGGGTCGCTTATGTACACTATCATATCATCTGCAAATAACGAAAGTTTAACTTCTTCCTTTCCAATTCGAATCCCCTTGATTCCATTATGTTGTCTTATTGCTATTGCTAGAACTTCAAGCACTATATTGAAGAGGTATGGGGAGAGTGGACAGCCTTGTCGTGTTCCTGAGTTAAGTGGGATGGCTTTGAGTTTCTCTCCGTTTAATTTGATGTTAGCTGTCGGCTTGCTGTATATAGCTTTTATTATATTTAGGTATGACCCTTGTATCCCTAATCTCTCCAAGACTTTTAACATAAATGGATGTTGAATTTTGTCAAATGCTTTTTCAGCATCTAATGAAATGATCATATGGTTTTTTTCTTTCAGTTTATTTATATGCTGGATTACATTGATAGATTTTCGTATGTTGAACCAGCCCTGCATCTCAGGAATGAAGCCTACTTGATCATAATGGATAATTTTTCGGATGTGTTCTTGGATTCGATTTGCCAGTATTTTGTTGAGGATTTTTGCGTCGATATTCATGAGTGAGATTGGCCTGTAGTTCTCTTTCCTGGTTGAGTCTTTGAGTGGTTTTGGTATCAGAGTAATTGTGGCTTCATAAAAGGAGTTTGGTAATGACACTTCTGTTTCTATCTTGTGGAATACATTAAGGAGTATAGGTATTAGATCTTCTTGGAAGATCTGGTAGAATTCCGCATTGAAACCATCTGGTCCTGGGCTTTTTTTGGTAGGGAGGTTTTTGATAACCTCTTCTAATTCTTCGCGACTAACAGGTCTATTTAGATTGTTCACCAGGTCCTGATTTAACTTTGGTATATGATATTTATCTAAAAAAGTATCCATTTCCTTTACATTTTCCAATTTTGTGGCATATAGGCTTTTGTAGTAAGATCTAATGATTCTCTGAATTTCCTCTGTGTCTGTGGTTATGTCCCCCTTTTCATTTCTGATCTTATTAATTTGCAAATTCTCTCTCTGCCGTTTGATTAGCTTGGATAGTGGTTTGTCAATCTTGTTGATTTTCTCCAGGAACCAGCTTTTTGTTTCATTGATTTTTTGTATTGTTTTCTGTGTTTCTATTTTGTTGATTTCAGCCCTCATTTTGATTATTTCCAGTCTTCTACTCCTCCTAGGTGAGTCTGCTTCTTTTTTTTCTAGAGCTTTCAGGTGGGCTGTTAAGTCTCCAATGTGAGCTTTCTCTGTTTTCTTTAAGTGGGCACTTAGTGCTATGAACTTTCCTCTTAGGACTGCTTTCATAGTGTCCCATAAGTTCGAGTATGTTGTTTCTTTATTTTCATTGAATTCCAGGAAGACTTTAATTTCTTTCTTTATTTCTTCCTTAATCCAGGTATGGTTCAATAGTTGACTTTTCAGTTTCCATGACTTTGTATGCTTTCTGGGGGTAGCATTATTGTTGAATTCTAACTTTAATCCATGGTGATCTGATAAGACACAGGTGGTTACTAATATTTTTTTGTAACTGTGGATGTTTGCTTTGTTACCGACTATGTGGTCGATTTTCGAGAAGGTTCCATGAGCTGCAGAGAAGAAGGTATATTCTTTCCTATTTGGATGGAATGTTCTATAGATGTCTGTTAAGTCCATTTGATTCATTACCTCCATTAATTCTCTTATTTCTCTGTTAGGTTCCTGTCTGATTGACCTGTCCATTGGTGAGAGAGGAGTGTTGAAGTCTCCTACTATTAGTGTGTGCGGTTTGATGGCTGCCTTGAATTTTAGTAATGTTTCTTTTATGTACGTGGGTGCTTTTATATTAGGGGCATAGATGTTCAGGATTGAGACTTCATCCTGATGAACTGTTCCTGTTATGAGTATAAAATGCCCCTCTCCATCTCTTCTGATTGATTTAAGTTTAAAGTCAACTTTGTTAGAGATTAGTATGGCCACACCTGCCTGTTTCTTAGGTCCATTTGCTTGATAGGCCTTTTCCCAGCCCTTTACTCTGAGTGGGTGCCTGTCTTTGTGGTTGAGGTGTGTTTCTTGTAAACAGCAGAATGTTGGATCCTGTTTTCTTATCCAATCTCTTAGCCTGTGCCTTTTTATAGGTGAGTTGAGTCCATTGACATTAAGTGATATTAATGACCAGTGGTTGTTAACTCCGGTCATTTTTTTTTAGTCGTAGAGTTTGTGTGTTTCCCTTCTTTGTTTTGTGTTGGTGAAGGGTCTCTAGATGTCTGAGTTATTGTGGTCATTGTTGGACTCCTTGGTTAGTGATTTTCCTTCAATTACTTTCTGTAAGGCTGGATTTGTGGCTGCGTATTGTTTAAATTTGTTTTTATCCTGGAAAATTTTATTTTCTCCATTTATAGTGAATGAAAGCTTGGCTGGGTATAGTAATCTGGGCTTGCACCCATGGTCTCTCAGTTTCTGCAGTACATCTATCCAGGACCTTCTGGCTTTCATGGTTTCCATGGAGAAGTCAGGTGTAAGTCTGATAGGTTTACCTTTATAAGTAATTTGGCCTTTTTCCTTTGCAGCTCTTAATATTCTTTCCTTATTCTGTATGCTTTGTGTTTTGATAATGATATGGCGAGGGGATGTTTTTTTTTGATCCAGCCTATTCGGTGTTCTATATGCTTCTTGCACCTTCATAGGAAAATCTTTCCTTAGGTTGGGAAAGTTTTCTTCTATAATTTTATTAAATATATTTTCTGGACCATTGAGCTGCCCTTCTTCTCCTTCTTCTACTCCTATTATTCTTAGGTTTGGTCTTTTTATTGTGTCCCATATTTCCTGAATGTTTTGTGATGAGAGTTTGTTGGTTTTGCTGTTTTCTTTGATCAGTGTGTTTATTTTCTCTATGGTATCTTCAGAATCTGAAATTCTTTCTTCTAACTCTTGTATTCTGTTGGTTATGCTTGTTTCTGTAGACTCTGTTTGTTTACTTAAATTTTCTATGTCCAGCCGGCCCTCTGTTTGTGTTTTCTTCTTTGCCTCTATTTCAGTTTTCAGGTCTTGAACTGTTTCCATTATCTGTTTGATTGTTTTTCCTTGGTTTTCTAGGGTATCATTCACTGATTTATTCAATTCTTCAAACTTTCTGTTATATTTCTCATCCATTTCTCTAAGGGCATTTTTTACATGCTGTTTAAGGGTGTCAATCACTTTCATGAAGTCAATCTTTTCTCCTTCCTCTTGATTAAGGGGTTCTTGTCCTCCCGTTGTGAGGTCGCTTGTTTCTGGTAGCTTCATGTTGCTTTTCAGCTTGTTGGGCGAATTCTTGCCTTGATGTCGGCCCATCTCTTCTTCCAAATGCTACCTATGGATCTTCTTTTACCGGATTAGGTCTCCTTGCCTACCAAACGCTGTCTCTCCCCAATGTTGGCTCTCCCAATGATGGGTCTCCTGGCGCTGAAAGATCAGACCTCCGTGCTGGTTGGGCAGCTCTCAGACAAAGCGCCTACCCCGCTTGGTGCAGGCAGGCCACAGAAACAAAGGAACTGCTGCCCGCCCGGGAGCCCCGGATACTCGGACCCAGCGCCCAGATAGGCTGGGCTGGGCGATGCCACGCGCCAAAAGAGGGCAGTGGGGGCGAAGTGGGGAGGGCTCTGGACGGAAGCTGGGTGGGCCAGGAAGAAAGAGGCAGCCCCCGGGGAGTAGAGGCCCTGCAGAGAGCCCAAGCAGGACAGGGGGCCAAGAAACCCCCGAGCTCCCCGTCCCAGGCTGGCGCCGTGGGCCAGAAACTCACCCCAATGCTGGGTCTCCTGGCGCCGAAAGATCAGGCCTCCGTGCTGGTTGGGCAGCTCGCAGACAAAGCGCCTACCCCGCTTGGTGCAGGCAGGCCACAGAAACAAAGGAACTGCTGCCCGCCCGGGAGCCCCGGGTACTCGGACCCAGCGCCCAGATAGGCTGGGCTGGGTGATGCCACGCGCCAAAAGAGGGCAGTGGAGGCGAAGTGGGGAGGGCTCTGGACGGAAGCTGGGTGGGCCAGGAAGAAAGAGGCAGCACCCGGGGAGTAGAGGCCTTGCAGAGAGCCCAAGCAGGACAGGGGGCCAAGAAACCCCCGAGCTCCCCGTCCCAGGCTGGCGCCGTGGGCCAGAAACTCACCCCAATCCTGATTTTCTTCTACATTTATTCCTTAGGCTTTCCCTTGCTGTGATGATGCTGGTCTAGAATATTTTAGGCAACAGTTCTGTAGACAGTTGCAAGTCTTGACTTTAGATAGTCAAGATTATTTATTGCTAAATGTCTAACAGGAACTGGACTCTGTTAAAGTGTCTTATTGCTGTATGTTGTCACCATAGGTGGACTGCCTGAGCTCTCCCAGTCATATATCTCACTGTATTTGATAAAGTCAGAGGGGCCTGAAATTCTCTAAGTACTAGGCATCTGTATATAAGGTAAGAAAATGTTACATTTCCAAAAGTTTTATGTCTGAAATTATGTTTATAGTTGGTTTGAAATCCAATGCTTCTGAAGGCGCAGCAAGTGTACAATATTACAAGGCATCAAATTCATCAAATCTGGGTGTTCATGCACAAACTGGGCCTGATGTTGCTAAGCAGATTTGAGATCAACATTGGTGATCCTCTGAGTTTTTGAAAGAGGAAGCAGGTTATTTTAGGGGAAGTTTACTCCTTTAAAAATGACATATAATCTAAACATAATGAATGGACAGGACAATAAAGCATTTCTGTAGCCTGGATTTAGACACTGTTAACCTTTGAAACCAATTTTCTGTGGCCTGATTATCCTTATTAATTCTTTCTTAGAATTACAGATTTTCAGACTTTATCCAATCAGGGACAGATTCAATCAATGGAGTATTGGAGGAAAAAGGGCTCCAATCCAATCAATAATTGATCCAAATCAGAGAGTGATCAGCATTTGATCCTGATCAAGAGCTGATACACTCAGTTACCAGCCTGATCCAAGATTGGTCCAGTCAGAGCTTGGTCTAAAGAGTGGTTAATCTGATAAATACTGCTACAAATCAGAGTTTTGATCTAAGTACTGGCTAATCTAATGAGGGGATTGACAGTGCCTAATTTTACTGGAGCTTATCATTTCAGGGCTCTCCAAACTGAGGCTGACCTAATCTGATGTTGATCCTAACAGTGGCATACCTAGTCAGTGCTTTATTGGATCAGGGTTTGATATAACCAGTGGTTAATTGAATTAGGACCTTGTCTCAATCAATGGCTAATGATTACGAGCAATTATTTTGGATGAAAGATAGGTGCATAATACATAATATAACTTAGATAAGGATGTCATATTTTACATAAAAATCAACATAAGAAAACAAAATGAGATGGGAAAGTTTATGGAACCCTTTAGTAGATATATATGATTACTGTTTATTATACTATCTCTTGATTAAGGTGTGTGGTGACTCTGGGATAGGGCAATGATAGGAGTCTTCCTGGGAGGGGGGAAACATGATTAAATTATTGTAATAAAGGGTAAATGCCAGAGTCTGGAGAAGTAAATCATTCCAGCACGCAATTGTATACATGTTTTCAAGGCCATTTCTGTAAATAAAGCTGTATGGAAGGTTGCAGAGGGATTTTCTTTTTCTTTCTTTTTTTTTTTAACAGAACTTGCCTCAAGTTTATTTGTAAAAACAGCATAAGGTCCTGAACATCTGCAAATACTGTGTAGGTGTTCACACCAGTCCATCTGTCTTCACACTGGCAAACTGCGACCTTTTTTTATGGGGCCTTCACAGGGGCCTGGGCACCTTTGGGAGCCTGAGCTGCAGCTGAGGCCTCTGCCTTGGCTTGAACCTTGGGCTTTGTTTTTTGGAGCCTACGACCCCTGGCCATGTAGCTTCTAATCCGCTTCCCAAGCTTGGGGTGAGCAATTAAAGCCAGACGGGTGAGTTTGCGGGTGGGGCCCTTTGGCACCTTGGGCTTCACCACCTGGGGCTTCACCAGGGCCTTGATGGCCTCCGCACGTGCGCTCATGGCCTTTGCATTATTTGCCTGCATCTTCTTCAGGCCTTTCTTGTTGTGCTTCTTGACAAAGCGCATGTTCCTCAGGAACTTGGGGTCAACCCCCTTGAGAGATTCGTATCTTTGAGACCGGGGTTTCTTTTTTCTTTTTTTTTTTTTTTTTTTTTTTTTGGTTTTTCGAGACAGGGTTTCTCTGTGGCTTTGGAGCCTATCCTGGAACTCGCTCTGTAGAAGGTTTCTTGATGCCGTTTCTGTGCCATTTCCGGGACTGGTTGTGTGTGGTGTGGTTCTTGGACTTGGCCATGGCTGGACGGTAATCGGCGGCTCCCGAAGCGCCTGCGACCGGAAGAGAGCAGAGGGATTTTCTTATCTTTGCTAGCAGTCTATGTCATTGCTATGAATCAGTGGTAGGATTAGATGATTTTTTTTTTCCAATGGATCAATTGAAGTTTCTGTGTTTCTTTTAATTACTTTCTCTCTCTCTCTCTCTCTCTCTCTCTCTCTCTCTCTCTCACACACACACACACACACACACACACACACAAAGAAGATTATGTGCAGCTACTACAGCTGTCTGCCTCGTTGCTGTTTCTGCATTGTGTCTGCAGCCAAGGAGGCAATTTTACCTTGTATTCTGGGGAAGGAACCCAGGGGCCATTAGCCAGTGATTTACTGGGAAGATAAAACCACCACAAGTTCTTTGCTTTCTATTGAAGTATCTTTAAAATGTAAATTTGCATTTTCAGCCACTTACTAGACAAGCTCATCATGTTAATCTAAGCCACATAGAAGCCCAAACCATTTTCAAATATAAAATAAGCTTCTAAAGTCAATTTAAATTGTGCCTCCTATCTTAAGAAATTAATCACTTGAAATTACTTGAAGTGGAAAAATATCTTCATTTCTATTTCATCTTAGCCATCCCCGTACTATAATTTTGGGTTTCTTGATGGTAAGTCCAACTGTTTTGGTAGGCTTAAACTACTCTTAAATTCATTAGTGTTGCGTGTTTTCTAATATTTTGAAATGATTCAAATGTATCAATCATACACCTGAATGGATCAAATGTTACTTGTACAAGTAATCCTTATAATAGTAGGCCTTTCATAAACATAAACATGAATTATTTCATCAGTACATTCTTTCTGTCCATAATGTGTCAGAGTTTTAGGTGCATATGCAGATTTTATGGCATTTTCCTTTATGATTATATGTATCTTTAAAGAAAATATCACATTATTTCAGACCTCTTAATTTTATCCACTGTCACCTCCTACCTAAATGAGTCATGTCAAGTATTACATGCCACTTCTTTTGACAATTACCCGATATTTGAAGTAATTTTCAAGCATTCTGTCACTTTCTTCCCTCTCAGTTCTATGATGCATTATAACCAGCATACTTGTAAGAAGGGTTTGTGGGAGGATGCTCAAATGAAATGGTGCTTATGCTTGTCATTCATCCCTTATATCTAAGAATCCTCACAGATGGCCTGGCCTGTTTATGGGGTAGGTCCACTCTCTGCTAATTTTTGAAAGGCCATTTCCTTCAGTTTGCTCTGCCTTTTGCGGGATCTTCTTTCCAATTCCTCATTGTTGTGATTCTCTTTATCCTCAGATAAATTTACCAAAGACGTTTGTGTGTGGAAGTCTCCTGGATCTTAAAGGAGAAATAGCTCAGTACAACTGCTTCTCACACCTCAGCCCTTAGCTGTTCCCTGTGGCAGGTAATCTTTTCTCAACCCCCTCATCACGACAGTGCTTTCTGCTTAACCCTTTCTCCTCTCATTGCTACTTGCTTGATGTGATCATCTCTTTTGGTCATATTAAATCCATTACCACTCCACTAGTTCAGCTCTCCTTTCTGGTTCTCAGTGATTTGCAATTTGAACAAGGGCCCTTGCATTTCTCCCCTTCAAAGCAATCCAGAGCCATCATTGCAATATAGTATTTCTCTAACTGAGAAAGCTGAAAGCTGTCTCTCTTGCTTGACTTGGATACTTCTCTTAAAAAGAGGAAAGTGCCTATAGTTTGTATGACTTTAAATACCACATTTCTTCTGTTATGGGAGTTAAAAGGAAAGACAATGGGATCTCCTGGCTACTGAGAAAGTAAGCACAGGTTGAAGGAAAGCTATAGTGAATTAAGAAGTAAGTACATCCTTCTGTTAACAAGGGGTGAACACTGTAGATATAGGAACTATTGCTTAAGGTTTTATAGTGGGAGAGAGATTGGGGTCCACTCCAAGGAGAACAAATAAAATAGAGAAGTAGGGGGTTGGTGGGATCTGCCCATGAATGACCGGGAGCTAGCTAGATCTTTGACAGGCAGAGAGATACGAAAGACAGGCACTGATAAATACTAATGACAACAAACTCCAATTTCTTCCTTTTCCTCCTGACCCAACTTTTTGTTCCATCAGCAGGGTTCTCCTTCTGGCTGACCAGTACAGGCTAGTGATACATTCAAAGTCAGTCTTGAACACTTTTACCTTAAGCTGTAGAGCAAGCAGCTCCCCTTTCTTTGTTTAAACTGCCTAGTCCAAAATTAGGGGAGGGAAACCCATCCCTGGCCACCAAAATCACTTAACTCTCTCATGGATTTACGTCCCCTCTGCTGTTTAGGGAGACACCCTTCTCCCCCCCCCCCCCGTGTGTGTGATGGTTAGAGAGTTGGTCCTCTCCTTCCAAAATATATGTCTCAGAGATCAAACTCAGATCACCAGGAAGAGCTGCAAGCACCTTTACCTGCCAAACCTCTTCCCTGGCCTAACTAAGAATTGTATTAAAGGGTCACAACCAATGGAGTACTACACAGCAGATAAAAAGAAATGACATCTTGAATTTTGCAGGAAAATGGATGGAGCTAGAAAACATTATTTTGAATGAGGTAACCCAGACACAGAAAAACAATTATCACATGTACTCATTCATAGGTGGTTTTTAAACATAAAGCTAAGGAAACCAACCTACAAATCACAAACCCAGAGAATTTAGACAACAATGAGGACACTAAGAAAGACTTACATAGATCTAATCTACATGGGAAGTAGAAAAAGACAAGATCTCCTGAGTAAATTGAGAGCATGGGGACCTTGGGGGGAGGATTGAAGAGGAGAGGAGAGGCAGGGAGGGGAGCAGAGAAAAATGTAGAGCTCAATGAAAATCAATAAAAAAAGGGTTGCAACCTTAGGAACCACTAACTTAGCAGGATTCTTGCTTGAACTAAATTCTGTAAAGCCAGTGATTGAAGCTTCAAGTCCATCTTACTTCGTCAGAGGGCTCAGCTGAGACTGTTTTCATCCAAAGAGAGTATTTGCGAGTTTCCCCCCTTCTTTGTGGAAAAAAAAAGAGAATTTAGGTTCTTTTTTTGAACATAATAAATCCAATTCTTGTTTGGATGCAGCTTTAGTCCATTAAGGCTTAGCCGAAGCAACTGTAAAGATTGGTTCCTAGATAGTTTTGTTGGATGCCCAAGGTAACAGACACCTGAGTATTTCTATGATGACAAATGAAACACAAAGTTAATGTTTTAACTTTAAAAAAAAAGAAAATTTTTAAAGTCCTAAAGTCTTCCTAAATATGTTTCAGCTAAAGTTAACAAGGAATCTGGAATTCTACCATGAGAGACACAGATTTTATTTGTGTCACCCATATTTTGTGAGTTCCTTTGCTATATTATTAAACTCAGCGAGGATGTCAACAACCCTAAAACCCCTTCTGTAACTTCTAAATGGTTGCACCCATTCTACAGGTGTGTGGCATGATACTCTTCCCCGAGATGAACAGCAGTGTTCTTTGGTCAGTCTTGTGTATAAACAACATCATGTATACTGATGTACTCTAAAAGAAAAAAAATGTTCCATAGAAGTTCCATACTGAGGAATAAGGGAATGCACATATTATTGCTGAAAAATCTTCCCTAATATGTATAATTTCTGAACAAAAACTGTTTAAAGTGATAAAATCTTCACACCAATATTACACAAATTACATTGTCTGAGTATAAAGTTCACACCATGTGGCCGGGCGGTGGTGGCGCACACCTTTAATCCCAGCACTAAGGAGGCAGAGGCAGGCGGATCTCTGTGAATCTGAGGCCAGCCTGGTCTACACGAGCTAGCTCAGGAAAGCTAGGACTGTTATATAGAGAAACCCTGTCTCAAAAAAAAAAGAATAACTAACTAAATAAATAAATAAAGTTCACACTATGTCACTGCTTGGCTAAGTATTCTGTTACTTCCCCTCAAAATAAAATACTTACTGAAAGAAAAAAAAAGGCTTAGCCGACGCAACTGTAAAGATTGGTTCCTAGATAGTTTTGTTGGATGCTCAAGGTAACAGACACCTGAGTATTTCTATGACGACAAATGAAACACAAAGTTAATGTTGCAAAGTCAGCTTTTGTGTCCATAGGGAAGCAGACATTAGTTTTAGACTGAGCTCAAAGCATCTTGAGATGGTAGTGACAATCTGCTTAATTTGCTGTTTTGCACTTTGAATGCCTTCGTTGTATTCTGATGGGTTATCTGAGTCTTTATGCAGCAGCAGGGATGAGGGCTGTCTGAGCATGATCTGTTGCTTTGATTCACTTTAAGTTAAGATTATGTCACCTAGCTTGAACTCGAATGGTTTTAGAAAACAGGTTAATTTTCAGAGGTGCAAAATCAGGAGAGCTGTGAAAAATTGGAAACTGGTATTGGAGGAGGCAAAAGTAATTAGGAATTTATAAGGTTGTGCTATAGGCTTTAATGGTCAACTTGATCTAGCTTGGATTCACTTGAGGAAGGAATCTCATTTAAGGGATTGCCCAACTCAATTTGGCATGTGGGTATGTGTGTGGAGGACTGTCTTGACAATTCATTGTTGCGAAAGGACTCAGACAACTGTGGACAGTGCTATCCTTAGGAAGGTAGGTGGTCCTGGTCTGGATAAGAAACATAGCAAAGCATTAACCCAAGAACAAGTGTTCCTCCCCAGTTTCAGCTTCAAGCTCCTGCTTGACTTTCTTCCCTAACTTCCCTTAATGATGTGCTGTGACCTGGAAGTATATATATGCCAAATAATTCCTTTCCTCCCTGAATTTCTTGGGGGTCAGAATGACTTACCATGGTAACAAGGAAACTAGAACCACCGTGTCCCACTGAAACAAATTTTATCCTTATACTATGCCTCCTTTTAATTTATTTTTATTATTTTTAATTTGAGAATTTTACATATGAGTATCATATACATAATTACTGCACCCCTTCTCCTTTAACTCCTCCCATGTTCCTCCACTACCTCTCAAATTCATGACATTTTCTATAATTCTTACTGAGTACATACAGACCCTAGTGAGTCCATTAATATTGCTATTAATATTAATATTGTCATCCCTGGAGAAAACTGATTTTTCCTCTTTCAGCATCCATTGGTGGTCTGTAGCTTTTCGACTATGGGGGGCAGTGAGAAATTTCCACCATCCATGTTAGCATGTGTCTGCTGTCATTATGCAGATATTATTTAGGCAACAAAATCGTTGAGATGTCATGTCTAGAAGAGTATCTCAGAGAAGGTGTCCTGGTCCTCTGGCTCATATAATCTTTACATTCCTTCCTCCGTATTTTTCAAGTCCCAGGTATAGGAGCTGTGCTGTAATGTATCATTTGAGGGTGGGGAACTCACAGTCACTATTCTCTTCATTTTGACCAGTTATGAATCTCTGTAATAGCCTCTCTCTGTTATACAGAGAAGCTTTTTTGATGAGGAATGAAACCTCATTTTTTTGTTGGCTAAGGATGTGTGTCTATGTGACTTCCAAAATGTTTATTGCCATCATTTGAGGTTACCTCCCAGAACTTGAAGGTAAGACCCTATTGCTGAAGATACCTCATGCTTTCGACACAGAACTTGAAGAAATCCAGCTGGAACTGACCTGGAAGCCTCCTCCCTAAGCACTTGTTTTCATATTATCAGAAAGTGCTATGCAAGCTGCCAAGGGAGAAGAGCAATTACAGTCCTATCCAGCTGCCAAACCTACAAATCACCACAATGAGCAGCCTGGCAATATATTCCCAATGGCGCAATAGTGGCACTGCTTCTGTGACAGTCACCAACAGCTGTCTATTTGAACTTAAGACCCTCTCATCTGGAGGAGATTAATGCCTGGTACTGTAAACTTACCCATCTATATCTGATGATGTCATGCACCCTGGAAGAGAAGCTACTACGTAGCTACCTTCCTACACCAGGATAAATTCAAATTCCACTCGGAAAACTTACCTTTAGACACACAGATGGCAAGTGTCTGTAACCCTTCATTAAAAAGACTTTAATTTCCCTTTTTATTCTTGTTTGAAAATGAGGTCTGCTCTCATTAGATTTTGGTCTGATTATTATATAAGTGCAGTAAGAATGGCAATTGGTCACATAGGACTTTCAAAGTTGGAAAACTTTTTGTTTGGCTGATTGTTGTAGTTCATAAGAGTCTCACTATGTAACCCAGGCTAGAGTTTAATCTACATTCATCCTTCTTCAGCCTTCAGGGGTTCAGAAATCACAGGCATGTACCACCATTACTCAGAACTACTGAAACTTTCCATGAGAAATATCACGTTAGGGTTTGGACAGATGGCTCAGATGTTAAGAGCACTTGCTGCTCTTGGAGAGGACCTGGTTTCAATTCTCAACACCCACATGGTAGTTCATCATCTTATTCTACTTCAGTTCCAGGGGGTCAGACATGTTCTTCTGGTCTCTGTGGGCATTGCACACATGTGTTGCACAGATATATATGCAAGCAAAATACTCGTACATATAAAATAAAATAAATCTTTAAAAAACCAAATCTGATGTTTAGAAGCCTCTTAACACTAAAAGGCTAAGCAAATTACTTGTCATCAGAGTTTAGCTGCAATCGGTGTATATGGGGCAAATATCTATGCTGTTGAGATTTTTGTGTGTATTCTGAGGTTCCTGGAAATGCCAGAGTGACTCTCTGATGTGTAATGTAGAAACCCCACAAATCAAGTGCCATTGTAATATCTCGAGAGGTCATTTATAAGTATTGGTTCTATAAAATCTACTTTAGTTTCTTGAATTTTCTTATCATATCTGATGTTACAGATATGTTATCGTATTACATTTTGTAATATGATATTCAACCAAAGCCTTGATAATGCAATTATTGTTTTCAATTGTGTACTATTATAAAAGATTCTTATTGAAGTTTATACAAATAATTAATTACCTTGTTAATTAGAATTTTAAAATTCTAGAGCAAACAGGAAGAAAAAGAATGTTTAATTTTTACTTGCCAAAGGTGTGCCTAACAAAATTCTATGTGTTACAGACAGCTTGAGAGAAATGGGAAAATTTTTAACCTGGGGAAAATATGAACAGACCAGAAAGGTCTTGAATGGGAAGGCCATAAAACTATGGTCATTCTCTTCAGAATCAGTTCACTTAGCTCCATGTCACTGACCCAAATTCTACTTGACTTAGGTGAGGCATGTTATGAATCCCTGAGCTTTTTAATTTCTTCACTAAAATTCTGAAATTTTTTTTTGCAGTTTTAATGGTCAGAGACATATATTTCAGAATATTTTGAAATTTTTTGAAAATGAAGTACTTTGGGGTACTAGCCAATTCTGAACTTGAGAAAAGAATCAGTGTAAAACAAGGACTATCAGTGAGTAATAAAGGACCCCACAATGAGTACTGGAAAGACTGTCCAGAGGTTAAGAGTACAGACTCCTCTTCCAGAGGACAAAGAGTCTTGTTCTCAGCACTCATGGTGAGTGGCTCACGACTGTCTGTAACTCTAGCTCAATAAGATCTAATACTCTCTTCTGGCCTTGGTGGGGTTTCACGGTGTAGTCAAGATTAACCTCATACTCTCAAGGATTCTCTTGTACTAGCCTCTAAAGTGCTAGAAATACAGGCATGAGACACCATGCATGGTTTTATCATTTTATTTTTTTATCAGAGTAAAGCACACTGGGACATACTAGTATGATTGTCTGAGACTATGTCCCAAGCTATTTTCATTTTATTTTTGACATTTTCTCTGCCACTGAACCAAACCATCCATTCCTCTCTCCTTTTATTGGTATGTTTAAAATGAGGTGTTTTAAAAGTTTATCTACCTGTAGCATTTATTCCCTTCCACAACCAGTTTGAACTAGGGTTTTTCATGACTTGGTCATCAGATATCATGACCCACTCTTATGACCATTTGTTGTCTCAGGGACCCTGTTGTCATAGGCAGAGCTAAGATTAAACAACAGAACTTTTTCAATAGCCCCATTTCTCCATGGCTTCTATGTAATTTCTACCAAACATTCTCCTTTGAGAAATAGAAACCTCAAATTTTCTTAGAGAAGCAGATGATGTCATGTCTACTTCTTGCTGGAGGGCGTTCACAGGCCTAGGATTTAGGGTGTTGTAGATCTTACTAAATATAGATCTATTGCTCTCATGGATATCCAGGGGCTCCCTATTGAAACAAGATGCATGATATTTTTATGGGTCTGTTTTACCTTACTCAGAATGATTGTTTACTGCTCCATCATTTACCTTCAAATTACATGATTTCATTTTTGTTAAGAGCTGAACAATATCCCATTGGGTATATATACCACATCTAGTGAGACATTCATCAGTTGATGGGCATTTCATGGCAATTGTGGGTAGATTGACAAAGGAAAGGGATGAACACCTATATCTGTCACAGAATAGAGAGTGTTTTGGGTACATGTCTAAGAATGGTATAGCTGGATCATATGTTAGATTTGGTTTTTATTTTTGTGAGGAACCTCTACACATACTTTCATACTGGCTATACCAATTTGTAATCACACTAGCAGTGACTAAATATTCTTCTTTGTCCATATCCACACCAGCAATGTGGTCATTTGTTTCTTTGATCTTTACTATTTTGACTGTGGTAAAATGGAATAAAGTAGTAATTTTAATTTGCATTTTCAGTTGTTGGTTTTAATGCCTACACTACCAGAGTCCTATTCAGAAAGTCCTTTCCTGGGTCAAGAAATTGAAATATAGTACTTGTTTTTCCTCTTTCAGATTTAGGACATCATTTTATATAGTGGTCTTTGATCCATTTGGAGTAAAGTTTTATGTAAGGTAAGAGATAAAGATTGAATTTCATTCTTCTACATATAGCCACCCAATTTGACCACTATAGCTTGTTGAAGATGTTGTCTTTTATGCAGTATGTATTTTGGCTTCTTTGTCAAAAAATCAGGTCGATTTTAGGAATGTGGGCTCATTTGTTCACTCTCAGTTCTATTTGATTAGTCATTGTGTCTGTTCTTACGTCAATGCTAAAGTGGTTTTGATTGCTATAGCCCGGTAGTATCTTTCAAAATCTGAGATCAGGTTTTATTATTATTATTATTATTAAGGATTATTTTCGCTATCTTGGGCATATTGTATTTCCATTTGAAATTGAAGATTATCTTTTCAACTTCTGTGAATTGTGTTTGAATTTTGATGGGAAGTATGCTGAATCTGTAGACTGCTTTTAGTAGAATGCCCATTTCCACAATATTAATCTTACTAGCCCATGAACATGGATTCATCATCTGGTATTTTCAACTCCTTTTTTCCATTGTCTTACAGTTTTCATGGAACAAGAATTTTTTTTGTTTCTTTCTTTTCTTTGCTTAGATGCATTTTGAGATATTTCTGATGGAAATTTTGTTATATTCCTAAGCTTCAATATTACTTTCCCTATAATATTTTTTAACATTTTCTATCTCTTGAAATTTTTACATTTAGTTTTTGTTTTTTAAAAATTTATTACTATATATAATTCTCTCTCTCTTTCTTTCTTTTTTTTGAGACAGGGTTTCTCTGTGTAGCTTGGCCTGGAACTCACTCTGTAGACCAAGCAGGACTCAAACTCACAGAGATATGCCTGCCTCTGCCCTCTAAATGCTTGGATTAAAGGTATAAACCATTACTACCTGGCTGCTGTTTGTTTTCTTAACAGACTCTGTCTAGAATGAGAAAAAATATCAGTATAGTTTAGATTTGAATTTACCTGATGGGCAAGTGCACTGAACATTTTTCTTACATTTATTGAATATTAATACTTCAATTTGTTGTTGTTATTTTCAGATGGAGTCTCATGTAGCTTAGTATGAACTTGAACTTCTGATTTTCCTTTCTTTGCTTGCTAAGAGCTGGGATTAGTAGAATGTGCTATTTTGCTAATCTTATAATTCATGTTTTGAGAACTGCTCATCTCATTTTTCACTTATTGAATTATGTATTTCCTTGGAATGTGTGTGTATGTATGTTCAGTTTTTATATAATTTAGGTATTAATAGACTGTTTACTAATTACTTTGCTGTGCACAAGATTTTTGCATTAAATTACAGAGTCTCACTTAAGTTTGAAGTATCTTCATGATGCTTATTTTGAATTCTGTATCTAGTCAACAATGTATCTCCATTTCCTTAGAGTTGATTTCTGGAGGTTTATCCTATTCCTTTTTCTTGTTTCTTCTATGTTCATTACTTATGTTGGCACTGGCACATCAGAACAAGCTACTGTCTTGTCTCAGTGTTTATTGACTAGCATCATTCAGAAGAAGACCCTCAACAATAAAGACTAGTAGATATTCTGTGATCCTCTTAATGTTCCATGTTATTTTAAACTTCTGCCTTTGGTTTTTAGCAACCTCCACATAGAGAATAATACTAGGTCCTGCCAGGGCTCTGAGATGGAGCAAGTTAGAAACAATGTTTCTGAGGCAGCCAGGACCTGTTATATAAAATATTAGTTTCAGATGTGTTACATTCATTTTTGCTGTGGAATATTTGTTTAATGATACAAAGATTTGTTGCATTTTTGATGTTGCTTGACTGTGTAAAGCTGTGTTACTTGCTTTGCCTGTCTAAAACACTTGATGGATCTAATAAAGAGCTGAAGGCCAGTGGCTAGGCAGGAGAGGGATAGGTGGGGCTGCCAGGCAGAGAGATAAATAGGAGGATAAATCTAGTTTCAAGAGAAGAATAAGGAGAGAAGAAAAAGGAGAAGTAGTGGTGTTGATTATAATAAAATAGTCTCACACTAACTCAGAATGGAGTATAATAAAGGTTTATTTGTTTAGGGGTAGACTCACAGATCAGCAGTCCTCTGCATGAGCAAGGCAATAGGAACTGAATCCAGCAGCCAAGGGGCCATGCACATTTACATTTTTGTATCTGTGTATAGTACATTTGACCACGGCCAAAGTGGGTCAGTATCTTAAAGGCTATTGGCTGAAGGAGTTCTGTAGAAATTAAGAGCGGCGGGCTGCGTCCTCAGCACCCGGCCGCCTGCATGGCTAGCTCTACCCGAAATAATTACATGGAAACTATATTCTTTTAAACACCGCTTGGCCCATTATATCTAGCCTTTTTTTGGCTAACTCTCGCACCTGGACTAGCCCATTTCTAATAATCTATGTAGCCCAAGAGCTGGCTTACCAGGAATGATCTTAACCTGCATCTGCCTGGAATGGGAGAATCATGGCAACTCCTGACTCAGCTTCTTTCTCCCAGCCTTCTGTTCTGTTTACTCCTCCCACCTATGTTTTAACCTATCAGGGCCAAAGCAGTTTCTTTATTGCTTAACCAATGAAATCAACAGATTGATATATGACACTCCCACATCACTTCCCCTTTTTCTGTTTAAACAAAAAAAGAAAGGCCTTAACTTCAACATAGCAAAATTACATATAGCAAAACAGTTATCAAGCAAGAATTACAGTTACAATATTTATATCTATTTTATCTTTTATCATAACTAAGGAAAACTATATCTATTCATTCTTCAACTCCATCAAAGACTCCAGAAGGATATACTATTACCTAAGTAAACAAGAAATAAGAAAACTCTAGAAATGACAGAGACATCTCCCTGCCCGGACAGTCACCTAAAGTTCTTTTGTACCATTGGGGCATCCATCTTCAGCATTCAGGCCCATAGTATCCAGTAGACATTTTCATCAAGCAGGAAATTCCAAAGACAGTTCAGTCACTTTCTGCTGTATCCTGCAGAATGTCTTGCAGACTCTTTCATGAGTCAGGAACCCCGAAAGACCATCTCCCCTTTAGGCAAGTTCAGCAGTCCTCTCTCTGCGGGTTCTTTGTGTCCAGTTTATTCAACAGTCCAGGCAAGAGCAGTTTCTTGCCCAAATGGCTATCAAACTCCATAAGGATCCTCTTTGATGCCCATCTTCTTCTTGAAGTAGATTGGTGCCGCCAGGAGCAGATATGTCTCATTGTCATGAAAAGTCCTAAGTTATTAAAACATTAAATGCCATATTCTGCAGTCTTTGAAAGATATGAAGAATGTCTATCTAACTGAAATGTATCTCTATATATCTAGAAAATCTAACTAACATGACTACAAACTTGACTATTATTTATGATTATCCATCAACAACCTATATTTCCTAATTATACATTACATTTAAAAATGAACTACACAATCTTAACACCTTATTCAAGATTAGAAATACATATACATATAACAAAATTGACCTTAAAATCCACACCAATGCAAATTATTCATACCTATATCATTTCCCCCTTTAAATGTAAAAGAACATTTATAAACAATATTTTGGGAGCATGGGCGCAGTTTTTTCTCTCCAAACTGTTTTTTGCTGAATGGGGGCGTTGTTAATTAGGTCATTTAGGGTGTAACCTGTGTGCCAGGTTTATCTCAGTTGGCAGTTGAGTGAAGTAATTTTTTGAGGGTATTTACAGGAACTTTTCGGGAGGTCGTGGTCTATCATACCATATCGGGATAGATGAAATCCACAGGGTCTGGTCCTCTGTGAAAACAAAAGAAGACCTGCTCCAAAGCATCATATCCTTAGACCCAAATTTTGAAATCGTAATACCCTTATATCAATTCTGGTTTAGCTTGGCAGCCCATGTAATGAAATGTCTCTCTGTACTTAGCTCCTTCACAGTCAAAAATTTTAAAGAAAACATAATAATACAAAGAATCCAGACTCTCTGTGAATTTTCCACTTTTACGTGGCTTATTTTTTTATTTCTTTTAATCTATAACTATCTGTACTCTGTCTCTTTAAAGACTTTACCTTTTTTTAAACCATTAACTTTATTCTCTATATTCTTTTTTTTCTCTCTCAAGCCTACTTACATTCATCCAACAGTGTGATCTTTTATGTCTGAATCTGTTTTATTGTGAATCTGTAACATTTTTTTATTATCCAGGAGCATTTCTTAAAATGTTAAGCATTTTTTAAAACCTTAAGTTGCACCATGTAGGGGTAATAATGTACTGCCTGTTTACTGCCAAGTCTAAACCTTAACTGCGCTATTATTATGGTAATTATGGCAGTTCCTGCCTAAGGTCAGCACAGTTCACCATGGAGCAGCTGCTCCTGCCTCAGATCCATTGGTGCCCCTGAGTTGAGCACATTTCCAGGCACACAGCAAGTCCACATTGGAGCCACATTCAGCAGTTTAATTTTGAGACTGAGCGTGCAGCACAGAAACTCTTTTCATCCAAGTTACAGCCAAATCTGACACGCAGAGCACTGCGCAGTCTGAAAACACATCTCTGTCTGGAGGCAGGAATCCACCATGCTCTTCTGCCTGCCTAAGCCTGATTCTGCTGTCTGCCCAGGTGCAGGCGGGGAGCGCTGAGAGCCATCAGCACGGTCTCAGAGCACTCTCCTTCCGATCCCAAGTGGGAACAGAAACATCCAGTCCCAAAAAATCCTTTGAAATGCTTTAAAGCCAGAGTTTGCATTGGCAGCACAGCCCCAAGACGCTGCGCTTTAAAATGGCGCAGCTTTTTTTCTGCTGCTGTTGCCGAATCAGGAAATCTCTCTACAGCATGCCACCAACAAACAGCAAAAATCTGTGTTAAACTCTCCCTTATTTTTAAGCCTTCTCAGGTTTTTAAAGTGGATTTAGCCCATCACGTCTGGGCACCACTGTGTAGAAATTAAGAGCTGCAGGCTGCGTCCTCAGCACCCAGCCACCTGCATGGCTAGCTTTACCCAAAATAATTACATGGAAACTATATTCTTTTAAACACTGCTTGGCCCATTATATCTAGCCTTTTTTTGGCTAACTCTCGCACCTGGACTAGCCCATTTCTAATAATCAATGTAGCCCAAGAGCTGGCTTACCAGGAATGATCTTAACCTGCATCTGCCTGGAATGGGAGAATCATGGCAACTCCTGACTCAGCTTCTTTCTCCCAGCCTTCTGTTCTGTTTACTCCTCCCACCTATGTTTTAACCTATCAGGGCCAAAGCAGTTTCTTTATTGCTTAAACAATGAAATCAACAGATTAATATATGACACTCCCACATCAGAGTTCCCACAGGACCTACCCCTTTTTTCAAAAATAAAAGAATTCTAAGCCTAATAAAAAACTGTATATAATCAGAATAAATATCAAGTATAAAAGTTAGAATTATAACCAGCAGAAACAATATCAAACAAGAAACAATGCTAAAAATTTCAATAGTTATCCTATCCTAAGGAGTCTAAGTCTTGTATTAGAAATGGCTTGACTAAGTCATGAGAGAAAAGTAACTACAACTATCTAGTCTTCAACCCCATCAAAGACCTGAAAAGATAAATAATATTAGTTGAGTAAACAGGAAGCACAATCAAGCAACTTCCAAATGGTACAATAAATGATAAAGACAACTGGCTATGTAGGCAATCACCCAAAGTCTCATTTGCAATGTTGGAGCAACAAACTTTGACTAAGGCCTAGAGTAACTGACAGACCATTTTCAGAGGCAGGAAAAACCATCTTACCCTGTCTTGGCAATGTTTGGCAGTCTTTTTTCTTGTATCCTGCTTGTCTAGTCTGGACACTGTGTATTTTGTTAGTGGTCAAGGCATGGGCAGTTTTGCTAAGAAGAAAACAAGCTTCAAGTGGAGTGTCTTCATTGCCCAACATTTTCTCAAGAATAGATCAGTGCTGCCAGGAACAATTGTGTCTCATGTCAACAGAATCCTAAGTTATTTAAATGCCATATTCTACAGCTCTTTGAGGCGGTTGAAGATTACCTATTTATGCAGAATACAATCTTTAAGTATCTAAAGAACCTGATTGGTCTAACTATAAGTATGACAAACATGGATGACTATTGACCTATAATTCTTAATACCTATATAGTTTAAAACTAAGGCTTCATATTAGAATATTAAACAATCTTTAAACAAATGTGAAGTAAATGAAGACAGTGACCTCAAAATGTAAAAAGGTACAAGTATCTTGATCAGAATTATAAATGTATACTGCAATATGATAAATATATCCTAAAATTTCATCAGTATACAAAATATCTTTTTTTGTTTTGTTTATTTATTTATTTATTATGTATACAACATTCTGCCTCAATTTATGTCTGCACGCCAGAGGAGGGCGCCAGATCTCAGCACAGATGGTTGTGAGCCACCATGTGGTTGCTGGGAATTGAACTCAGGACCTCTGGAAGAGCAGGCAGTGCTCTTAACCTCTGAGCCATCTCTCTAGCCCCTATACAAAATATCTTAAGCAGAGGTTGAAACATACATACATACAATATGACAAAATAACTTTGCATAGGTGTACAAATATTGTAAACAGAAATAGAAGAATAACAAACAATTTGAATTTATATTAATATATAAGAATCTATACCAATGTAAATTGTCTATAAATAATAGCTCACAAGTATCACTCTATTATTCACTATTATCATTAATGTGAGTAAGCTCACACTAATCTACATATTATTCAATCCAATTCTTTTTTTTCATTTAGGGGTAGACTAACAGATCAGCAGTTCTTTGCATGAGCAGGGAATAGGAACAGAATCCAGCAGCCAAGGAGCCCAAGCATGTTTTTACATCTGTACATGTAGTACATTTGACCATGCCCAAACTGGTCCAGTATCTTAACAGCTATTGGCTGAAGAGATCTCAGAGCAAAATAAAGGACAATGCCAGGGGCCAGCCATCTAGTCACACAGCCAGCCATGGCGTAAGAGGAAAAGAAAGATATAATGAAAAAATAAAGGTAAAAAGCCCAGAGGAAACAGAAAGGGAATAATTTAAGTTAGAAAAGCTGGCTAGAAACAAGCCAAGCTAAGGCCAGGCATTTATAAGTAAGAATAAGTCTCTATGTATTTATTTGGGAGCTGGCTGGTGGGCCCCCAAAGAGAAAAAAAAAACAACTACAAGACCCTGTCATAGTTGGAATATCAGATGTACACAATCTCTTTCTTTTCACAGAGAGCACCTAGAATTTCTGGATCCCCACGTCTCCTGCTGAATCAGAAAGGGGATATGTGGTAGTTCTAGGAAATTTGAAACCAAATTATTTTCACTAGGATTTCCAGGAATCTTGAGTATGCCAGGTATTGTCAGAGGTCTGAAACAGGTGACACAGCATGGGCAGCCTGCATTTTTGAATGCCTGGTCTTCAATATTTACCCTCCCTATAAAAAAGATAGGACCTTTTTCCCCCATTCCTTTGGCTTTATGCTAGGAGTAGAAATCATGATGAGAATGTTTCTTGAATTTTCCTGCTTTAATATGCTGGCTTTATCTTCTCCCAGGGTTAAGTAATCTTTCAACTTATTTCTGAAATTCTCACAAAAATAATTTGTCCATATATATTAAATCAGTATTTCCATGGGGGAAAGGAGAGCTCGGTCTTTCTGTTCTACAATATTCCTGATGTAAATTAAGTTATTTTAAATGTATTAGAGTAATTTACTGGCAAAATAAATTAAGTGAGAAGTATTTTTATAAAATATGTAATCACTTAATGTCCATGCCCAAATTTTCATGCATCAACTATTCTCAAACTAGTTTTTAAAATTGCCTAATATTTGATTAGCATATCTTAATAGACATACTGATGGGTTTCATTATGATGTTTTTATACATGTAGGTTGTGGGTACACACACAGAGGTGAGTCTGTTCCACCTTGAGTAGATGTCAGAGAGTTTGAGCTTATCTTTGCTCTTTCAGAGTTGTTGACAAGAGGTTTGGCTACACCCTAACCTAGGGTGTGGTTACCTGGTATTTTGGACATTAATATGGCCCATAGAGGTGAATCCACTCTACCCTGACCAAAGGTCAGAGATTTCAAGCCTATTTCTGGTCCTTCTTTTAAAACAGGAAGTTTGACATAGGGAGTGGCTGCCTACAGGATACTGGGTCTAGGGTGTATTCACTGCATATCCTGCCCAAAGCATCAAATGCTTTATTCAGGAAATAATGGTTTGATGTCTCAAAGTATTGAAGCAAATGACTATTCTGGTTGTCCTTTGTGTCATGTTAAAGCAGTCTTTTGCCCTTTTGTATTGGGGCATAAAAGTGTACAAAAATTAAACACAGGCGAATTCAGCATTCAGTAATCCCTGAGTTGCCCTCCTGGTACTATCCTTTGTCTCTGTGTTTCTTTCATATCTCTGTTTCTCCTACCTAACATTTCAAATCCTTGCACCCCTACTCTGGAACATATGAACCTGTCATGGTGGTTGTGTCAGAAGCCACCCCCAAAGGTGGCTTATGACAGATGGCAGTCCAATGTGGTGCTTCTGAATGTAGATAAAGTATTTTGACATATTCACCCCCATTATTCTTTTGTCCCTTCTCATTTCTGCTGATCCTCTTCCTAACTAGTTTCCCTTCTAATTTTACACTTTGGTGACCTAGTGAGTTTAATTAGACTTTATTACATGAACAAGGAGAGAGGTTATTTACAGGAGCACTGGCATCTTACCAGTTACTACACTATTAAAAGAACTGCCCCTCTCTGTGCAACTATTAACTTCTAATAGCTTCTTGGAGAGAGGCTTGCATGGGAGACTCATGTGCTCCTCTTCCTTAGCTACTGTTAGCTGCCTATAATTGCTTACATGCCTCTAATGGAATATAGACAGGCTCAGTGTTGTGCAAATTATCAGAGTTGCTATGAGTTCATGAGTTATTGTAATAACCCTGTCAAGCCCTGAAAACACTGATCCACACCATTCCATCTCTTCCTCCCTTGTTTACAATCTTCCACTTTCTCTTCTTATGGTATTTTATCATCATTCTTTAAAATTCTTCATTTTTAATTTTTATTTTATAAAATTAAAATGCAGTTTCCTCATTCTTCTCCTCTTTTCTCTTTCCAGCATGTCCCATGTACCTCCCTGTTCTCTCTCAAATTCATGATTATATTTTCTTTTTTCTTTTTTTAAATTATTTATTAAAAATTTCTACCTCCTCCCCGCCACCGCCTCCCATTTCCCTCCCCCTCCCCCAATCAAGTCCCCCTCCCTCATCAGCCCAAAGAGCAATCAGGGTTCCCTGCCCTGTGGGAAGTCCAAGGACCACCCACCTCCATCCGGGTCTAATAAGGTGAGCATCCAAACTGCCTAGGCTCCCACAAAGCCAGTACGTGCAGTAGGATCAAAAACCCAGTGCCATTGTTCTTGAGTTCTCAGTAGTCCTCATTGGCCGCTATGTTCAGCTAGTCCGGTTTTATCCCATGCTTTTTCAGACCCAAGCCAGCTGGCCTTGGTGAGTTCCTAAAAGAACATCCCCATTGTCTCAGTGTGTGGGTGCACCCCTCGCGGTCCTGAGGTCCTTGCTCGTGCTCTCTCTCCTTCTGCTCCTGATTTGGACCTTGAGATTTCAGTCCTGTGCTCCAATGTGGGTCTCTGTCTCTGTCTCCTTACATCACCTAATGAAGGTTAATATTCAGGAGGATGCCTATATATTTTTCTTTGGGTTCACCTTCTTATTTAGCTTCTCTAGGATCACGAATTATAGGCTCAATGTCCTTTATTTATGGCTAGAAACCAAATATGAGTGAGAACATCCCATGTTCCTCTTTTTGGGTCTGGCTTACCTCACTCACTTAAGATCATGCTCAACTTCCTTAGCGATCAGGGAAATGCAAATCAAGACAACTTTAAGATCCCATCTTACGTCTGTCAGAATGGCTGAAATAAAAAACACCAATGATAGCCTTTGCTGGAGAGGTTGTGGAGTAAGGGGTACACTCATCCATTGCTGGTGGGAATGTAAACTTGCTCAACCACTTTGGAAAGCAGTGTGGCGGTTTCTCAGGAAATACGGGATCAACCTATCCCTGGACCCAGCAATACCACTCTTGGGAATATACCCAAGAGATGCCCTATCATACAACAAAAGAATATGCTCAACTATGTTCATAGCAGCATTGTTTGAAATGATTATATTTTCTTAAAAGTACATATACACATACATCATACTACATACATACATGCATACATATATACACACATATATGTATATATAAATCACATACACATATAAATAGTTTATATATGTGTGTGTATGTATGTATGTGTGTGTAACTACAGGATTAAGCTATACTTATAAAGTTTCGACAACATGGCTGCCTTAAACAAGATTTCAACAAGAATGACACCAAAAGATATGCTAACATGGAAGGTGGAAATATTACAGGGCTCCAACCCTACATAAAGCAAGGAATCTTGAGAGTGAGAGAAATATCACTATTCTTACTCAGAAAAAAGCCCCCCAATTGATTATGCAATACCGAGAAGTCGGTTCTAATACCATACACATACAAGGGACAGCATATGATATGGGATTTGACTGAGAACGGCACATATAACACATGTTTAAATACCTCGTCCCTAGTTGCTGGAACCGTTTGGGAAAGATTAGAAGGTGTGGTCTTGTTGGAGGAGGTGTATTGCTGATGGTAAATTCTGTGGTATCAAATTCCTATGACATCCACAGTTAGCTCTCTCTCCTTCTCTCTCTCTCTCTCTCTCTCTCTCTCTCTGCCTCTTGCTTGTGGGTCAGATGTAAGCTCTCAGCTAGTGTTTCAGCATCATGTCTGCCTTCTGCCATGCTCATCACTATGAGGATTATCGGACACCCTCTGAAACTGTAAGCTGCCTTTAAATGCTTTATTCTACAAATTGCCTTGATTATGGTACTTTGAGTCAGCAGTAGAACAGTAACTAAGAAAGAAGTTGGTACCAGGAGTGGGGTATTTCTGTGACCAGTCTGTCCATGCTGATATTTTTTTGAGGAATATGCAAGGCTTGAGGACTTTTTTAAAAATCACTTCTATCTTTATTTATATTTTTATTGATTTTTATTGAGCTCTACATCTTTCTCTGCTCCCCTCCTTGCCTCTCCCCTCCCCTTCAACCTTTCCCCAAGGTCCCATGCTCCCAGTTTACTTAGGAGATCATGTCTTTTTCTACTTCCCATGCAGATTAGATCTATGTACATCTCCCTTAGAGTCCTCATTGTTGTCTAGATTCTCTGGGATTGTACTTTTGATAGGAAAGTAGTTGAGTGCTGTAAAAGGGGGCTTAGTGGGCCATCCTAGTAAAATCTTCAAAGACAGTAGGGTGAGAGCAATATATACTGTGGAAATCCAGCTCTAGAGGTTTCAGAGGGGAATAATGTTAGCAACTGGGTTAGAAACCATTCTTGTGATATTTTAGCAAAGAATATAGCCATTTTTTGTAATCTACCTGAAGCTAAATTGAAGAGTTTGGGTCTAATTATTTGCAGAGAAGGTTTCGAGGCATTCTAATATTAACTCTGTTGTATGTTTATTAATGATAACTCTAATGCAGATGTACAATGAAAAAGGACAAGTGAGGCAAAAAGAAATAGAAAATATACAGTTTGAGGAAAAAAAAAACAGAACCAGACAATTTATTGTTGGAGTCTTGGTTTGTACTAAAAGATACAAAGAGAAATGGAATAAAGGGAGTGGTACCCTCAAGACAAGACCCCACCCAGTTAATCCTGTAACTTGTGAAAAGAGCAGACCTAAGAACTTGTCTGTCCCCCCCAAAGAACTAGAACAAATCAAAGCTTATGCAAATGAAATTCGAGAGAACCGGGTTCTATCCCAGACTGATGGCAGAACTTGTCAGCTTTGACTTTAGTCATGTGTTTCTGGCCTTAGAAGGATACAGGAGTAAAGGAGTTACGGAATCTTCAGTTAAGGAGAGCTCCAGGTCAGGGATGTGGCAGGGGAGTTCCTGCATGGAGACCTTGAGAAGCCATTTTGTGAAGCTGTGAAAGTTAATCCTGGATTGTGTTAGAAACCCCAAGATGTCAAAGATGTCAGACCCATGGAATATCTTTCAAAGAGGACTGCAGAGTGGAACCAGCCCAAGAGTGGGAAGTGTGTTGATTCCAGCAAATCAGAAAGAGACTTGTCATCTAAGCCCTTTGACCTCAGAGACACAGGATTCCCTTTGGGAAGCTTAGAAGATATGGCCGTGTTGAAGGAGGCTTCCTTTACCATTCTCAGTTTTCTCTTTGTTTCCTGCTTATGGATCAGAAAAAAAGCTCTAGCTAGTGCTCCAACATCATGCCTGCCTGCCTGCTGCTGCCATGCTTTTGCCACCAGGATCCTACCTTGAGTTACTCTCTAGGCTTCCATCAGTAAACTGTGACCTGCCATATGTAAGCCAAGTAAATCCTTCCAAACCCCAAGTTGCTTTTCATTAAAGTTTTTATTCCAGCAATAGAAACCTAACTAAGACTGTAACTCATGCTGGTCTCAAACTTATAGCAATCTGCTTACCCCTGCCTCTTCAGTGCTAATATTACAGGTATGAATCACCACACCTGGCTCTAGAAAGGGAATTTTAAATTAATGTACATCTATTATTATAAGAATTTCTTTTATCTGAAGAGTGGTCTATTATGTAAGTTACAATGAAATAGTGCACTTCCTTTACAATAAAACGGTGATTCTTCATTTTTTTAACAATAGAGTATCATTTTAGAACTATGGTGAAGGAAGATCATTTTATGTAATTTATTCACAAATGATTTTATTGTAATTCTGAATACCTGCTTCTTTTTAAAGAGGAATAATATCTTAGGAGATCAGTACACTAAAACATATGTTTTTTAAAAAATTAGACAATTTTAATAGTTTCTTGGTGTGAGATTTGTAAATAGTCTTTTTATCATAGCAATATGCTTTTTTAAAGATATTATCTTACTCTGTAACCTAAGATAGCCTAGACTGACCTCAAACTTACAATAACCTTACTGACTCAGCCTCCTGAGTGCTAAGATCATGTATGAGCCACCATAACCAGAGGTCATTTTTTAAAAAAAATATAGATTTACTGATATATAATTTATGTGCAAAATGTCATCAAGTTAAACTCTTTACTTTATAAGGTTTCTATTGAATGTATGCAATTATTTACTCAGCACAAACAAGACAGATTATTTCTGTTTTTCCTTAAAGCCCTCTAACTTTGCTCCGGGTAATTACTAATTTGCTTTCTTTTAGAAGAGGATGTTCAGTTTTTAGATTTTTCTTAAATACTTAGAAATAGCATATGTGCAGCTTTTGGCTATGCAAATAAAAAATTAGAAGGCAGTTGCTGCTATATCATTTAGTTAAATATCATCAGTAAGTTCCCTGCCTGGGCTTGACCCCTCCAGATCTTGAGTGTTAAGTGGACATACTGTACCAGCCTTGAATTGACTCTATCTCCTTCCCTGATGGAAATAGCCTCAAATTTTATTAGAGAACAGTTGATTATCCCTGCAACAATCATAATACTGTTGCATAGGCTGGCATATCTTCCCATCAAGTTGAACTTTTAGTTCACAGAGTTCACAACTAGCTAAGACCAACAATGATTCCTTTTTCTCTCAGTAGGCTCTGGTGGTTCAGATGCTAGCCAGCATGAAGAAAGTTTCCAGCTCAGTGCCAGCCTGCTTTCTTATAGCCAAGGTGTGTAGTGTCTTTTGTAGTATGACCTTATCTTCCAGTTCTGCTAGGCAACCAATTGTATCAATAGGAGCTCATATGGTTTTAGGCTTCTGGACCCTCCATGACCTACTCCTATGGAATATCTCATACTTGGGACTATTAATCCTCCAACCCAAGAAAACATCACCTCTCTACTTAAACCTTTCCATCTGCAGTATTCTCTCTTTTTATTTTCCTTTTATCACTGTTCTATTATCTTTTATCATCCAAGGTACTCCCATCCATGTCCCTTTGCATGTTTCCTGGCTTCTGTCAATACTCCATGTTCAACAAGCAGAACTTAAAGAGTAGATACAGTATCTTCATATAGGAAAGAACATGTGATATTTGTCTTTTTGGGTGTGGTTTATCACTTTGTATACAATTTTTTCAGTTCTATTTCCTTGCAAATTTAATAATTTCATTTTTCTTTACAGCTGAATAAAATTCCACATTTTCATTATCCATTCATCACTATTTCCAAGGTATTACAAATAGGGTAGCAGTGAACATGGGTGTGGCAGTATTTCTGTCATAGGGTAGAGAGTCCTCAGCATATATGTTGAAGAGATTATCTAGTGTCATATGATAATTATATAGGTTATATAATTTCATACTGTAGTTCTAATTTTAGGGGTTTTTTTTTTGAGAAATCTAAGAATGATTTCCAACAGTTTATAGATTTTAACTTGGCTTTTTTTCTGATGGCTAAGAAATTTGAATAGAAAGTGTTCCCAGTTATTTGTATTTTTTCCTTTGAGATCTCTCTCTTTTTTGTTTGTAACTTATCTTTTTTTTTTGTTTGCTTCTGTGATGTTTAGGTTTTTGAGTTTTTTGCATATTCTTATCACTATCCCTCTGGATGTACACCTGACAAATTTTTCCTTCAATTTTTGGGCTGTTTTTTTAAATTTTATTTACAATTTCCTTGCACCCATTTTTTTTTACAAAGCAAGTAAATTTGCCTATTTTGTTCGTTATCTAATGACAGTTTCAACTTTCATTTTAGCATCTGCTCTTAGATCTGATAATAAAAACAGATCATTCCAGTACGTGGTGTTTAGTGTGGATTGTTAAATTGACAGGATCTGGAATCATATGAGAGATGAACCTCTAGATACACCCAGGGAGGGTTAAGGCTAGCTTCTGAGCAGCCTGTGGGGGGTTATCTTAATTAGGGTAATTGATGTGGGAGGACCCACCTTAAAAGTAGGCTCTGCAGTTGAGGACCCAGGGTCCTCAACTGCATAAGAATGAGAAAGCTTGCTGAATACTGGCATTCATCCTTCTCTGCTTCCTGACTGTGTGCACAACCTGATGAACTGCTTCCAGCACCTGATGCCTTGACTTTTCCCTACAATGATGGATCATATCTTCAAACTGTGAGCCAAAAATCAGCCTTTCCTTCTTTACTTTTGGGACTGAGTCAAAATGAACCCTTCGTTGTGTGTTTGTGCCAGGGTATTTTATCACTGGAACAGAAAAAGTAACTGAGACACTGTGCTAAATAGAAATATTTATTACCTCATTTTGCAACACCATTATAAGGCAGTTACTATTGTGTTCCTTTTGCTTTACACATGAGGAAAGAGGTGGAAAATTAATTAACAGTCCAAAGTCATACATGGTTGATGACAGAGAAAATGCAGGTGACCCTTAATTTAAATACCACACTATAATTGTTGCTAGGCTCTATTCCTGAAGTTTAATTTGTAAACTGATTTTTACCTTGGTTAAAAATTGTTAGTTCACAAAATTGAAAATATGGTCCAACATATTTGATGGATAAGGATGATAAATTTATTGTCATTGAAATTGTAAGTTGATATGTTCTAAGAGTAAATTATTTGTTTCATAACGTATTTCTCAGTTATACAATAGCAAGAATCTTTTACATCTTGTTGAAAATATCACAGAAGGTGTCAGAATGTGATATTTAGTTTAACCTTTTCCCTTTTTAAAGATATTCCTTTAGGCATTCAAGCTATTTGGCCTTTTGAGACCTTGTTTGAAATACAATTGCCACGGGGTGAAGGCTCCTCTTATCAGCTAATGCCTGATTTGTTAATTTGGACTTGCCTTTATTAAAATGAGCTAGAGAGAGAATATGACCCCCTGTAGAAAGCAGAACACATGGAAAGGACAAACGCTGCGAATAAAGAAAGCCTGAAGTTAGTCACAGCTTCTAGCAGAATTTCCCCCGAATTTAGCGAAGGATTAGATTTCACCCCTTCCTTCTCAAGTCTGAGTGTTCTGACAGGTTCAGAGCTGTTTTGTGTCACTTCAGGCACAATACCTTTTATCATTTTCTAAACTGATCTGTTCTTGAATATTGCTCTCCTTTTCTCATTAATTACTCACACAACGATTACCTGCTTGTGAATGCTGTCGTATTTTCTATAAAGTTACATTTACAGATAACAGGAACTTTAGGAAGACTTTGGGGGTAATTTAGAAAGTACCTAAGCCAGAGTAAGGGATCTGACAAAGTGATCTTGATTGAATAACATCCAAGTTCTTTACATTTACTTTAATAGGATACTTCTCTATTTTGTTTTGAAAGGACGTCTTCAGGTTTTTGTAGTAGAAGGTATGAGAAATAATCGAGTTTATGTCTATTCAGGGCATATCATTTCATTAAAAGTTTTTATCTAGAATACATTTTCAAGTTCCTTGAATATTTTCATCTGAAGATTAAGTGTTTAGTTTCTGATAGTTCTAAGATTCGAAAACAAAGACAGTAACATCTGCTAATAATTGAGAACTCGTTTGTTCTAACCCTGACCCTTCACTTATTACCTAGATAAGACCTTTCAGTTTAATCTCTCCATTTATTTGAATGAGATTAGAAAACTTTGTTTGTCTCTACTCCTGTTATTGTTTTCTTAATTTTCACAGTGTACTTAAAATACTTTTATTTTATGCATGTGGGTGTTTTGCCTGCACATGCATATCTGGAGCCTGGAGAAGCCAGAAAGGGGTATCTAATAACCTGGAACTGGAGTTATCAACAGTCGTAAACCACTATGTGGTTGTTAGGAATCAAACCTCCATTATCCAGAAGAGCAGCCAGTGCTTTTAAACACGGAGTCATCTCTCCAGTCCTTGCCTTGTTTTATACATTTGAATGTTCTCTATTTTTATTAGATGGTGTGTGTGTGTGTGTGTGTGTGTGTGTGTGTGTGTGTGTGTGATGTGTGGAGGTGTTGATGAGTCTGTGTGAGTACAAACGCACTAGGAAGCCGGAGGTCTATGTCAGGTGGCATTGTAGTTGCATTTCCGTGCTGTGGTTAAACACTCTAGATGAAAATTGATTAGGAAATAGTCTATTTGGTTTATACTTCCATGTCACGGTCCATCACTGAAGGAAATGAAGGCAGGAACCTTGGAGGAAGTCTTCTTGCTACCCTGTTCACCGGGTCAGTCACAGGTTCACACTTTGCTCGCTCTCTTATCCAGTCCAGGACTACCTACCTAGGGATAGTGCTGGCTACTGTTGGCTCAACCCTCCTGCATCAATTAGCAATCAAAACAACCCCCACAGATATTCCCACAAGTCAATGTGGTCTAGGCAATTCCTTCATCAAGAACTTCCCCTCAGATGACTCTAGATTGTGTCAAACTGATAATTAAAACTATCCAGGACAAGTATCTTTCTTAATATATCTCAACCTTACTTTTTAATGACTGTCTTTCTGAAACTAGAATTCATGGATTGGTTATACTGACTGGCTAGCAAGATTCAAGGTTTCACCTGTCTCTACTTTCCAGTGCTGAGTTTACAGAATATGCCTTTTGCATGTATGCTCATGATCCAAACACATGCTTACATATCAAGTACTTTAACAAATGAGTCATCTCCCCATTCGTATTTGTGGTAGATACCCTTTATTAATACTGAAGCATACCATTGAACAACAGTTTGGCCTTAGACCTCCCCAAAATTATTGTGGACCCCAAAGAACTTTTGTTTCTGTTGACTCAATCTCTTGACATTTAAAAATATTATAATATGTAATAATATTATACTGAGCAATATAGCACATGTCTATAATCTCAACACTTCAGAAGTAGATATAGATAGATTGATATAAGGTCAAATTCAGCCTGGTCTACACAGTGAGTTCTAGGTCACCCAGCAGAACATAATAGCAAGATATTGTCTTAAACAATAACCATCAAAACTTTGTTATTTTAAGCATAAAAATATAAAGAGATATGTTCCATAGGCTCTCAGAAAAGAGTAGTGGCATTATCACAGTGTTTATATATTGAAATATATTCTACTATACACAGAAAATAAAAAAGGCAAACAGAACCTTAGCATTGGGAAAGAAATTTTTACTTCAAGAACCCTTGAGACAGTATCAGGGATCTGTGTAGCTTCTCATGATGTTTCAAGAGCTATTTCTGGGATAATGATTTTCAGTAGTAAAGTACTTGCGTAGAATACTGGAGACATAATAGTACATGACTAAATAAATAAAATCATTGATGTATATTTAATTTCTTTATGAAGAGAAGAAAATTAGCATTTGTGTATCTAGGTTATCATTATCTGTCTCCTTTCTCAATGATGTGAACAGTACCTGTCCAAATAATGTCATATAATCGTGCTATTCATCCATTCTCAATTTATAATAAAAAGAATTTTTCTAAATGCCTTATAATAATAACTAAATGACTAATTAAAAAAAAGAAACATTGCAGAATCACTCAAATAGTATTTACTAATTTGAGAAAATATAATTGTAATCTATTTTAAATAATGTCGAACATGGTCTTAATATATAAGAAAATGTCTCTGGTTCTTGTTTGCATTTTCTTTTGAAGTCATCTAGTTAGCTTTCCTGTGAATACCATTCTGTTCTTACCAGAATCCTTCCTTCTGCAGCTGAAGGAGGTGTTGGCAGTACAGATGTTGGCGCTCAGACACCTGCATGTGCTAGGCAAGTGCTTTATGCCCCAATTGCATCTCTACCTCCATTTAGAAGTTTTTTGCCTCACGTTTAGAGGGTTCTCACCTTAACGATAGTTCATTACTTACAGTTAAAACATTAAGCTCAGAGTTCCATGCAAGTCAAATGCTATTGTTCTCTTTAGTTTTTCACATACTAATAGTCATAGCTATCAATGTTAAATTCAGTGAAATGTGCTGTTTTCAAACTCACTTCCAGTGGCTACCTGGAGAATGGTCTCAGTGCGTTTGCTCTGATGGATGGCAAAGGCATGACGGCACATCACCTTTGTGGGAAAGAGCAGTTTGAGATTGAATGTCTCCAGTGGAAAAGTCCTGCAGGGTTGAGTCAGCATTATTAATTTCCCTGTCATATTATTACTCTCCTTAGCATAGGTCCATTGTTTCTTATGGTATGTATGCATGAGTCTCTGCATGGGGATGTTTTCTGCCTGTTGGAAGAATGCTTTGACTGCTGAAAACCATCTCGTGGGCTTAAAGCCCATGGACTCAGCTCAGCCTATTGTGGGCAGAGGCTTGTACACAAGTTATCCAGCTCCTCACTTTTAGCTGTAATAATTCGGAGTTGTATTCGCTGCAAATGCAGATGGTCTCGATGAAATTGTGCCCTAAATGCCTCTCACAGGAGGTTGCTCATGAGTGTGCCTTGTATTTCTTCCATCTCTGACTGTATGCTGGTGCTCCCTAACATCTTCCATCTTTGACTGTATGCTGGTGCTCCCTAACATCTTCCATCTTTGACTGTATGCTGGTGCTCCCTCACATCTCTGTCATACGCACTCAAAAGCTGGTCTAACAAGCCACTTGTGGCCCATCTTGAACTAAAATAAACAGCTTAAAGCGGTTCAGCCTAAAGTTCTGTCTTTTATATTCACATGTAAGCTATTCACATTTTGCTCAATACTAGGTTTTAATCCAGGACTGATTACTGTTCCCATGGTAGCAGCTGGAGTTCATTGCCAGTAGTGTCCCAGGAAAATTTTAACAACCAGCTCCAGGAAAAAAAAATCCTCATTTACTGATTTTATTGATTCCTGGAGCATGCATTCGCCTACTGTATAGGTGATTTCAAGCTACCAGTATGTTGTTACTAAATGCCAGGCTGAGAATAAGTATGCACAGTGGTCTCCCGTGAGCATCTGAAAGCTGGCTTTAGTGTATGTTCTAGTCACCTTTTTGCTGTTGTGGTAACACCTTGGGCAAAAGAAGCTTAAGGGAGAAAATGATTTACTTCGTCTTATAGGTTATAGTCCATTATTGAGGGAAGTAAGGGCAGGAACCGTGGAGAAACATTGCTTATTGCACCTTTCAAGGGCTCTTGCTTAGCAGACTTTCTTCCACACTCTAGGATCACCTGCTCAAGAAATGGTCTCCCATAGTGGTCTTAGCCCTTCTACTGCAAATAATACTCAAGGCAGTTCCCCACAGACATAGCTGCAGGCGTTCTGACCTTGGCAATCCACCAATTGAAGCTCCTTCTCCTGTTACTGTAGGCTGTGTCAAGCTGGCAGCTAAAGCTAACGAGAACTACTACCACGGCTTACAGGAGTGAAATGTCACAAAATGGGGAGTTTTGCTGGGGAATGTGACAGAATTTTCTCATATTTTAGCATAAACATAAACTAAATGGGGAGTTTTGCTGGGGAATGTGACAGAATTTTCTCATATTTTAGCATAAACATAAACTAATCATATTTTATTACGTTTTAAATGTGGACTCTAAGGTCTAGGGTGAAGAAAAGTTTGATCGAGTAGCATAGAGTTAGGCATACCCTGGATCCCAGGTCTTTAATTATTCTTCGTTGGGAAAGATGGCAAGAAGCAGAATTTAGTTAATATGAACTGCCAAAGGATTTGAACTTTCTAGGGCCACTGGTAATGGTGAAACATGTTCTGGAAGAGTAGGAAATAGTGTTAAGTCAGAGAAATTGTTGCTAAATGTCTTACTGGGTTGGACTGGGTTTTGTTTGTTTCTTTGTTTTGGTGTTTGGTTCAGTTTTGTTTTGTTTTGCTCTTTGGTCTTTCAATAAATGCTTCCTCATTTCATCTGACATGCCTGGATAAGTTGTATTCAGTCCTGAGGACTCAACATTAAGTAAAACTTCCACTGCCCTCACCCAGTCCTCATTCATACTAGTGAGAATGAATGTGCTATATAATTGACTATGTATATGCTAAGTATTAAGGCAAGAGGAAAGGCGCTGTTTCTTAGCAAAAACCTCATCTGGAACTTTGGAGAAAGGATTAGATTTCAGGCAGGCAAAGAGACTTGCTGAACAAGGTACAAGGCAAGAAAACAATTGTAAATAAAACAGTATCAAGAAAATTGAGGGGAAAAATCAAACTCTCAGAAAGACTGTTATATATGATTATAATGATCATTTAATTTACAATGTGGGGTGAGATAGATTTGGGCAGTGAGAAATGAAGAATCAGTGAAAATGTTAAGCAGGAAAGAGGCATGCCTGAGTTTATTTTTTAGGGGTTTATAGAGAATAAATCATTGTGGTTATATAGTAAACAAGAAGCCAGGCTCAGATTCAACCATGACAGTTTACTTGGATATGATTAGGTAGTCATTCCAATATTTCCATAATAAATACATTGATGATGGTTTAGTTTGCCAATTTGGTGGTTTGATGTGATATAAATATTAGCTATGGCAATTTAATTTTTATTATTATCAATCGAATTTCTGATCTTTATACCACTATAGTAGTTATGAAGTCATTGAATTTGTATCTTAAGACAGTTATAACTGTAAAAATGCTAGGGGCAGTCCTATGTACTATGTAGGTATTATCTATCTATCTATCTATCTATCTATCTATCTCTATTTATCTATATTATTTATACAGTGTTCTGTCTTTATGTATGCCCGCAGGCCAGAAAAGGGCACCAGATCTTATGATAGATGGTTGTGAGCCACCATGTGGTTGCTGGGAATTGAACTCAGGGCCTCTGGAAGAGGAGTTAATGCTCTTCTGAGCTGTTCTCCAGCCCAATATTAACACTCTAAATACGCATGACAATCCTATATTCTTATTTTTCCAAGTGTCAAAAGTACAGAGAAATCATGTGCCCTATTTTATACAGATGACAAACAAAAGAGCTAGGCTCCAACCCCAGGCAGCTTTTGCTACAGAGTCAGCATTATCCCTGTGCTTTCATCACTTCTTGTAGTTTGTCAGCTGTGTAAGAATTAGTTGCAGCAAGTCATTTAAATTCGCTTATTGAAGTAAATTGTTTTCAGTTATGTGAATGACCACCTTGACCATTTTGATCAATACGTTTGCTGCCTGATAAAAATAACTGAACTTTTTATTTAGACAACCAGAACCATAGCATTATGAGTTCTTTATCCTCACCTGTTTATTTACTTAACAAGCACCCTTGTATTGTTATGTGCTTTGTATTTTTATTTGCTTTGAATGTTTCTTCTTTTTCCTGAGGTGCTGTAGCTTGAAGCCAGGGCCTCACACATGATAGACCAATGCTTTTTCCGATGAGCTCCAATCCTCAGTTGCAGGTAGCGTTATAAATATGTCAGCAACCTTCAGTGACTCCAAACCAAGGAGGTATGGTGCATAAAGTTTGGGACTTTACATGTGAAGAAACTAAGGCACCAAAGGTTTGACCAAGGCTGAAGTATCCTTGAGTGTGGAAGTGCACCCCTGTAATTCCTCTGACACTTAAGGGGAGGCTGAGTCAGGAAGATCAGGAATTCAAGGTCAACCTCACTACAAAGTTAGTTTAAGGCCAGCCTAGGCATCATGAGACACTGTTTTAAAACAACCAAAATGAATACATATATACACAGATCAAATATAACAAATAAGCAAACCAAAATACCAACAAAACCAAAACCAAAATAATAGTAAAGTCAAACAGCTACAAAGCACCTTGGTATGGCACACCTACACAAACTTGGCTATTATCTCTTTCTTACCTAAAATGCATTACCTCATTCTCAGGTAATTCTAGTTTGCTAATGATCAGAATGCTTCTTCTTCTTTTTTTTACATCAACACATTTTTTCTAATCTTTCCTCAGAATATAATTTGGTATCTATGTGCATTAATATTTCTAAATGTTCACATAAATTACATAAAAATTAGGCCCATAGTCTATAGATATTTTCCTACTTTACTGATATATAAATAGTATAAAGCAAGTGTGTACAATGTACCTATCTATCTATCTATCTATCTATCTATCTATATGCCTGTATGTGTGTTAATAATACCACAATCAAATTAATACAACCATATTCATCACTTTTAAATTTTTCTTATTTCTCTTTAGTTTTTCTTTTTTGGTAGTAAGGCATCTGCCCTTGAGAAATGTTTAAATGCATTTAGTAGTTTGCTTTTGGTCACTATAATAAAATTTCCCGGGCTGGGCATTTATAAATAAAAGAGGTTTATCTAATCCCATGTTTGGGAGGTAAAAAGTTCAAATGATATACATTGACTCCACCAGGGGCACTCATTTTTTTTAATGTTTTTGAATTTTTGTTTGTTTTAAGGATTTATTTATTGTGTGTGTGTGTGCACGCACGCGTGCCTGCATGCACATGTTTGCAGTGCCCTTGGAGGTCAGAAGAAGTGTCAGATTCCTGGAGCTTGAGTTCCGGGCTATGAGCCACTCAAAGTGAGTTCTGAGAACCAAACATGAGTCCTCTGGAAGAACAGCAAGTGCTGGTAACCACTGAGCCATCTCTCCAACCCCCAACTAAGGACACTTCTTGTAGGTAGGAGATGGCATCACAGTGGCAGAAGGATCCACTAAGAGGGAGAAATCACATTACCAGCCAAAATACCAGAGTGAGGGGAGGACCCTAAGCTTGATTGTTTTATAACAATTTTCTTACAAGAACAAATGTAGGGTTCCAGGAGAACTGTCTTGATCCCACCTGAGGGATCTTACTTTGACCTAAAGATTTCCCATTAGATGTCATTTCTTAAAGGTGCAACCATCTCTTCATAACTGAATAAACAACCAGACATCCAACATATCAACCCTTAGGAGACAAACAAACCATATCCAGGTATTTTACAACAAATAACTCGTCATTAACTATATCTTCCCTGCACATTTTCATTGTATATTCAGGCATTTAAGAGCCTTTTTTTGAAAATTTAATTCATGTCTACAATATGTTGATCATATCCAACCACTCCTCCTTGGCTCTCTCTCCCCTCCAATTTCATGTCTTATTATGATTTTTTATACCTACTGAGTCGAATTATTGCTGCCTATATGTACTTGGGTATCAAGATAACCACTGGAGCATGGCCAACCTACAAGAGGCCACAGCCCTGAATAAAACTGACTCTCTATTCCCCAGCAGCCATTAGATGCCCATAGCTCATCAGCTAGTTGTGAGGCCTTGTGGGACCTTCCCATATCAATACTGGAATGTTGGAATTTAACATGAATATTTAACAGAAATAAAACCTCTTTTATTTATAAGTACCCAACCTCAGGAATTTTACTATAGTAACCCAAATCAAAATAATGCATGCACTTAAACTGTTTTTAGGGGAAGACACCATGTTAAATGTCCTCACATTGTCATATTAAATGCCCCTAAACATACTGGAATGTTAACAAAGTTGATCAGTCAACAGATTTTTAACTCCTCTTGACCTCAGAATGCATGAGCCACCACAGATGCTCCATCATTTGCTTGCTGATTGATGGGTTTAGCTTTATCTTCCATGCTGGAACTGACATGTATAGGTCCTGCCTAATTTAGATATTACACATGAAGAGCCACCTTTTATTTCACTGTTAGATACTTTAAATTACAAATTGCAATATGATTCCTATTAACATTCTTCTCGAATGAGATATGCACACAGGAGACTAGAAGTTTTGTTTTAGAAATTCTGTATTTAACGTAGAAGTGGAACTGTAAGGACTATGAAGTATATGATATCAATATGAAGATTCTTGGAATTAATACCTAGATGGTTTGTTTATTTTCTTACTATTTTGTTATTAAAATCTCTTGAACAAGTGTAAATTTGAAACAAGTAAGTACAAATCTTCACTTCTATGCTATTATGGCCTCAAGTAATATGGATAATTTAGCTTTAAAGAACATTCCTAGTAGAGCATGGTGGTACATGCATACAATCCTAGCACTTGGGAGTTCAAGATCAACCTCAGCTACACAGTGAGTACAATGAGGGCTTGGGCTACATGAAATTGTTTAACAGAAATGAGCAAAGCAAAATCCATAAAAGTTTGCACAAGTTAATAGGAGTTCTCCCTCCCCCCATCTGACTTTTGCTACTGCTTTTACTTCACTAACTGAAACTCTGGGCATTGTCAAAATAACTAGAGAACACTTGACAGAGAATTATAGAGTAAATATCTCTGACTGGGCTTCCGTTTGGAAGAATTCAGCCCTTTAAATGCTATCAGAAAAGATAGCATGAGTCAGAGTACAGAGTACGCATCTTATCTTATTTTCACAGGTGACTAATGCTTCAAAGAATGCCTTTGCTCCCATTTCCAAGTTTGAAATAATTTCTTCCCTCTTCCCAGTCCTTAATGTCCTTGACTTCCATACGAACCTCCTTGATAATAAAACTATTTTTGCTTCTTCTATTATGGAAACGACTTCTGGAATGTCTTTTGCTTTTCATGGCTAATTTTGAACTAGAAAATATGAGTTTCATAAGTCAAAGATCATCTAAATCTCTCAGTGACTTTAAAGCCAGCCTGGTCCACAGATCTAGTTCCAGGACAGTCAGGGTTGTTACATAGAAAAATCCTGCCTCAAAAAACAAAAACCAACAAAACAACAACAACAAAAGAAAAAAAGAAAGAAAGAAAGAAAAAAGAAAAGAAAAAAATTATCTAAATCTTTTGAGGAAAATCAAATCCATCCAGCCAATATCTCCTAGATAACTTCCACTATTGAGCAAAGATTACCAAGTGTTCAGTAAAACCCTAGCATTAGGAATTAAAAGATGAAAATGCCATTTTAGCCTATTCTAGATGATTTTTTACAATTTAACTTCAGCATAAAATTGCTCTGTTTTGTTGTTAATCTTTGAGACAGGGTTCTATTCTATAGGCTAGGCTGGCCTCAAACTGGGGACAATCCTCCTGTCTCTGCCTCCTAAGGGGAACTTATAAGAATGAGCTACCATACCTGCATGATCTGCTTCTCAACTGTAGGAACTGAAGAACAGGCTAATATTTAGTATAGATATGATATCAACTAGATGACATGTATTATCTCATTTACTTCTTACAACGTTTGTGAGGAAAGGAACAATATGCAAGATTTACAGATAGGAAAGCTTAGAATAAGAAACATTAAAATTACAGATTTGGCAGACCTGCCTGGGGTTGCAAAAAATGGGTGTTTGACCTCATCTTTTGCACTTTCTCAACTGTCCACCACAAGAGAATCTGACTCCTGGGACAGGTCTCCTTTTATTCAACTTCTTTTTTTGAACAGTGAAAAAAAATCTTAAGGAGAAAAAAAGGGTTTTATGTGTTTTTTATTTTTTCCATTCAAAAATTTACACTTCCTCCCCTCCTCCCATTCCCCTCCCATTCCCCACTCACCCTCCTCCATCCCCCTCCCTCCTTAAGAGAGGGCAGGGAACCCTGCCCTATGGGAAGTCCAAGGCCCTCCCCACTACATCCAGGACTCGGAAGCTTTGCATCCAAATAGACTAGGGTCCCAAAAAGCCAGTACATGCAGTAGAAACAAGTCCCAGTGCCTTTATCAATGACTTCTCAGTCAGCCCCCATTGTCAGCCACATTCAGACAGTCCAGCTTGATCCCATGCTCGTTCAGTCCTCGTCCAGCTGGATTTGGTGAGCTCCCATTAGATCAGCCCCACTGTCTCAGTAGGTGGACCAACCCCTCGCAGTCCAGACTTCCTTGCTCATCTTCTCCTTCCTTCTGCTCTTCCACTGGACCTTGGGAGCTCAGTCCATTGCTCTGATGAGGGTCTCTGTCTCTATCTCCATTTGTAGCCAGACAAAGATTCTATGGTGATATTTGATATAAACATCAGTGTGATAGTGGGGCAAGGCCAGTTCAGGCACCCTCTGCTCTGCTGCCCATGGAGTTAGCTGGGGACATCCCCCTGGACACCTGGGATCCCCTCTAGAGCCAAGTTTCTTGTCAACCCTAAAATGGCTCCCTTAATGTAGATATCGTCTTCCCTGCTCCTATATCTGCCCTTCATCCATCTCCACCCTCCCACTCCCCCAAGCTCTCTCCAGTCTTTCCTTTCTCCCATTGTCATTAAGACAAAAAGGCATCCTACTGAATGGGAAAAGATCTTCACCAACCCTGCATCAGACAAAGGTCTGATCTCCAAAATATATAAAAAACTCAAGAAACTGGACATAAAAATTCTAATTAACTCAATTTAAAAATTGGGGCACTGAATTGAAAAGAGAATTCTTATCAGACGAAGTTCAAATGTCCAAAAGACACTTAATGTCTTGTTCAACCTCCTTAGTGATGAGGGAAATGCAAATCAAAACAACTTTGAGATACCATCTTACACCTGTCAGAATGGCTAAAGTCATAAACACCAATGATAGCCTTTGCTGGAAAGGATGTGAAGTAACGGGAACACTCATCCATTGCTGGTGGGAATGAAAACTTGTGCAACCACTATGGAAAGCAGTGTGGCAGTTTCTCAGGAAATTTGGGATCAACCTACCCCAGGACCCAGCAATACTACTCTTGGGAATGTATCCAAGAGATGCCCTATCATACTACAGTAGTAGTAGAAGCGGCGGGGCTGCGTCCCCGGCACCCAGCAGCCCACATGGCTAGCTTTAGCTTATGCCCCGAAATAATTACACGGAAACTGCCTGGCCCATTTCTATCTAGCCTCTTCTAGGCTAGCTCTCGCACCTGGACTAGCCCATTTCTTATAATCTGTGTAGCCCATGAGCTGGCTTACCAGGAATGATCTTAACCTGTATCTGTCTGGAGTGGGAGAATCATGGCGACTCCCTGACTCAGCTTCTTTCTCCCAACCTTCCGTTCTGTTTACTCCACCCACCTAAGGGTGGGCCTATGAAATGGGCCTAGCAGTTTCTTTATTGCTTAACCAATGAAATCAACAGATTGATAAATGACACTCCCCCATCATACTACAAAAGCATTTGTTCAACTATGTTCATAGCAGCGTTATTTGTAATAGCCAGAACCTGGAAACAACCTAGATGCCCCTCAATGGAAGAATGGATAAAGAACATGTGGAATATATACACACTAGAGTACTACTCAGTGGTAAAAAAACAATGACATCTTGAATTTTGCATGCAAATGGATGAAAATAGAAACACTATCCTGAGTGAGATAACCCAGACCCAAGAAGATGAATATGGTATGTACTCACTCATTAGTGGACTCTAGCCATAAACAAAGGACATTAAGCCTATTGTTCACAAGCCTAGGGAAGCCAAATAACAAGGTGAACCCAAAGAAAAACATATATAGATCCTCCTGGAAATTGGAAGGAAACAAGATTGCTGGGCAAAAGTTGGGAGCATGGCAGTGGGGGTGGGGGGTGAGGGTTGGGGAAGGGAGAGGGGGAGAGAGAAGGGAGAAAGGAAGGACTGGAGAGAGCTTGGCGGAGTGGGAGGGTGGAGATGGAGGAAGGGTGGATATAGGAGCAGGGAAGAAAAAAAGGTTTTAAAAGAGCATAGAAATACTCAGGAAAACAAATAAAAGGTCGTAAAAGAAGATGAGGCAACTCCAGTAGCTGAATAATATGAACAAATGCTAGCTAATGTATTATTTGGAAACAGCACCTGACAACTCCGTGCTAGGCTGTGAAGTGGAAAAGTGTGTGACTGGAAAAGTCCAGTCAGCAAACTCGACTTGAAGGTTCACCATACTCATCTTCCATTTCATGGCAGATGGCTGGTCACATTGCTCTGGGGACATGGAAAGTATTTAAAACTTGAAATAGCTTTCACCAGTTTTGAACAAATTGTCTTGGTGAGAAATAATTCCTGACGTGAAATCAACATGAAATAACAACATCCTATTTGTATGTTCTAGTTATGCCCCTGAAGCAAGGCAGAATTTATTAATCTCATAAATGAGCAATTTCTTTGGTTGATGTCTATATATGAATTACAGAAAATTATTGACCTGCAGGGAAAGAAAATTGGTACTTGAAGTCTTTTGGTGTCTGGCAGAGTTTTATAACTGTCACCATCTTTTCACTTTATTTAACTCAGTAGACCACTGATTGGCTTCCATGTGAACACAAATCATATGTCTGGGCCTGAGTAGAGGTGGAATGCCTGAGGATTTTTTTCTCCAGTGTCATGGGCAATAAATACTCCAGGAGATTTGTTGCCATCCACATTGGGATATACTTGTGGAAGCTCACAATTCTGACCTCGCTGCCCAGAACACAACCATTTTGATGATATTTTTTCCTGTGTGTGTGGAATGCTGTAGAAATACTGAAAATGATACAAACCGTGTGTGTAGATACATCCCTGTAATTCCAGTAATTTCAAGGCTGAGGCAGGAGGTTTAGAAGTCCAACTCAAGCCACGTATTGGTGGTATATGCCTTTAGTCCCAGCACTTGGGAGGCAGAGGCAGGTGGATCTCTGTGAGTTTGAGGCCAACCTGGTCTACAGAGTGAGTTCCAGGAGAGTCAGGGCTGTTACACCTGTTTTGAAAAACCAAAAAGAAAAAAAAAGTTTAACCCAAGCCTCAATTAAATACTGAGTTCCAGACAAGCCTGGACTACATAATAAAATAAACAACAACGAGTCAAACACTGTGGTTAGGGAATATAATTCCATGTACTCTGTAAGGCTGACGACGGAAAGGCTCCAAGCTCCAGGTTGTCATGGTCAAAAAAGGATTTCAAGACTGACCTGGTCTACTTAGAAAGACCTTGTCACAAAATAAATTATATAAAAGGCGTGTGGATATAAACAGTGGGGGTGTGTTAGCGACATGTTCCAGTTTCTTTTGATTGTTGTACCAGGGCACTTGAGCAAAAGCAATTTAGGGAGAAAAAAGTTTATTTCATTTACAGGTTATAGTCCACCATTGAGGGAAGTCAGGGCAGAATCTTCCGGCAGAAACTGTGGAGGAACACTACTTGCTGCCTCTCTCATGGCCTCATGCTTGCTAGCCTTCTTACATGCTCTAGGACACCGAACATGCATGAGGTTCTAGACCAGTCTGCTGTCTGACTGCTCATCTATCTCCACCTCCCTTTCCCCCCCTCTCTCTCCATCTCTCCCCTCTCCTTACCTCTCTTCTTCTCTCCCTCTCTTCCTCTCCACTACCCCTCTCCCTCTCCCACTCTGCCCCTGTCCCTTTCCCTCTCTCTGTCTCTCCCTCTACTCCTGTCCCTCTCTTTCCTCCTTGCCTCTATTCTCCCCAATAGCTTCTCCCTGTCCATCTCTCACTCTCTACCTGTTACTAGCTGGGGGACTTCAGCTCCAGGTTCTTTTCGAGTAATATCTATGAGAGCTCTCTGCCCTTCTCCCCAGAGAGCGATGAGTAACCAGACCAAGCAAGAGAATTGTTTTTATAATGATTTTTTACTAGCAACTTTAATATCCAAGGCATCAATGGGAGTTACAATCTTAGTAGGCATGGGGGGATTGATAACGGGCAACACACAGGCAATTCAATATCACAATTATTAATCTTACTAATCCTAATACATAAACCCAATTCATAACCTTAGTCTAACTTATTCATAAAACAATTCTTAACCTTAATACAACTTATCCATTACCTATCTATAAACCACTTCTTAACCTTAATACAACTTATCAATTAACATTTCCTAATCTTATCAATTATCCATAAGATATCTCTTAACATTTCACACACTAAACATATGTATTAACACATCTATGCTCTTCTCTTAACATCTCATACACACATGAAATAGTATCATATGACCCGGTACTCCCCGGCTTAAAAAGGCTTTTGAATTTCTTCAGGCTGGATGCCTGACCACACTGGGAGCTGGATAGCGAGGTTCTCTGTAGTCTGTGCTAGGGAGATAAGGTTCCCATGTCTTGTTCCAGGCTGGTATTAGGTGCTGGATCAATCCTTGACCATGTAGTCTCTGGCCTGGTGCTAGTCTATCTCAGAATGTAGGGTTTTTGGACTCGGCTTTTCTGGTAACCGAGTCTGGGGAGACAAGGCTTTTAGTTCTCTACTCTCGAAGATGAAGCTTTGCTCTCGGGATGGCAAAGTGTTCTGAAAGGCAGAGTATCTTGTCTGTTCTCGGGAGACAGACCTTCAATGTCCACTCTCAGGAAATGAGGCTTTGTATTCGGGATGCAAGGCATTAAAGGTCTGTTTTCAGGAGATGAAGCTCTGTACTTGGAAGACAGAGCATTAAATGTTTAGGCAAGGGGGTTAATATTTCTGCTTTTCAGGAGGCAGGCTTGGAGGATCTCTTCCATGGAGTCCGGATGCCCAAGCCATTGTGAAAAGTGATATGACTGCCCTGCTTCAGCCCTCTCTTTTCGCCAGTTCAAAACTGCCCCTCATTTGATCCTTCTGATAACCAGATTCCTAGGTTATTAGTATCGACTGGCCACAGAAGGATGGGGGTCCCTCTCGTGTGGCAAGATTACTTTGTTACCAAGGTTGCTAGGTGCAGCCTCCCCCAGATGGGTGTGACAGCCTTCAAGCGGGCAAATGTTCTCTTAATATTTCACCTTAGTACTTTTCCACACCACACACAAGAAGAAATTCTTTTACATTACACCAAGTTACATTCATTCTTATTCTATAAATTTCCTGCTCTATCTACACTACAGATTCCCCTTTTTTATTCATTCAGAGGAATCTGTTTCCATGCTCATTACACTACCTCTCTTCATCTCCCCCTTTCCCTATGTCTCCCTTTCTACATCTTGTCTCTTGCTCTACCATACTCTCCCTATCTCCCTTCCCTCTCCCTCTCTCCATCTCTCTCCCTCTCTCCCTTTACTCTCTCTTCCCCTCTCATTCTCTCCCCTCCTCTCTCCTTCTCCCTTCCCATCTCCCCCTCTCTCCACCTCTGCCTCACCCTCTCTCTCCCTCTTCACCTCTCCACCTCTCTTCTTCTCCTTCTCTGTATCCCTCTCTCCATATACCTCTCTTACCCTCTGTTCTTCTCCATCTCTCTTTCTCTCCTCTCCCTGTCCTTCCTCTCTGTATCCCTCTCTCTCCTACTCTCCCTCTCCACCTCTATCCATCCCCATCTCCCCCTCTCCTATTTCCCTCTCTCTCCCTCTCTCTCTTTCTCCCTTCTCTCTCCCTCTCTGTCTTCCTGTCTCACCAACTCACTCTCCCTCTCTTCTCTCTCTCCCTTCCTATCTCACCCCTCTCTTCATCTCCTCTCCTTTTCCCACTCTCCCTTTCTCCCTCTCTCCCTCTCACCATGCCCATTTCTTCTCTCTCCTATTTCTCACTCTCCCTCTTTCTCAATTTCACCCTCTGCACCTCTCGATCTCTCTTACCCTCTTTCCTTCTGTGCCCCTTTCTCTTCTTCCCTTTCCCATCTCCATTCCCCCTCCCCCACTCTCCTCTCTTCCCCTCTCCCGCTTTCCCCATCACTTTTCTCTTTTTCTGTCTCCCTCTCCTCTCTCCCTTCTCTCTCCTTCCCCCATCTCCCTCCCTCTCTGTCCATTTCTTCCCTTGTACCTCTCTCTCCCCCTCTTTAATTCTCTCTCCCCCTCTTTCTCTCTCCTTTTCTCCCCCTTTCTCTCTCCCCTTCTCTGTCTCTTTCTCTGCCCCTGTACCTCTCTTTCTCCCTCTTTCCCGCTACCCTCTCTCTGCCTCTCTTCTCTCCTTCCACTCCCTCTGTCTCTCTCCCTGTCCCTCTCTCCCTCTCCCCTCTCTCTTTCTCTCAAGACCTTTCCTTCTATTCATCTCTCCTCTCATCTCCCTCTCCCTCTCTTCCTTTTCCTTCTCTCTCCTCCCTGTTTCCCTACCCCTTTCCTTTTCTCCATCTCTCCACCTCTCCAACTCCTTCCTTGTTTTCTCCCTCTCCTGTTTCCCTCTTCCCTCTCTCTCCCTCTCCCTTTATCACTCCCTCCCTCTTTTTGACCTCTCTCCTCTCTTCCCTCCCCCTTCTCTTTGCTCTACCACACTCTCTGTATCTCCCTTCCCTCTCCCTCTCTCCATCTCTCTCCCTATCTCCCCTCACCCTCTCTTCCCCTCTCATTCTCTTCCCTCCTCTCTCCTCCTTTCTCGTCTCTCCCTCTCTCTACCTCTGCCTCACCCTCTCTCTCCCTCTCTCCTCTCCCTTTAGTTCTCTCTCCCTCTTCCTCTTACTCCTTCTCTCTATCCCCCTCTCTACCTCTACCCCTTTCCTATTTCCGCCTCTCCCCCATTCTCTCCCTCCCTTCCACTTTCCCCCATCATTCTCTCTCCATATTCCCTTGGCTCCTCTCCATTCCCCTCTCATCCTCTCCTCTCACCCAAGTCTCCCTCACTCTCGCTCTCTTTCTCTCTCCCTTTCTCCCTTCCTCTCCTCATCAACCTCTCTTTCCCCCTCTATTTCCTTCCTTTTCTCTCTTTTCTATCTGCCCATTTCTGCTCCTGTACCTCTGTCTCCCTCTCCACCTCTCTAACTCCTGCCCCTGTCCTCCTCTCCCTCTTAATCTCTCTCCTTCTCTCCCTTTCCCCATCTCTCCCCTTTCACTCTCTTGCTCTCACCCCATCTCCCCTCTTCCTCTCTCTATGTCCCTCTCTCCACTCTCTCTCCTCCTATCCATCTCCACATTTCTTTCTCCCACTCTCTTCCTTTTTCCCTCTCTTCCTTCCCTCTCCCTCCGTCCTTCTCTCCCCATTCCTCTCCTTCTCTCCCTCTCTCTTTTCCGCCTACCTTTCTTTGACTCTCTCCCTCTCCTTGCTTCTGACTGCATCTCTCTGTCACTTTCTCCCTCTTTCTCTCTTAGTCTCTTAATCTCTTCCTCCCCTTTCCTTTTCTCCCTCCCCCTCTACTCCTCTCTCCCTCTTCCCCTCTTTCCCTCTCCTCTCCTCTCCTCTCCCTTTCCACCACTCCCTCTTCCTCCCACTACAGAATTAAGAGCCAGTTACTTTCTGGGCAATAGTGGCACACTTCTTTAATCCCAACACTGGAATAGGGGGCAGAGACAAGTAGGTCTCTTGAGTTCTACACCAGCCTCTTCTACAATGTGAGTTTCAGGACTACCAGAACTAAACAGAGAAATCCTTTCTTAGAAAACCAAACAAGGAGGTCAGCTACTACAAATTTCATGAGAAAGCTTCACAGCTATCAGTAGACTATTTTAACTATATATATATAGTTAAAAATAGACGAAAATATATATGGGTGGTTTGTCTTTATGTATGTTGGTGTACCACATTTGTTTCTAGTGCAGTTTGTGGGTCACCATGTGAGTGCTGAGACTCAAACCCCAGGCCTCTCACTCAGTAAAGAGCAACCATTGCTCTTAACTTACAAGCCATGGCCTCAGGAAGCTGGTTTAAAAGAGGGAGAAAGAGCTCACTAGGTAAGGTTGGAAAGACAATGAGAGTAAGGGTAGAAGGCATGCCCTAGAGAACAAAGTGCTGTAATGTTAGCCTAGAGGCCTGAGAAAATATGACATACTTGAGTAACCACAAAAATTCTGTATGATTGTGTGAATTATTTTGGTTTTCAATTTTATTGAAATGCTGTTTATTTACAACATAGTGTATCCATTAAAAGAACAAAGTTTCATAGTTTTGATACACACCCCCACAAATGACTATTTTAATCAAGATACAGAGATTTTTGCTCTCTAGTATCCATTGTATTTCATCTCTTGCAGTTTTAGCTTCAGAAAAACAGTGATAAGTTTCCTGTTTCTGAAGATCAACTTACCTTTTCTAGATTTAAAATTTGTTTTTTTTTTTTTTAAAGACTGGGTCTTGCTGCGTAGACCACACTAGCTTGAAATTTACTATATACTAACATGGCCTTGGACTTGCAGCAATGTAACTGCCTTTGTCTCCCAAATGCTGGCATTATAGCTGTGCACCATGTCTTAATCTGATTTCTGTTCTTATGCTGTGATAAAAAATGAACCAAAACTAGCTTGGAGAGGAAAGGGTTTATTTTAGCTTAGACTTTATAGCCCATCACTGATAGAAAATCAGGGAAGAAACTCAAGGTGTGATCCTATAAGGAGGAACGTTGCTTACTGGCTTGATGCCCAGAGTTTACTCTTTCTTTTAAGATTTATTTATTTTATGAGCATTTTGCATGCATGCATACCAATCTATAGGTATAAAAGTAAGTTAGAAGACAGTTTAACAGCATGACAATTTAGCAAAATAACATTAATAGTTTTCCCTCTAGGGCATATGGGTTTTTGATTAGGTTTTCTTCATGAGGCAATTGAATTCCCTCCTATGAAGACCTCAAATGCACTTCAGAAAAGCCTGTACACATACCATCCAAGTATTTTTCTCCCCCTTCCCCACCCCAGAAAATTGTTAAACACAGTAGAAAGGTGGAGTTAATGTGGAAGTATGATCAGTGAAAGAGACTAAAGGAGTCCTCACAAGTCTCTTTGGGGAGTCTGGTCTTGCCAAAATCTACATTGAGGGAAATCACTAAAATAATCCATCCTTCCAGGAAACAAATAAATTGAGAAATAATATTTAAGAGGGGATCAATATCCCCAGTTGATAAAATATCTGAGATTTCAGTTTCCAACCAAAATTACAAGAGGTGCAAAGAAACAGTATACCTGAATGGCTGAAGAAAGAATCAATAAACTTAATGATAAGTCAATTTAGATTACGTATTTTTAAATAAAACAGCATATTATATATTATTTTTATCTCTATGGAGTGTCTACCATAGGTAATCCTGCTCAGACACAAAGAAGTTTGCTTAGAACTATGGGGTATGAAGGGCTAGAAGAAAATCGCAAATGGGTACAGGGTTCTGTTTTCTCCTATTTTCCTTTTTATTCCTTGGCAGGTTTATACATATATTCAAGGGATTTCAGTAGTATTCTCTCTCATCCTTCTTCCCTCTTCTTCTGAAACTCTTTATCCCCAAAAGTCCCTCTCCTCCTATTCTCAAGGCTGTTTATGTGTGTAAACTGGGTTTCATTTTGATCTGATATGTGGCTACACATATCTGGCTGTGCTAAAAGCCATCTGATGATACACTTGAAATGCTTGGATTCTATGATATGTGGGGTATATTTCAGTAAAGTTTATATATAGATATATATATATATATAGTTTTCTGTACTTTGTGCGGTACACTCACTTTGACTGTGTCTTTGGTTTCAGTTATGATCGTTGAATACCGTTGGTCACTTGAGTTGATTTTGCCAATTATGCCTGGGGTCATTCATCGAATGCCTTAGAAAAACAATTTGACTGACTCAACTCAGCTTTGTGTGCTGTCTTGGTGATAGTTAATGCTAAATATTGACTTTTTAAAGAGATGCCTAAAATCTGGTAAAGCATTATTTTTGGATAAGACTGTGAGAGTATATTGGGCTAGGGTGTGAACAGGCAGACCAAGTAATAAACATCCATTCTAAATATGGGTAGATACCACCCAATCAAATAGGGCCCAGGTAGAATAAAATAAAAGTGGAAAATTTGGTTTTTCTCTCTTATGGAGTTGGGATGATCTTCTCCTAACATTCCTGGAATCATAACACGAGTTTATGCAATCTTGGAACGATTTTGTACCAGAAACCCCTCATACACGCAAACTCACAGGTCTTTTGCCTCAGTTTGAGTTATAATACTAGTTTTCCTGGCTTTGAGGCTTTTGAACTAAGATTAAACCAAACTCCTGATATCCAGGGTCTCCACCAGCTTGCAAATGATGTGTCATAGGACTTCTCAGTCTCTATATTTGCACAAGCTAGTTTTCCCAAGAAGGCCCCTCTCATTCATATAAATATATATATATATATATATATATATATATATATAAACATGTATATGTATTATTGAATTGTAAAAGCAAAGGATATCTATCAAATTGATTCTTTTCTTTTTTCAAGATGGGGTTTCTCTGTGTAGCTTTGGAGCATGTCTTGGAACTCTTTCTCTAGACCAGGCTGGCCTCTAACTCACAGAGATTCGCCTGCCTATGCCTCCTGAGTGCTGGGATTAAAGGCTTGATTCTTTTCTTTATAACTCTGATTAAAGTACTTTTCATTTTCTAGTAAACTGGTTCATATTTTTTTGACATGATAGAAGTAGGAAATTCAAGTAAGAAAGAAAAACCACAGGTCTCAATTAAAAAGTAGGCCATCCATCATTTCCTATTTTATTTATCCAGAGAAATAGTAAGACAAGCCCAGATTTATGAGGTGAGGGCATTTGTACTATGTCTGGTTGAGAAGAACTACAAAACCACATTCTTAAGACATCTAAGGAGTGGTTAAAGAGAATGAGATAATGTGGTTACTTCTGTAAACAATCCACCATTCAATAACTAGCCCATGTCCTTTTAAAACCCCTTTCTATATCCATAAGGACATAATAATGCTTGTTTTGTTTGACATTCAATATATAGCAATTAACTCAGTGTCTGATGCCAAGAAGCTTTAATGTATGTATTTTTAATGAATGATGAAATAAATAATGGGCAAAATGTATGAAGAAAGCATTTCTAAGGATGCTAGAGCACAGGATCTTGTGCTTCCGACAGCTGATACAATTTCAGTGCACAGTTTCTAGTACCAAAACTTGTCATTCTTTGTATATGGGACTTTATTAGACCATCAGAATCCATTGTTTCCAAGAATATGCAAGTTCAAGGTGGTGGAGCATTGTCTTCCTGTGGATACTGTGTCTCCAATAGATTCCATAAAGTTCTTCAGTGATTTCTGCTTCTATATAATGAATGCTTGCTTCCCTTCTCTCTTTCACTTCCTCACTCCACTCTAACAAGTTAGATTGTGTTAATCTAATAAATGACCTCCCAAATAATCTAGAATCTACTTCATTGTGCCTATAAATGTTAGCTTATGTGGCTAAAGCAAATTCACAGATGTGTTTAAGGTTCTTGACATAGGAGATTCTTGTTTAGAGTCAGAGAGAACCTACATGTATTCACACATGCCCACTTTAGAGCAAGGCAGAGATAGATTCGGCGTAAAAGAAAAAGAATTGTGACCTCTAGAACAAGATGTTGTGCTGTTGTCTAAAAACATAAAGAAAGGGACCACAACACCAAGAATGTACCTTTATGAGCTGTGAAAGGCATAGAAAATATTCTTCTCCAGAGCTTGCAGAATGAGGATGCCACTAGAAACTTGCTTTCCACCCAGTGTAACTGATTTTGGTCTTCTGACCTGCTGATGTGTAGGAGTCTAAATGTGTGTTTGAAGGTACCATATTTTTGGTGGTTCACTATAGCAACCATAGGAATTAAACATATAGCTTCTAGTACCTGGAAATGGGTTGCTGCTCTAATGAGTATGCAAAATTGTGGATGTGCCTTTGTATTTGGATACTGGATGAACACAGCAGAGAAATCTTATGCTGCCCTAGGAATACCTAAAAGACATCATAACCAGATTCCAGACAGAAATGTGACCATTGACAATGTAGCTGGAAAAAGCTTAGAAGGATGTTAGAAACATGTCATTGGAAACTGATGAATTGCGGATGTGTACTCCTTGGGTGATACACGCTAAGATTAGGGACACCGCCACATTACTACATTTCCAAACACATCAGAGGAAAGGATAAGAGCTTTTTCCATAGTATCACAATATGCTTGAAGAATAAAATGGGCATACAGAGACAATCAAGAACCAGGTATCTCTAGTCTTTGTCAGTGCTTTTACTGAGGTTGACCTGAAAATGTCATTCTGAACTAGGCCCTGTTGCATAGGCCTATAATCTTGGATATTCTGGAGGTTGGTACAGAAGGATTACCAGTTCAAGGCCTGCTTGGGCTACAGAGTGAGTTTGTGATTTGTCTGGGTACCTCAGCGAGGCTCTGCCTTGCAATTTAAAGAGGAAAAAGTGGTTGGGAGTACAGTTCAGGGTTTTAGATAACTACATTTTACCCAGGAGCACATGGGCCTTTGGTGTGAAAATATACTTCACCTTCTCGGCCCAAGTGAATTGACTGCATTCTATTACTACAGTTTTAACCACCTTCTATGACTGTTAGTGTGCCTTCAAATACTGTTAGTTTAACTGCTGTCTGTTACTCTTGCTTTAAGCACCTCCTATTTCTTTTGATCTAATTACCTTCTGTTAGTGTTGTTCTAACTTCCTTTCTGATTCTGTTAGCCAAACCCCTTCTGCTTCTATTTTTTTTTTTAACTGCCTTCTATTTCTGTTGGTCTAGTCACTTTCTGTTAACTGCTGGTCTAAATACCTTCTGCTAACTGCTTGTCTAACTGTAGTCTGTTACTGGTGCTTTAACCACCTCCTACTGTTAGTGGAATAGCCTTCTATCACGGTTGTTTAACTCCATTCTATTACTACTGTTGCAACTTTGCATTCAGTTAAAGAATGTTCTCTGTGGCCCCAAACATAAAATGATTGTTTCCAATGGAAGATAGATAACAAAACTAATCACAATGAGTTTACCAAGTGACTTTTCTTAGCTTTGGGCATGGAAGGCAAGCTAATGGTATTGTACTATGTCTTTAGTTTACCTTTTAATTCTGTGGTAATTTCAGGGACCTATACTGTTTATGGGGTTCATACATCACTAAACAAGCATAATCAGTTAGAGAATTGCTTGTTTAAATACTAGAATTTAAAAATTTTGTTTCCTATTTGAGATTGTCTTCTTTCCCAATTTCCAACTCTTTGCATATAGTCTTATAAAGACAATGTTCTTCTCTGGTTACTTCTGGCTTTGTAGGGGAATCATTCCTGACCCCTTTAGAATATTTTTTCTTTTGTCTGGATTTTAGTTTGTTTAATTGATTCCCTTAGTAGTAGCCAGTTAGCATTCTTTTTTGTAATAAATATATTGAGTGATCTTTTGGTTTCATAGGGACACACAACATGCCAACTCTTCTAAGCCCCCTGTTTATTTGGGGTTTTCATATAATGATGTGAATATCTGAACAGAAATGTTCTCAGACCTTGTGGCTTTTGTAAGAAAAAATAATATTGTACTATTGTAACTGAAGGGCTTTGTTTTTCATGTTAAAGTTTTTGTTTTACAATGAAATCGCGTTTCCTATCTGAACTGCATGGTACTGGTTTGTCCTATACATTTTCCAGAGAACATGCACAGACAAAAGAATAAGGATCACAGTAGGAAAGTTTCAGTACTCAGAGAATAATGCCTAAAACACATACCGCACAGAGAATTAGCCATTGCTTGAAAGTATATTAAAATAGCACAATAATAATGAATAAAGCAGGGCTGATGTGTATACTTTGTACGAACTAACAGTATGCCGATTTGGAACATTTCATAGGTGCTGATTCAGGCATTCCAGGTATAATTAGAGACTGTAAAACTTGGTCGGTTTTTCCCTCTATTGGGAGTGTAATTGGTAAAGATCTTTTCCATTTCTGTAGGCTGCCCCTTTGTCTGAATTATGGTGTCTTTTACCATACAGAAACTTTTCAGTTAATGAGGTTTCTTTAGTTGTTGATTTCTGTGCCTGTGCTATTGGTGTCTTGTGCAGAAAGACTTTTTCTGTGTCCAATGAGTTCAAGATTATTTTCTACTTTCCCTTCTATCAGATTCAGGATGTCTGGTCTTATGTCAAGGTACTTGGTCTACTTGGAGATGAGTTTTGTGCAGGACAATAGATCTGGGTTTACTTTCATTCTTCTACATATCTTCCTCTAACCAGAACCATTTGTTGAAGATGCTGTCTTTTCTACAGTGTACACTTTTAGCTTCTTTCGAAATTTATGTTTCCATAGGCGTGTGGACTTATGTCTGGGTTTTCAATTCAATTCCATTGATCAACACGTCTGCTTTTATGCCAATGTCATGCTGTTTTATTACTATAGTTCTATAGTACAATTTGAAATCTGAGATGGTGATACCTCTAGCTGTTCTTTTATTATTCAGGATTGTCTTAGCTATCTTGGGTTTTTTGTTTCCATATGAAGTTGGAAATTGTGATTTTTATTCAATTTCTGTAAAGAATTATATTGAAATTTTATGGGTACTGCATTGAATCTATAGATTATTTTGGTTGGATGGCCATTTTCATATGCTCCATAATCATAACAGATCTTTCCATCTTCTGGGATCTTCTTTAATTTTTATTCAATGTCTTAAAGTTTTTAATTATGTAAGTCTTTCATTTGCTTGACTAGTGCTACCCCAAGATATTTTTGAGGCTAGTATGAAAGGTATCGTTTCCTGGATTTATTCTCAGTCTGTTTGTCATTTGTCTATAGGAAGGCTACTTGTTTTTGGTGTCAATTCTGTATCCTGTTACTTTGCTGAGGGTTCCTTGAAGCATAATTAATAAAACTCAGAGAAAAAATTGGGGTTCAACATGAAGACCAGAAAAGCAAAGCAAGCAGCTGCCGGCTCTTACCTCAATCAGAGTCCGAAATAACAAACCTGCCTCCAGGAATCTCGGAATGAGATCGAGACTAAGAACTGTCTCCTCCCATTTTGTAATTCTCTCTAGTTCTGGGATTAAAGGCCTACACCACTACCACCTAGTTTCTATGGCAAGCTACTATGACTACTGGGAGTAAAGGTGTGTGTTATTGCTGCCTGGTCTGTGAGGTTGGCTAGTGTGGCTGATTTACTTTGTGATCCTCAAGCAAGCTTTATTTATTAAAATGCAAATGAAATGCCACTACATTTCTTGGTATGTCTTTAGGATCTTTTATGTATAAAATCATATCATCTGCAAATAAGGCTACTTTGACTTTTCTTTTATTGTTTGTATCCCTTTGATCTCCTTCAGTTGTCTTACTGCTCTAGGGACGGACAAGATGGACTTCTGAATTAGTTAGTTTTTATTGATGTAATAAAATCAAGGTAACATGTTACTAGGAACTATTTACTTTGGATTTATCATTTCACAAGGATAGCAGCCATTACCATGGGGGCAAGAGACAGCTCTGTATTGGGCTGGTTCCATTCACTGTGTAAAGCTATCCTTGGCAGATATCCTATGCCTCTAGCATGCCCAGCATGATGCCCCCAAGAAAATCAAGGTTTCACTTTCACAGTTTCATCCATTGGCTCCTCGGGGCCTCTTGCCCTCTCAAAGCCTTCATGTAGTGACTGCCCTGTAACACATTGCCTGGCCTCAAAGCTTCTCCATGACCAAAAGGAAGATTCCACAACCCCTTTACTCATGCATCCTTCATTCCTCTAAAGCCAGAATAACATGGATAAAACTATCAAGTACTGATGACCACTTGATACAGAGCCTGGCCCCACATGATACGGAGCCTGGCCCCCTTTAAACACATTTGCGGCAGGTTTCACTTGTTTGACGGTTTTTAGGAGCAGAAAGTTCCACAGGCCATTTACTTCCACACGATGGCATCTTAGCTTGGTGGGGAGGGTCTTACCCTGAGGACACCCTTCACTTTATTCAATTGCTAATCAGCCTCCCCTCAACCTCTTACCTATTTCAGCACAAGCAGTGACTTCAACATTGACTTTCTTGGTGGTTTTTTTTCTTCAAACTGTACGTTTTATATTTCTTTTTGTCCCATTTGCCGTTTATTTCTGTTATAGGCACGAATAATAGCAATTACTACATCAGAATCACTATTAAGGTATCTTGATATTTCTGAAAAAGACATTAGTACTTTTAAAATTTAGTCTCAGGCAGATATCCTATGCCTCTGTTAGGTCCATTTGATTTATGATGCTATTTATTTTTGTGTTTCTCAGTTTAGTTTTTGTTTGGATGGTCTATATGGCAAGGTTGAGAAATTGAAGTCATCCACTATCACTGTGTGAGGGTCAGTATAATATCTGTACTAGTGTTTATGTGAAACTTGGGTGCCCTGGTGTTTTGTGCAAAAATATTTAGAATCGCAATATCCTCTTAGTATATTTTTTCCCTTAATGTGTCTGATTTTCTATCTCTTCTGATTAGTTTTGTTTTGAAGTTTGTTTTTTCAAACATTAAAATACTATTGTTATGTTGAAACACCATGACCAATAGCAAGGCAAGGAGAAAAAGTTTATTTGGCTTATACCTTCTACATGACTGTTCACCACTGAAGGAAGTCAGGATAGGAACTTAACCAGCACAGGGACCAAGAGGCAGGAGCTGATGCCACAGAAGAGTGCTTTGAATTTGGCATGTAGCTTGTTCTTTTATAGTCAAACTCAAGCATGAATTCTTGTTTAGATATTTTTACATACCAAATCTTTATTTTCCATAAGTTTCTCTCAATTTGGCACATGTAAACTCAGCCAAGATATTTTCTTTCTTCCTAAGGTATGAAGTTTTTCAAATGAAGCTGCTATTGGTTGATTATCTCAGTAGTCCACAAAGTGTCGAGTATGGACAGCCACTATTTGAGTTGGTCCAGGAAAATAATGGACCTGAGTCATGTTCTCCTTAGTCAATCACACCTCTATTTGTATCTTAACAAAAACCCAGGAAATGTAGACCTGGAAGTCATGGACATTGTATTTTGAATGTCTGTTATCAGCACACACAAGCCTTGGAGAGTTTTTAACCAAGGACTTTAAATCAACAAATTTGTTTGCCTACAAGATAGGTACTTTGAATTTTCTATATTCTTTTAAATGCAACTTGGGTTTTCTCATGGGCTACTTCAGATCACTCTCCCCGTTGCTCACAAAAAGAGATGTTTTTCTTTATGGTTTGGGGTTCAAAATCTTCCAAATGATAACGTGTGCACCCCAAAAGTAACTTCTGGGTATGCAATGATTGGTCATTTAATCTAGGGAAGAAAAAAAGAGGCAGAGGATGGATGGTTCTCTTTTTATGTTGCTATGGACACTACTCTCTTTGCAGTGTACCAAAGAGACTTCTTTTCTTGAAAAAAAAAAAAGAAAGAAAACAAGAAGCCAAAAGGGGATGATGATGGGAAAGAAAATCTCTGAAACACCCCCAGATTATCCTCTTGTTTTCAAGCCTGCCAAGGTGTGGCCCCCAACAAAGCAGTTCCTTAATGAGGACCTTTGACATAGAGTGACTGTCTACCTTCTTCAAGGTGCCCCCACCAGTATGGACTTGGAATTGCTGGCCTGAGGAAATTCATTACCAGTTCTTGGATATGTATTTGTCTAAGATTCTTAATCACCCCCCAACCCAGTTATGGCGTGCTTTAAAATCTTTTTTTTTTCCAAACACAGTCCTTGTTTATTTTTATTTATTTTTTCTTTTATTAAAAATATCTTTTTTCATTTTACATACCAATCCCAGTTCACATTCCTTCCCATCCTTCTATTCCCTACTTTTTCCCCCACCCTATTCCACATCCACTCCTCAGAGAGGGTAAGGCACATTGCTTTGAGGAAGGCCCTCCCTACTATATCTAGGCTGAGCAAGGTATCCCTCCCAAGAGAATAAGATCCCAAAAAGCCAGTACAGTGGGAATAAATCCTGGTGCCACCATCAGTGACTCCTTAGTCTGCTCCTACTGTCACCCACATTCAGAGGGACTAGTTTGGTCCTATGCTTGCTCCTTTCCAGTCCAGCTGGAGTTGGTGAGCTCCCATTAGTTCAGGTAAACTGTTTCAGTGAATGAACCCTTCATGGTCTTGACCTCTTTGTTCATATTCTCACTCCTCCCACTCTTTGACTGGACTTTGGGAGCTCAATCCCGTGCTCCACTGTGGCTCAGCATGATTTTAAATCCTAACTCTTAACTATGACCCATGACCTCTGTAATAGAGGAACATATTCTGTGTGCTATGAGAATTCCTAGTTTTAGAGGGCCCACAAAAGGTACATCTATCCTCCGCTAAGGAAGCCTTTTATTTTAATTTTCATTCATGCCACATAAGACCAAATTTTATCTTACTCCCCTTTATAATCTTCATGTCTATCTGATAGTAGTTAAGGAAGCATGTGACTTGCCAAGTGAATAGGGAAAAACAGTCATCCGTGGATTCCAGGCTTGCAAATAGCAAGGTTTTTTAGTAAAGAACTTGGTGACCAGCAGAAATGCAAATAATAAAATCAAGAGCACTCAGCCAGGTGAATGATAACGCTGGAACCCTCAGGTCCCTGTGAACTAACTGAAACACAAATAATGTACTTATGTCCACAATCTACAGAGGCTAAGCATATTGAAGTGGCTGTCCTAGTATGTTTCTCTATTGCTATGATAAAATACTCTACTTGGGGAAGAGAGTTTATTTGGACTACAGATTAAAATTCATATCACTAAGGATATCCAAGGCAAAAAGGTGGAAACAGGAACTGAAGCTGAAACCATGGAGGAATACTACTTGCTGGTTTGCTGCCACTAGCTTCCTTAGCTACTTTTCTTTTTCTCTTATTTTTGGGATCATAATATAATCACATCATTTCCCTTTTCCTTCTTCTCCCTCCAAACTCCTCTTTCATACATCCCTCCATCTGTTTTTGATTTCTTCACCTCTTCCATACACTCCTCCTCCCCTCCTTGATTTTTTCAAATTTATGGTTTGCTTTACCATTAGTTGTTGTTATACACACACACACACACACACACACATATCTATATACATGTGTGTACAAATATAAACATGTATATACATTGCTCAGTATGTATAATGTTATTGTGTTATCGTATTATGTTTTTAGGGATAATTGTTTGGTATTGAATAACTAATTGGTATGCTCTTCTCTGGCAAAGATCATTTCTCCCACCCAACTTTCCTCTGTTGCCAATAGATATTTATGTAGGGCTGAGTCTCACAGAAATTCACACATTAAATGTTTATTTTTATTCTTGTTCAGCTCATGATTGGGCAGTCATGTTGGTGAGACTTTATGGGTGTAACTTCTGTCTAGGAGACAAGAATCTCACAGTAAACTCTCTGAACCCTCTGAATCTTTCAATCTTTCCACCCTCTCTTCCACAGTGTTCCTGAACCTTAGCAGTTGTTTTATCTATGTATCCATTGGCACTGGACTCCACAACTTGTCATTTTGTTTGGCTGTGCTTCTGTAATGGTCTCCATCTGTTGCAAAATGAGAGATGGATTATATTTGTCTGTGGCTATAAGAACAAATATTTAGAGTGTAGCTAGAGATTATGCTGATTTAGTAAATTGGTGGTTTTAAGTTCTCTTCCAAGGTCCATGACTTCACTAGCCCTGGGCACTTGGTTTTTGTTGAGTGAGTCTTAAGTACAATTAGAGAGCTGTCGGTTACCATCAAGGTATTCCATATTACTACTGCATCCCTAGGGTTACCGTGCCACTCTTGTTGCGGTGGTGGTTCATGGGAATCATAACTGGGAAGGATGAATGGTTGGTTTTTTCCTTTAGGTGCTTTCATTGTACCTGTTAGTACTACTCAGGGAGGAGGCATTCAGGTCAGTTCCAGATCAGGGGCCTCTGGGTCCCATGACTGAAGTGATTTGTTTTTTCAGAAATATGGACTTACTTTCTATTTCTGGGGGTCAACCAAGTGCAGTAGTCATAGATGTAGGTTTGGGTAGTCTCTTGAAGAACACTGACCAGTAATACCAAAGGAGGTCTCTCATGCCTGGTGTTGAGTTTTTGCTAGAGGGTCTTTGCTTCTTGTAGGGAACATTTTCAGCCCAGGTGATAAAATTTCATTCAAATTATATGTGAATATTTATACACAATCTCAAGTATATTATATTTTTTCCTTTTAACTTTTTCATATATCCTACCTGCTATTTGATACTTTCATCCTTCTGTATTTTTCTCTCCTCCTCCTTAATTAAAGCCACTGCTTTTCTCCCATGCCCTGATCAGACCACATGGACCCTGTTACTCCCTTCTCTACCCTGTCAGTGGTTCCCCTTTATGTTGATAGTTTCTGCAATTACTCCAGGATATGTACTCATGTCTGAAGATTTAGAGCTAGGCACCTCCAATGGGAGAGAACATAGGGGGGTTGTCTTTTTGGGTCTGGGTTGCTTCACTCAATATGATCTTTTTCTAGTTCTATACCTGAGAAGTTCATGGTTTTATTTTTTTATATAGCTGAAGAGTTTTCCATAGTGTATCTATTCTATATTTTTATTATCCATTCAACAATTAAAGGGCATTTAGGATGTTTCCACTTCCTGGCAATTGTGAACAGTATAGTAATGGATATGGTGGAGCAAGTATATGTACTGTAGGCATTTATCAAGGAGTGGTAGAGCTGAGATTTATTTTTAAATTATTTTAAATTAAATTTTAAATTATTAAGCTATTGTGAATGAGAGTATGCCCAGTATTTGCTTTTCTGTTTGTGCTCATGTCAAGAGAAGGGAGACCAGGAAAGGCCTGTGGCACCCGGACATCTTGGACCAGAAAGACAGAAATCAGGTTGGAAAGTGGGCAGGGATACAAGCAGGGAGTGTACACAGACAGAGAGACCAGTAGTGTCTCTCAGAGAGCTGCTCTTGAGGAACTGGCACCCTAGGTGCTCTTCTGGGGTTACCGTAGATATGGAAGAGAGTAGTATATACAGAAGAGAACAGCAAAACAAGGAAGGGGTTTAAAATCATCAGCACTGGACACTATGGCTTCACAGAGAACAAGTAGTTATGGGCTCTTCTGAGGCAGGTGAGACCAGAGAAGCAACAGAGGGGGCAGATGCCAACAGAGAGCCCCCAAATGATCAGAGTCATACAAGAAGAAGATACAAGAATGAACTCGAGGGCTTTAGAGTGAAAAAAGGGAACTGAAACTCAGAACAGGGAAGAGAGTGGCATCCTAGTGGCAAGAACCCCAGGGAAAGGAAAGAGGAAACTGGAGAAGATCCCAGGCAGCAGGATTCAGGAAATGGAGAGGATCCAGAAAGAATCCCCTAGAAAAAGCAGTCCAAAGCCAAACAAGGAAGTAGATGGAGGAAATAATGGGGACATAACATAAGGGAAAAAGATAGAGATGGTATTGAAGAGTAAATCTGTTCCAGGAGAATACTGGGGGAAAGGGTGGCATCTCAAGCTACAGAATCAGCGAGAATTCTGAGCATGTCCTCTTCCAAAAATAGATGTTTTTCAAATTGGAAAAACTCATGTGGATGTGGAATGAACAAGTTCAAAGGAGAGTACAAATAGTGTACAGGAATTATAAGCAAGCCTACTAAAATAAGTAAATTGAATCAAAATGACTCTCAGAACTGTTTGAGGAGGTCAGTCAAATCTCTACCAGGAAAGCATATTTGACATGTTTATCAGTGCCCTGTAATTAATGAAAGGTTAATAGACAGTTTTCAACTAAAATACATTATTTCTACAATGTTGTTAATTAGAGTGTAATTGAGGGGAGTTAAATGTCTCTCAAAATCACGGTAGGGAGGTCAGATTGCAGTGACAGATATTTCTAGACTGAGGCCTAGTTTGAACTCACTGGTGCCCACCAGGCACCGGTGACATCTCAAAGCCTAAGATGTCATAAAGGCAGCTCCTGACCAGGCTGGGGATGCAATGGGCAGGGCTGAACACTGTCTTCAGAAAACCAGTCCCGCTGGTGAACCAAGCAGAGCTTACCGGAGCCCAGTCCATCAAACCATCATGTCAGGGAAGAACGAAGAAAATTCTTGCAGTGACAACAAGATGGAAGATCCTTCTCCTAGGCCTGAGGTAGAGGTTCCTGTGAACTACGTGTACCGCCTACTGCAGGAGGAGCAATATACTCCCTGCCTAGGTTCCACCACTTCCGATTTCCTCCTCGCCATGCTTGATTACCTTACCGACTATATCCTGGAGGTGGCGGGCTCCGAAGCCAACATCAACAGCCAGCAAGATATCCCACAAGATGGAGAGAGGCAAGGAAACAACGAACGCGAACCATCTCGTGCCTTCAAGAACGCGCCTTTCTCTCTGTTTGATGAGATGCCTGGACCCAGAAGAAATGGCTGAAGAATGGGGGACAGAACCCAAGGGTGGGAAGCCTCACAGACTCAGCTAGGACCATGAAGTCTAATAGCAGAGGAGGCTCCCCTGGTGTCCTTGAATACTAATAAAATGTTTAAATGGAAGCTAGTTGTTCTGACTCTTAATTTGCCGTTCTGAGTTAGGGGTTTTCATAAGATACTAGGAGAGGGTGGAGGATGGAAGTTGTGGTTAGTAATGGGTGTTTGAATGGGTGATTTAGAGTGAGTATAGTGAGCACTTCTCCCTGGGGTTGGCTTGGGGAGAGGGGAGGAATTGAGTGACTGGAGAAATTGGGTGGAGGGGAGGGCACAGAAGTTCCCCCATTGACTCTGAGTACTAAAGAAACCTCAGAGAAGCTTGGAAGTTGGCTGGAGCCTCACTGGCAAGTTGGATTTTTGGTATGGTAATTTAGGAGACACTGCTGATGATCAGAAAATCTACTTGGAAGTCTTTCAAGGGAGTGAAGGTCTCGGATCAGAAGAAAATGGGTGTTGGGCAAGGCCTCCGCACTGTAGACATGAGCATTCACATGATGGTGGAGGGAAGGCGAAGTCAGATGGAAATAGACATTTTAGAAGAGGTAGAATTGTTAAGCAACTGTTTTCAGGATGCGCCTCTCTAGAGAGCCTGCAATTTATCTAAATTAATCACTTTTGGCAGAAGACAGAAGAGAATGACGCTTGCCAGATATTTCTTTTTTTTTTAACTTTCTTTTTGTTTTATTGAGAAAAAAAAACAATTTCCGCCTCCTCCCAGCCTCCCACTCCCCCCCCCCACTCCTCTCCCCATCCCCCCACTCCTCTCCCTCTCCCCCAACTCCTCTCCCGCACCCTCTCAAGTCTGAAGAGCAGTCAGGGTTCCTTGCCCTGTGGAAAGTCCAAAGTCCTCCCCCCCCTCATCCTGGTCTAGGAAGGTGAACATCCAAACTGGCTAGGCTCCCACACAGCCAGAACATGACGTAGGATCAAAACCCAGTGCCATTGTCCTTGGCTTCTCAGCAGCCCTCATTGTCCGCCTTTGCCAGATATTTCTATTTGTCTATTTTATCTCAAGTCAACCGAGAAAGTTATACTCTATGAGAATACTGGTTGATTTGCTTATACTTGTCCTGTAATTGAATTGTAGAGTTGAAGCTATAAGGTCTCTTTCTTTGAACTTATATCCCTTCCCAGGCCTATTGTGTAAAGGACTTGCCAAAAGGGAATCAAACAAGTCTAACCTCAAATTCCACCTCAGGTACTAAACAAAATCTAATAAAAGGTGACCACTTGATCACATAGAACTGTCCATCCAGCATCTTTAATCCACCTACTGTGTCTTCCTCCAGATTAAGGCCTTTCTTCTGCAATACTGCCCTGAAACTGTCTCAGAGGGCTAGATTTACTTCTATAATAATCCAAAGCCATGGTCCAGAACCCAGATTTTACACATCAGATAGCTTTCTAATCCCTGAACAAAGTCTAAGTATACTGATGGATTCCCTGATGTTACTCATCCACCTATGGGGGGGGGGCATTTCATGTTCAAACTGTGACAGATCTGTCAGTGCCCAACGGTTCACACAAGGATGTGCAAAATGTCAAAGGCAATGGTAGAATCTTAGAAGATGCAATGGCATACTAAAGTGGGATGGACAGTTTTAAGTTGAAAATTAACATTTGCTGTACTGTTGAAATAAATTAGAACAATTTCCCCCCAAAAGGGGATGTACTCAGAAATGTGAGCAGTTTCCTTACATGGACACTTCTAGACTGGAGGAGGAGGACCAGAGTCCAGTGGGCACTAATGACATAACAAAGTTTGTTGTCACAAAGTCCCTCCTGACCAATGAGGAGCAGGGATGAGCACTTGGTGGGTATAAAAGCCGATGTGTTGAGAGACCCAGGCCAGAAAAGATCCCGAGCTGAATGCAACTCTTCACACCGGTACTCGAGTCTTCAAAGGGGCACAATGGAAGACAACCAGCAGAAGTGTCACATCTCCCGCTCCGCAAGAGCTCAACTCAATTTCCCGGTGAGCAGAATTGAGCGCTTTCTTCGAGAAGGAAACTTCTCTCAGCGTTTGAGTGCTTCCGCACCAGTTTTCCTTGCTGGCGTACTAGAGTACCTGACAGCTGATGTGCTTGACCTGTCCGGCAAGGAGGCCCAAGCTAGCGGCAGGAAGCGCATAACTCCAGAGCACGTATCCTGGGCTGTTGAAAACAACAAACATCTTCGTAAAATCTTCAAAACTGACAGCAAATCTTCGGTCGCTGAGCCATCAAAACCCGACGAGAACTGATAACTAAGTCTCGGAGGTTGGAGGCTCAAAACTTGAGCCTCATATCGCCCCAATGTCCCCCTAACTGGGGGGTAAGTTAGACATGTTATTAAAACTGTCTAAACCGTTACCAGTGGTTCTGGTTTCTTTTCCGTCCATCATTTTGAGCTAGAGGTGACCATGGAACACACAAAAATGCCGGGTTTAGGATGTGGGATGGAGTGGGGTGTGGGGTTGGAAGAGAAACTGTGGTCAGCATGGGACACTTAAACTGTGATGTGTGTGTGTGTGGGGGGGGGGTTCTAATGGGGCTTGTGTGAACAGTGGCCTTAATGTGATGAAGTGGCTGAGGGAGACGACAGAGAAGCTATCCTGGTGAGCTGTGAGCAGAGAAGGCTTTGGGATTACCGGCGCGGTGCTGCTATCTGGAGCGGGGTTGGGGAAAACAGACTTTGGTGGGCAAGGCTTCATTCATGGGTGGGAGTGCTTCAGGACAGCCGGTGATGGCAGTGGGTGGGGGAGGTCATGGAGAAGAGTGGCACACTATTGATGCAAACCTCAAGGATCAGGGGTATAAGCGTTACAGCTTGGATGGAAAGGGATCCTGGCAGTCAGGCTTCAAGGAGAACCACAAAGTCCTTGCAAGCACAGCTGCTTACAGCCCTGGTCCAGAGAGTGGAGGGTTTCCCGAAAGTAACAACTCCCATTCTAGTAGCGGAAGGTTTCTTCAACGAAAATGTTACAGCCTTGCTTCGCTCCGCTCCACTCCACCCAGGCTCCCTGTCTGGTCCACGGAAAGGTCTTCACCCAAACCTCATTCAAGAGATTTATTAGGAGGGAAGAATCCAGGAGGGTGGCTGCCTCTGCTGGGGTGGAAAAAGGCAGTAGCAAACTGAGCATGCTCAGGGCTTACATAGGGCTTCTTAAGGGATGGCTTTTTTTTTCTTTCCCTAGGGTGAAGATTTTCAGGGTGGGAATTCGCCAGATTTCAATCCCTGAGTTTGGACAAGCTCAAAGATTGGCTGGTTTTTGTGCCCGGGGATTGGTTGGTTTTTGTGCTGAATTCATCAGGGACAGAGTGTGTTTCTTTGGCTCTGGTTTCAGGATCAAAGTGTGCTGCTTTTTGGCTCTCTGGTTTCAGGGCCAATGTGTTTGCTTTGGCTGGCCATTTTGCCCTACAGGGGGTATTTGCAGAACACAGAGAGATCACAGTGAAACTAGAAAGAAACATACAAAATAGAAGCTATGATCTATCTTTCTTTGGAAAAATTTCTCTGTCTCATTTTAAAAGAGAGGATGTACACAAGTACTAGTACATACGGTGCTAAGAGATTGTGTGGAATATATGCTTCTGTGTACACTGGCAAGCTAAATAATGGCTGTATATAACCGCTAACTGGCTTAAGACCTGCATTCAGGCAGGTCTAACTGGGGCCTTCAGTGAGAATGGCATGGAATTAGTTATTATACTCAGATACCCTTTCTCAAATAATGTTCTTTGTGTGAAGCCAGCCAAGTTCTCAGGTTTAGAGTACTAACTAGGTTTGTTAAACAGCTGCCTGATACTGAAAAGTCATTTATTTGGCTTATTCCTGAGGCTTATAGTAGTCTAAAGCAGTCTGTTGGGAAACCACTATCCTGTAACTGTGGCTATGTCACAGGATAGCATCACAAAGGAAATGCCTTAGTACAGGGGAAGTTACAGTAGATAGATGAGCGAGTGGCTCTGGGTAGATTTCATAGTTAATGCAGTAGTTTAAGGTCTGTAGATGAAAACTACACTTATTTCAGAATCCCACATCAAAGAGTTAGTTTCCTTTTCTAGGTATGAGTTTGGAGATTGGGTTGGATTCAGTCATGGCTGGCAAAGCTTTTGTAAAGTCAAGGATCAACGGGGATACTGTTCTCCATTTATACATTGTGTTGAGTCGTGCCTACAGGCTTTATAGGAAACATGGAGTCCATGGGGAACACAATAAAAGCCTAATGAAGCCCCTATCAAATGCCCATTCTACAAGCACAAGGAATCCGACTCCCAAGGGAGGTAATAAGGCAGTGTGAGCACTGATGCCCTTAGGAAGTCATGAGTTCACCCAATTATAGTCTCTATGCATTTATGTGAAGTGAAAAGGAAAGGGTGAGGATGGATTCCGTGTAGCTTGGATACTTTGAGACAAACCAGCACCTATTAGTGCTCTGTTGGGGAAGGGTATAATTAAATCCCAGAAATAGGTTTACACTGTAGTCTTCATGTTTCCCAATAAACTCCTGTCAGCTCTGTGATCACATTAGTGTCATGGTAGGCCAGGATCAAAATCTGACATGGCTCATATTAGCACACAGTATCATTTTAGGAATTGATGTTCATTATAGGTATGTGATTCCATTTCTAGCCAGAAAAAGTATGTAATTTGCAATTTGGTTTTATAAGGGGCTACAGTTAGAGATTACTCTGAGACTCAGGAAAAGACTGGACTTTTAAACAATGCTGGGACTGTGATAGATCATGGGGACTTTTATAGCCAGAAATGGAGTCACATATCTATAACGATGGCACGTGGAAGTTAAGTCAGGACAATAACTAGTTCACAGAAGCCTAAGCTACATAACATACTTGGGGGCAGACTGAACTTCATAAAAATATGCTTCAATATCACCATAGAACCTTCATCTGGTGATGGATGGAGATAGAGACAGAGACCCACACTGGAGCACTGGACTGAGCTCCCAAGGTCCCAATGAGGAGCATAAGGAGGGAGAAGATGAGCAAGGAAGTCAGGACCACGAGGGGTGCACCCACCCACTGAGACAGTGGGGCTGATCTATTGGGAGCTCACCAAGGCCAGCAGGACTGTGACTGAAAAAGCATGGGATAAAACTGGACTCTCTGAGCATGGCGAACAATGAGGGCTGATGAGAAGCCAAGGACAATGGCACGGGGTTTTGAACCTACGTAATGTGCTGGCTTTGTGGGAGCCTAGCCAGTTTGGATGTTCACCTTCCTAGACATGGACGGAGGGGGTCGGACCTTGAACTTTTCACAGGGCAGGGAACCCTGACTGCTCTTTGGACTGGAGAGGGAGGGGGAGAGGAGTAGGGGGAGGGGAAGAAGGGTAGGAGGAGGGGGAGGGAAATGGGAGGCTAGGAGGAGGCGGATACTTTTTTTTCCTTTTCTCAATAATAAATAAATAAATAAATAAATAAATAAATAAATAAAAAGTATGCTTCAAAAAACAAAACCAGCCAATCAAATGAAAAACAGCTCTGAGTGTTCTATGGCTGTTAAGAGACACCATGACCAAGGCAACTTTCATCAAAGAAAACAGTTAATTGGGGTCTTGCTTGCAGTTTCAGAGGTTCAGTCCTTTATCAGCATGGTAGTACAAGGGGCAGAAATGGTTCTGGAGCAGTAAGTGAGAGCTACATCCTCTTATGCTGGCCTATGAGAAAGACTCCGGGCTTGGCATGGGCTTTTGAAACCTCAAAGCCCATGACCAAGGCAACTCTTATCAAATAAAGCATTTAATTGGGGTCTTGCTTATAGTTTCAGAGGTTTATTCCATTGTCATTATGACAGGAAGCATAGCAGCACACAGGGATAAATGGTGTAGAGAAGTAGCTGAGAGGTACATCCTGATCAGATGGCCAAGAGAGAGATTATGGGCTTGGAATGGGCTTTTGAAACCTCAAAATCCATCATCAGTGATACACTTCCTCCAATAAGGCCATACCTTATAATCCTTTCAAATAGTGCCACTCCCTGGGGATCAAGCATTCAAATCTATGAGACTATAGAAGCCATTCTTATTCAAATCACCACAACAATCAGCTAAGCAAACAACAACAGTAAAAAAAATAAGATTTGATAGGAGGATCTTGGAGGGTGACAGTTGCTTGGTTTGGGCAGAAACACAAGACTTGAGAAATAAAATGACCTCATATGATGAATTGCCTTTGGGAACAGAAGTATTTTGAAAGCCCAGGTCTGCTGATCCTTGCCAGTTTCCTGAAGGATGCTGCCAAGGGAAGGAACAATTTTCAGAAAGGGCCTTTAATGTTTTCAAAATAGGATTTTAACAAATGGGTTCTTATAATAATACCATTCAATGTCTTATTTCCTAGTGTAAAAATTACAAAGTGATAGGTAAATTTCTAGTTTAGGCATCAGTTGTGATTATTAAGATGGCATGATGCTTTAAAAGGAACATCACTTGATATATAAAATATACAGGTATACAAAAATATAGACATTTTTATCTGGTCAAAAAAGAAATCACAGTTTCTGACTGCTAGTGATATCAAACTGCCTGAGAATGTATGTAGTTATATTTAGATAAAAATGATTACTTGATGCCCAATGAAAGACAGATCCTAGTTTCTACAACTCTTACTTGGTTGTATGGTGTTCCAGTGATGACTCCCTCATATGTGTTTGTTTGTGGCATTTCACACAGCTTGAGCTCATCATTACTGTTGTAATATAAAACTGAACTAATAATCACTGACAAAATCACTTGTATTTAACAAATTCATGTAGTTCTGTGCCTCAAGATGTCATGGTGAAATTAATATCATAATATAAAATACATTATCACCTTAAAAGTCCTACCATATTTTTAAAAATCTCTACATTTTAAAGGTTCAGGCTCTTAAATATTCAACATCTCTTTAAAAGAGAGACTTCTTTAAGTCTCTCTAAAAGATCCAAGGTCTCATAATTGTGGGTTCCTATAAAATAAAACAAATTGACTATTGTGACAGGTTAGGAGAAAATGAATGGGCTTAGAAACTAGATCTTTGGATTTGTTTTCTCAGTTACTGTGTCCAGCTTCTCAGTTAAGCTGTTCTAGGTAGTTGACTGTCACTACTGAAAAATTCCTAAAGGTAGTTAAGTAAGGGCATGACGAACTTCCCTGTTGCAAGATCCTATTCTCTGAAGTAACTGAGTTATCTTTTTTTTTTCTGGAATTTGAGACAGTTAATGAAGACAAAATCTAAAGACAGGTTTTTACTATGTCATAGGAGCTTGCCTGAAAATCACTATGTAGATCAGGCTGGCCTTAAACCCACAGACATCTTTAGAAAAAGACATTTTTTTGAGAATGTCATAAATGAGTAAGTACACTGTACTTGCATAATTTTCATCCCTCCTTCTTCCTCATCCAGCCCCTCCCAAGCCCCACTTGAATGCATAGGCTCTTCTGGAACATCCATCCACCATCACCCACCCACATAAAACCTTAGTCCAATTGTGTAAATGTGTGGTCAGTGCTGATCATTTGGGATTGGAGCCTTTTCTCTGGGGAAAATGCATACTCCTTCTTTGCAGGCATTTTTTTTAATGTAGTTTTTTTTTAAACCAGGAATGGTGCCTTGAGAAATTTCTTCATCCACATTGATATGCTGGCTGGTGTTATCATAATGTGTGTCCTGTTTAAGCAACCATATTATTGAGATTTCACAGATGCTACGTGTAGAAGACACTGTCTCCCAGCAGGGGTAGTGGTTCCTGGCTCTTACAATCCTCCTCAACCTTCTTCTGAGATGTTCCCTGAGATTTAGACGTAGAGCATGCTTTGTAGATGTACCAACTGGAACTGGGAATCTCATGCTCACTTATTCTCTGTGTTTTGACTAGTTGTGACTTTCTATAATGTAATGTCTTCTGTAAAACAGAAGCTTCTTTGACGAAGGGGAGAGCCTCACTTAACTGTATATATAACAATAAGTATTTAGAATACACTTAGAAGCTATTTTGATTTAGGAAAATGTTACTGTTGGGGAGAATCTCTTGCCTGAATATTGTTTTGCATGTAACTCATGACTAATAGTATAACAGAGAAATCTTTTTCATAAGATCTTGCTCATCGCAAAGTGACAGAATAAATATGTGTAACTTTCCAAAAGTTTTTGAAAAAGAACATATTAAGCATAAAATAAATTTCAAAGTATTTAAGTCTCCAAATTTAAGATGACTTGAAGAAAGATACAAATAAAATTGTTGGGGTATTGGAACATTTATGATAAGGCCATGGAAGCTTGAAAAGAGACTGTAACTTGCTTATCTGTTGCTTAAAGTGCTGAATACAAGAAATAGTTAAATAAATACTACAAACTATTTTTCTTTTCTTTGTTGATATCTATTTTTAGTTTATTTTTGTGATAAGGCCTTGCTCTATAGCCCTAGCTAGTCTTGTACTAACTTTGTTTTTCAGGCTGACCTTAGACTTGGGGCAGTTTTCCTGGCTCAGTCATCAAGTCCTGTGATTAAATGCCCAGACCTTTCCTTTCATGTTAAAGGGAACAATATAGCGCATGATGATATAAGAATAATTTATTTCTACTATTATATAATTATAGTTTAGTGGAAGTTATTTTGTTCAGATATATAACATCTGCTTGGCAGCTGTGGTTACCTGTCCAGGTTCTGAATGAGATGGAGCCTATCAACACTCAACACTCCATCATCGAAGCAGGAGCAGGTACTGACAGTTAACAGTTGTTGGTGGGGGGAGTTCATTTTTCCTCAGTGGTGATTGACAGTAAACAGTTTTTTTTTCTTTCCTCAGTGGTATAGTCACTGGTCAAGTTGCCTGTGTTTCGGTAAATAGCCATTAAGAAACCTTAATAAAATTTGATGAGTCAAATAAAAGACATGAAAATAGGAGTAGATGATAAGATGGAGAAATTCACTAGGAGAAAGAAGAGAATAAGAGGATAATGGGGGTGAAAATGATTAAACTATATAAATGTACATAACTTCTTGAGAGTACATTACTAAGAAGAAACGAAAGTGAGCTTGCATATTCTGACATGCAGAGCTGTATGCATATAAATATGCATGACTTTTAAGCCACCAAGTTTTTGCTAATATGTTCACCAACACAGAAAATGGATACACCTGAAGACTGGTCCTGTAGCATATTTTATTAAACCAGACTCAAGCTGAAACGAAACTTTCTCTTTTTCTAGATCAAGTCAAGTTCTCCAGTTGAGTTCAGGATCCAGTATAAAAATGTGGCTCTAAAGTCTCCCTTTCTGAAAATCTTATGCATTAGCTCGTGAACTCTGAGTCAGTCTTGAAGATACTTCAAACGAATTTGTTTCCTCTTTCAAATTATGTTTCTATAAACTTTCTGATGTTTTCTGTACCAATTTAATTTTGTTTTATATGACTGTTTTTCGTATTCCAGAATAGGGCAAATGGGCTTATTCTGGAACAGGAAAAGTAGTCATATAAAACAAAATTAAATTGGTACAGAAAATTTGCCCTCAGCACAGAAACATCACTTTTGTGCAAGGGCTGGCTGTGCAGACATGGTATCTCAGAAATAGATTTGCTATTTAAATTTGTTATCTCAAACATAGGGGCCAAAACGGTCCTCAATCTGCAAGCTTGGTACTCAGGAAAGCTGACCATGTAATTGGGTCTGGAAAGGGGAAGGGTGAGGGAGATGGCATTAAGTCCCTAGTCTGCATCTCTGACCCAAATTTAGGAATGTTGATGGCTAAGGGGGAAAAAGTGAATGTCTCATGTCAGAAAGAACAAGTTTGCACTGTCTCTGCATTTTTGTTCTTTTGAGGCCCTCCGGGAGTTAGATGGCATCTACCAGCATCAGTTATGGAGTTCTTGACACGGCCCACAGATTTAAACGCTAATCTCTTCCGGAAGCAACTTTCCAGGCACAGGCAGAATTAGTATTTTGTCAACTGCCAGGTAATCCCTTAGCTCTCAAAGTGACAAGCGGAACTAAAAAACAAAGTATGAAGCAAGTCTTGTTTGACAAAGATTTGTGTATCTTTATGTGATTTTCAATTCTTAAAGTGATTATATTAAATATATAACTGAGAAGAGTTCCTTTCAACTCAGAGGTCTTATTAACTAATGTATTAGTATTATTCAGAAATAAGACATATGATACACTCATGTAATTGGAGGGGAAGGCATTTCTGAATTACAGACACAGAAGGACAAAAGAATAGTACCCACAACTTCACTTCTGCAGTTTCATTCACAGTAAAGAGTAACCAGAGACATAGTAAATATTAGTCCAGATTCTTAAGCAAAGCAAAGCAAAAGTAGTACATTCTCCCAGTGGCTTCCATTCTTAATTTATTTGATCCAAAAACATACAAACAAGACTTGACAAACCAGATTATCTATTACCTCTCTTATAACAGGGATTAGTTCTCCATCTCATCTGAGTACTAGCCAGAACTTAGCTTCTAAGATATAAAAAGTAGGACTCATTCAGGGTCATATGACTGTAAATAGATAAAGTCTCACTAAATCAAAAATCCATTTACAAAGCTTTTAAAATAACTGAACACCAAACCCCAAAATCTCTTCTAGTTCTGCCAAAATTGATGGTCCCTAAGTATCTGAAATCATGTAAACACTTTAGTAGCTCTACAAATTGACACCAGGAAGCTAGAATTGGCAATGTTCTCTGGACTGTTTGGATCCTCTCAATGAGTTATGAAAAGTCTGTGTGAGCTTAAACCATACACGAAGTGTACTTTTCTATCTCTTATATTTGTCTGGCCCTGGCAAGTGAATGCACTGAGAATTTGATTTAAGCTCTAAAATTATACAAAGACAACTTTTAAAAGCAAGGTTAAAGCATGACATACATATATTAAATGGACATGTTTTTAAAACGTGGCTCTTGAGACAATCTTAGTTACTTTTCCATTGCTGTGACAAAATACCATGACCAAGGTAATTTATAAAAGGAAGCATTTTATTGGGCTTATGGTTTCAGGTGGTTAGAGTCCATTCACGGTGGAGCAAATGTACGGTGGCAGGAGCAAATGATAGATACATTTTCATGTGCAAGTACGAGGCAGTGGGGCGAGAGAGAGAGAGAGAGAGAGAGGAGAACCAAGTATTGAAACATACAAACATATGGGGACCATTGTGATTTAAATCACCAGAGAGGATCTTGTTTTTCTGCCTAGGCAGGTCTGGAACTTATGAACCTTAAGCCTGTAAGTGTTAGGATTATAGGTTTGTGGCACTACATCTGGCAACATATGTTGAACTACTTTATTTTTTAACTCATGAGGCAAGTAGAAGTTATAAATAACACTTTAAAGGAGAATCAAAAGAACTGATGCAAGAACGCTCACCAGTACTGTTGAGCTTTCCCAGAGATCAGGTAATAAGCCTTAGGGCAAAGCTTCTGCCAAAAAAACCCAGTTTAACCATGGACCTAAAAAATAGATTTTTACGCCATATAGTATAATTTTGAGGTGTTGACATCTTAGATTCGGCAGCATTACATTGCAGAGGAAGCAGTAGCGAGAGATACCCTCTAGTATTATATTACACACATAGGCTCCAGGGATAAGGACCTCATCCACAGAAAGCTGCTGGTGTTGAAGCGTTCATCCTGGGGTCTGAGGCTCTTGAAGCTGAAGCTTTTGGTGAAGAAAACCTGCGTGTTTTCTTTCTGTTCCTGGTGAAGAAGACCTGAGGTTTTTCTTTTGGTCCCTAACAGCCTTTTATCTCTCTTTAGCTTTGGCTCTTTGCCTTCTCTTGTTGTCTCTATTCTTTCACCGCCTTTCTTCTTCCTGCCCTGACCACTTATAAAGTGTTCAGTAACTTCTTTAAGTGGCAGTTGCTCTTTCTGCCTGCTGACCAGCCCCTCAAGTGTTGCTGTTTTTTTGGTTCTGCTTTTACTCTGCCTGTTGCTCTCTTTTGTTTCGACTGCTCCATTTCTTTGTTCCCACCTCAGCTCACATTATAAAAAGTCAGCAAGAAAAAAAAAATCACGCAGTGTCAGATTAGCTGAACAGTTAACAAAATAAGAAATAAAAATAGCCAATAAATATTTGAAAAATATCAAACAACCTTAACTACCAGGGAAATGGAAATATAAGTGATGCTGAGATTTTGTTCCAGTGCAGTCAGAATGCTTACCGTTATGAACACACATAACACCAAATGCAAATCAGGATGTTGGTAAAGCAGAACCATCATATCCTGCTGGTGGGAATGTACACCAACCTAGCCATTGTGGAAATCAGTATGGAGAACAGGTTTATTTAGTTTACAATTTCAGCTTATACTTCATTTTTTCAGGGAATTCATGACAGGATATCACAGCATCACATCCATAGTCAAAAGCAGAGAGAGAATAAACATATACTTGCTTGCTCTAGGCTACTTTCACTTACTCAAATATAGCTGACAGCCCACCTTAGGGAACAGTGCCAACTACAGTTAATCAGGACAATTCCCTACAGACATGCATATAGGCCAAATTGCTTTACATAATTCTTTATTATGACTCTTCCCAGGTATCTCTTGGTTATGTCAAATTAACAGTTAAAACTAATCAGCACAACCTACCCCCTATTAAGTTGACCTAGAACACACTATGTTAAGTCATAGCTTTAAAACCATTGTCCCCCAAATCTGATGCTATTTAATAATGTAAAATATGGTCCAAATTTAAAGTTCTCATAGTTTCTTTTTAATGGCAACACTTAAAAATATCCCAAACCAAGCTGGGCAGTGGTAGCACATGCCTTTAATCCCAGCACTCAGGAAGCAGAGGCAGGCAGATCTCTGTTAGTTCGAGGCCAGCCTGGTCTACAGAGTGAGTTCCAGGACAGCCAAGGCTGTTGTTACACAGAGAAACCTTGTCCGAAGAAACAAACAGACAAACAACAACAAAAAATCCAAAACTTTCTGTAAAAGTCTCAAGTCACTTTAGAAATTCCAAGTCATTAATTAAATACTGAACATTCTTATTTCAAAAGGGAAGAACTGAGTATACGACAACCACTATTAAGCAAAACCAAAATTTATGCATATAAACTCAACTCTCTAGCTCCCTGTCTGACATCTGATGCTTGTAGCCTCACCCTTCCAACTCTGCTGCTGCACATACAGTTCGCCTTGTAGGCTAGCTACACTGCACATCTTCACTTCTTATGGACATCCCACACTGCTGGCATCTTCAATATCCTTACACCTCTATTGTAGCAGAGGCATCACTTTTACTCTCTCAGGGCCTCTCTGCAGAAACTCTGACCCCACCTTGGTTGCTGTCCATGATCCCCTTAATCTTTCATCTTTCTTGCCTACAAAATGAGTACTATGTGGACAATCATTTCATTGCCAACTTAGGCTTGACATGTAGACTAGTCCCTTAGACTGTACTTGTATCAGCTTCTGTGGGCTGGGCTTGAGAAAACAGTTTCATATTGTCCCAGTGAAGCAGATGTTTCGCTTCAGTGCTGCTGCTCTCTTTCTTTGAGAAGCACAACTGTTTTTTTTTTTCAGCTTCAGCATGACCAGCACACACAGATTCTTAGCTAGTGTATCACATTCATTCTTTCTAGACTAGCTGACAACAAAATCCTTATTCTCTCTGAAACATGATCTAAACCTTTTACTCTCAGCATTTTTACTTTTCGAGCTCCCAGAAGAATGACCTATTAGACTCTGAGTACTTAACAGCTTTTCTAAACCAAAGTTCCAAATGCTTCACATTCCCCCATACAAAAGCAGTCTTAGCATAAAAGCCACATAGTCAGGACTGTTACAAAACCAACTTACTAGCTCAGTACCAATTTCTGTCTCGATTTTATTACCGTTGCTGTGATGAAATAGCCTGACAAAAACAGTATAACAGTTAAAAGGTTTTATTTGGGTTATAATTCTAGGTTTTCATTGAATGGAAGTCAGGCTGGAACTCAAGCAGCTAAACACATCACATGCACAGTCAAAAGCAGAGAAGATCAAATGTGCCTATATTGCCTACTTAATTCTAGCTCTAACCTACCCTTTTCCTGTTTTATATAATTCAAGATCCCATTGACTACAGAATGGAACTACCCACAGAGACTGAGTCTTTTGCATCAATTAAGAATCAAGATATTCATTCAAAGACATGACCATCGGTCAACCTGATCTAGACAGTTCCTCAGGTGATTCCAAAATACAACAGTAGAAAGTAGGTATGCCAGCGGTGGCTCACAGCTAGATTCCAGCCATTGGAAGGGCAAAGTAGGAAGATTGGCATGATTTTAAGATCAGCCTGGATTACATAGTGAGTACAAGGCCTGTCTGGGCTACAATGTGAGTCTGTCTTAACAAAAAAAATACATGTGTGGTACATTTTTGCTTATATATGGAATCTGTGTGTGCGTGTGTATGTGTGCGTGTGTGTATGTGTGCGCATGCATGTGTGAAAGTCCAAAGGGAAGTCCACGAGGAAGTCTAAGGGAGAAGAAGAGGTCTAAAGTAAGACAGGAGAAAGAAGGGAACAAAATGGAGTAATGGGGACAGGGGGACAATGTGTTCATTGCAGTTTGTGATAATAAGAAATTGTGGCACAAACTGTTTACAACTGTCCTGGCTGATGCTATGCTTACAAGTGCTGGAACACTGAACTGTGATAGTCCTGTAGCTTCCTCAAGGTATCTGTGAGTGATCTAGATATCTGGTTGTCACATAAGGGGAACCCTGCTGGATAACCGACTGAGAGTTCTTTTGCTCAGGTCCGCCAAGGCAGCAAGGAAGAGTTCAATTAGAGAATCGGCTAATTCGAGAGTCACTTTGCCCTATTCTCAATGTCATTGCATCATTATAGGAATATTAATATCAAAAGAAGTATTTACAATGTAAGCTTGAAGAACTTCTTATGGGTGGTACTACTGATTTTAACAGTGGTTTAACAGTACTTACCTTGTGCCCAGTACTACTTCTAAGAAAATCTTTCTCATTGTTCAGTCATGGTTAAGTAACAGACTGTGAGACTTAGCTTCTGGTCTGTAATTGAGTAACTGAAAGAGCTACTCTTTTTAAAATTTCTAGTATGTGTTATGCCAGTACCATAGGATTAATAATTTGGGGGGAATGTAGGCAATGATACATGTAAAGCACTTTAAACAGTGCCTTACACACTATTATTCCCTTTCCCCTCAGGCTTTGTATGAACTGTGGTGTTCATGGGTAGAAAAGAATATTAAAAGAAGGAATTACCTTCAAAACATAGGTATAATAAGGGTGCCATGTCAAGATCTTCTTAAATGTTCACAAAATGAAATTGATTACCTTCCCTCTCCTGATCCTTTCTCAGCTCTATAAACACTGCTTGCTTCCTGAAATAGCTGTCTGCCACAGATAAACATTATTACTGTGTGTCACTGGGTGTGTTTAACGTGTAAACATATTGTGGGAGCAAGGGAGGCTGGTTTTTCAAGTTCCTGCTCATAGGACTTCCTGAGGGTCAAGTAGTCCAGTACAGTTTGTGTGGCTGTAAGAAAAATGAGCCTACAAAAGCGTTCTAACCTTACTGAGGTAAGACTGATTTCCTTAGGGACCTCTAGTGTGATATTTGGTTTCTTGATTTTTGTATTTTGCAATTATTTGAGGTGGGAAAAAGTTTCTTGGTTAGGGGAAAAAACATTTTTTTCTACCACTTGATACTGGGTTTCATCCTAAAGTAGAAAATGGAGAAAGGGGCTGTTACCCTACTGAGAGTTGCATGGCTCTGGATGAAAAATTTAAGTGTTTTCTTAATTCATTATTCAAATTGAAATCTTGTGGTAGAGTCTACTAAAAAGTCAACCATCTCTAAAACCCAGTAGGCATCCTAATAACAAAAATACATCAAGTTCATAGCAAAAGTGGTGGTCATTTTGCCAAAGAGTTTCCTTGCTTCTCTCCATATAAGATAAAGGGTTCTTTTGCTCTGAATTTCTTTCATTTATTTGAAATCTCAGATACTGTAATTAGTATTATTAAATTATATTTACATTCATACCAATCTCTTTTTCTATTGTCTATGGTTTCTTTGTTTGACACAGGGTCTCTCACTTGTAGTCCCCTCTGGAACTTACTATGTAGCTCAGCCTAACCTCAACTCATGGTGTTTTTTTTTTTAATATAGAGTGTTTTAATTAGGATTGCTACTTTCCTTTTTATAAATGAAATTCATGTAGTAGGGGCTCACTATGCATTCCTCAGTAGCCTAAAACTTGTGGCAAATCTCCTGCATATGAAACAATGCTGTCACAGTTTTATAGCACCCACCATGAACTGCTGAAAATATTCCTGGAATATTGTATCAAACTGTATATTTAGAGACAATAGGAGTTTATATTTAAAACATTAGAGAATGGTTGAACATATAAGGTTATAAGTGAAAAATGTATGTAAAGTACTATAAAATAATATAAATGAAGGAATTAAAGATTTTCATTTTGAACTTTATTCATGAGCAGACTTGACAGCAGCTCCTGTGAATGACTGTTACAGTCTATATACGATGACTTATATGCATGAAATCATTCTATTACTCTAGTGAAACTATTAACTATTATAGAACTCATAAGTACCGTACAATTCTTAAGTCCCTATGTCAAAAGATAAACACACATATTGATACATGTATACGTATGAGCAACTAGCATCAAAAAGATGAGAAACATGAGAAATAATCTTTTTGGTATTTCAGATGCTGAAATTCATTTTGTCTGTGTATTTACAAGCTCCTAAAATTCTTTGCTAGCCAATTTGTGGATTAGCTGTGCTACCCTTCAATTTATTCACATTTGATAAGTCTTCTAATTGGGTTTGTTTTCCACTACTTCATGTTTTGGAGCACATTTAGTATTTTTGTTGTAACTACTATCTTCCAGTTATTTAGTATGTAAAGAGAAGGTAGGGAAAGTGCTGCTGTAAAGTATGGCAAATGATCAGTTTATTTGCCTAACTTCATCACACGATGGCGTACGTTATGACTGTTTTGCCAACATGCGTAAACACATGATTAATCATCTTTAGTATTTTCTGTTTCTGACTTGCTTGTAGCCATTTTTGTACGTCCATATGTTGCATGTGTGTACTCTCTTTTGCTTTCTTACCATCTCCTTCCAACTCAAATTCACACATCTTGGTAGACTTCACAGAACCTCCCAGTCTGGTTTCATTCCCAAGCAATCCCATTCTGTGGGTTGTTTTGTTTCTTTTGATCTCTTTCTTCATAACTTCTGATTATGTTTTCTCGGCATGTTCCATCATGGACTTCTGATTCTTCTTTAAAGACATCAGTAAACCACAGAGATCCCACTGCAGGGTGAGCAATGCCAGTGGCCATCTTTAGTTCCAGAAAAAAACCTAACAGAGGGTAGAGCTCTTAGGGAAGCAGAATGCAGCCATGTCTGATGGCACAGACTCCATAAAACCATACAGTTGGAAGGCAGACGAATAAGGGTTGCAATCTCAAGGCCTACCTAGGTTACAGAGTGAATACAAGGCTTTATTGGACAATTTAATGAGGCCAAATATCAAAATAATACAGCCACTGCCTATTATGTCTAATCCTTAGCACAGACAAAGGTGATAAATATATAGTTTACTAGTAAAGAATGTTTGTTTAATATGGATTCTCTTGTCTTTCAGAAAAAAACTTCTAAGAGATAATTCATACAAGATGTCCCAACTGTCACCTCAATTTCTCTTTTAATATTGAATTTCCTTATAAATTCCACTATGATGACATCTATCTTGATCATTTTATGGGCACCGAACTTCCAACCACCATGTCATGCTCCTGTGTATCCAATTGTAGTTTTTGTTTAATTCTGATTTTATCATTTGGTTTTTTAACTTTTATTTCTTTCATCTAGAGGTTATCCTTTCTCAAGTTCTCTTTCTGTTATTTTTTAAAAATTCTTTATTTTGCAATTTTTTCTTCCCTAAGTTTAAGAACTTTTTAGAATTCAAAATCCTCCCTAGGCCATATATCCATCAGATGTCTATAACTCATAGATATCTTGTTTTCCTGAGCCCTGGAAACAGAATAATAGAGTTAGTCTCCTTTGCTGTACATGACATTTAAGACTGCTTCTTATTTCTTGAAATATCCCCTTTCTTCTCTATTTCTGTTCACTGTTTATTCATAGTTTTCCTATCACTTTCCCTTTTGTTTCCTTTTATTCTTCTTGTATTTTGCATATGGATTTCTACTGTTAGTTTGGCATTTAAGCTTCAAACCATTTATTTTCTTTGCCTATGATTTGTCGTCAACATGAACAACAGGGAAGTCAGGTTAGACTTGCACTTGATATGTAGCAAAGGATAGCCTTGAACTCCTGATTTTCTTACCTCTGTCCCCTGAGTGCTGCTCTCCACAGTCTTAAGTGTCAACTCTAAGTTGTTGCTCATCTTCAGACATTATCTTTCCGTCAGCTGTATAGCTTTCCAGTTACATGTGCAACTTCACCTGATAGTCATAACTATTCAGCTAACATCACTTGCTGTCTTTGTGCCCATCATTTTCCTTTTCATCTGTGTTCTTGACAATGACATTGATGATATGTTTTTTCATATTTGAAACCTTAGAGACACATTTTCTTCCTTTGTTCCCAACCCGCTACCAAATATTTTTATTTTTTATTTCTTCCATCTAGTGGTTATCATTCCCACGTTCCCTTTCTGTCATTTTTCTTTTGTAGTTATTTTCTTCCTTAAGTTTAAGAACTTTCTAGAATTCAAAATCCTGTCTAGGCTATATATCCATCAGATGTCTGTTACTCACAGATACCTTTTTTCTGAGCCCTGGAAACAGAATAATGGTAGGAAGAACATAGCCAAAGACCCAGATTAAAGATAGAATTCTAAAAAAAAAGATAGAGTTCTACCAATCACTGCCTCCACTATACACTCTGTTAGCCTCGTTATCCTCATACTCATTCATTCTTTCACAGAGATCACAAGGAGTGAGATCATGAAAGTTCTCTTATGTTTTGCCAAAGTCATTTCGAAGTGTCAAGCACTGTATAAATATTACAGTAAGAATTTAATTTCTTAGGATAACTTAGGACTAGGGCCTAGAGCCTCAATTTTTATCTATGTGAGGGACTACAATATATCTGGGATGAAAAATAATACCAGGTAACACAAGTTTGCATCCTAGGAATGCTGCAAATCAGCTGTGTAAAGTTGAGTTTCCTCACCTGAAAAATGGGTACAGTCACAGAATGTTGTAAAATTAAAAGTTGTAGTCAATGTAAAATACTTGAAAACATTACTGGTATAATGAAGTTAATCTTCTAAAATTATGGAAGAGGTGCTGGATGACAGTGGAGTATAAGGTGAGAGCAATTTCCTAGAATTGAACCACCGGGGGGGAGTTGGCCACCTCCAGAATGGGAATACAGAACCCCAGAGTGGATGGATACCTATACCTACCACAGTCTCTCACATCAAAATTGGAGCAGAAGTGAGCAATGCGTCATCAAAGAGGCAGCCTGATGGGGCTCAGAGACACAATGTACTCTTTAGGGTCATGAAATATGTCACTTTGCTATGGAGTCAAAATGTCAGTACTCAAATGTCCAAATGTTAGCAAAGCAGGCAAGCTGTTCTTTCTATTCTGGAAACCCCTTTGCCTAGCATGGGTCTTGTGTATTTCAGATTGAAGGGACCTTGGGAAGACCGTCGTTAACCTCAATGTTCATACTAATCAAGGTGTTTTCTTAGTAGTATATACTAGTTTCCTCACATGAGATTGCTTTGCTTTTCATGTTGAAAGAAAAAAATTGACGCTGGAGTATTCCAGATGGTACCTTTTAATTGCTTAAATTTTAGAAACTTATTTAATTCTCGTAAGAATGCCATGACAAAGCATCATCATGCTATTTTATATAAGAATCATCTGCAGATCATCGAGGTTATGTACTATTTTTCCCTTTTATTATTATTATTATTACAAATTTTCACCTCCTCCCATTTCCCTCCCCGTTCCCCCATTCCTCCTCCCTATCCAGTCCAAAGAGCAGTCAGGGTTCCCTGCCCTGTGGGAAGTCCAAGGTCCTCCCCACTCCATCCCTGTCTAGGAAGGTGAGCATCCAAACAGACTAGGCTCCCACAAAGCCAGTACATGCAGTAGAATCTAAACCCAGTGCCATTGTCCTTGTCTTCTCATCAGCCCTCATTATCCGACATGTTCAGAGAGTCCGGTTTGATCACATGCTCCATCAGTCCCAGCTCAGCTGGCCTTGGTGAGTTCTCATTAGATCAGCCCCAGTGTCACAGTGGGTGGGCGCACCCCTTGCGGTCCTGACTTCCTTGCTCATGTTCTCCTACTTCAGGATCCAGCAATACCACTCCTGGGAATATACCCAAGAGATGCCCTATCATACTACAAAAGCATTTGTTCAACTATGTTCATAGCAGCATTATTTGTAATAGCCAGAACCTGGAAACAACCTAGATGCTCCTCAATGGAAGAATGGATAAAGAAAGTGTGGAATATATACACATTAGAAGTTATGTGATATTAATGGGCCACTTAATCAGGCTTCAAATCTAGGCAGCTCAGCAGATCTCATATTCTCAGCTCTGGAGTGCTATTATTTCAGGGCCTTTGTACTCCAGAACCTGAAATACTGAACTGTATCACAATTTATGGTTCCAGGTTGTTTTTTAATTTGTAGGTTTTTTTTTTTTAGTTTTATTTGTCTGAGACAGGGTCTTACTGTGTTGCTTTGTCTGGCCTGAAACTCACTTTATAGACCAGGCTGGCCTTGAACTCATAGAGATCTCCCTGAGCACAGAGATTACACATGTGAGCCATCGTGCCCAGCTTTGATGTGTAGTATTCCACGTCTAATATTCTTTTCATAATAGATTAGAAGTATTTAAATTATTTTTGAAACAGAGCCTTGCTGTATAGCCCAGGCTGACCTTGAACTTGAGATCCTTCTGCCTCAGCATCCCGAGTACTAGGGTTATTGACATATACCATCATGATTTTAAATAATATTAACATTAAATCTTCTAATATCCATTTGTGGGTGACAAAAAGAGTCTGAGGTTTTTCATCTATGACTATATTTTAGAATTAAATATTTTCAGTACTGATTTTATTTCCTGTGCTTAATGTTGTTATCCATGAAGATATTTCCATAAGTCTTTATTAGTTTTCACTTTTTCCTCACTAGCATTGTAAAGTTCAAGGTGTAAACACTCAGTTTTCTATGTGGAGTCTCAGCACTGGAGAGGTGTAAGCAATGGGATCACAAGTTCAAGGCCAGCTTGAGCTACATAGAGAGACACTGTTTCAAATCAAAAAACAAGTTCAGATCCTTTTTTTGCAATGCCATTTTGTTCCTGCTTCTTATTTGACTTCAGTGTTTTAAACAATTTTCAATCTCTTCTTAAATTCACATTACTCTACATATTTATGGGCACATCATGTCCTGTTTTAATTACTTCCTGTTCATTTAAATGCTCTCTCAAACCTGAGTTTTTAATTTTCTCTGTAATCTTTATAAAATGCAATAATAAATAAGCTTTTATTTCATTTTCCTCTTCACTGAATAAAAATATTAAAGTCAAACTTACTTTCACTGACCGAGGCCTTAATGACGTTACTCATTTCGAACTCAGCATCCGCTATTCATAACTCTTGTTAAAGTTTAATTTAGCATTTCCATTCCTTGTAACAGGTGACTTATCCAGGCTAATTCAATTTACCCTTTTGAACAGAATGTCAGGAAACACTGTGTTCCTACATTAAGAATGTATCCAATTCATTTAAGGGTTGGTGGTTCATATAAATAGACTTCAGTGGCATTTTTATTTTAGTGGTGTGCAGTCAGAAAATGTTTCCAAGACATCAGGACTTGGAAGGAACTAGGAAAATTAACAAGAAAGCAACTCCGAAATCAATACCTTTCTAAAGCAGTTAAAATCCTCAACCACACAATAAAATTCTTAAAAGTATTTAATGCTGCTCATGTTTTCAAAGAATTGGAGTCATGCACTGTACCAGAAGTTGAGAACTGAGCTGTTCTAACAGGTGGAGGGAATGCTTGCGAGAAATCAAACTTGGAACATAGCCACCATATCATACTAGGGTAGGATTCAAAAATAGTCTTTAAATATAAACACATATGTTTCTATGGATCATAAAATGGATGTTCAATAACAACCCACTTGGTAAACACATGGCCATAACCAACACATTTTTCTACTTCAAATCACTTGTTAAAATGTCTAATTCAAATAGTCTAGTTAAATACCTTGATACATATTTCAGAGAGTTGCACATCTAGACACTGACAGCTTTTGTCTTCTGGTATAAAGTCTCGGTAAAATTAAAGTATGATTTAAAATATTTTTCAAAAAAAGGCTTTTTATTAGTGTTTTACCAGCCCCTTGTAGGAAAACTCTAGTTAGTTAGCCAAGGAAAAATTCTTGTGTTTCCTCTCTGTGCATTTTCTTCTGTTTCTTTTTTTTTAAATATTGATCTGCACATTTTTCTCCACTCCTCTCTCTTCCTCCCCTCTCCCCTTCTACCCTCTCCTATGACACCCACACTCCCAATCTACTCTGTGGGATCTTGTCTTTTTCTCCTTCCTATGTAGATCCATGTATGTCTCTCTTAGGGTCCCCTTTGTTGTCTAGGTTCTTTGGGGTTATGGATTGTAGGCTGGTTTTTCTTTGCTTTATGTCTAAAAGCAACATATTATATTTGTCTTTCTGGCTCTGGGTTACAAATAATTCAGTAAAAATGGGGTACATACCTAAACAGAAAACTTTCAACAAATGAATCTCAAATGACTGAAAGACACTTAAGGAAATGTTCATCATCCTTAGCCATCAGAGAAATGCAAATCAAAACATGTCTGAGATTCCATCATGACAATGGCCAAGAATCAAAAACACTGATGACAACTTATGCTGGAAAGGTTATGGGGTAAAGGGAACACTTCTCCATTGCTGGTGAGAGTGCAAACTGGTACAGCTGCTTAGGTATCAGTATGGCGATTTATCAAAAAAATAGGAAATAACCTACCTCAAGACCCAGTAATACCACTTTAGGGGATATATCCAAAGGATGCTCAATCGTGCCACAAGGACATGTGCTCAACTATGTTCATAGCAGCATTATTTTTAATAGCCAGAAACTGAAGCAACCTAAATGCCCCTCAAATGAAAAATGGTACATTTACACAATGGAGTACTACACAGCAGAAAAAAAAAATAACGACAGCTTGAAATTTGCAGGCAAATGGATAGATCTAGAAAAAAACTATATTGAGGTAACCCAGACCCAGAATAATTTAACATTTTAAAGTTAATATTATTAAATAGTTTCAAACAAAACAGTAAAATCCTAGTCCAAACAGGCTGTCATATTTCCTTCAAAATTTCAGCAAATAAGGCTATATACAAAGATGTTTGTAGGAGTTGTAGATGTTGCTTGGTAGTAGGGCCCTCAACTTGCATGCTCAAGGCCCTGAATTTGATTCATAAGATCTCACACAAAATTGTAGGTGTAAACAGACAAATATTATGGTCCATATTCTGAGTAGACCTCCATGTATACTGAAAACTCAGTTTGTAATGAAGACTGATTCCTTGTAATTGGGAAATTGCTATTTATCTTAACTACATGAAAAATGGATGATCTGTTTTCTCTTTAAGTTTTGCATTTTATTTATCATCTTTCTCTCTTCTCCTTCCCTCATTCTTCCCTCCCTCCTTCCTCTGTATGTGTGTGTGTGTGCATGTATGTGCGTTCATATCTAAATCACAAAAATTCAAATGGATACTGTTTATCTTTCAAGAAAATTCCTGTATACCTTTGTTATTGTGAATAAAAGGCATATGCTTGGCTCTGAACTTAAATACCATAAGAGGATGTAGCCATGTTAGCTCTCAGTCCCACAGAATATGTTCATGGGCAACTGGAATGAAATATAGTAGAAACATTTCATTTTATTAGGGGAAAATATTAGCCTAGGTCTGCAAACTTGAAAGGTAGGTGCAGTATTGCTGCTAAAAATAGAAACTGTTCACATTTTCTGAGGATTTTCCACTTCTCAAGTATTAGTCAAATAGTTTCTGTGGTATCAAGGTATATATAGAGGTTCAGTCACACCTTGAGATCCTATAGCTCACACATTTGAGACCGAACTTAGACCAAGAGTTTGGCATCACATTGATCAAGATAAGCAACTTCAGATGAATTCTTCCTGGCATCTATTTTTCCACATCCCCAGTTTCAATCTTTTGCCTTTTCTCTTAGCCTACATTGGAATCTGCAAAGCTCTTGTTAATTTGTCTCTGGCATCTTACTGGTAGACTTTCTGTCAATATTTTTTTTTTTTGCAAAGGGCTCTTGCATTATCTAGGAACCCCATATTCGAGGTTTCTCAGGTCTATTGGCCCCTTCAGCGCTCCCATTTCATTCACCCCTCAACTTTTCTTCCTCCTTTGTCTTAGCTCCCCAATCCCTCTGTGCTCACAGAAAGCATGGAGCACCAGACCTTCCCCCAATTTCTTTCATCTCTAACCTGAAATGTACAGCTTTACTTTCTTTCTTTAGTCAGAGAAAGTTGCTCCAATTTTATATCCTCTGTCTTCTCTATACTAAGAAAAATTCAAATAGTCAGACCTCCAAAAGCTGATATTTGTAGAAAAATACAGAACTTGAAATATATTCAAAACAAATATATTGAAGACAACCTTATAGTGATATTTCCTATCTGTTGCAGAAAAAAATATATTTTTTATTTTAATTTTTCTAACAACCTCAAAGAAAAATGTGAATAATAACTGAATGTAAAATTTCTAAATATTATATATACATATATACATGCATATAAACTCATACACATGCAAATACATACACATGGCAATGGGCACTTTTCAAACCATCACTAAATAGCTCACAAAGCACATGTTATCACCCTTCCAAGTATAAAAGGATTGAAAGAATATACATTTCTATGGCACACCTTTCATTTCTCATGTATGTCTTCATATATAGCAATTAATCTTTGCCAATTTTGGTACAGATGTGTATCTTCCAAAGAATAAATTATGAGCACTGGTAAAAGATTAGCTATGGAAAATGGAATATATGTAATTATATATATATATACATATATATATGCACACACAAATCTATGTGTTACACATGGATAATGATAGCTACTATGATACACACACATATATAATTGCATAATATGGTATGGTGATAGAATACACAGTGATTATACTTTTTTTAAATGTCTTGACATTATGATCCTTCCAAATTGAGGAAATTGAGAATATTTTTGGCTCAAGGCCAAGAATAAGGTTGCCATATCTGCCCAGCAAAGAAAAACAATGTTATCACAAAGTTTAAAGTTCACTACAGTAGATAGTTTTCTAACTTGATCAGTGGACACAAGAAGAAGGCAAAAAGCAGAAGCAATCTCTGGCCCCAGCTTCGACAGTAGTGGACCTGAGATGAACTAAACATGTTGTTTCAGAATTGCCCAAATCATGGAATGCTGATAACAATAAAAGGAATAGCATCTTTAGAGGCAGTTAATAATGATTTAAATCCTAACTTCACCACTTATAAACTGTGTGGCCACGGGAAAGTGATTGAATGCCTCTTTACTTTATTTTCCTTATTTGTAATTTAGAAATAATAAAAGTAACTAAAAGAGGTCATGTGAAGATTGAATCAGTTAATGTTTATAAAGCAAGACCTTAGAACATGAATTGACTCTTTTTTAATTTTATTCTTTAAAAAAAAGAGAAAAATGAAATAGACACACATAGAAACACACACAGACACACACATACATACAGAAACACACAAACATATTCAGATACACACATCACAAACACATACAGAAACACAGACACACAGATACATACAAAAACACACATAGACACATAAAGATACACAGTAACACACACAGAGATACATACAGAAACACACACACACACAAAAAAAAAAGAGAAAAACTATCTTTTTTTCATTTTACATACCAGTCCCAGTTCCCACCTCCTCCCCTCCTCCCACCCCCCTCCACCTATCCCCTGTCCACTCAGAGAGGGTAAGGCACATTGCTTTGAGGTAGGTCCAAGGTCCTCCCTACTATACCTAGGCTGAGTAAGTTATACATCCTAAGAGAATAGGTTCCCAAAAATCCAGTACAAGCAGCAGGGATAAATCCTGTTGCCACTGCCAGTGGCCCCACAGTCTGCCCCAGCCATGCAGCTGTGGACTCCATTCAGAGGCTCTAGTTTGGACCTATGCTGCTTTCTTCCCTGTCGGGCTGTAGTTGGTGAGCTCAGGTAGACTGTTTCAGTGGAGGTACCCTTCATGGTCTTGACCTCCTTGCTCATATTCTCACTCCTCTCACTCTTCAGCTGGACTTTGGGAGTTCAGCCCAGTTCTCCGATGCCTCTGTTTCTTGATGAAGTTGCTGGATGAAGGTTCTATGATGACATTTAAGATATTCATCAACTTGACTACAGGGCAAGGCCAGTTCAGGCACACTCTGGTCTATTGCTTAGGAGCTTAGCTGGGGTCATCCTTGAGGATTCCTGGGAATTTCTGTAGAGCCAGATTTCTTGATAGCCCCAAAATGGTTCCCTCAATCAAAATATCTCTTTCCTTGATCTCATCTCTCCATCTTGACTATCCCATTCCCTCAAGTTCTCCTTTCCCCTCCCTACAATCCCCGGCCCCTTCTACCCTCTCTTTTCCCCCCGAACCCATACTCCCAATTTTTTTTAGGCAATCTTGTCTATTTCCCTTTTCCAAGTAGATCTATATATGTTTTTCTTAGGGTTTATCTTGTTACTTAGCTTCTCTAGGGTTATGGACTATAGGCTTGTTATCCTTTGCTTTAAGTTAGTATCCACTTATGAGTAAGTGCATACCATGTTCATCTTTCTGGGTCTGGGTTACCTCATTCAGGATGGGTTTCTTTCTAGTTCTATCCATTTGCATGCAAATTTCAAGATGTCATTTTTCTTTACCACTGAGTAGTGCTCCATTGTGTAAATGTACCATATTTTCTTTATCCATTCTTCTCTTGAGGGGCATCTAGGTTGTTTCAGGTTCTGGATATTACAAATAATGCTTCTATGAACATAGTTGAACAAATGTCCTTGTAGTATGACTGAGCATCCTTTGAATATATTCCCAAGAGTGATATTGCTGGGTCCTGAGGTAGGTTGATTCACAATTTTCTGAGGCAACACCATACTGATTTTCAGAATGATTGTACAAATTTGCATTCTTACCAGCAATGGAGGAGAATCTCCACATCCTCTCCAGCAGAAGCTATCATTGGTGTTTTTGATCTTAACCATTCTGACAGGTGTAAGTGGAATCTCAGAGTTATTTTGATTTGCATTTCCTTGATGGCTAATGGCTAAGGATGAACATTTCCTTAAGTGTCTTTCAGCTATTTGAGATTCTTCTGTTGAAAATTCTCTGTTTAGTTCTGTACCCCATTTTTAATTGGATTATTTAGAATTTTGATGACTAATTTCTTGAGTTCTTTACATATTTTGGAGATCAGTCCTCTATGTGATGTGGGGTTGGTGAAGATCTTTTCCCATTCAGTAGGCTGCCTTTTTGTCTTATTGACTGTGTCCTTTGCTTTAAAGAAGCTTATCAGTGTCAGGAGAAACTTTTTTGTTTGTTTGTTTGTTTTTGCTCTCAGTATCTGTGCTACTGGTGTTATGTTTAGGAAGTGGTCACTTGTGCTCATGCATTGAAGATTACTTCCTACTTTCTCTTCTATCAGGTTCAGTGTGGTCGGGTTTATATTGAAGTTGTTAATCCATTTGAACTTGAGATTTGTTCATGGGGATAGATACGGAACTATTTCCATTCTTCTACATGTTGACATTCAGTTCTGCCAGCATCATTTGTTGAAGATGCTTTCTTTTTTCCATTTTATAATTTTAGCTTCTTTTTTCAAAAATGAATTGTTCATAGATATAAATCAAATATCCAGATATTAATCCATATATCTGTCTGTTTTTATGACAATACCAAGCTGCTTTCATTACTGTAGCTTTATAATAGAGCTTGATGTCAGGGATGGTGATGCCTCCAGAATTTCCTTTATTGTACAGGATTGGTTTTGGCTATCCTGGTTTTTTTTTCCATATGAAGTTGACTATTGTTCTTTCAAGGTCTGTGAAGAATTGTGTGGGATTTTGATGGGGATTGCTGAATCTAAAGAATGCTTTTGGTAGGATTGCTATTTTTTATTATGTTGATCCTCCCTATCCAAGAGCATGGAAGATCTTTCCATTTTCTGGTATCTTCTTCAATTTCTTCAAAACTTAAAGTTCTTGCCTAACAGGCCTTTCACATCTTTTGTTAGTGTTAGCCAAAATATTTTATGTTATTTGTGGCTATTGTGAAGGGTGGTGTTTCTCTGATTTCTATCTCAGCTTCTTTAGCATTTGTATGAGGGGGCTACTGATTATTTTCTGAGTTGATCTTGAATCCTGCCACATTACCAAAGGTTTTTTTCAATTGTAGGGAGTTCCCTGGTAGAGTTTTGGGGGTCAGTTATATTGACTTCTTCCTTTCAAATTTGAATCCCCTAGATCTCCTTTTGTTGTCTTTTTGCTCTAGCCAGAACTTCAAGAACTATGTTGAATAGATATGAGGAGAGTGGACAGCCTTGTCTTGTTCCTTATTTTAGTGGAACTCTTTGAGTTTCTCTCTGTTTAATTTGATGTTGGCTGTCGACTTGCTGTATATTGCTTTTTATTATGTTTAGATATGTTCCATATATCCCTGATCTCTCCAAGACCTTTAACATTCTTGAAGGTGTGCTGGATTTTATCAAATGCTTTTTCAGCATCCAATGAGATGATCATATGATTCTTTTCTTTCAGTTTATTTATATGGTGGATTACATTGATATATGTTGAACTATCCCTACATTTCTGGGATGAAGCTGACTTGGTCATGGTAGATAATTTTTTGATGTGCTCTTGGATTCAGTTTGCTAGTATTTTTTGAGTATTTTTGCATCTATGTTTATAGTGAGATTGGTCTGTAATTCTCTTTCTTGGTTGAGTCTTTGTGTGGTTTTGGTATCAGGGTAATTGTAGCCTCATAAAAAGAGTTTGGAAATGTTTCTTCTTTTTATATTATGTGGAACAATTTGAGGAATATAGGTATTAACTCTTATTTGAAGTTCTGTTAGAATTCTGCACTGAAACCGTCTGACCCTGGGGTTTTTTGGTTGGGAGGCTTTAGATGACTGCTTCTAAATCCTTGCAGGTTATAGATCTATTTAAATAATTCCCCTGGTCTTGATTTAATTTTGGTATGTGGTACCTATCCACAAAATTGTTTTACATTTTTTCATTTCTTTTACCATTTTCTTTTTCCATTTTTTTTTTGAGTACAGATTTTGTAGAATGACCTAATGAGTCTCTGGATTTCAATAGTGTCTGTTGTTATGTCCCCCCTTTCATTCCTGGTTTTGTTAATTTGGATAAAGGTTTGTCCATCTTGTTAATTTTCTCAAAGAAACAGCTCTTTGTTTCATTGATGCTTTGCATTGTTTTCTTTGTTTCTATTTTATTGATTTCAGCCGTCAATTTGATTATTTCCTGTTTTCTACTCCTCCTGGGTGAGTCTGCTTCTTTTGGTTCTAGAGCTTTCAGGTGTGCTGTTAAGTCACTAGCATGAGCTTTCTCCACTTTCTTTATGTAGGCACTTAGTGATCTGAACTTTCCTCTTAGCAATGCTTTCATAGTGTCCCATTGGTTTGGGTATACTGTGCCTTCATTTTCGATGAATTCTAGGAAGTCTTTGATTTCTTTCTTTATTTTTTCCTTGACACAGGGGTGGCTTAATTGGGCACTGTTCAAATTCTTGAGTTTGTAGACTTTCTTCAATTAGTGTTGTTGTTAAATTCTAACTTTAAACCATGGTGATCCGATAAGATACAGGGGATTATTCCAATTTTTAAAATCAGTTGAGGTTTTCTTTGTTACTGAGTATGTGATCAATTTTAGAGACGGTTCCATGAGGTGCTGAGAAGAAGGTTTATTCTTTTGTGTTTGGGTGAAATATTCTGTAAATGTCTCTTAAGTCCACTTGAGTCATGGCATCTATTATTTCTCTTATTTCTCTTTAAGTTTCTGTCTGGTTGGCCTGTCTGTTAGGGAGAGTGGGGTGTTGAAGTCTCCTACTATTAGTTTATGGGGTTTGATGTATAATTTAAGCTTCATTAATGTTTTTTTTACATATGTGGGTGTTCTTGCATTTGGGGCATAGACGTTCAGGATTGAGACTTAATCTTAATAGATTGTTCCTGTTATGAGTATAAAATATCCTTCTCCATCTCTTCTGATTAATCTTAGTTTTAAGTCTATTTTATTAGATATTAGGATAGCTACACCCACTTGTTTCTTAAGTCCATTTGATTGGAAAATCTTTTCCCAACCCTTTACTCTGATGTAATGTCTGTCCTTGAGGTTGAGATCTGTTTCTTGTATACAGCAGAAGGATGGATCCTGCTTCCATATCCATTCTCTTAGCCCATGCCATTTTAGTGAGTTGAGTCCATTGATAGTAAGAGATTAATGACCAGTGGTTGTTAATTCCTGTTAATATTTGGTGGTAGTGTTTTTGTGTTTCTCTTCTTTGGGGTTTGCTTGTGTGAGGTTATCTGTTGCCTGTGCAGTTAGCTTCTTTGGGTTGGAGTTTTCCTTCTAGTACTTTCTGGAGGGCTGACTTTGTGGATAGGTATGGAATATCTTTTTTTCCTCCAACAATGGTGATTGAAAACTTTGCTGGGTATAGAAGTCTGCTCTTGCATCCATGGTCTCTTAGTGTTTGCAGCACATCTGTCCAGGACCTTCTGGCTTTAATAATTTCCATTGAGAAGATTATAATTCTGATAGGTCTGCCTGTATATGTTACCTGACCTTTTTCCTATGCAGCTCTTAATATTCTTTCTTTATTCTGTATGTTTTGCATTTTGATTACTATATGGTGAGGGTACCACGTCTTTTAGTCCAGTCTATTTGTTGTTCTGTAAGCTTCTTGGACTTTATAGGGATATCCTTCTCTGTGGCTTTGAGCTGGAATTCTCCTTCTTCTATCCCTATTATTCTTAGTTTTGGTGTTTTCATGGTGTGCCAGATTTCCTGGATGTTTTTGTATTAAGAGTTTGTTGGATTTAATGTTTTCTTTGACTGATGAATCTATTTCCTCTATATATCTTCAACACCTGAGATTCTCTTCTCTTCCATCCCTTGTATTCTGTTGGCTATGGTTGCCTATGTAGTTCCTGTTCATTTACCCAGATTTTCCATATCCAAAATATCTTAGTTTGTGTTTTCTTTATTGTCTCTATTTCAGTTTTCAAGTCTTGAACTGTTTTCTTCACCTGCTTGATTGTTTTTTCTTGGTTTTCTTGAATTTCTTTGATTTATTGATTTCTTCAATTGGATTCTTTTATTTATTGATTTCTTCCAATTTTTTTGTTTGTCTTTTTCTCCACTACTTTAAGGGAATTTTTCATTTCCTCTTTAAAGGTCCCTATCGTCCTCATAAAGTTATGTTTAAAATCATTTTCTTTTGCTTCTTCTGGGTTATGATGATCAAGTCTTCCTGTTTTGTGACCACTGGGTTCTGGTGTTACCATCTTGCTTTTTAGATTGTTGGATGAATTCTTGCATTGGCACCTACCCATCTCTTCCTTCAATTGGTGCCTCTTGGTTCAATCCTTGTAGTGGCTCTCTATGTCTTTGGGAACTGTTCTTGGTCTGCTCTGTACTGTCATTGCCTGTGTCTCAGGGAGCCACTGAGGTCTCTCTTGGCCTGTTTTCTCATCCTGCTTTCTTGGTCTGCTCTCTTGGTCCACTCTGTGCAGTCACAGGCTGTGCTTCAGAGTTCCTCTCTTGTTCTTCTCTGTGTAGTTGCAGCTTGTGTTTCAAAGATCCTTTGAGGTTGTGGGGTATAGGAGTGTTTGGGGGCAGAGCAGGACTTGTAACTTGCAGGACTTGCAGTGTTTGATCAATTGTATGTTCCTGCAGCCTACCTGCAGGAAGCTTGCCTGCTGGCTGACTAGATAAGCTGGGGCAGGCAGGGGAAGAGCCAGGGTTTTGCCCTGGTATGGAGGGCCTAGAGAATGGAGTGTCCAGCTGGGTGGGTTCTCACTCACCTCTCAGTCCTCTCTGTGTAGTTGTAGGCTAAGTTTCAGAGTTCTTCTGAGGGTTTGGGAGCTGAGTGGAACTTGTAGCTTGCAGGGTCTGATCGATGGGGTGGGGGTGTTGGAGCAGTCTTCCTGCAGGAAGCTTGCCTACTGGCTGGCTGGAGAAGCTGAAGCCAATGGAAGAAGAGCCCCGGGGAACCTAGAGAGTGGAGTATCCTGACGGGTGGGTGGTCACTCACCTCTTAGACCTCTTGTGTAATAGCAAGCTGTGTTTCTGAATTCCACTGAGGTTGTGGGGATGTGGGGAGGGGAGAGTGGGGACAGGAGGGTTTGGGGGCAAATTGGGACTTGTAACTTACTGGGTCCTATGGATGGGATGGGGCTGTTGGAGCAGCCTACCTGTAGGAAACTCTCCTGCTGGCTGTCTAGAGAAGCTGAGGCAGGTGGGGGAGAGGCCCTGGGTTTTGTCCTGGTATGGAGGACCTAGAGAGCGGGATGCACAACTGGGTGGGTGGTTACTCACCTCCTGGTCCTCTCTGTGCAGTAACAGGCTATGTTTCTTTTTTGTTCTTTTTTTATTATTTTATAAATAATACAAATCAAAATTTCCACTTCCTCCCCTCCTCTCACTTTCCTCCCATTCCTCCGCTTCCCCTATCCCTCCAGTCCTAAGAGAGGGCAGGGTACCCTGCCCTGTGGAAAGTCCATAGTCCTCCCCGCTCCATCCAGGCTTAGGAAGGTGTGCATCCAAACAGACTAGGATCCCAAAAAGGCAGTACATGCAGTAGAGACAAATCCCAGTGCGATTATTATTGGCTTCTCAGTCTGCCCCAATTGTCAGCCACATTCAGAGGGTTCAGTTTGATCACATGCTCTTTCAGTCCCAGTCCAGCTGGAGTTGGTAAGCTCCCATTAGATCAGGCACACTGTCTCAGTGGGTGGACCAACCTCTCCTGGTCCTGACTTCCTTGCTCATATTCTCCCTCCTTCTGCTCTTCATCTGGACCTTGGGAGCTCAGTCCAGGGCTCTGATGTGGGTCTCTGTCTCTATCTCCATCTGTCACCAAATGAAGGTTCTCTGGTGATATTCAAGGTAGTCATCAGTCTGACTACAGGACAAGGCCAGTTCAGGCATCCTCTCTGTCACTGCCCAGGTCCTAGCTCGGGTCATCCCTGTGGACTCCTAGGAACCCCTCCAGAGCCAAGCCTCCTGCCAACCCCAAAATGGCTCCCTCAATTAAGATATCTCCTCTCCTGCTCCCATATTCGTCCTTCCTCCATCTCAACTATCCCACTCCCCCAAGCTCACCCCAACCCTCCCTTCTCTCTCCTCCTCTCCCCTTCCCCCCACCACACCCCCACCCCATGCTCCCAACTTATGCCTGGCAATCTTGTCTGCTTCCAATTTCCAGGAGGATCTATATATGTTTTTCTTTGGGATTCCCTTATTACTTAGCTTCTCTAGGATTGCGAAATATAGACTCAATGTCCTTTGTTTATGGCTAGAATCTCCTAATGAGTGAGTACATACCATATTCATCTTTTTGGGTCTGGGTTATCTCACTCAGGATAGTGTCTTCTATTTCCATCCATTTGCATGCAAAATTCAAGATGTCATTGTTTTTTTTTTTAATCACTGAGTAGTACTCTAATGTGTAGATGTTTCATACTTTCTTTATTCATTCTTCCATTGAAGGGCATCTAGGTTGTTTCCAGGTTCTGGCTATTACAAATAATGTTGCTATGAACATAGTTGAACCAATGCTTTTGTAATATGATATGGCATCTCTTGGGTATATTCCCAAGAGTGGTATTTCTGGATCCTGAGGTAGGTTCACTCCCAATTTCCTGAGAAACCGCCAAACTGATTTCCAAAGTGGTTGCACAAGTTTGCATTCCCACCAACAATGGATAAGTGTTCCCCTTACTCCACATCCTCTCCAGCATAAGCTATCCTTGATGTTTCTGATTTTAGCCATTCTGACAGGTGTCAGATGGTATCTCAAAGTTGTTTTGATTTGCATTTCCCTAATCACTAAGGAAATTGAACATTTCTGTTGTAAATAGGGGCGGTGGGGCTGCTAGCTTATGCTCCGAAATAACAACACACAAACGGTATTCATTTAAACACTGCTTGGCCCATTTAGCTCTAGCCCTTACAGGCTAATTCTCACATCCCGATCAACCCATCTCTAATAATCTGTGAGCATAGGTCTTACCGGGAAGATTCTAGCCTAAGTCCATCTTGGGTCGGAGCTTCATGGCGTGCATCTTCCCTGGAGCGGGGAGCATGGCATCCCTCTCAGGCGTCTGCTCCTGAGAGGAGAGATGTGGAGTCTGACCTCACTTCCTCTTCCTCCCAGCATTTTGTTCTGTTTACTCCACCCACAGGGCCAAGCAGTTTCTTTATTGCTTAACCAATGAAATCAACAGATTGATATATGACACTCCCACATCACATGTCCTTAAATATCTTTTGGCCATTTGAAATTCTTCTGTTAAGAATTCTCTGTTCAGTTCAGTACTCAATTTTTTACTTGGGTTATTTAGAATTTTAATGTCTTAAGTTCATTATAGATTTTGGAGATCAGACCTTTGTCTGATGTGGGGTTGGTAAAGATGTTCTTTCATTCAGTAGGTTGCCTTTTTGTCTTAGTGACTGTGTCGTTTGCTTTACAGAAGCTTCTCTGGTTGACTGTCTACCTAGAACTTTATTATTGATAGGCTCAGCTTTTTTTTAACTTTCTTTTTGTTTTATTGAGAAAAAAACAATTTCCGCCTCCTCCCAACCTCCCACTCCCCCCCCACTCCTCTCCCTCTCCCCCCACTCCTCTCCCCCTCCCTCTCAAGTCTGAAGTGCAGTCAGGGTTCCTTGCCCTGTGGAAAGTCCAAAGTCCTCCCGCCCCCATCCTGGTCTAGGAAGGTAAACATCCAAACTGGCTAGGCTCCCACACAGCCAGAACATGAAGTAGGATCAAAACCCAGTGCCATTGTCCTTGGCTTCTCAGCAGCCCTCATTGTCCGCCATATTCAGAGAGTCCGGTTTTATCCCCTGCTTTTTCAGTCACAGTCCAGCTGGCCTTGGTGAGCTCCCAATAGATCAGCCCCACTGTCTCCGTGGGTGGGTGCACCCCTCTTGGTCCTGACTTCCTTGCTCGTCTTCTCCCTCCTTCTGTTCCTCATTGGGACTTTGGGAGCTCAGTCCAATACTCCAGTGTGGGTCTCTGTCTCTATCTCCATCCATCGCCAGATGAAGGTTCTATGGTGATATGCAAAATATTCATCAGTATGGCTATAGGATAGGATCATTTCAGGTTCCCTATCTTCAGCTGCCCCAGGAACTAACTGGGGACCTCGCCTTGGGCACCTGGAAGCCCCTCTAGGTCCAAGTCTCTTCCCAACCCTAAGATGGCTCCCTTAATTAAGATATGTGCTTCCCTGCTCCCCTATCCAACCTTACTTTATCCCAATCATCCCGTTGCCCCAAGTTCTCCCCATCCTACCCTTCTCACTTTTCTCTCCCCATCTCCCCTTACCCCCCTCCCCCCACCACCCTTAAGATCCCGATTTTTGCCTGGCAATCTTGTCTACTTCCCCTACCCAAGAGGATAGCTATATGTTTTTCTTTGGGTTCACCTTCTTATTTAGCTTCTTTAGGATATCCAATTATACACTCACTGACCTTTATTTCAGTCTAGAAACCAATTATGAGTGAGTACATCCCATGTTCATCTTTTTGGGTCTGGGTTACCTCACTCAGGATAGTATTTTCTATTTCCATCCATTTGCATGCAAAATTTGAGAAGTCATTGTTTTTTACCGCTGAGTAGTACTCTAATGTGTATATATTCCACAGGAAGCCTGGCGCAGGAGCTGGAGGTGCGCAGGCTCCCTTACAGGGGACCCTGAGGCCTGCCCGGTAGGCAGGCACTCACTGCTCTGGGTGGGTAGCCTTAGTGTAGGAGCTTAAAACTGTTCTTGAGCACTGGTCCTAGCATACAGCAGGGCAGGGCTGGGGAGGGGGGCTGGGGTGCTGGGTCGTGCAAAAGAAAGACAGCCCTGCAGAAGGAGCTGGGGGGGGGGTTTGTGCTCTCTTCCGGGACAGTCCGCCCCTGGATAGCACACACTCACCCGTCCAGATGGAATTCCTCAGCAACTAAACAGGGCCGCCAGTAGCCCAATGATCCAGGGACTAAGGATGAATGGAGCAGGGGGGGGGGTGGTATCCAGAAGAGCCCAGGAAGCCTGGCGCAGAAGCTGGAGGTGCGCGGGCTCCCTTACAGGGGACCCTGAGGCCTGCCCGGTAGGCAGGCACTCACCACTCTGGGTGGGTAGCCTTCTAGGCTCAGCTTTTTAAATGTTACTGTCTTTTGTAGGCCTAAGAGATTAGGATGCCTTGGTAGTGTCTGATGATACAGTTTAAAGGCAAGTGTGAATGGCCCCAAGTTTACTCCCTAACACTATACAATAAAGGATTTTCCTGGAGTTACAATCTATTTTCATGCTAGCACTGTGTATGTACGGATTCTCACATAGGACCTATGCTGGCTATTTTTATGTCAACTTGATATAAGCAGGGCTTGGCTGGGAAAAGGAAATCTCAAGAAAATACCTTCATCAGATTGGCCTATAGGCAGATCTATGGGGACAATTTCTTGATTAATGATTGATATGTTTATGCAGTCCTGGGAGACTAAGAAAGCTGGATGAACAAGAGCCTGGAGAACAAGTTGTTCTCCTTCACTCCTTCGTGGTCTTTGCTTCAGTTCCTGCCTTCAGGTTCCTGGTTGAGCTCCTGCATTAACTTCTGTCAATGATGAACTCTGACCTGGAATTGTAAGCCAAATAAGCTTTTTTCTCCACAGGTTGCTTTTGTTTGTGGTGTTTAACACACCAGTAGGAAAGAAAACCAGGGCAGGACTTTGTGGTTTCTTAGCTTAGTCATTTTCCCCTGCAGGTTTGGAATCAAGATTCCTTAAAAACAATCTTCAGTACAGCTAGAGGGTTTGAATACTTGTGGTTGGATGATGGCTCAAAAAACTTCCAGGTAGAATGGCGGTGCACCATTTCACACCAGCTTACAAGTTACTCACATAGACTTGAGGGGTTTTCGGGGTGTTGGACTCTAACAGTCATCCTACCAGGATTCCTTTGTCTTATGCAGATAAAAATCCTAGGTGGGAGGAAGCTCTTCAGGGATGGAAAGAACAATAGCAGTTAGTGATATTTGGTGCTACACTCTTAGAGCAGGCCTCTAGTACCTGTAGTAAGGACCTGTGGGCTGCATTCCCGCCACCCGGCTCCCACACTGGCCAGCTTTCTACCTGAAATAATTACATGGAAACTGTATTCTTTTAAACACTGCTTGGCCCATTAGCTCTAGCCTCTTCCTGGCTAACTCTCACATCTTGATTAACCCATTTTTATTAATGTGTGTAGCACCACGAGGTCATGGCTTACCTGGAAGGATTCTAGCCTGCTTCCATCTCAGAGAGGAGAGCTTTGGCGACTGGCTCACTTCCCTTCTTCTCAGCATTCTGTTCGGTCTACTCTGCCTATCTAAATTCTGTCCTATTAAAGGGCCAAGGCAGTTTCGTTATTTAACCAATGAAATCAACACAAAACAGAAGACTCTCCCATATCAAGTACCAGAACCATTAGCTTCAAAAATGGTATAGTTTATAGGCCTGTTAGGTCAGGGTTCCTTGTGGCAGATAGTGTTGCAGCTTCTTGGGTAGGAATAGTTATTGGGATTTCTCAGCTTTCGATAGTACCCAGTGCTACAACTCTTTAGTAGGCCTTCAAGATCAAGATTCCTTAGTCGTAATCATCAGTTAGTATGACAGCACAGGGTCTGTAGTCTGGAACTTATTGTCCAAAATAACTGACAGATCTTTGGAACTCCTCCAGTGAGAAGGTCATGCACTTTCTGTTCTTTGCTTCCTTGTAGCCATATATTTCGTCAGTCCCATGTCTGTTGTCTTTTGCCATCTCTCTTCATTCCCAGACCCGATTCCTACCATGACCGCTCTTAAATTGTTCAGAAGGGTGTGTGTGTGTGTGTGTGTGTGTGTGTGTGTGTGTGTGTTTGCTTCATCATCTATTAAGCATTCTTAGCTTGGCATACCAACAGATTTGTGATTTCTGCCACTGCAGACCTCTGTGTCATCCCCACCATCCTCTGCTATCTTTGTGCCATTCTCACCATCCTGAATATGCTGTCCTCTGTGCCATCCTCACCTACCAATGGTGTCCTCTGTTCAATCCTCACCATCCACTGTCGTCTGCAATGCCATCCTCACCATTCACTGCTTTCCTCTGTGCCCTATCCACCATTCTGTGCTGTCCTCTCTGCCATTCCCACCATCCTCTGTTGTCCTATGTGCCATCCTCACCATACTTTGCTGTCTGTTGTGCCATACTCCAGATCCCGACTCTGCTGTCCACTGTGCCATCCCCACCATCCATTGATGTCCTCTGTGCCATCCCCACCATCCATTGATGTCCTCTGTGCCATCCCCACCATCCATTGATGTCCTCTGTGCCATCCCCACCATCCACTGATGTCCTCTGTGACATCCCTACCATTTTCTGCCCTCAACTGTGCCATTCTGTACTTCCTGTCAATGCTGTCCTCTCTGCCATCCCCACCACCTACTGGTGACTTTTCTGCAATCCACACCATGCTCTGCTGTCCTCTGTGCCATGCTCACCTGACTCTGCTATCCACTGTGCCATCCTCACCATCTACTGATGTCCTCAGTGCAATCCCTACCATTTTCTGCCCTCTACTTGCCATCCTCTGCATCCTTCCAATTCTGTCCTCTCTGCTGGCCCCACCACTTACTGCTGTCCTCTCTGAAATACCCACCATCCTCTGCTGTCCTCCATGCCATACTCACCATCCATTGCTGTCCTCTGTGCCATCCCCACAAACCCGTGCTATCAGCTGTGCCATCCTCACCATCCTCTTCAGTGTGTCCTATTCCATTCTCACCATCCTGCCTCTGGTGTACTATGTGCTATTCCCATCATCTTCTGCTGTCCTTTGTGCCATCCTCACCATCCAGTGCTCTCCGCTGTGCCATTCCCTTGATCCTCTATTGTCCTCTGTGCCATCACCACCATCCCGTTTCTGCTGTTCTCTCTGCCAAGCCCACCATTTTGAATATGGTATCCTCTGTGCCATCCCCTCCATCCTCTGCTTTACACTGTGCCATGCAAAACAACCTGTTTTACTCTGTGTAGTCTCAACAATATTCTGCAGTCTACTGTGCCATCCCCACCATCCACTACTGCCCTCTGTGCCATCCCCACCATCCTTTGCTTTCAACTGTGCCATTTTTACCACCTTTTTCTATCTCCTGGGCCATCCTCACCCTCCTGCCTCTGATGTACTATGTGCCACCCCACCATCTTCTGCTGTCTTCTGTGCCATCCTCACCATCCAGTGCTGTCCTATGTACCTTCCCCACAATCCTCTGTTGACCTCTGTGTCATACTCAACATCCTGCTTATGGTATCCTCTTTGCCATCACCAAAATTTTCTTCTGGCTTGGCGCCATCCTTACCATCCTGATCTTGATCTCTTCTGTGGCATGCACACCATCTAATGCTGTCAGCTGTGCCATAGTCATTATCTCATGATGTCCTTTTTCTTATCTCCACCATACTCTGCTGTCCTCTGTGCCAAACCTACACACCACTACTGTCGTCTGTGCCATCCCCAACATCCACTGCTTTCCTCTCTTCCATCTGCAATATTCTGTGATGTCTGGTGTGCCATTTTAGCGATCCATGGCTGTTCTCTGTACAATTCACACCATCCAAAGCTTTTCTCTGTGCCATCCCCACCATCCTCTGCTGTCTTCTGTGCCACTCTAACCATCCATGTTGTCCTCTTTTACATCCCCACCATCCTCTGCTGTTCTTGTGCCATTCTCCACTATCCTTTGCTATGTTCTGTGCCATTCTCACCATTCTGTTTCTGCTTTCTACTATGCCAGTCTCACCATCTTCTGCTGCATGCTACACCATCCTCTCCATCCACTGCTATTCTATGTATCATCCACACCATCCTCTGCTGTCCTCTGTGCCATCCAATCCATCCTCTGATGTTCTATGTCCCATCCCCACCATCCTGCCTCTGCTGTTCTCTCTGCCATGTTCATTATCCACTGCTTCCTCTGTGCCATCCCCACCATCCTCTGATGTCCTCTGTGCCAGCCCAACCATAATTTGCTGTCCTATGTACCATATTATCATCCCTCCTCTGCTATCTGCTGTGCCATCCTCATCATCCTCTGCTGTCTGCTGGGCTATACTCACCATCTATGCTGTTCTCTTTGCCATCCCAAATATCTTCTGCTCTCTGCTGAACCATCCTCACCATCCTGCATCTGTTGTACGCTGTTCCATCACTACTTTCCTCTGCTGTCTTCTCTGCCATTCCCACCATACTCTGATGACCTCTGTGCCAGTCTCATCATCCTGCCTATGCTGTCCTCTGTGCCATCCCCAACATTAAATTCTGTCCTCTATGCCATAACTGCCATCTGCTGATAACCTTGGTGCCATATCCACCATCTTCTGCTGTCCTCTGTGCCATCCACACCATCCATTGCAGTCCTCTGTGCCATCCACACCATCCATTGCAGTCCTCTGTGCTATCCCTGCCATCTTGTGCTATCAGCTGTGCCATCTCCACCATCCTCTGCTGGCTGCTGTGCCATCCTCAGCATCCTGCCTGTGCTGTTTTATATGGCATTCCCACCATCTTCTCCTGTCCTCTGTGCCATCCTCACCATCCTGCTTCTGGTATCCTCTGCACCATCACCACCTTCCTCCATTCTGTGCTGTATCATTTCAACAATTCTGCCTCTGCTGTACTCTGTGCCATCCCCATTATCTACTGCTGTCCTCTGTGTCATCCCAACCATTTTCTACTTTATTCCGTGCAATGACCATGATCTTCTTCAGTCTGCTGTGCCATCCCCACAATCCACAGCTGTCCTCTGTGGCATCTCCACCATCCTCTGCTGTGCTCTGTGTCATCCTAACAATTCTGCTTCTGCTCTTTGCTGTGCAAAACTCACCATCATCTGCTGTCTGCTATGACTCTCCAATGACTGCTGTCCTCTGTACCATCCCTACCATCCTCTAACGTGCTCTCTTTAATCCCCTCCATCCACTGCTATCCTATGTGCAATCTTGATAATCCTGCCTCTGCTGTCTTCTGTGCCAACCCCATCATCCTCTGAAGTCCTGTGTGCCATAGCCACCATCCTGTGCTGTCAGCTGTGACATCCTCTTCATCCTCTGCTGTCTGCTGTGCCATCCTCACCATACACTGCTGTCCTCTGTGAAATCCCCACCATCCCGTGCAGTCTGTTCTGCCATCCTCTCCATCCTCGGCTGTCCTCTGTGCCATCCCCTCCATTGTATGCTCTCCTTGTGACATTCTCTAGTATATGCTGCTGTGCTTTGTGCTATCCTCACCATTTTGCCTCTGCCGTATGCTCTGCCATCGTCACCATCCACTGCTGTCCTCTGTGCCATCCCCACCATCTTCTACTGTCCTCTGTGCCATCTTCACCATCCTGCCTTTGCTGTCTTTTGTGCCATAAATATGCACCTCTGCGGTCTTCTATATCATCCCCACCATCCACTGCTATCCTCTGTACTCAGCTGTGCCATTCTCACCGTCCTCTCCTGCGTCCTATGCCATCCTCACCCTCCTGCCTCTGGTGTACTATGTGCCATCCCCACCATCTTCTACTGTCCTCTGTGCCATCCTCACCATCCAGTGCTGTCCTCTATGCCTTCCCCTCGATTCTCTGCTGTCCTCTGTGCCAAACAAAACAATCATTGCTATTCTCCATGCCATTCCCATCATCCTCGGTTGTCCTATGTCCCACCCTCACCATTCTTTGCTGTCTGTTGTGCTATCTTCACCATGCTGCATCTGCTGTACTCTTTGCCATCCCCATGATCCTCTGCTGTCCTCTGTGCCATCCGCACCAACCATTGCTGTGCTCTGTTCCATACCCACCATCCTGTTGTTTCAGCTGTGCCCTCCTTACCATCCTCTGCTTTCTGCGGTGCCATTCTCATCATCCACTGCTATCCTCTGTGCCTTCCCTACCATCCTGTGCTCTCTGCTGTGCCATCCCGAAAATCCTTCATCTGCTGTCCTTTTTGCCATACTCACCATCTTCTGCTGCCTGTTGTTCCATCCCCATTTTCGTCTACTGTCCTCTGTGCCAACCCCACCACCTATTGCTGTCCTCTGTGCCATCCCCACCATCCTTTGCTCTCAGCTGTGCCATTCTCACCATCCTCTTCTGCGTCCTATGCCATCCTCACCCTCCTGCCTCTGGTGTACTATGTGCCATCCCCACCATCTTCTGCTCTCCTCTGTGCCATCCTCACCATCCAGTGCTGTCCTCTATGCCTTCCCCTCGATTCTCTGCTGTCCTCTGTGCCATCGCCAATACCCTGTCTGCTCTCCTCAGTGCTATTCCCACCATGCTGTTTATGGTGTCCTCTTTCCCATACCTACCATTCTCTACTGGCTCTGTGCCATTCACACCATCCTGACTATTCTCTCCTCTGTGCCATCCTCACCATCTAATACTGTTACCTTTGCCATCATCACCATCCCCTGCTGTCCTATTTCCTAACTCCACCATCATCTGCTGTTCTCTGTGCCAAACCCAACATCCTGTGCTTTCAGCTCTGCCATCCTCACCATCCTCTTCTGCCTCCTGGCATCCTCACTATCCTCCCTCTGGTGTACTATGTGCCATCCCCACCATCTTCTGCTTTCCTCTGAGCCATCCTATCATCCAGTGCTGTCTTTGTGCCATCTGCAACATCCTATGCTGTCCTTGTGCCATTCCCCACCATCCTCTGCTTTACACTGTGCCATTTCCAACAAACTCTGTTTAACACCGTGGAATCCCCATGATCCACGGATTGCCATCCTCACAATCCAGTTTGTGTTCTTCTATGTGGCATCTCCACCATAATCTCCTGTCCTCTGTATCATCCTCACAATCCACTGCTGTCCTATGTGCAATCTCCACAATCCTGCCTCTGCTGTCTTCTGTGCCATACCTAACATCCTGTGAAGTCCTCTGTGCCATCCCCACCATTCTGTACTGTCAGCTCTGATATCCTCCCCTTGCTCTGTTGTCTCCTGTGCCATCCTCACCATCCACTGATGTCCTCTGTGCCATCCCCACCATCATCTGATGTCGTTCTGCCATTCTCCAACATCTTCTGCTGTGCTCTGTGCCATCCTCACCATTTTGCCTCTGCTGTCTGGTGTGCCAATCTCACCATCTTCTGCTGTCTGCTGTGCGATCCTCTTCATCCACTGATGACATATGTACCATCACCACCATCCTCTGCATGCTCTGTGCCATACACTCGATCCTCTGATGTGCGCTGTGCCATCCGCACCATCTTATCCTCAATGCTTTGCCATTTCAACAATCCTGCCTCTGCTGTACTCAGTGCCATCCCCACCATCCTATGTTGTCCTATGTGACACCATCACCATTCTGTGCTCGCTGTTGTGCCATCCTCATTCTGCCTCTGCTGTTATAGGTGCCATTCCGATGATCCTCTGCTGTCTGCTGTTCATCCCACAAACCACTGCTGACTTCTGTGCCATCCCCACCATCCTCTGCTCTTCTTGTGCCATTCTCCAACATCTTCTGCTATGCTCTGTGCCATCCTCACCATTTTGCCTCTGCTGTCTGATGTGCCAATCTCACCATCTTCTGCTGTCTGCTGTGCCATCTTCTCCATCCACTGCTGACATATATACCATACCCATCATCTTCTGCTATCCTCTCTGCCATCTTCACCATTCTCTGATGTGCTCTGTGCCATCCCCACCATCCTCTGATGTCCTCTGTACCATCCCGTCCATAATCTGCTGTTCACTCTCCCATCCTCCCCATCCTGCCTCTGATGTATGCTCTGTCATCCTCACCATCCTGTTGAAATACGGAGCAGCGGGCTGTGTCCCGCCACCTGGCTAGCTTTACCCGAAATAATTACATGGAAACGGTATTCTTTTAAACACTGCCTGACCCATTAGTTTCAGTTTCTTATTGGCTAGCTTTTACATATTGATCTAACCCATTTCTATTAATCTGTGTAGCCCATGAGCTGGCTTACCAGGAATGATCTTAACCTGCGTCTGTCTGGAGTGGGAGAACCATGGCGACTCCCTGACTCAGCTTCTTTCTCCCAGCATTCCGTTCTGTTTACTCCGCCTACCTAAGGGTTGGCCTATCAAATGGGTCTAGGCAGTTTCTTTATTAATAAGAAATCACTCCCACATCACCATCCATTGCTGTCCTCTATGCCATCCCCAACATCCACTTCTCTCTGAGCTGCAGAGTGCTGGCTGCTCCAGATGTTGGCTCCACCTCTCTCCAATTTCAAAATTAAGGACATACCATTTTCTACTAGCTCTGGGGCCACCAGGTAGGGGCTGAACTCAGCACTTTAACTCTGAGACTGAGCGTGCAGCACAGAAATTCTTTTCATCCAAGTTACAGCCAAATCTGACACGCAGAGCACTGCACAGTCTGAAAACACGTCTCTGTATGGTGGCAGAAATCTGCCACGCTCTCCTAGCTGCCTAAGCCTGATCCTGCTGTCTGCCCAGGTGCAGGCGGGGAGCACTGAGACATTGGCATGGTCTCAGAGTACTTTCTTTCTGATCCCGAGTGGGAACACAAACATTCAGTCCCATAAAAGCCATTGAAATGCTTTAAAGGCAGAGTTTGCACTGGCAGCACAGCCCCAGGAAGCCTCGTTTTAAAATGACTTGGCTTTTTTTTTCTGCTGCTATTGCTGAAACAGGAAATCTCTCTATGCATGTTCTAGCAAACAGCAAAACACTATGTTAAACTCTCTCTCCCTTTTTTAAAAGCCCTCTCAGGTTTTTAAGTGGATTTAGTCCATCACATTGGAGCGCCAATTTCTAGTGATGAGGTGAGCAGGCCTGCTTTTCATCCTGCCCGGTTCCCACATGGTTAGCTTTATACCCGAAATAACAACACACAAATTGTATTCATTTAAACACTGCCTGACCCATTAGTTCTAGCCTCTTATTGGCTAACTCTCACATCTTGACTAACCATATCTAATAATCTGTATGCCAAAACAAGGTCATGGCTTACTGGCACGAGTCTAGCCAGCGTTCGGCTCAGGAAGGAGAAGCATGGTGACTGCCTCATTTCCCTTCTTCCCAGCATTCTTTTCTGTCTACTCCACCCACCTATGTTCTGACCTATCAGGCCAAGCATCTTTTTTATTAATTAATCAATGAAAGCAACACATAGAAAGAAGACCCTCCTACATCAACCACCATCCTCTGCTGTTGTTTTGCCATTCTCTACTATCCTCTGCTATGTTCTGTGCCATTCTTGCCATTCTGTCTCTGCTGTCTACTATGCCATTCTCACCATGTTCTGCTGTCTGCTATGTTATCCTATCCATCCACTGTTGTCCTATGTCCCTTCCCCTCCATCTTCTGCTGTTCTCTTTGCCATCCATGTCATCCTCTGCTATGCTCTGTGCCATTCTCACCATCATGTCTCTGCTGTCTGTTGTGTTGATCTCACCATGTTCTGCTGTCTTCTGTGCCATCCCCACCACACTATGATGTCCTCTGTACATTCTGACCCTCCTTCATCTGCTGTCCTCTGTGCCATCCCTACCATCTTCTGTTGTCTATTGAGCCATCCTCACCTTCCTGCATCTGCTGTCCTCTATGCCATTTCCACCATCTTCTGCTGTCTGCTGTGGCATCCTCACTATCCTGATTCAGATGTTCTCTGTGCCATCTTCTGTGCCATGCCCATCATACTCTGATGTCCTCTAGGCCATTATCACCATCCTGCCTCTGCTGTTCTAGGTGTCAGGCCCATGATACTCTGCTGTCTGCTGTGCCATCCTCACCATCCACTGCTGTCCTCTATGCCATCCTAACCATTGTGTGCTGTCTTTGTGCCATTCTCCAACATCCTCTGCTGTGTTCTGTGCCATCCTCACCATGTCGCCTGTGCTGTCTGCTGTGCCAATCTCACCATCTTCTGCTGTCTGCTATGCCATCCTCTCCATCTACTGCTGTCCTATGTACCACCCCCACCATTTTCTGCTATTTTTTGCCATCCACTTCATCCTCTGATGTTTTCCATGCCATTTCCACAATCCTGCCTCTGCTGTCCTCTCTGCCATCTTCACCATTCTCTGATGTCCTCTGTGCCATCTTCACCATCCTCTGATGTCCTCTGTGCCATCCCCACCATCCTCTGCTGGGTCTGTGCTATCCTCACCATCCTGACTATGCTCTCCTCTGTACCATCCTCACCATCCACTACTGTCCTCTATGCAATCCCTATAATCCTCTTCTGTCTGCTCTGTTAGCCCTACCATCCTCTGTTCTCCCATCCTCTGCTGTTCTCTGTGCCATCCTTACCATGCGGACTCTGCTCTCTCCTGTGCAATCATCCCCAGCCTGACTCTCCTGTACACTATGCCATCCTCACAGTCCACTCTCTCTTCTGTGCCATCCCCACCATACTGTACTCTCTGCTGTGCCATCCTCACCAACCTGCCTCTGCTGTTCTAAGTGCCATCCCCACTATTCTCTCCTGCCTGCTGTGCATCCCATTAACCGCTACTGTCCCTGTGCCATTCTCCACCATCCTCTGCTATGCTCTGTGCCATCTTCACCATTCAGTCTCTGTTGTGCCAATCTCACCATCCTCTGTTGTCTGCTATACCATCCTCTCCATCCCTGCTATCTTATGTGCTATGTTCACCTTCCTCTGCTGTCCTCTGTGCCATGCTCACCATTCACTGCTGTCCTCTTTGCCATCCCCACCATCCTCTGATATCCTCTGGGCCATCTCAACCATAATCTGCTGTTCAATGTACCATACTCACCAATCCTGCCTCTGTTATCTGCTGTGGCATCCTCACCATCCTCTGCTGTCTGCTGAGCCATCCTCACCACCCTACATATGCTGTCCTCTGTGCCATCCCCATCATCCTCTGCTGTCTGCTGTGCCATCCTCACCAACCACTGCTGTTCTCTGTTCCATCCCGACCAATCTCTGATGTTCTCTGTGTCATCTCCACCATCCATTGCTGTGCCCTGTGCCATCGCCACCATCCACTGCTGTCCTCTGTTACATCCCTACCATCTTTTGCTGTCCTCTGTGCCATCTTCAACATCCTGCCGCTGCTGTCTTCTGTGCCGTCCCCACCATCCTGTGCTGTCAGCTGTGCCATCTTCACCATCCTCTGCTTTCTGCTGTGCCATCGTCACTTTCCTGCATCTGCAGTTCTCTGTTCTATTCCCAATATTCTGCTGTCTGCTATGCCATCCCCACAATCCACTACTGTCCTCTGTGCCATCCCAACAATACTCTCCTGCCTCTGTGCTATCCTGACAATCCTGTGCTGTCATCTGTGCCATCCTCACCATCTTCTGCTGTCGGCTGTGCCATCCTAACCATCCATGGATGTCCTCTGTGCAATTGCTGCTGTTGTAATATGAGCGGCGGGGCTGCGTCCGCAGCACCCCTGCCGCCTGGCTAGCTTATTCCCTGAAATAACAGCACACAAATTGTATTCATTTAAACACTGCTTGGCCCATTATATCTAGCCTCTTCTAGGCTAACTCTCACACCTGGACTAGCCCATTTCCAATCATGTGTGTAGCACCCCAAGGTGCGCTTACCGGGAAGATTCTAGCCTAAGTCCATTCTGGGTCGGAGCTTCATCGCATCTGCCCAGGAGAGGGGAGCATGGCGTCTCTGCTCCAGAGAGCAGAGCTGTCGAGTCTGAGCTCACTTCCTCTTCCTCTCAGCATTCTGTTCTGTTTACTCCTCCCACCTATGTTTTAACCTATCAGGGCCATGCAGTTTCTTTATTGCTTAACCAATGAAATCAACAGATTGATATATGACACTCCCACATCATGCTGCCATCCACATCTTTCTTCTGTGCTATTCCCACCTTACTCTACTGTTTTCTGTGCAAGACTAACCTTTCTGCCTCTGGTGTTTTCTGTGCCATCCTCACCATTCTCTGCTGTTTTCTGTTTTCTCCACACCATCCACTGCACTCCTCTTTGCCATCCCCATTCATCTTCTGCTCTACTCTGTGTTATTTTCACCATCCTCTGCTGTCTGCTGTGCCATCCTCACCATCCTGCCTCTGCTGTTCTATGTGCCATCCCCACCATTTTCTGCTGTACTATGTGCCATAACTACCATCTATTGCTGTCATGTGTGCCACTCCCACCATCCTCTGCTATCCTCTTTATCATCCCCATTATCATCTGATGTTCTTTGTGTCATCCCCACCATCCTGTGCTGTCAACTGTGCCATACTCACCATCCTCTTGTCTCATGTGACATCCTCACCATCCTGCCTCTAATGTACTATGTGCCATCCCCACAATCTTCTGCTGTCCTCTGTGCCATCTGCACCATCCTGTGCTGTTCTCTCTGCCATCCCTACCATAATCTTCTGTCCACTGTAATATCCTTACCATCCTATCTCTGCTGTCTGCTCTGCCATCCTTACCATCCACTGCTGTCCTCTGTGCCATCCCTGCCATTCACTGCTGTCTCCTATACCATTCCCACCATCCTGTGACTTATGTCCTTGGTTCCTTCCTCATCATTCTACCACTTCTGTTCTTATGCAGCCACAAAGAACACTGCTCTGCCATCCCCACCCTCCACTTCTGCTTTCTGTGCCAGCCCTCCATCTGCTACTTTCTCCTGTGCCATCCCAACTCTCTGTTGCCAAACTCTGCCATCAGCACCATCCTGCCACTGTTGTCCTCTTTGCTATCCCACCATCCTCTCAATGCTCTCCTCTTTTCTATCCCACCATCCTCTCAATGCTCTCCTCTTTTCTATCCCACCATCCCTGAAGTCCTCTCTGCCATCCCTACCATCCTGCCATTCTTTTTTTGGGGGGTTTTTTGAGACAGGGTTTCTCTGTGGTTTGGAGCCTGTCCTGGAACTAGCTCTTGTAGACCAGGCTGGTCTCGAACTTACAGAGATCCGCCTGCTTCTGCCTCCCGAGTGCTGGGATTAAAGGTGTGTGCCACCACCGCCCGGCCATCCTGCCATTCTTGTCCTCTGTGCTATTTCCAACATTCACTGAAATCTCTGTGCCATCCAAACCATCTAGTTTTTTCTGCTTTGCCATCCCCATTATGCACAGCTGTCCCCTGCGCTATTTCCACCACAATTCCTGTACTCCATGCCATCCCTACCATCTACTGCTGTCGTCTCTACCATGCCAACTTTACTGCCTCTGATGTCCTCTGTGCCATCCCCAGCATCCTCTGCTCTCCTCGGTGCCATTATCACCATCCACTCTTATCCTCTGTGCCATCCCCACCATCCAATGCTCTCCTCTGTGCCAGCTCTACCATCATGCTTGTTTTCCTCTGCTATTTCCACCATCCACTGCTGTCTCTGTGCCATCCCAACCTTCTACTGGTATCTGTAGTTCCATCCCCACCATCCAAGGCTCTCCTCTGTTCCATTCCCACCAAAATTGCTGTCCTCTGTGCCATCCCCACCATCCACTACTGTCCTCTTTGCCATCCCCATCATCCTGCCTCTGCTCTCCTCTGTGCCATCCCACCATCCTCTGCTGTCCTCTGTGCCATCCCCACAATCCTATGCTTTCTGCTGTGTAATCCCCACCACCCACTGCTGTCCTCTGTGCAATCCCCATCATCCTGCCCCTGCTGTCCTCTGTGTCATCCTGACCATTCTTCTGTCTTTTATGTTATTTCTTTGTGTCACTGGCTCTGTCTGCATAACTGAAAATAGGTAAGAAAAGCCCACTCAAAAGAAGACTATGATGAGCCTAATGCTCATATACCAATGTAAACAACATATGGTAGGCTTGCTTGCTGACTCATTGTGTCTGAGCAGCTGAACAGCCAGTTTATATGGCTGGAGAGGGAATATTTGAACCAATAATAGCCATTTATTTCACCCTCTTGCCTTGTTTTTGCTGTTTCTAGACCACCAAAGGAAGTGTTTCCTCCCTAACTACATGAAAATGTCCTGTGGGCATGGAGAATTTATCAAACTTTGTGATATCAAAACTTCTGGTTCAAAAAAATTCAGGCAGCCCTAGCTCTAGCTGTGTAAGAGGCTCAGAGAGGCAGTTGTGAGTTGTATAGTTTTCTTAAGTATTCTATATGTCTGCTACTGACATTTGGTAGCTTACCTGAGTAGTTGACAGATAAAATAAAAATATTTTATTTTGGTCACTAAAGCCAGAGAAGCAGGAGAGGTTGTATAAGCTGCTAATTGTGGAGTGAATTTGCCCTATTCCCCTAAATCATTACTTATTTCCAAGGAAGTGAGTATGAGAATGTCTGCTTACAGCTTGGACTTAAAGACCTTATTAAGTACTAATTCTGATTTATTTTAACACAACTTAATGCTTTCAAAGAGCTATTTATATTTTTAATTGTGTGTACATATGTGTGTTTGCCTGTGGGTATGTGCACGTGATTACTGCTGTCCCTAGAGGCCAGTGGTGTCTCATAGCCTGAAGCTGGAGTTACAGGTTGTTGTGCGTCCCCTGAAATAGGTTCTGGGAACTAAACTCAGGTCCACTGGAAGAATAGCAATACTTTTAACTGCTAACCCATCTTCCCAGTCTCCATTTTAACAGTTCTTAACACTTGTCACGTGTTCCATGTAGACAAGATCTTACTTCCAGTCGTTTCCCAGCATTTGTCCATTTCCAACCCTGTGAAAAGAATCTCCACTGCACTAAGGCTAGAATATGCATGGCTGTATACAGTTCTCCAGAATTCCCGTAGTCTTGCACACCATAATCCTCTCCCACACATCCTTTCATCTTAATCCATGACAATTTCAGGTCTCCTCACCAAATGCAAACCTTCTCTTCTTTTTTAAATCCAAGGGGGTGCCCAATAATCCTCATTAGGACAAGGTCTATAACTATGTGAATTTAGCATGCTTCAGGCGAATCTAAGCCCAATATTTGACTTGCAAGCACAATATTGACTTGTGGTCTATTTGTAATTAGATCACAAACAAAAATAATTCCAGGATATACTAACATATATTTTAAGAAACTTGAGACGTTAGGCTAAATAAGATTTTATATAACACTGGATTTAGTTGACTTAGTTGATATTGTGCCTTTTCTAGCTATAGTGTGATACTCTTCCTATCTGGAGGTATTTGTAACAGATTGCCTGACTTGTTAGCAGAAAGTTAAATGTAACAATTGTCTGTACCATTACCTGTGAGTGGTATACTAGACTACCAACTCAGCACACTTGACTCCCTCGCCCACTCTGTTAGTTTTACCTCTAGTTCTTTTCATTTTCTTCTTTATTCTTCTGTTAACTTTTTGAGACACGATCTAATGTAGTTTCATCTTGACTTGAGCTCACTACATAGCTGTGGATGACTTTGAATTCCTGATACTCTTGTCTCTACTTTCTTAGTGCTGTGATGACAAGTTTTAACCACTGTGCCCAGCTCAAAATTTTCCATACTAACAGTTTAAAATATTTTAAAGCAAAATAAAACAAAATGGTTGGTGACCTAGGAGTACATTTATGAAACTTATGTAAGCTGTTTTTGAGAGTCTCGCTGTGGCACAGGCTGGTCTTGTACTATTCACTGTCTACCACAAGTTGGCCTTGAATGCCTGACCTTGTACTTTCGTCAACAAAGTGCTGAAGGTGTAGATGTGTACCAGGCCTGCTGCATCATCCATTCCTTACAGGTTGCTGTTGTCCTGTCCTTGACTCTTTTCTTTCTCTCTGAGTAATCTCATTTATTTGCTTATATTTAGCCACCACCTGTTATCTAGGACCTAAAGCTTCCCAATAAAATATCACTAGTCTTATTTCTCTGATGAACTCTAAGCTGGTGATTAGAAGTTCCATATTTCAAATTCCCAAAAGATCTTTCTTGATGTTTGCTTCAGAATCACAATGACCTCGGGTCTGAACTAAAACTATTTTTTTCTCTTATTTTCTTGTCCTAGAGTCACCCATTCTGTTACCATTACTTCTAACATCAGCATCCCTATGCTTTCCACACATTATGTTAAATCAAAATCCCTGGAATTTTAATGTACATAAAAACATCACAAACCTACTTTCATCCATCACCAGATGAAGGTTCTATGGTGATATGCAAGATATTCATCAGTATGGCTATAGGATAGGGTCATTTCAGGTTCCCTATCCTCAGCTGCCCAAGGAACTAACTGGTGACATTGCCCTGGGCACCTGGGAGCCACTCTAGGTTCAAGTCTCTTGCCAACCCTAAGGTGGCTCCCTTAACTAAGATACATGCTTCCCTGCTCCCCTATCCAACCTTCCTTTATCCCAATCATCCTTTTTCCCCAAGTTCCCCCTGTCCTCCCTTTCATACTTTTCTCTTCCCATCTCCCCCTATCCCCATCCCACCCCAGAGACCCACACTGGAGCACTGGACTGAGCTCCCAAGGTCCCAATGAGGAGCAGAAGGAGGGAGAACATGAGCAAGGAAGTCAGGACCATGAGGGGTGCACCCACCCACTGAGACAGTGGGGCTCATCTGTTGGGAGCTCACCAAGGCCAGCTGGACTGTGACTGAAAAAGCATGGGATAAAACCGGACTCTCTGAACATGGTGAGCAATGAGGGCTGATGAGAAGCCAAGGACAGTGGCACAGGGTTTTGATCCTACTTCATGTTCTGGCTTTGTGGGAGGCTAGCCAGTTTGGATGTTCACCTTCCTAGACCTGGGGAGGACCTTGGACTTTCCACAGGGCAGGGAACCCTGACTGCTCTTTGGACTGGAGAGGGAGGGGAGAGGAGTGGGGGGAGGGGGAGAGAAGCTGGAGGAGGGGGAGGGAAATGGGAGGCTGGGAGGAGGCGGAAATATTTTTCCAATAAAAAATAAAAAAAAATCTACTTTCAAACAAAATTTTTATCTACTCTTACATCCATGAAAAATGTAAGAACCTTTTCTTTTTGTCTCCTGTGGGAAACCTCAGAGTCATTATCTTCCCTCTTGCATACCAGCTACATGTAGCTAGCTAGGCACAGGATCTCGTTGCAACAATCAATTCCCATATATTTCACTAATGATCCTCATTTCCTTTCTCCTAACAGAGCTTCTGTTGCTAATTGCTGCCTAGTACTCTCAAATCAGGTCTTGAACATAGAAAACTGTTATTTGTTCCTTGGCTTAAAAGCATTCAACAGCTTGACAGCAAAGGGACACTCTGACTTTGCAAGGTCATTGGTCTGTGTTTTCAAATAAAATTCAATCAGGAATCCAACTTATAGAACATTGTAACAAAGTTGTTCTGTTTGAAATAGAGGTCAGCCCTATAGACCACACCACACAGCATTCCTTTGCTGCACTCATGAGAAAATATTCCCTGAATTCCAGGGCTATCTGTTTGAATAGCAAATCTTCAGTACTTTGGTATTCCCCTTCCTTCTTCTCTATTAACCCATACCTCAGGCCAGGGAGTAACAGTGTATCCTGAACTGGGGTGTTTTCTTGTGAATTTCTCATGCTTTGTCTTTACAACCGACAATTACAATTCACTACTTCTTAATTGTTATTTTGTGCTATCATTTATGACTTTCTGTTTATCTGTACCTTCATTAGGAAAAGACAAAGCTATTTAATTAAGGACCCATGTTTTCTTCATGTATTTATTCCTTTAGAAGAATTTCTGATTTTTGTACATTTCTATTGTATGAATAGTTCTATGCTCTGCAACTAACTCTCTTTTTATGTTTTTTAAATACCCAAATGGATAGAACATCATGCTTTAAAAAATTGATTGACCTCAAATCTCAACAAAATATTCTTTTTCTGCTTTGTGGTTGGAAATGATAACTACTAGATATGTGCACATGTATCATGAGAAACGAAACGGAGCTAAAATAGCTAGAATATTATTTTTGATAGAAGCCAGTTCTTAAAATTTATTTATTTAATTTATATCCCAGCCCAGCCACAGTTTCCATTCCCTTTTCTTCTCCCAGTCCTCTCCACTCCGTTCCTACCCTCCAATTCACTCCTCTGTTTCTGTTCAGAAAAGGTCAGGTCTTCCATTGACATCAACAAAATATGGCACATCAAGTTGCTGTAAGACTAAGCACTTCCCCACCTCTTAAGACTGGACAAGGTGACACAGTATGAGGAATAGGGTCCTAAAAACTAGTAAAAGAGTCACAGATGGTCCCTGTTCCTATTGTTATGAGTCCCACATGAGGACTAAGTTGAAAAACAGTAACATATATGTAGACGGCCTTGTTCAGTCCCTTGCAGGTTCCCTCGTTGTCTCTTCAGCCTCTGAGCCCCTATGATCCCAGGTTAATTGATTCTGTAGATTTTCTTGTGGTGTCCTTGACCTCTCTGGCTCCCAAAATCTCTTCTCCCTCATTTATGCAGGTTTTCCCAAGCTCTACCTAGTGTTTGGTTGTAGGTCTGCATTTGTTTTCGTCAGTTGCTGGATGAAGCCTCTCTGATGATAATTGGGCTAGGCACCAATTGATGAGTACAGCAGAGTATTGTTAGGCATGGTTCCATTGACATTTCCTCCCTCCAGTCATGTTTAGTTCTGCCGCAGATTTCTGGGTCATCTAGTTTATGGGTCCTGGTGATCCAAGCAGTATCAGGGGCAAGCTTACTATCCTGGCATGGTTTTAGGCTAGATCAATCATTGGTTGACCACTCTGTCAAACTCTAGGCCACCCTTACACCAGTAAATCCCATAGGCATGGCAGACTGTAGGTCGAATGTTGTGTGTCTGGTTTGGTGTCCCACTTCCTCCACTTGAAGTTTTACCTGGTCACAGAAGATGGCCAGTTCAGTCTATGTATCTGCTATTGAATTTGAGTATCGTTTTTTCAAGATCTGTAAAGAATTGTGTTGGGATGTTAATGGGGATGGCATTGAATCTGTAGGTTGCTTTTGGTAAGATGGCCATTTTTACTATGTTAATCAATGAACATGGAAGAGGTTTTCATCTTCTGATATCTTCTCCAATTTCTTTTGTCAAAGACTTGAAGTTCTTGTCATGCATATCTTTCACTTGTTTAGAGTTACTTCACTTGGTTATAGTTATACCAAAATATATTTTATTATTTGACATTATTGTAAAGGATATTGATTCCCTGATTTCTTTCTCAGCCCATTTATTATTTGTGTATAGAAGTGTTAGTGTTACTGATTTTTTTGAGTTAATCTTGTATCCAGCCACTTGACTAAAGGTGTTTATCAGCTGTATGAGTTCCTTGGTCGAACTTTTGAGTTCGCTTATATATACTATCATATCAACTATGAGTAATGGTACTTTGACTTCTTCCTTTCCAATTTATATCCACTTGATCCTTTTTTTGTCTTATTGATCTAGCTAGAACTCCAAATACTATATTAAATACGTATGGAGAGAGTGCACAATCTTGTCTTGTACCTGATTTTAGTGGAATTTCTTTGATTTTTCCCTCCCCTTAACTTGATATTGCCAATAAACTTGCTTTATATTGCTTTTATTATGTTTATGTATTTCCCTTGTATTCCTAGTCTCTCTAAGACTTCATGAAGGAGTGTTGAATTTTATCAAAGTCTTTCTTAGCACATAATGAGATGATCATTTTTTCTTTCAGTTTGTTTATATGGTGGGTTACATTTACAGATTTTCATATGTTGAACAATCCCTGCATTTCTGAAATGAAGACTTCTTGATCATGGTGGATGATCTTTTTAATGTGTTTTTGGATTCAGTTTGTCAGTATTTTATTCAGTATTTTTGCATCAATGTCCATGAAGAAAGTTGGTCTGTAATTCTCTTTCTTGATTGAGTCTTTATATGGTTTGGATAACATGGTGTCTGCGGCTTCATAAAATGAATTTGACAATGTTACTTCTGTTTCTATTTTGTGAAGTTATTTGAGGAGTATTAATATTAGCTCTTCTTTGAAAATATGATAGAATTCTGTATTAAATCTGTCTGGCCCTGGGCTTTTTGTTTTGTTTCATTTGTTTGGGTGGTGGACTTTTAATAGCTGTTTCTATTTCTTTAGGTGCTATAGGTCTATTTAAAGTGTTTGTCTGATCTTGATTTAACTTCGGTTATTGGTACCTATCAAGAAATTTGTTCATTTCTTTTAGATTTTCTAATGTCATAGTTAAATACAGTGTTGAAATATATGCTAACAGAAATGTTAAAAGGAAGTTATGACCTTCCTTGCCTTCATCTCTTCCTACTTTAGTAATGTTTCTTTCACAAACATGGGTGGAGTACCCTCACATTTTGAGCATAGATGTTCAGAACTGAGACATCATCTTGGTGGATTTTTCCTTCAATGTGTATGAAATGCCCTACTCCATCTCTTTGGATTAATTTTGTTTGAAAGTCTACTTCGTTAGATATTAGTATAGCTACATCAGCTTGTTTTTTAGGTCTGTTTGATTGGAAAATATTTTTCCAGCTCTTTAGTCTAAGGCAATGTCTGCCTTGATGTTGAGATGTGATTTATGCATGCAGCAGAAGGATGTATCCTGTTTTCGTATTCATTCTGCTAACCTGTGTCTTTTCATTGATGAATTGAGTCCATTGATACTGAGGGATATTAATAACCAATGATTATGAATTCTTGTTATTTTGGTGGTGGTGGTGGTAGTGTGTGTGTGTTTCCCTTCTTTGGGTTCCTGGTGTGAGATTATCTATTGCCCTTTTTTGTAGCTGTAGTTAACTTACTGGGGTTATAGTTTTCCTTCTAGTACCTTCTGTAGGGCTAGATTTGTTGATAGATATTGCTTAAATTTGACTTCATCATGGAATATCTTGTTTTCTTCATCTATAGTGATTGACAGTTTTTCTGTGTATGGTAGTCTGAGCTGGCATCCATGGTCTCTTAGAGTCTGCAAGACTTCAGTCCAAGCCCTTCTGGATTTTAGGGTCTCTAGAGAAATATCTTATGAATCTAATAAGTCTATTTTTTATGTTGGTTAGCCTTTTTTCCTAGCCACTTTTAATATTTTTCTTTGGTATGTTTAATGTTTTGACTGTTATGTGGTATTGGGATTTTCTCTTCTGATCCAATTTATTTTGTGTTCTGTAAGCTTCCTGTACCCTTATAAGTGTCTGTCCTTCTTTAGGTTGAGAAAATTTTCTTCTATGATTTTGTTAAATTTATCCTCTATGTTTTTGAACTGTGTTTCTTCACCTTCTTGTAGTCCCATGACTCTTTTTTTTTAAATTTCCACCTCCTCCCATTTTCTTCCCCCTCTCCCCATTCCCCCTCCCCTTCCATCTCCAGTCCAAAGAGCAGTCAGGGTTCCCTGCCCTGTGGGAAGTCCAAGGTCCTCCCCCCTCAATCCAGGTCTAGGATGGTGAGCATCCGAACAGACTAGGCTCCCACAAAACCAGTACATGCAGTAGAATCAAAACCCAGTGCCATTGTCCTTGGTTTCTCAGTCAGCCGTCCTTGTCAGCCACATTCAGAGAGACTGGTTTGATCACATGCTCTATCAGTCCCAGTCCAGCTGGCCTTGGTGAGCTCCCATTAGATCAGCCCCACCATCTCAGTAGGTGGGCATACCCCTCGCTCTCCTGACTTCCTTGCTCATGTTCTCCCTCCTTTTGCTCCTCATTTGGACCTTGGGAGCTCAGTCCAGTGCTCCAATGTGGGTCTGTGTCTCTATCTCCATCCATCGCCAGACGAAGTTTCTATGGTGATATGCAAGATATTTATCAGTGTGGCTATAGAATAGGGTCAGTTTAGGCCCCTCTCCTCAGCTGCCCAAGGAAAAAGCTGGGGACATCTCCTTGGACACCTTGGAACCCCTCTAGAGTCAAGTCTCTTGCCAACCCTAAAATGGCTTCATTAAGATATATACTTCCCTGGTGAGGGTAAGGGGAAATGGGGAGAGAGAAGTGAGAAGGAGAGGATGGGGAGAGCTTATGGGAATGGGATGATTGGGATGGAAGAAGGGTGGATATGGGAGCAGGGAAGTCCTATGACTCTTAAGTGCAGTTTTTTTTATAGTAGCCCAGATTGCCTATATGTTTTGTGTTAGTATTCTTTTTTTATATTTAGCATTGCCTTTGACTGATGAATCTGTTTCCTATATCATGTTTTGGTCCCTGAGATTCTGTCTTCCATCTCTTTTATTTGTTGATGATGCTTGCAACTGTAGTTCCTATTTGCTTACCCAGATTTTCCATTTACATGATTCCCTCCATTTGTGTTTTCTTCACTGCTTCCACTTCCATTTTCAGGTCTTGAATAGTTTCCTTTGCCTTTCAGGTTTTGAATAGTTTCCTATACCTGTTTTTTTCTTGACTTTCTTGGCATTCTTTTAGAGATTTATTGATTTCATCCAATTTCTTTTTCTTTTCCTCAATTTCATTAAGGGATTTTTTTTTCATTTCCTCTTTAAGGATCTCTATCATCTTCATGCAGTCATTTTAAGGTCATTTTACTGTTTTTCAACTGTGTTGGATTGTTCAGGTTTTACTCTCATTGACTATCTGGATTCTGGTAGAGTCATATTGCCCTTTCTGTTATTTGTTGTGTTCTTGCATTGGCATTTAGGCATCTGGATTTGTGAAAATTATAGGTCTAGGTGTTGATTTCTGCATTTGTCTTTGTTTGGTGTGTGTTTTGTTCCTTGGTTTCTTTTTCCTCTCCAGATTTCTGGCCTATCAAGGGTTCTGGTGACTATCAAGTCCTCAGGTCCAATTTGATGTCTCCTCTGGGGTTTTGAGATCTTGGTGTCCCTAGTTCCTGCCTGGCCTCTGATAGAGCCAAAGTCTTTTGAAGTTGGAGACCAGGATAGAACCCAGGGGAAGGAGTGCATTCTGGGGATATTAGGCAGGCTTAAAATGGTTTAGTGGTGATTGGCAGTGTTTACCTGGGGTTGCTATGACCGGCCTGGTTCAGGCTGTGGGCTCTAGTGTGTAGCCCAGGAGAGGGGATGCAGTCTAGGGTTGTTGGGTAGGCTTTAAGAAGTGTTAGTGTGCAATAAATGGTGTCTTACCTAGATCCAGCCTGGCCTCTGATAAAACAGAAGTCTTCTTCTGAACTGGTAGACCAGGATATAGAGCCTATGGCAGAGGGTACAATCTCTAGAAGCCAATTTTATTGGTAATTTTAATAAGTAATCTGCACTCATTATAAAAACATAAAATAAGGAAAATTGAAGAAGATATTAAAACATTTACAAATGCATGCATTCACACATAGATTTAGTATTCTGGCTTAGTTCATACTATTAATTATTTTATAATAGTTACATGCATGTGTGCTTTAACACAATTAAGAGGATGTGCACTATATAATTACTTTCTTTTTTGTCTTAGTTTGAGACAAGATCTGACTAAGTAGCTCTGGTTGTCCTAGAACTCACTATGTAGACCAGGTTGCCTTCAAATTCACAGTAATCCAACTACCTCTGCAGTTTGAGTGCTGGGATTAAAAGCAGGTATCAACTTGCCCAATTACTATTATGCTTGCTTTTATTTGTGTTGTATTCTGAACTTTCCAACATGGCTTCACACATTTTAAAAAATATTCTGATACTATTACATTCTTATTATTAATAATAAACTGTGATATTTCCAAATAGTTGGTAAAATATTTTCATAAGAAATCTAGGAAGCTAGAGATGCTCTGGGTATTTTGTAAATCAAAGGAAATGGAAATATGTTCTTGATGGATTATTTTAATGGTACATTATGTAGCTTTATCAAGGTCTAAATGTTTTTGAGCATGTGCTAAGAAACTCTATCAATAATTCATTTCAATAGAAACAACAAATCCATGAAATCAATATTAATATTTTCATTTTAAATATGAATAAACAGAGGCACAAAAACTTGCAGCTTGTTCATTCTCAGAGTAGAATTTTAACCAAATCTGAGAGAGCATGCAACATTATCCTTTCTTCTAAATATCTATTACTGCATATTCTGAAGGTTGTAAGGCATTTGATGATGGTTTGTGAACCTCGGAAATGCCGTCTTCTTACCATTAGAACATGTATTATTAAGATAGAGAGTCTGTCATTCATTCATTCTCTAAGCTTCAACTATTTGTAGAAAGCCTCATGAATCTCTATTGCAAATAATTTGGCATATACACGTGTATGAAGCCTTTAATTTTGCCTATCAGGGCCTGTGTCAAGAAAGAGCATTAGCTCTTGATCTAATACCCTTTCATGAGTTCATAAATTATAGAACTAGTTTCTCAATACCATTATATTGTTGGCTGATAGATGGAGATCAACTGATTTGTGCATTTTTGTGTGAAAACTTTTATACTAATACCTCTTAATAATTTAGTTATTTATATCTTACTAATTTTTCTTTGTCCAATTGAAATTCATCTTCCCCATTCCAATGAGGAACTAAAAGAATGGCAAGAATGGCTTATTCTTAATCTAAAACATTTCAAGTGACTAGAACCCCAGTGGCCATCTAACAAACAGCCTTGAGAGACACAAATGTGTAGCCTCCAGAGAAACTCATTCAATACAGAAAGCTAAAACTTATTGATATTTATTTTATTTTAACTCTCTAAAGTTTTGGGGTACTTGGCTGCTGACAAACAGGTAATGAATCATTAAGGAGCAAGTGTTTACATTATATTTTGAACTAATAATAGATTTCTAAGGAAATTTGCATCACTGCTCTGCTAGCTGCATGCTGCATGGTGTTACTAGTAGTGAAGGTTTGTGTTCTTATGGAAAGGCCAGGATGCAGAAGTTGGTGGAATAAGGAGATTTATTAAAGGCTGGCTCTGGAGAAAATAGAGGGGACTTATGTCTCAGATGCCCGTCTTTGGGAGTCTCAAGAGTATAAAGGTATGTTATGCTACCAAAGAGGTTACAGTCAAACAACAGGCAGGAATTCTTCATTTTAGGCAAGATTTCTCTCCAGATTTCAACTTTTTCCTGTCTTTTTAGATGTAGATCTCACCTTCTTGTGTTTTGTTTGGTTAGATTGATTTGGTTAGTTTTTATCCTGTTCAAGGAATTGAATATAGGACCTCATATCTGCTGCAATTCCTCTACACCAAATTATACTGTCAGCTCTCAGTTTTTTACTTAAAATTTTTATTTAATTTTTTTCATATAATATATTTTGACCATATACTTACCCTCTTTCAAGCAGCAGCAGTCTCTAGTACAACAAGGCTGAGAATTCACAGAGATTATGACAACATACACAAGACCTGTAAATGCCAGACAAAACCACAATAGAGAGAAGGGGAAGTAGAATCAAGGTTGTGTTCCTAACCAAGAAGTTATTTGCAATTGATGGCTGCTGGAAGAGAGAAAATCAGTTTTCTTCAATGGAGTGACACTGGATATTTCAATGACACACCAGGACAGGCTTCACGTGGACAGCACAAAATGGACTCAATGTTTGTGGGGTTTTTTGGGGGGTGTTTTGCTTGTATTTGTTTAAGAAAGAGAAATAACATGAAATTTGGCGGGCAAGAATCAGGGAAGTGCTTAGTGAGGGAACAATGTGATCAAAATATTGTGTATGAAGTTGCCAAGGTAGATCTTAAATTTGTGATGCTCCTGTTTTGGACTCCCTGGTACCTGGAATTACAGCTATGTGTGTTACCAGGTCTAGTTTTGAATTTTCCTTTAGACAAATGCATTAGTTTTCTGTGGGCCAATTCATGTGATGTGAATCAAGAGGAGAGCTTCCAGGGTTTAAAATACCAGGTGAAAGTGATGGGCCATCCGTGCTGTGGGGCACCACAATGGCATATACAATAGTTTTAGTGGTACGCCACACTGTAAATCCAGTAGCATTACAGTGCATCTATCATAGACCGTGTACTTTTTCATGATAAAATACCATATAATCCAGTGTTTATTTGGGCATTTCCCCAACACTTTGAATCTTTCTTCTCATTCATGAAGTTATTCAAAAGCCCATCACTCCAACTTCTGTCCTGTCACAACTAATTTTCCGACTCTAATATGTGTGTTCTCTTTCTTATATTTGTGATACTAATGATGAAACCAAGAGAGCTTTGCATATGCTAGGAGAGCGTTTTATTACTGAACTATATCCAGTAGACGATAAAAAAATTAATCTTTGTCCACCCAGCAGACTTTTTTCTGGTGTCTTATATTTCCTTATATAGTTGTGAGGGCTGGCCTTAAACTTGTGACCCAATTACTGGTGTGCACCATCAATCCAGCTATTCACCCCTTTGTGACGATGTTGGAGATTGTGACGAGGCCACTACACAATCCACACTAATTTTTCCATCTCAGAACCTTTGATTTAATCCCATCTGCAAATTACTTTTTGCTATATAAGGTAATGTATGAATAGGTCTGGGGATTACAATGGGCATGTTTGGAAACTATTAGTTTATACTCCTAAGCAGGCAAGTAGGAAGAGGTGAAGGCAAGGAAGGTCATGACTTCCTTTTCACATTTCTATTAGCATATATTTCAACAATGGATTTAATTATGACATTTCCTTCTATGCAATTCCGTATCATATTTGTCACCCCTTACCCTTTCTTGTCCCCTTCCCACTTCCACTGATCCCCTTCCATATCCCAACAGTCTTACTTTGATTTTTATGTCTTTGACTCACCAAAAAGTAAAAAATTAAAATGTTATTGCTTCTTTAGAAATGAAACGTTGAATGCGGCTAGAAAATAGATACATGAGAGAGGAGTAGTCAAGGACCAGGTGCAAAAGGGTTAAAAGGGTTGCAAAGCAGATGAAACAATTTAAACTGTTAAGAGTAAAGGAAATGAGGTTTAGGATTTCTATCAGAGTAATAGAGCACTTAACTAGCATGGGAAAGGCCTAGTGTTTCATGTTTGTGTTCCCAGCACCAAAAATATGAAGGCATGAGCCTAGAGGAGAGAAAGCACATGCAAGGAAGTCAGACATAGACTCAGGGAGCAAACGTTTGACAATTATCTCTAGTTAGTTGCTGAGGGACCATTATTGAGCAATTGTCTCTAGTTAGTTGCTGAGGGACCATTATTGAGCAATTATCTCTAGTTAGATGCTGAGGGACCATTATTGACCAATTATCTCTAGTTAGTTGCTGAGGGACCATTATTGACCAATTTCAGAGTTGTGTCAGTTGACAATGAAGGTGGGGGAAATGTTGCATTATTATTTTTTTCTTTTTTAAATTTACTTTTCCATTCAAAAATTTACAATTCCTCCCCCTCCTACCATTCCCCTTCCACTCCTCTACTCCCCTTCCTCCCTCCCCCTCCCTTCTTAAGAGAGGGCAGGGAACCCAGCCCTGTGGGAAGTCCAAGCACCCTGCCCCCACATCCAGACCTAGGAAGCTTTGTATCCAAATAGACTAAGATCCCAAAAAGCCAGTACATGCAGTAGAAACAAGTCCCAGTGCCTTTATCAATGGTTTCTCAGTCAGCCCCCACAGTCAGTCACATTCAGAGAGTCCAGTTTGATCGCATGCTCATTCAGTCCCCGTCTAGATGGGCTTGGTGAACTCCCATTAGAACAGGCACACTGTCTTAGTGGGTGGACCAACCCCTAGCAGTCTTGACTTCCTTGCTCATCTTCTCCCTCCTTCTGCTCTTCAACTGGACCTTGGGAGCTCAGTCCATTGTTCTGATGAGGGTCTCTGTCTCTATCTCCATCTGTCGCCAGACGAAGACTCTATGGTGATATTTGAGATAATCATCAGTGTGATAGTGGGGCAAGGCCAGTTCAGGCACCCTCTACTCTGCTGCCCAAGGACCTAGCTGGGGACATCCCCGTGGATACCTGGAATCCCCTCTAGCAAAGAAGAGATTAGTTTATTTTTTGTTAATTTTATACTAACAGAACATTCATAAACATTTTATTTTAAAGCTCAACTTGAAGCAATTAATAATGGAACTGAAGAGAAGGCTCAGAGGTTAAGGACAATTTCTGCTCTTCCAGAGGACCCAAACTCTCTTCCCAGCACCCAAATAGGGAAGCTCACAGCCATCTGTAACTCTGATTCTCGGGGATATAACATTGTAGCAATTATGTAGCCACAACTAATAAAAACCCAGAGACAGATATTGGGGTTCAAGCTGAAGATTAAAAACACAAACCAGCCAGCTACTAGAGAGCTCTTTCCTCTACCAAGGCTCAGACAAACAAAGGGGAAATCCTCTCCTCAGCATGAGTACAAACTGCAATTCTCTCCACTAAACTTCAGCTGCCCTGTTCTTATCTCCTCCTGTCTTTTTTTTTTAAATTTTTTCCCGTTTATTTATTTATTAAAGATTTCTGTCTCTTCCCCGCCACCGCCTCCCATTTCCCTCCCCCTCCCCCAATCAAGTCCTCCTCCCTAGTCAACCCAAAGTGCGATCAGGGTTCCCTGCCCTGTGGGAAGTCCAAGGACCACCCACCTCCATCCAGGTCTAGTAAGGTGAGCATCCAAACTGCCTAGGCTCCCACAAAGCCAGTACGTGCAGTAGGATCAAAAACCCAGTGTCTTCTGCTCCTCATTGGGACCTTGGAAGCTCAGTCCAGTGCTCCAGTGTGGGTCTCTGTCTCTATCTCCATCCATCACCAGATGAAGGTTCTATGGTGATATGCAAGATATTCGTCAGTATTATTATAGGATAGGGTCATTTCAGGTTCCCTATCCTCAGATGCCCAGGGAACTAACTGGGGACCTCGGCTTGGGCTTCTGGGAGCCACTCTAGGTTCACGTATCTTGCCAACCCTAAGGTGGCTCCCTTAACTAAAAATTGTGCTTCCGTGCTCCCCTATCCAACCTTCCTTTATCCCAATCATCCTTTTTCCCCAAGTTCCCCCTGTCCTCCCCTTCTCCCTTTTCTCTCCCCATCTCCCCTTACCCCCATCCCACCCCACCCCCAAGATCCCAATTTTCTCCCCGGCAATTTTGTCTACTTCCCAGAGCCAAGAAGATCACTATATGTTTTTCCTTGGGTTCATCTTCTTACTTAGCTTCTTTAGGTTCACCAATTGTAGACTCCGTGACCCTTATTTATGGCTAGAAACCAATTATGAGTGAGTACATCCCATGTTCATCTTTTTGGGTCTGGGTTACCTCACTCAGTATAGTGTTTTCTATTTCCATCCATTTGCATGCAAAATTAGAGAAGTCGTTGTTTTTTACTGCAGCGTAGTACCCTACTGTGTATATATTCCACACTTTCTTCATCCATTCTTCCATTGAAGAGCATCTAGGTTGTTTCCAGGTTCTGGCTATTACAAACAATGCTGCTATGAACATAGTTGAACAAATGCTCTTGTCATGTGATAGGGCATCTCTTGGGTATATTCCCAAGAGTGGTATTGCTGGGTCCAGGGGTAGGTTGATTCTGAATTTCCTGAGAAACCGAAACACTGATTTCCAAAGTGGTTGCACAAGATTGCATTCCCACCAGCAATGGATGAGGGTACCCCTTCCTCCACGGCCTCTCCAGCAAAGGCTATCATTGGAGTTTTTGATTTTAGCCATTCTGACAGGTGTAAGATGATATCTCAAAGTTGTTTTGATTTGCATTTCCCTGATCGCTAAGGAGGTTGAGCATGACCTTAAGTATCTTTTGGCCATTTGAACTTCTTCTGTTGAGAATTCTCTGTTCAGTTTAGTACCCCATTTTTTAATTGGGTTAATTAGCCTTTTAAAGTCTAGTTTCTTGAGTTTTCTATATATTTTGGAGATCAGACCTTTGTCTGTTGCGGGGTTGGTGAAGATCTTCTCCCAGTCAGTAGGTTGCTTTTTTGTCTTAGTGACAGTGTCCTTTGCTTTACAGAAGCTTCTTAGTTTTAGTAGGTCCCATTTATTCAATGTTGCCCTTAATGTCTGTGCTTCTGGGGTTATACATAGGAAGTGATCTCCTGTGCCCATCTGTTGTAGGGTACTTCCCACTTTCTCTTCTATCAGGTTCAGTGTGTTCGGACTGATATTGAGGTCTTTAACAAGAGCAAGGAAGTCAGGACCACGAGGGGTACGGACTCTCTGAACATAGCAGACAATGAGGACTACTGAAGCAGGGTTTTTGAAGGATTGTCCCACCTTGTCTTTTGTGTCCTGCTTGTCCAATTAGGACAGCATACTGTCAGCAGTTGAGGCAAGGGCATTTTCTTGCCCAGTGGCTTACTTTTCCCACAAAGAAGGTAAACCCCATATGGAGTTTCTTCACTGTCCATTATCTTCCCTGAAGCTGATTGGTGCTGCCAGGGGCAGACATGTCTCATTCTCATAAAAGTGAACTCATGTTATAAAAACATTTTAAATGTCATATTCTGTAGATCTCTGAAGTGTTTGAAGACAACCTGTCTATTTAAAATATATTTCTGTTTGACCTAAAAAGCATACCAAATATAGCCACAAGTATAATTATAATAAATGACTAATTACTAACCTGCATTTCCTTATTATCCTAAACAGTTGGTTATAATAACTGTTAAGAACTAGAAATTTGCACTACATTGTTAAATGAGTTGTATAGGTACAATACAATGAACAATATTATAAATGTATGTGAAGTATGTTTTAGCAAAAGTAATTTCAAATTTGTATCCATCTACAAAATTCGTAAATAATATACAAAAGTCCAATCTATTGTAAAATATTTAAAAACTAGTAGTGCTTTTTAAAAGTAGATCGAATAATTTAACTTTTTACCTTATCATATCTATATCTTCCCTTTTTCCGTTTCAAAGTAGATTCAATAATCTATCCCTTTATCCTAACATATTGGTATCTCCCTTTTTTCTTTTCAAAACAAGAACTATCTAATCTCCTTTGTTCAACTTTCTTCCTCACTGTAACTGATAATAGTTTGTAACCAAAACACTAAACAATGACAAATATCCATAACCCAATGAAAGACCAAAAACCACTCACCTTACCTCTTGGGAATGTGGGCATCATATTCTTAAATATTTTTTTCTGCTGCCTGGGGGTGATGGCATCTTTAGGGGATTCTTAAAAGAAGAATTTTGGTTAATTGTCAAATCCTGGGAGAGGTAACTTTATCATTTGTTATCCAGTCTCTGTGTAATGGGAGAGTGTCTCAAGACCTGGTTAGAGTAGTCTTTGAGGCTGGATCATCTCAGCTAGCCACCTCAAAATTGTTCTGAACAATTTGTAATCCAAAGCCAATCTATAGGTAGTGTTTTTCAGCATGTGGTGTCATCATAATCCTGGAGGAATCATTATTGTAGGATCCCATCTTCTTTTTGGAGAGTTCAGAGATTGCATTAAGTCAGAATATTTCTTTTCTTGGTGTTTTTTTTTCTGGGTAATTCTCCCTTCTGCTTTGGATGCTTATTTTTCCAAAGGTCTTAAATTTCTCAAGATATTTGCTTTTATTTTACTGAAGAGACAAAAACAAACCCTTCCCCAACCCTAACTTTGGGGAGGTTCCTAATATAATCTTTATCAATTTGGACTTAGGATTTCTCCTGAAATTTTTGTTTTGTCTTCTATTGCTATTCCATCATCAAAAGCAGTATGGTTTCTTACAATAGGCTTTTTAATTTCTTTGGGAAGGAATTTTCTCCATGATGACAGGAAATAACTGAACCACATTTGTCATAGAGACCTATAAGAGGCCCCTCAAGGAGTTTCCTGATGACAAATGATTATCTTGAATATCTTTTCTTGATCTGTGTTTATTAGTTTAATACCTACCTTTGTCAGGCCTTCTTCATAATCAAGAAGGGAAGAGTGTTCTGCTTGGATTATGCTTAAGAAAAACATTGTTTCTAGGAATGCACTGCTTACAATTCTTTTTTTTTTAAGGCAGAGTTTTTCTGTGTAGCTTTGTAGCCTGTCCTGAAAAACTCTCTGTAGACCAGGCTGGCCTTTAACTAACAGAGTCCTACCTGCCTCTGCCTCCTGAGTGCTGGGATTAAATGCATGCACCACCACTGCCTGGCTACAATCTCTTTTAAGGCAACATCGTTTGCCACAATTATAACACTTGACATTTCGATTTTTCCTCAGACCTCTGGAAATCACCTCTCCTATCTAAGAATCATTATGACTCATGAGATTCAATACTGATTGTATTTCAGATTCAATCCTCCAAGGGTGCTGACTTTATTCTTAAAGGCCCTATTATTATTTTACATTGAGAATTAGCATTTTCAAAAGCCAGAGATTCAACTATTATTTGTCTAGCTTCTGAATTTGGTATCATTATATTTAGTGTTGAAGTCAATCTTTGTTAAAAAAAAATCTGTAAAGGCTTCCTTGTGGGGGGCTGTATAACTTTAGTAAATGACTTGATTTTCTTTCCTACTTCTCCAATTCTGTGACAAGCATTCCAAGCTGGTGCACAGTATAAGTGAGTACAGAGTCATTATACAAAGATTTCCTTTTTATAGTAGCATAGTCTCCTTTTCCAAGAATTTGATCTTGGGAGATTTCCATACCTCTGGCTTTACTCCATTGTTCAATAATCTTAGCCTCTTCTTTGAACCAGATGCTCCATTGTAATTGTCCGGGCTCTCAAACAGCTTCAATCAAGTCTATCCAGTCTTTAGGGATAATGCTATTACAAACTGATCACAAGTTGAATATTTGCTTCATAAAAGCAAATGCATGACTTATGAGACTATCACTTCCTTGAATCTCCTTAAATCTAACATTGGCACAGGAGTCCAATTAGGTCTTACAAAGCCTCTATCACTTGGCAATTCCTGTAAAATTACTGGATGTAATAAGGTTGGTTGTTTGAAAACCTTAGAATGTTCCTCTCTAACTTATAATGCAATGCTGAATTTGGTTCTCCATTAAATTCCTCTTTCTGGATCTAAATATCTCTGTGATCTGTTTTATTAAGTTTTTCTCAGGTCTTTATCTTGGCAATCAAACTAAACAACTTTTTAAGAGATAAACCAAGAATTATCAAAATGACAAGGATTATCAAAATGATAATTAACCGTACGTCAATCCCAGTTAAGATGATTATCCCTTCATTTAGTTGTTCCATTTTAAAATTACTCATTGCATAATCATACAGACAACTTTCTCATCATACTCATGTTTCCCATTTTTTAATATGGAAAAAAGCTTTCCCTTTTAACTAATTCCTCCCTTAAATAATTTCTAATATTCTCACCAAATTTGCCACCAATGATGATGAAGATGTGAGGCTTATTGCTGCTGTGTAGAATAGTAAAAGCCTGACTGAATTTCAAGGCAGCTACTTAGTTTGGCAACAGCCTGAGAAGAGGGTTCAGGGAAAGCCCACCAGGAGAGAAGAAAATAAAAACTAGCGGTAGGGTGGTGACTCTAGCCATGCATGTGTAACTCCAACCTCTGCCAGTGGCTACAAAGTCATAAGCAAATGGCTCTTTTGTGAATTCATACCCCAAACATTGGGTGCCAGGTGTAGCATAACTAATAAACACCCAGAGACAAATATTGAGGTTCAAACTGAAGATCAGAAAAGCAAAGCAGCTAAGCCACTATGGACTTCTTACCTCTACCAAGGCTCAGACAAACAAAGGGGCAATCCTGTCCTCAGTGTGACTGCAGACTGCAATACTCTCTACCAAACTGAACACTCTACACTCTGATCTTCAGGCAGGCTTTATTTTAAAACACAAATAAAATATCACTATATAACACTCACTTATGGCCTCCAAGGACACACACAAATATATACATGTATATATACACATACATACACAGAGGGAGAGGGGGAAAGGAGAGAGATTGTTTTCAAATAAAATAGATTTTAATGACATATACTCAGACGTACCTATTTTTTAACTTAGACATTATTAGCCCTTGTTATTTTCTACTGTGTGTTGTCTGAAACAGATACTTAAAAAAAGACTCCTGTGTCTATTTGAAGCTGTGGTAATTACTGATGTAACATCTTTGTAGAATACTGGAGTTAATTACATGTCCAAAGTGACCAATGTCCCAAACAGAAGAAATTAGCCCAGTTCATCAAGGCTATTAACCACACAGAGAGGAAAACACATTTGAAGTTTGTAAGCCAAAAGCTCTAGCTACAAAAGGAAGTAAGAATAATGTATAAATGAGTTTATCCCTTCTAATTTGACTAGTATTCAGAGTGTGTTTTTAAAAAAAAAGGATTAGAATAGATAACTCATTTTCTCTCTCTCATTTTTCTTTGTTAAAGGGCGTTGGTAGTAAAGGATTCCTAAAGCAGAGCTACAATGTCGCTGAAGAAAGGTTTTATAAATTGACACATAGTTAGGTAAACTAGTTGCAGCTCAGTTTAGTCTCCCTTAACTATGCCAAGACTCACCATCTTCTTTCTTTCACCTTGTGTTTCTCAGCATCTTCAGTAAGATACTCTTACTAAACTATAATCACTGTCCAGTCCTGCCTTCCAGAGAAATAGCCTGACTTTCTTGATGAAATTTTGACTACTTATGATCTCTTTGGTCACCATTTTATATGCCAACCCAGGTACTAATATATTAGTATATTAGTCCACATACAGACAAAAGGATCATATTTTAAATTACTTTCTGCCAATTCAATTTTGTTTCTGTTGAATTCTCTAAATTCCCCTCTTTTCTCACTTTTATAGTTTACTTCCTTTCCTTTATCAACTTTTATGTGTATTTATTTATTTATTTATTGAGTGCATGAGTGAGTGGGTGGATGCATGCAGCATGTGAATGCAGAGGTCAGAGTTCAACTCACCGGAGTCAGTTCAATTCTTCCACCATGTAGGTCATAGAGATCAAAGTCAGATGATCAGGCTTGGTAGCAAGCATCTTTACTATTTCATCTTGTCAGCCTTCTCTTCTTTGATTCACTCACGGTATAAACTCATTGATTTTAAGAGGGCAGACTTCTATCTGCAGGTCAAGACATGCTTAACTATTAATTTACTTCAAGCATTTCCAACCTCTTGCATATTTTAAAAAATCCACTCTGTAAAATATGCATGTAGGGCATATGAAATTTGACATTTTAGGAATAAAGTATGTTGCAAGTAAACCGAGACTAAAAGTCACTGAATTTCCAATTATTTTTTCCATTTCAGCTTAAAAACAGATGAGATACACAAGCATGAAAAAGCAAATTGTTTACTTTCTCTGGGGAGACAGCAACTGACACTGGCACTTATGCCAAGCATTGTGTTTTCTGTAGGGCCTCCCTTGTCCTTGACCTTGCTGCCTCCTCTTCATTTCTAATCTCTGCAGTCTAATATAGTCCTTGCAGATTGACAAAAGACCTCCAGTAAATCCAGTCTGGAAGGACCTGGGACATTTTCTTAAATGGAGCTACTTCTTGGTCTGTAGGAATTATTTCAATTTGGAGTCATTACAGCAGTGTTCTGGTTGGTGCACACCGAGTACAATACATTAATGGCTTTGAAAAGTTACAGAGGCTCTGAAAAAGATCCTTTTCTCTTGAATCAACTAGTATATTTTAGGTCAGTTTGACACCATGGTTAGTTGGCTGTCCCATAGCAGCCTTGCCTTTGAATAGGTATATAGTTATTTCTAGAAGCCTGGCAAGAACCAAGGAAACTATGTAGCTCATAGTTCATAGGTGTGAGGGAACCCTGAGGTACAGTATTTTAGGATGGTAGCAATCCCCAAATCTGGCAGACACTGTAATAATTATAATTTTAGGGGGTTATAAAAAGAGAATCCAGGTACAAAACTAAGTTAAGGACATGATCTAGAGCCTGGTGACCTTCTTATGTTGTCAAGACAAGTAGTTTAAGTGCATCTCCTCCTCAGCATGGTTGTTTCTTCTACCTGGAGGCAGTGTGTTCCAACATATCCAGTGACTACCTAGAACTGTGAGTAGTACTAAATACATGCACACACACATGCACACGCACACGCACACACACAACACACATATTCTCTCTCTCACACATACACAAGGTCTATGTATTTTTATTAATTTGAATGTTGTGCTCAAGCTAGGTACACCAATATTTCAAAAATTGAATAGCTGAGTGGGTGCTATGTGTGATATGGCCTAATTAACTTTTCTCATCTTTATTTTTTCCAACTTTTTAGTGTTTTCTACATTCTTGGCCCAGAGGAATTGAATCCTGTTCTGAAGCTTTTGAGAGATCAAAGTTCAGCATCATTAGTGAGTCTTAGCTGCTGACTGGGTACCACAGCAAAGCCTTTAGAAAATTAGTTTTTCAGTGCAAACAATGACTTTCATGGCCTGTAATCTCAGTATAACATGCTTTCTCTGTAACCTGAAAGAATACCCAGTACTTGTCAGCAAATCTGTGGAGACCTTATAGAAACCCTCTTAACTGAACCACTGCGACTCTGGGTTGGCCAGGGAGAACCTTAACAATAGTAAATATCCATTTGCCTTCTGGAAGATTCAAGCACTGCCACACTGAACTGCTGCGGAAATACCATGTCTAAGAACTCAGAGTTCATCAATCTGTCATTTTTATTAGACCATGAGAAGGAAATGATCCTGGGAGTCCTAAAGAGAGATGAATATTTGAAAAAAGTGGAAGAAAAGAGAATAAGGTAATGCATGTTTTTTGTTTTGCCCTTTTGACTGCAATAATTTTGATTGGTGATGTGACAGTAACACTAGACAGTTACTGACCAGGGATTTTTATGACTTTCCAGAAGGAGCCCAAATATTTGAAAATGGCTTCAGCACTATACCATTTAGCCAGAGAAGAGGATGAAAATGAGCAAATAATAGAATGTTAATGAGCCAACCTAGTAGCAAAGAAGAAAGACTCCCCAACTCTGGAATGTCCGATTGTCTCATTGAGCAACTTGCTACAGTGTTACTTTTACATTGCTGTAACTGTACAAGCAAGTGAGGGGGGAGAATTTACCTGGGCTTACAGTTCAGAGAATGCCATTCATCAGGCTAAGGAAAGGATGATGATGACGATGATGATGATGACGATGATGATGATGACGATGATGATGATGATGACGATGATATCATGTCCTAGCAATCCAGGAAGCAGAAACACAGACTTAAAGCAGAGCTGGCCCTTAGAGCTCTCAACTTCCACCTGTGCAAATCTACATTCAGCAGTTAAGCCTTAAACCTAGGAAGCCTATATAAACCGTCAAAGCAATGCCACCATCTGGGAACCAAGTTTTCAAACATATAAATCCATAGATTGACATCATAATTCAAACCTGATAGATCTAGTGTGCTCCCCAAAGGTTCATATGTTGAAGACAATGTCTCAATGGGAAGGGGTGAAATCTTTAAGAGGTAGGATCTAGTTAGAAATTTTAAGTCACTGAAAGCATGACCCTGGTTTCTTGCTTTCTGACCACCAGAAAGTGTATACGCATCCCTTCCTACATGATCTTGTTATCATGTGTTTTTACAATCTCTAAAAAACAGAGTCAAGCAGCCATTGAAAGAAATCCCCTTCTTTTTCATTTTTTCATCTCAGGTAATTTTGTTCCACTAATAGAAGAACTGGCTACTACTACCCCCGATTTCTCTGATTTAGATTCTTCATCAACAAAACAGTAACAATATTATTATTCCTCATAGCACCTGCTGTAAAGATGAAGGAAGCTGTTACATATGCTTGTGAATTTCCCTCCTCCCCAGCAACCTTCAACTGACCGTATATTCTGGAGAATGGGTAACCTCATGAGTTCTCTCCTTTAGCAATTGCAAGCTGTTTATAAATTCTCGGGGGTACGGAGGGTTTTGTGAACCCACTCCCACCTCCACAACAGAAAATGAATGGTTCCAATCTAGTGTAGATTTCCTGTTGATAACCAAAGCTGTCTGAAGTTTGCGAGTGCAGCAGTGGCCATGCCTGCAAACATTCCACAACAGAGATTTTGGTGGTAATTATAGCCATTTTGAGGATCCTGTTGAAAACACACTCATGACATTACCACTCCCATCAGTAAAAGGAACAGAACGGAAAATATTACTTCAGCCTGGCATTTACTGATAGTTCTGACCCATAAGCTGTATGCCATTATCCAAAGTTACTTTGACTTTTATCAAACACTAAAAACTGACAAAAAGTTCTTTAAGTTGATCTTAATGTGGTGACTGAAAAACTGAAGTGCAAGTTCATTGTTTTGCTCTGCATGCCTAGTTCTGCTGAAATGGGCCACTAAGCAAGTCTAAACTCTGTACCATCAGTCACCCTACACCACCACAACTGAGAAACTGCCTTTTTCCTTTATCTGAAGGGTCATTCTTTCATTTTAGTCCTGGGGGAAGAGAAGGAAGGAGAAAGATTAGAGAAAAACAAATAAGGTAAACATTTGGTTCAAGTGAATTTAATTTATTTTCAGGAATAATTCTTTTAACCTGGAAGTCAAGGAGGCCAATAAGTGCAAAGAATAATATTCTTTTAATACTCTATAAATATTTAATCTGCAAGTATGTTTTTTTAATCAAATCTTATTACTCTACCACTAAGAATGAAATTAGTTTGACCTTTCCAAAAGCCTGAAGACTTACTGCCTCCATAGAAATCTCAGAGAAATGTGGGACTGAACTTCTAGCCTGGTAAACATTTTATTTTAATCTTAGGAGAATTTTTCAGTAAGATTCTTAACGCATTAGCATAAATCACAGCATGAGGGAATCTGGAGAGACGGCTCAAGAGTTGAGTGTGTACTGCTTGTGCAGAGGACCTGAGTTCCAGTCCCTGCACCCACGCTGACTGGTTCTCAACTGCCAGTGACTCTAGTTTCACTCCTACCTGCCTCTTTGGGCACAAACACTCACATGCATATATCCACACATAGATACATACATAGGCATAATTAAAGATAAGAGATCACAATGTGAAAATACTAGTTCCTAAAATGGAACTCAAACTGTTTATGAGTCCCACAGAAAAATGAAGAAGTTCTACCAAGAACTTAATATTTGGCACCTTTTGTCACTTAGAATAGTATGTAGCACAAATTGAGTGAGCGCTTTGGGAAGTATTGTCAGATTCTAGTGTTGCTTCTCAGTGTTGGGCTGAGTTCTAGGCTCTGTCCTAGACATTTGCACTACAGTAACCAAGTCCATTCTTGTTGTCTGTGACTGCTCTGTGCCCGCTGGTGAGCACTCCTGGGGTCCACGCCAGCTGCTGCAAAGGCTATTTTATATCCCTCTGGCTATTGCCTGGGCTACTGACAAGAAATGCTATGTTTGTATGCAGCACTGACCCTTTGACTGCTAGCATCTGTCTCTGCTTGTGGTGCCTTGTTCTGGCTGCTTTCTTGTGCTAGTATAGTATATTTGGTGTTCGCCTTGTATATCTGCTGCTTTATACATTTGCCACAGTTTCTCTTGTACGTGGAATGGTTTGGGGTTTTACAATAAGCATTACATGGCAACTTCCTGTAGTTAACGCAGACTCATCTACAACCTAATATTGACCTGTCAGAATAAGCTAACTCTAAAGTGAATGCTCTCTAGCACTCTAACCTTAATCCATTCTGTGGAAGTGTCTGTAGTTAACTGCAAATTGGTGTACAGTTTACGACAGAAAACTCAGAAGTGAAACCCTGGTGATTTCTCTGTTGTTAGTCAAAGACTGGAGCTGGCGGTAGCGTTAGCAGAGGAACATTAGTGCATCCAGCTGCATCAGAAACAGGTTCCATGAGGTCTGTGAACCGGGACACAGCACCATTTAGCAGTTTGGGGACCATTTTAATTGATGATAAATGCCCAAAATGTGGACCTTTAACCAAAGACTTGTCCATTTTAATGCAAAATGGGGATTGAAGGAACTTAGATTTTTCTGTTACTTGTAGTAGAAGTCCCTGAGGAACATATACCAAAGTGTTTGAGAACTTCATCCAAACCTACTTTCAAAGCATAATGTGCAATTAGATTGTTATGACATAATTCTATTGCATAATTGTTGAGTCTGTTTTCTTGAGCTTATACTGTTCCTGGAAAGTAAACCTCTTGAGGAAAAAGCAGTCCATGCTGAGTATTGGAGAGAACTGTGAGCAAGTGACTCTGTGAAGAACACGGGAACGTGGAGAAAGACTTGCTGGTTTTATATGCGTGGAGCAAACTGATGTTCTCACTAGAGTTTTATAGAAAATATCAATGCTTTTATGTATTTCAGAAAAAAGTTTTAGTGAATAGATACATGGAGTCCAACTGAAATTTGATTTTACACAGTTTTCCTTCAAGTGATTTTTACTATTTTACTGTCAAGGTATATTCTAGGTACAGACATACAAACACTTGATATTTGGAGACTTGTCAAACATTGGACTGCTAAATGCTTTTATACATGATGAACTATTCTTTGTTTGAAATAATGTCACTGTAGTCATAATAAGTTTGCTGCTTTTTATGTTTTTCATCTGGATGTGTATATTCTTGTGTTTATCTCTCTGTGGAGCTATATAGTATACTATTTTATTTACAATTTATATTATTATTTTAAAGTTATATACTAGATATAGAAATAGATAGGAAAATCAACTGTCTTCCAAATAAATGTGTGTATCCAAGTCTGTCTTCATCCTTGTGTCTCCCATGCACGCCCATTTTAGTATCCTTGTCTCTCCCATGTATGCTCATTTTAGTGCTCTCTGTTTTAATGTCTTGTCTTTAGGAAGAATGGATGTTGAGGACAAACCTCTAGGTAGCAGAAGGTAATCTGCACTGATTGCCAGGAGACTACGGTTCTCCTTTTACTGTAAATGGTACAGAGAGTACGACGAAGTCCATGTAAGCTAGAATATGACTGAATGTTGGCACCACCTCCAGTGGTGGTCAGTTCATAAAAAAATTATATAATGTCATGTGTATTCTTGATTTGGTAGGCATTTTCTTTCTTTCTTTCTTTCTTTCTTTCTTTCTTTCTTTCTTTTCTTTCTTTCTTTTTGAGACAGGGTTTCTCTGTAGCTTTGGAGCCTGTCCTGGAACTCACTCAGTAGACCAGGCTGGCCTCAAACTCACAGAGATCCACCTGCCTCTGCCTCCCGAGTGCTGGGATTAAAGGCGTGCGCCACCACTGCCCAAAAGCATTTTATTTCTAATAAGTAATAAGTAAAATTTTATTATTAAATATCAGATTTCAGATTTTAAACTTCAAGTCAACAATCTTTTTGATATAAATAGGATCAAGAATCTCATGGATTGGTTTTGTTTATTGTTTAAAGATGAACATCTCATATTTCTGTTATAGAATCTAAAATGATCAGTTGTAGTTTTCCAGAAGCATATAAGATTTTTTTTCAAAAAGCACATTTAAGTCACCTATTAATCTTTAGGGAGTTTTGATTAAATGGTAGCTTAACTTATACAACAACCAGAAAAAAACTCATGAATGTGTTTTTTGTACTGTATCATCTTGAAAATATGAATCTACATAATTATCTTCTTAAAAATTAAATGTGGAAATTAAGTACTGAACACTTTGCTGTTCAATTTCTCCTTCCTTGACACAGCTAAAATAACTGATACTGTACAAATTCAATTTAGAAATATTTCAGAAATGTACCTGTGTTATATATCTGCAAAAACTACCTGTACCCAGTGGCAGAAGTGCTTTTAAAATTATTTTCAAGGGCAATGTGTTCTCTTTAAAGCATATTGATTTTTGCATAAATGCCCAATTTCTTTCTATTAAGTCAGTTCTATTCTTTCATTTGACATAGCAACGGTCTTTTAAAGCACAATATTTTGTCCTTTGTTGTTTCTTAAAGAAATGCCACTTTCCTACCTGTCTCTGTATTGGTTCCATCTCTGTGTCTGTGTTTTCTAAGTAATTATTAATCTAAGTGATCATATTAGTAATAAGATGTTTTGTTGTTTGGATGCTCAGGAAAGATACTATTTGAAAAATGCATCTTTATTCATCTGTGGGTCAGGATAAACAACAATAGTTGTTTTCAGAAGTCCCAGTTTGCTAATTATATATAAAATTAATCCACTGTATGGTATCAGACAAGAATTAATAAATAGAGGGGCTGGAGAGATGGCTCAGAGGTTAAGAGCATTGCCTGCTCTTCCAAAGGTCCTGAGTTCAATTCCCAGCAACCACATAGTGGCTCACAACCATCTGTAATGGGGTCAGGTGCCCTCTTCTGGCCTGCAGGCATACACAGAGACAGAATATTATATACATAATATATAATAAATATGTAAAAAGAATTAATAAATAGAAAATGTCACAGAGTACTGATTCATTTCTCACTTCTTTAGAAATGTGATGAGTTATCTTTGCCATGCAATCTCTGAAACCATTATCTTAAGTTGTGTTTATCAAAAGGAGACCTTGAGTTAGGATTTGTGTGCAAATGACTTATGTTTTTAAACCAGTTATATATATATATATATATATATATATATATATATGCATAAAACAGAATGTGTCAGATGGGGGAATGCAAATAAAGAAATCCCACACTAGCTCCCAATAGGGTATACTAAGGTTTTTCTTTATTAAAAGGGAAACTCAAGGATCACAACGAGGAAATAAAAATGGGGTGCCATATCCAGGTGTGGTGCACAGGAAGAAGAAGGGCAAGCAGGAGGGACCATAGCCTTTGGTACCCAAAGCCACGCCCAACCTGGTCGAGTCTCCCAAAGGCCATTGACTGAAGGAGGTTCACCATCACATCTTCCTTTTGTCTAAATAAGAGAGTTCCAAAACTATATAAAATAAGAACAGATATCAAGTATAAGAATTAGAATTTTACAACCACAATAAGCTTTATTAAGCAAGGAACATATGCTAAATGTTTCAATAATCATTCTATCCTAAGGAGTCTATGTCTTCTATTAGAAATGGTTTAGCTAATTCATAAGAGGAAAGTAACTATGACTATCAAATCTTCAACCTCACTGAAGACCTGAGAAGGGACGTACATGCTCCATGTACACAAACTTGCCCTATTTCAAATTTATGCCTTTTCTCATTCAGTTTTGTTCTATGCATATATGTACATGAATATAAAAATGAATTCCTAAATATAGTCTGCTTTGTTAATATGCTACTTGTATATATGTTCTTAGAGCTGACCACTCTGCACCGAATAACTAATTGGTATGTCCTTCCCTGAGGAAAACTAGTTATCTTTCTTTCTTCCTTCCTTCCTTCCTTTCTTTCTTTCTTTCTTTCTTTTTTTTTTTTTTTAGTTTTTCGAGACAGGGTTTCTCTGTAGCTTTGGTTCCTGTCCTGGAACTAGCTCTTGTAGACCAGGCTAGCCTCGAACTCACAGAGATCCGCCTGCCTCTGCCTCCCGAGTGCTGGGATCAAAGGCGTGCGCCACCACCACCCAATGGAAAATACTTCTTTCAGCATAGCCTAGCTGCATGTAGTTCTTTGTGCAAGGTTGGGGCCTCTTACGTTTTCCCATCTTGTCTATTGGTGTTGTCCTTGTTCAGCTCATGTTTAGACAACCATGTTAGTAAGATATCATGGGTATAAAAGCTAACATTTTTATATCCAGAGTACAGGATGAGACAGGTGAGTAAGAAGGTAATATGTGGTGAAAATTAAGGAGACAGCCTCATTTGCTTTCTATTGCTGTGATAAACACCATGACCAAAAGCAAGTTGGGGAGGAAAGAGCTATGTCACTTTACATCTTGTAGTCTCTCATCCAGGGACATCATGGTAGGAACTTAAGGCCGAAATCTTGAGACAGGAGCTGATGCAGCAGCCATGGGAAAGTACTGCTTACTAGCTTGATCCCCTTGTCTTGTTCAGCCTGCTTTCTTGGGATGCCCAGGGATGTTCATTGCTCACAGTTGGCTGGGTTTTTCCATATCAATCATTAATCACATAAATACCCCTACAGGCCAATTTGATAGAAGCAGTTTCTCAATTGAGGCTTCCTCTTCCCAGATAATCCTGTTTTGTGTCATGTTGACAAACACTAATGAGCACTGAGATAGAGTGGGCAGGTGACATTGCTGGACAATTTGTATCTCAGAGGGATGCTGTAGCAATTAAATGAGTGGCCCCAAATCCACCTAGAACCCCTCCTTTAACTAATACTGCAATTTAGAAAGAAAGTAAGTTAATGATTCATGTAGTGAAGCAGAACACCTAGGTCTGAGTGTTTGTGTTACCCAGAGTCAGATTCTTGTCATTTTCTGTCCTGTAAACATAGGAATATTGTAAAGTGAGACATAAAATGTGGCGAAGTTCACTGCTGTCTCCAGAAAAGAGGGATTGCTGCCTTGTAGAGAATTCACAGTACAACACAGCACGTGATCCATCAGGAAAGGGGAGTTCTTCTTCACCCAATATTCTTTTGTTTTGTTTTGTTTTTAATTTTATTTTTTCATTCAAGATTTCCACTTCCTCCCCTCCTCCCATTTCCCTCCCATTCCCACAACACCCTCCTCCCTTGCCCTCCAGTCTTAGAGAGGGCAGGGTACCCTGCCCTGTGGGAAGTCCAAGGCCCTCCCCTCCTCCATCCAGGCCTAGGAAGGTGTGCATCCAAACAGACTAAGATCCCAAAAAGCCAGTACATGCAGTAGAAACAAGTCCCAGTGCCTTTATCAATGGCTTCTCAATCAGCCCCCATTGCCAGCCACATTCATAGAGTCCAGTTTGATCACATGCTCATTCAGACCTGGTCCAGTTGGATTTGGTGAACTCCCATTAGATCAGGCACACTGTCTCAGTGAGTGGACTAGCCCCTCGCGGTCCCGACTTCCTTGCTCATGTTCTCCCTCCTTCTGCTCTTCAACTGGACCTTGGGAGCTCAGTCCGTTGCTCTGATGAGTGTCTCTGTCTCTATCTCCAACCATCACCGGACGAAGACTCTATGGTGATATTCGAGATAATCATCAGTGTGATAGTGGGGCAAGGCCAGTTCAGGCACCCTCTCCTCTGCTGCCCAAGGACCTAGCTGGGGACATCCCCGTGGACACCTGGGATCCCCTCTAGAACCAAGTCTCTTATCAACCCTAAAATGGCTCCCTTAATTAAGATATCTTCTCCCCTGCTCCTATATCTGCCCTTCCTCCATCTCAACCCTCCTACTCCTCCAAGCTCTCCCCAATCCTTCCCTTCTCCCTTCTCTCTCCCACTCTCTCCTTCTCCCCACCCCCACGCTCCCAACTTTTGCCTGGCGATCTTGTCTGCTTTCAATTTCCAGGAGGATCTATATATATATTTTTCTTCACCCAATATTCTTTACCCACTTCCACAAGCAGAGTGAAGTGTCAATTCCTTAGCCGCTGTTGCAACTAGTTGGCAATGATGTGACCCCGTCTAGTCGAGTCCAAGAAGTCCTTTGGGAGAATTTCTGAAGTAGATTTTGCTTTGTTTGTGAAGACCAATGTGCATAAGCACATAATCATGTACTCTCTTGTTTTGCCGTAAACAAGGCTACAATGTTGGAACTGCCTAGTCATTTTGCAAATGAATAAACCATATTTTGTACATAGAGAAGCAACAAGATGAAAGGATACTGGATCTGTAATGATGCTATTTTGCACCTAAACTAATTGAAGTAACTGCCTAACTCAGGGTTTCTTGTTATCTGAAAGAACATAAAATAACCCCAGTTGTAAAGCCTGGTTCTTTGATCTGGAAGCATTCATGGCTTCTGAGGGTGGCTTTTCTGTTTGTGAGAGAGGAGGTACTAAGATACCAGCCAGAAGCTCATTTTCTTCAAGTGCCTTCCTGCGGCTACTATAGCCATACACATATAAATGAACTCCACTTTGATTTCTAAGAGCTGGCTGCTGGGACAGAGAAAAATTCTGTTTCAGTTTATCCCTTTCTCATATCTTCTGGTACTCTCTTTCCACTTAGTACCATTTTCCCAATCAGACATTTTCTTCATTTATTCTAATTACTATCTGCTATTATTTGATTATATCCTTAAAAACTCTTGTGATGGGAACACTGGGGAGGTGACTTAGAGATTTAGAGCACTTGTTGCTCCTGTAGTGTACCTGGCTTTAATTTGAAGTACCCACAAACATCCATAACTCTAGTCCTAGAAGATCTGACATCCTCTTCTGACCTCTTCAGGCACCAGGCACACATATGGTACTCATAAATACACACAGGCAAAACATTCATGCACAAAATAAGAATACAAATACTGATGTGTTGGAAACTTAATGCCCAGTATATCATATCTAGAAGCAGAAGGGAGATGCTTAGATCATCAGGACTCACTCTGCCCTCCTCATTAATGGAACTGTCTTCATCATTGTTCTAACAGTGGGTTTGTTATCACAGCAATTTACAGGCACTCGTATTCTCTTGAAATCTCATGCCCTTCCATCTTTGCCACTGGAGTAAAACGAAACACAATGGAACTCCTTATTAGGTGTCCTATATTAACTCATTATGATAGCTGTATACCATAAGAACTAGCACAGAACAGATACTCGATAAATGCAAGTATTGCCAGCCTACAGTCCTCTTTGGTGGGTTTTCATGTCATTGACAAGAGATTGTGCTTTTAAAATATTTTATTTTTAATTATGTTTGTGTGCATAGATACATGCATGTGGGATTGCAGGTGCTTACATAGAACAGATGAGGGTGTCAGATGGACTTCACACTGGAGTTCTAAGAAGTTGTGAACTTCCCAATGTGGGTCTGGAGAACTGCACTCAGGTCCTCTACAAAAGCTGTACTTGTACTTACTGCTCAACTCTTTCTCCAGCCCCTGAGAAAAGAAGTTTAAAACAGATTAGAAGAAGGCTTGAGGTTCATTTTATTAGAATGAGAGGGAAACAGCAGTAAGGGGAAATGGAGGAGAGAGAGAAAGATCTACCTTTGAGATAGAGTCAGCAATGGTAGGCTAAAAAGAGCTAAAGAAATAGAGATGGAGTTTTTCGTGAAAATAGTAAGCATGCCCAGAATGTCAGGAAAAACATTTTTAGGACTTTGACTGGTACTCCAGAAGAAATAAGGAATGAGGAAAGATCATTCTTTGGGGGCTAGAACTCAGAAAAGTGGGTAGATTCAGCAGTTAAGATTTATAAGCAGCAGATCTGGGAGCCAGAGAGGTCCTGATGTGTACAAGTACATTGTCTCAGCAATGGGATATTGGGATTCAATTGGAAATCAATGAGATTCTCCTCTCTTTAGCATGTTTTCATTTCAGTTATATTTCCTGAGGGGTGGTCTCCTGACAAGGTGACTGATGGGTCCGGTTGGATTAACTCTGAAGGGAGGTGATGATATTGTATATTTCAGTCATGTCAGAAGGTCATGTTTCCACCCAAGGTCAAAAGTAGAACTCAAATTTTGATCTTTTGGCCAAGAAAAATCAGTTTTCTTTTAATGGACCAATAAACAAAGTCCTGTTCATGCAGTGTTTTAAATCATAAAGATACAAAAATTGTGGTGCTTCTCTTTCTAATGTTACCAGGGAAACAGGAGGTAGGGTTCAAAGTTAACTATGATGGAAGCATTCATCCTCAGTGACCTTCAAACTTGCTTATATCTGACAACCTACCTAATACATGCTGAATTAATATATGAAAAAAAATGTCAATCGTTTTGGAGAACTTGTTCCCGAGTTTAAAATTCTTGTCTTATGACTCTCTAATTGGGCTAAGAATGAAAAGTTCTAGATTCCAGTTGTATCTATCCCATCTATTGTCTTCAAAATATTTTTGACATAAATTAACAGTTAATAGCATTCACTGTGGTTTCAGTACATACACACATCACTTAAACCAGTGCAGATTTATAAGACTTCACAAAAGAAATAATTATTACATTTAAGTATTTAACTGCTTTATAAACTAGCCTGGACTTAGACTCTGAATCTATGCTCAAGACTTAATGTCGTAACTGTGAAATGAAAATGGTATAAAGGGTGTGGAATGTTTCTGGGTTTTCTCTCTTGGCACTGAAGACAAGATAAAGAGATCAGTAACCTAAAGGAATGGCAGATCTAAAAAATATTAAAATGGGAATGGGCCAATCTTCTATAGCAGTGTTTGGGAAATCTGGCAGTATTCCATAACAAATAAAGACACTTTAGATATAATGTTTTCCAGGCCACATCTCAAGCCAAAAGCTTTCAAATTTGTGGAGATGAGACTTGGCCACCAGTATTTCCAAGCTATTCCAGTGTCTAGACAATTTTAAGAACACATGTTCCGAAGCTGTACTTCCCATATTACCATCAATTGATAAAATGCTTTTTTTTTTGCCGTGCAAGACTTCAGTTTATTAATTTTCAGTAACAATAATTTAAAAGGTACAAAGTGTCTCATATTACAGAAATATGGGAAATATACAATAAAGAAAAATCGGGGGTCAAACTGCTAAAACACAACAGCATCAGCTAGCAAGGAGGCCAGAGACCAATGTGAATTACTCCAGGCAACCAATACACTTGCTTTCATTGTTTTGGGTTTTAAGACAGCTTCACGTATGTACCCCTAACTAGCCTCAAACTCACTGGGTGAATTCTGGATTTTGTTCCCTAAACACGAAAACAGATCAATACATAGAACAGACTAATTCACACTGGCTGTTAGGTGCATCTACTGTCCACATTTCAGCCTGCAATCTGAACTGAACACACATTAACAGCCCACACAGTACGGTTTCAGGTGTTTAGTAGGAATTCACCAGGTAAAGCCGGGCACTGTGGCACAAACCCTAATCCCAGTGTTTGGGAGACAAGTAAGTTTAAAAGGCTGACCTAGTCTGCACAGCAAGTTCTAGGCCTAGACAGGGTTAATAAATGGATCAAATTTCAACAGTACTTGTTCACACACTCAAAAATCTGCATCTTTTAGGAAAGCTGACTTCAGCCCTGGCTTTACCACTGACAAAAACCAAGACTGGTGCATGGGCTACCACTGGAAATCCTATCTACAAAGCCTTTTCAAGACTGTGCACTAACTAGAAATGGGGCAAAGAATAACTTGAAAAAAAATATTGCTTTTCACAAAATGAAGACTGGGCCTGGGCCAGCCAGCAACTGTACCAAATCATGCCGAAGTCTCTCGTGACTCAAAGTTGGAGGTTGTGTGAAGCAGAGATGCTCTGATGTATGGGGTCTCACACATACCCTGTACATGAATAGCACCAGCAGGCTAATGCCTAGATTGCACAGGACTGACTTCGATGCTGATGGAGCATCTCAATTAATTCACTGAAGAATTAAGCTTGGCAACGCTCTTCTTACAAAACACTACTTAGTGCTTGATGTAGAAACCAAATAAAGCAGGCTTTCCCCCTTGACAGTACTATGTTTGTGTGCAAAGTTCTAGTTTTATTTACAAACTTAAGTAAACGCTAGAGTCCGCGGGAAGCAGTGAATGAGGCTCACATCCTTTTAAACAGTCTTGTGGCAACAAATGCTGAATGAATCCTGTTTGCTGGAGGGTCGCCTCTCATAGAGCCTGGGTCTGTTGGTGCTTGGGGCCAAAGGCTATCACACACTACTCCCAGAAGCCAAGGGCAGAATCTCCCCTAAGAATCTGAGTACCTTTAACATCCTTCCTCTAGTGACACAACTAGCAAAAAGGGACCAACTGAGGTAGCTACCCAGTTCTTAGATACCGGTTAACAAATTCATGGTGTAGCCAATTGATTGCTTTTGCTGATTTTTTTATGACAAGGGGAGAACAATAATCAGCAAAGAGCAGGCAGTTTACTCAGAAGTCAGCATCCAAGGTGAAAGAATTCTCTGCTGAATTTGACATCACCCCCATCCTCTGATACTTGCCCACTGGCTTCTCAAAGAAGTTTGTCTTCCCTTCTAGTGAAATATTTTCCATGAAGTCAAATGGATTTTCTACTTTGGAAATCTTGCTGAACCCTAGCTCCAGCATAAGCCTGTCCGTCACGAATTCGATGTAGTGCTTCATCAGGGTGCAGCTCATCCCGATGAGCTTCACAGGCAGGGCCTCCGTGAGAAACTCCTGCTCTATCCTCACGGCGTTGATAATTTCTTGTACTCTTTGCTCCGACGGCTTGTGTACCAGGTGCCTGAACATCAGGCAGGCAAAGTCACAGTGTAAACCCTCATCTCTGCTAATAAGCTCATTGGAAAACGTAAGGCCAGGCATCAGTCCCTGTTTCTTGAGCCAGAATATTGACGCAAAAGAGCCAGAGAAGAAGATCCCTTCCACAGCAGCAAAGGCCACAACTCTTTCTCCATAGGTAGCTTCTTTGTCCCCAATCCAACGCAGGGCCCAGTCGGCCTTCTTTTTCACACAAGGCATTGTCTCAATAGCATTGAAGAGATATTCCCTCTCTTTGGAATCTTTAATGTAAGTGCCGATGAGGAGACTGTACATTTCAGAATGTATGTTTTCCATGGCAATTTGGAAGCTATAGAAACAGCGGGCCTCTGTAACCTGAACTTCTTGGCTAAAGCGCTCCACCAGGTTTTCATTAACTATGCCATCACTCGCTGCAAAGAAAGCCAGGACATAAGATATAAAATGTCTCTTGTCGGGTTTCAGGGCTTCCCAGTGTTGAATATCCTTGGAGAGGTCCACCTCCTCAGCCGTCCAGAAGGAGGCCTTGGTTTTCTTGTACATCTGCCAGATATCATGGTATTCGATGGGAAAAACCACGAACTGGCGGGGATTTTCTCTCAGTAAGGGCTCATCCTCAAGGCTGGGCTTAGTAGATTCTTTACTTTCTGGTTCGGCTGGGTCCAGGAAGATTCTCCTCGAAGCCTTGCTCGCCAGGATGCGGGTCCCGCTGAGACTTGGGGGCGTGTTCTCCTTCTGGGACAGGTTGAGTCGCTTCAGCGGCGACATCCTCAGCTGCTGCTGGTCGGTGATGGTGGCGAGTGGGATGCAGACGGAGAGCATGGCGAGCGAGGGCAGCTGCCGAGGCAACGGAGAGGGTGGCGGAGTGGCTAGAACCCGGAGCACCTAAAATGCTTTTTTATGTAAACCAGATCCTGATATTTAGCATTCCCAAGAATTTCCTAAGTGCTGCTTCTGGAAAAAGGACTATGCTTGTAATTTCAAGTTTCCAAAAGGCAGATAAATATATTTTTGTCAAATAGTTTTTAAAAGGTAATATGAAAGAGGCATGTACTTAATACATATGTGGCAAGAATCATGCTAGGAACTTCACCTTTATTATCTCACAAAACAAGCATTTTTAATGCGCCTTTTCTCTTACCAGGAAGCTGAAAAATGAACTTTTAGAGGCAAAATGTAGAAGTGGGAAGACTCAACAAGAGAGCAGTAGAGTCTGTGTTCACTGTCAGAAAAGCCTTGGCTTCATCTTTGACCGGGGATATCCATGCCAAGTCTGCTTCCTCAAGGTGTGCAGTGAATGTCGAGTCATGGGCCCGATGGCAACTGGAAGTGCACTGTCTGTGCCAAAGTCGCGTGAGTTTCCTGCCTTTCTGTGCAAAATCCATATTTGATAATTGACAGGATTAGAATGGAGTAGTAAGAAATGAGAAAAAAGGATTTTAAATTAGTGTAGATTTAAAAGCACAATCTAGTCACAGGCTTGATAGGTATATGTGTGTGTGTGTGAGAGAGAGAGAGACAGAGACAGAGATAGAGAGACAGACACAGAGAGGAATATAGAGACAGGCATAAAGACAGAGATAAAGGAGTGTTCAGTGGGAGAGAAACAGGTAAAGGCAGCTATAAAAGTAAAGAACAGTATTTTAAAATCAATGTCTAAAAATGTTTGTATTTAAAAACCAGCAAGATATTTTCTTTTTTCTAAGCCCTTCAAGACTCCACGTGGTTTCTACAAGAGGCAGAGACAGAATTCTTTTGACATTCGTCAACATTTGAGAAACTTGGCAAGATGAGTGCCAAATGTTCTGTGTGCTGCGTGTATCAGCTGAGGTGGAGCAGTTCCTTAATGTTCTCCAGGCTTAGTTGTTCACCAAAAAGGACAAAAGCGGGCAACTTTCCCATTATGCTTCTGTTTAGCTTCTGTCTAGCTCAGTGGTTCTCAACCTTCTTAATACTGCAACGCTTAAATACAGTTCCTCATGTTGTGGTGATCCCCAACCATAAAATTATTTTCATTACTACTTCATAACTGTAATTTTACTACTGGTATGAATCATAATGTAAGTACTTGTGTTTTCTGATGGTCTTAGGTGACCCCTGTGAAAGGGTCACTTGACTGCAAAGGGGTTGTGACCCACATATCGAGTACCACTGCCCTAGGATCTAGATATGAAAGCTCTATGTAGGTATCACCTTGAGATCTTCATGTGCAGTGAGTTGTGGGGCCTTGCTGTTAGTTTTTGGAGAACAATTTACCACCTTGGCAATAGCCTGGATTGTTTGAGAATTTCCATGGGACCCCTTTGGCCAGTGAGTCTCAACCTCTGAGTGGGTCACAACCCTTTTGGAGGTCACATATCAGATATCCTGCATATCAGATATTTATATTATGATTCATAACAGTAACAAAATAATTTTATGGTTGGGGTTAACACAACATAAGGAACTGTTTTAAATTGTCACAACATCGGGAAGGTTGAGAACAAAGCACTGCCTTTTGCCAACAATTTGGTTGGGTGTAACCCAGTATTAGTACTGGAAGCTTCATTTGGTGACAGGAAATGGCCAGTTGAGACTCTATCTCCATCTTAGTTTCTATTGCTGCAATGAAACACCATGATAAGAGCAAGCTGGGAAGGAAAGGGTTTATAGTACTTAAATTTCCACATTTCAGTCCATCACTGAAGGGAACCAGTACAGGAACTCAAATAGGGCAGAACCCTGAAGGCAAAAGCTGATACTGAAACCATGGTGGGGTGCTGCTTACTAGCTTGCTCCCCATGGCTTGTTCAGCCTGTTTACTTATAGAACACGGGACTACCAAGCCCGGGAATGGCACCAGCCAAAAAGGGCTGGGCCCTCCCCTACCAATCACTAATTATGAAAATGCTTTATAGGGTTGCCTACAGCTAGGCTTTATTGAGGCAAGTTTTCAGTTGAGGCTTCCTCCTCTCAGGTAACTTTAGCTTGTGTTGAGGTCTGGAAAGAATTGAGTTGGAATTTTGGTGGGGATTACATTAAATGTGTAGATTGATTTTAGTAGAATGATCATATTTACTATGTTGTATCTACCAATTAATGGGCATGGAAGATCTTTCCATCTCCTAATATCTTCTTTGATATCTTTCTTCAAAGACTTTAAGTTTTTAATCATACAAATCTTTTATTTGCTTGGTTAGAGTTACCTCAAGATATTTTATAGTTTTGAGAATATTGTTCTAGGTGTTGTTTCACTGATTTCTTTCTCAGTCCATTTGTCATTTGTATATAAGGAGTGCTACTGATTTGTGTTAGTTAATTTGGTATCCAGCTACTTTGATGAGTGTTTATCAGCTGTAGGAGATCCCCAATTGAAATTTTAGGGTCACTTCAGTATAATATTTTATCATTTGCATAGATAAATATTTTGACTTCTCTCTTTCCAATTTATATTCACTTGATCTCCTTCAATTGTCTTATTGCTCTAGCTAAGACTTCAATGCTATATTGAATAGGTATGGGGAGAGAGGACAACCTTGCCTCATTTCTGATTTTAGTGGAATTGCTTAAACAAATCTCCCAGGATTGATGAGAATTTTTTCAATAACTATTTCTTCAGTTCTTATCCAATATTTTCTGAGTTGATTCTTAGTATGTATTCTTCCCCCATTTATCCTATTTCTGTTCATTCTCTTATATAGCCCAGACCCTCATTTGTTCTGACAAAAGGACCTAAGGCCTAAGACTCAGAAGTCTTTAAACTGTTACATGGAGTCTCAGACTTCAATATAAGAAGACAATTTTTTACTTTACTGTAAATTATTAATTACTAAATCACAACCCCATGACCTTATGTTGTAGCAGTAAGGTAATTTGCTAAATAATGTGGGAGGTAAATAAAGGTCTAATTCACTGTATCTTCCTCTGAAAGGCAGGAGTCAGATTCTCTTTAGGGTGTATTAACAGGAAATTAACTCTTAATATGTTGAGTTGAATTTGGAGATTGTCATAGAAACTGGCCTACCACTTAGAACACATGTGCTACATATTTCACTCATTTATTGTTTTCCTCATCTCTCTTCCTCTACTATAATATAAACTTAATAACCATAGAGACAAGAGATTTAAAAAAAAATCTGTATGATGGTCTCATACCTAAAGGAATGCCTAAATCAGGTACTCCATGTGTATTTGTTAAATGAGTAGATGGATGGATAAGCAAAATAATGAAATGATAAATGGATGAATGAATGTCTCCTACTTAAAGCACATCATTGTGGAGTACAAGGAAGAAAAATAGAACAAATACAATTTTATTCTATTGGGAACATGATGATAGGGGAAAAAACAAGAGCCATGACAAGTACATCTGCCTGTTAAACAAAGTAAATACCTACTTGTCATAGAAAAATACAGGTTGTTGTTAGTAGATGCAAGCATAAATATTAAGATGTTGAACCAGCTGCTTTTTTTTAGGAAGTATTAATATAAAACTCATCAATCAATTGCCTTCTTTTTTGGTGAAACATTAACTTAATCAAAACAACCATTTATTTGTCTAATTGATGTATTCATCCATACATCTGTGCATGCCTTCTATACATTTGTTGTTAGTCTATTGGTATAAAGTTGGCTAAGATACAAGGATAGGGAAGCATCAAATGCCTTCAATAACTTTGTAGTCTAATGTAAAAAGTAAAGTTATTATGTTTTTTGTGCTTATTCAAAAAAGTCTTTGTCATTCTGGACATTCTAAAGAGAAAATAGCTTTCAATGTGTGATTCTTATACTTTTCCAGAAACAATTTGTCTATAGTTAGATTTTTCCTGTGATAAACAGAAATTTATGAGTATTTAATATATGAATATCCATGCTTACTTCTCCAGCTGAAGAATTTATTAGTAATACTTTCCTAATATTTAAGCTACTTGTTTGTGTGCCCTCTGAGACTAAAGCTTTCAGTATTGGAAATAGCCTGTTTGCTATTCATGGAGTGGTTTTCAATAAGGAAGCACAAATAATATTTTATTGGCAAAGAATGTCCTTTGTTTGTTATAAGAGAATATTACAGCCCTACCTGGATGTCTCCATGTTTAATAGACCATGAAATTGAAATTCCCACCCTAATTTCTAAGAGATGAGATGAGTCAAAAAGTGACTCATTCTCTTATCAGTTGGCAGAACAACCTTTATTGTTATTTACGTTGGACAGGGCTTTCTTTCTGAAGCACTGAAATTATAGCAAGCATTGGTAGAGGGAGGCTGCTCTTTTTGTAGTTAATCCATTTTTGATTTTGTTGCCCCTTAAGTATATTTAAGATGTTTTCTTTGCCTTCAAGTGGTTAGCAGTTTCACTATCATATACTCATGCATTTCTTTCCTGATTGGAAAAAAAGAACCTAGACTGACCACCCTTGCTAAAGGGACAAAGTGTTTGTGTTTCTCTTCTTTGTTATTTCAATCCCAACAGTAGGAATTCAATAAATATGTTCTGTGTTGTGAATAAATTTATAAATAATAAGTTTAACTAGCTTCTTTGTGATTAACAGATGGAAACTAATACCTTACAAAGCATATCTTATAACAGGTGTCTCCAGTAGTTAATGATAGATAAGCAAACAAAATACTCTGGTTGCTATGTATTTTTAAAACAAAATTACCTATTTGCACTGTGAATCCAAAGAGAAAAGAACTTCTTCCCATTGTGTAAGTTTACAAGTAAAGGAAACATAAGTCCCAGTAGTTTAATGTTACTAAAACCAAAAGCTGACACTCTGTGATAGTTAGCAATTGGTGTTCACAGATAGTAAGTATGATGTGTGGTCATTTCAGTCAAGACCCATTCTTCAGAGTTCAACATAGAGGGAACAGAGTCTGTTTCAAGCCTTGAATTGTTTGAATACTACAGTGGCATGGTAGATGGGTTGAAATCTTACAGCGAGTACCACTGTAAGATTATTTTTTATCCTCTCACCATTTCTTTATTCTTGCTACTTGGCCCCTTGTGTGCACACTTGGGAAAGTGTGCACACATTCATTTGAAATGCTAAGCGTTGCTTTCTATTGGTTTTTGCTTCCACACACCTTTGGCCCTCATCAAAGCCTTTTTGAAACTGACAAACATGAATTCTCTTCTGATGATATTGCCCAATGGAAAGAGTATGAAACTTGGAGTATGAATGTTATATTTACCATCATGCCTCTGTAACTTTGAGGAAAATGCTTAACCCATGTGAGTTTTCTAGTCTAAAAAGTGAGATCTGTCATTGCTAGTTTATATCACATAGTGAAGATTGGAGATATTACATATAAAGTGCCTAGCACATTACTTGGTACATGATAGGTACTCAGTATTAGTTTCTTATTTTTCTATTAACTTTCTGTCTACCTCCAGAACCTGTGATGGGAACAAAGGCATTATCTCTGATACTTCATAGTTCTAAAAATGATAAATTATCCAAGTTCATGTGGAAGGTGAACAAATAGTTATGACTGTTGTTCTCACACAGATGACAGGAGGTAGTGATTAACACTTCTGGAGAAACAGTATTTGTGTTATCTGTTGGCAGCTGTAGGTGTATGGTAAAGATAATATGGAGATTTATTTCCTTTAGAATGTAGATTGCCACACATGGAACTGCCACTGTGCTATCCTCTGCAGCCCCTCACACACAAGCACATACACACATAAGAGACAAGACTTTAGCATACCCCCTTGGATAATTTTTAAGCACTCAGCTATGTCCCCCTTCTTGTTCGCATTTCACTCTTTGACTTCCCACTCTACACTGTCTCTTTTGACTTCCAGTTATTTTCCTTGGTTTCAAGCTCATGTGATTACTTTGGATTCACATGAATGACCTAAGACAATCTTGGTATTTTAAAGTCACTAGATTAATGGCTCAATTCTTGCAGTAAAATCAGATTACATCAGTACATATATGAGTTTGTGATTGACAGTAATCTTGAAAGAATATCTTTAGAAATTAACATTCTGCAAACACCTGTATTTCTAGAATAAGTAATAATATATAAGCCTATAAATCTCTGGAGATATATCCAGGAATAATCTATTCAAATTCATTCTTTTGGTAGATTATATGTTCCTTAGATATGATGCAATTTGTAATAGTTACAGTTATGAATTAGCCACGCAAAAATCTGTGCTTTTCAAGGGGTTATATAGCCACCAGGAATGAGTGTGTGGTATGCCTCGTATTTCACTGTATGCCCTCTCTGAGGTTAACAGGTTGGCATTTTTGAAAGTGGTAGAACTGTGCTGAACTTATCTTGCTGTTGTCTCTTATACTAAGAAGCAGGTTTTCAGCTACCGTAAGGAACAAAACTGATATTTTTCTGGATGAATTTTATATTTGGGATCTGACTGCTGATTTTAAAGTAAAATTTGTTGTTAAATCTTAATATCATGCTCTGGGGCTAGAAATCTCTATTTGGATCTCAGTTGCTTTCTTTTTATTGTTTTAATTTGAGTTTTACATTTTTCTCCACTCCCCTCCTTTCCTTCACTCTCCCCTTCTGCCCTCTTCCGTGACCTCCACACTCCCAGTTCACTCAGGAGCTCTTGTCTTTTCACTTTCCTACATAGATCCATGTACATCTCTTATAGGGTTCTCTTTTTTGTCTAAGTTCTCTGGGATTGTGAATTGTAGACTGGGTTTTCTTTGCTTTATTCTGAAAGCCACTAATGAGTGAATACATATTATGTTTGTCTTTCTGGGTCTGGGCTACCTCACTCAATATAATTTTTTTCTAGATACATCTATTTGTCTGCAAATTTCAAGATGTTATTATTTTTTAACACTGAGCAGTACTTCATGTGTAAATGTACTACATTCCCCTTATCCATTCTTTGGTTATAAGGCATCTAGGCTGTTTCCAGGTTCTGGCTATAACAAATAACACTGCTATAAACATAGTTGAGCATATGTCCCTTGTGGTATGATTGAGCATCTTTTGGATGTATACCCAACAGTGGGATTGATGAATCTTGAGGTAGATTGTTTCCCAATTTTCTGAGAAATCGCCATACTGATTTCCAAAGCAGCTATACAATTTTGCACTCCCACCAGCAATGGGGGAGTGTTCCCTTTACCCCACATCCTCTCCAGCATAAGTTGTCATCATTGTTTCTGATCTTGGCTATTCTGACAGGGGTAAGATGGAAATCTCAGAATTGTTTAGATTTGTATTTCTCCGATGGCTAAGGATGTTAAACATTTCCTTAGGTGTCTTTAAGCCATTTTAGATTCCTCTCTTGAGAGTTCTCTGTTTAGGTATGTACTCCATTTTTTAATTGGATTATTTGTTCTTTTGATGTCAAGTTTCTTTGTATGTTTTGGAGATCAGCCCTCTGTCTGATATGGGGTTGGTGAAGATCTTTTCCCATTCTGTAGGCAGCTATTTTGTCTTTTTGACCATGTCCTTTGCTTTACAGAAGCATTTTAACTATGTTAATTCTGCCTACCTGAGAATTGGGAGATCTTTTTATTTTCTAGTATCTTCTTGAATTTCTTTCTTCAATGTTTTAAAGTTCTTGTCATACAAGTCTTTCATTTGTTTGGTTAGCATTACCCCAAGATATTTTATATTATTTGTGGCTATTATGAAGGGTAATGTTTCTCTGATTTCTTTCTTGGATCATTTATCATCTGTATAAAAGAGGACTACTGAGTTTTTTTTAGTTAATCTTGTATCCTGCTACATTAATGAAGGTGTTTATGAGTTGTAGGCATCCCCTGGTAGAATTTTTGGGGTCACTTAAGTATACCATCATATTGTCTGCAAATATTGAGAGTTTGACTTCTTATTTTCTGATTTTATCCCCTTGATCTCCTTTTGTTGTCTTATTGCTCTAGCTAGAACTTCAAGTGCTATATTGAATAGATATGGAGAGAGTGGACGACCTTGCCTTGTTCCTGATTTTAGTGGGATTGCTTTGAGTTTCTCTCCATTTAGTTTGATGTTGGTTATTTGTTTGTCTATATGGTAGATTACATTGACAGATTTTCATTTGTTGTACCATTCCCTGCATCTCTGGGATGAAGCTTACTTGACTGTGGTAGATGATTTTTCTGATGTGTTCTTGTATTCGGTTTGCCAATATTTTATTGAGTATTTTTGCATTAGTGTTCATGAGCGAGATTGGTCTGTGATTCTCTTTGTTAGTAGTATCTATGTGTGGTTTGTGTATCTGGGAAATTAGTTGCTTTTCTTCAGTTACCAAAGCAGACTTACCAATTCTTGCAACATTTATTCTCACGATACCTTGATTTATATTTTGTCAGTTCTTGTCTTGTTAACTAAAGAAATTTCCTAATAATTTTGCTAGTCTCTCATTTCTCGATGTATTTCTCCAAGTATTATATAATCAAGTATGAACTTTAGTATAAGTTCCCTATTGCCTCCAAAACGAAATTTTAGCTTCTTAGCATGGCATTCAAAGGGTATTTCATAGCCCAGGCCTACTTCCCAATCTCATTTTCTACTATAATCCTCTAGAAATCAATTATCCAATAGTACAGGACTATTTTCAATTCTGAGCTCATGCTATTTTTTCTTGTTTAATTAGAAACAATTTTAGACTACCTAATGACTTCTATGGTTTTATGTCTTTATTGTAAGCCTCAAACTGAGCTTTACAGCACATAGCTGCTATAGGTTGAGTTCTAGGAATCTTGATTCATTTCACAAATGTTTATAAACTACAGTGCTGAATGTTACCGCTAAAGATGATAACCAAAAGAGTCAAGACTCCTGCCTTCATATCACTGGTGATAATGATGTTTGTGATGAAGATATGAAAAGAAGTTTAAGTCTTAAAATGATGGAGCAGTGGTCACTTATTCAGGTTAAAATTATAACCCGAAGACGTATAGATCAGTACTGTTTATGTGCAATTTTTGAACAACAAAAATACCACAATAAATGTCATCATCTGTGTAACAAATGTATGTTAGCATTTATAATAAAAAAGAATAAACTATGGTTTGAGAGACAGTCTATAAAATTCCTATTATTATAGTACTATGGGGGTGGAGTAGAGTTACATAGAGATTGTCTCAGAGAGTTAATAGAACAATAGGCATGACTAAAATTATAAGAAAAATTCTAAAACTCTAAAGGTCATAGAAAGAGTGAAGGCATACAAGAAGACCACAGACATTCCTAGAGGGAAGATAGGAGGTGATTTCACATAGCATTTATAGGTAGAATTCAAAAGATGGATAGGACCTGTCCTAGTTTCATTTTTTGTTTCTGTGATAAAACATTGACCAAAAACAACTTTAGGAGAAAATAATTTAAATAATTTAATTTTAGTGCCTTCCTTTTTCTTCACGAGCAGGCAGCTAAAGTTTATAAGTGGAGAATGGTTTTATGAAGAAAAGGCAAAGCGTTTCAAGCAAGTCAATGTTCTGGGCACTGATGTTGTCCGACAGTCCATCTTAAGAAGAAGCCCAGGTAACTAATGCAATTATTTGTCTCCAAGACTTTGCTTGGGTTAAATTTGTTTGGGTTAAGGAACTTCCCTATGGTAATGTAGCAGGTGAACACAGTTGAATTTTTTCCCTCAATCCCATAGGTCATTTCACAACTTGGTAGCTTGAAATCTAAAAATCATCCAAATGAAGTCAGTAGAAAAGCAAACTTCATACTGATTTTCCACATATCTGACATGCTGAGAGTTTCAAAGGAGCCATTTATCCTCATCACAACCAGTTATTTCTCTAGATGCATTGACGATGTTTTACTAAACATTTAAGAAAGCAACCTAAAACAGGTGAAATAAATTATTCCCATTTTTAAAGCAATTCTTGATTTTTCACCAAATCTAATTTCAGATTTTCTTTTAAATAGTATTTTTTAAATTTAATTCTTGGTTCCTAACCAAGCACTGGTACTGTACCCTAAAGTCCCACTCTCACAAGTGGGAGCACTGGGAAATGCCAAGGAGCATTTTTGGTGGTCATAATGCTTAGATTGAGTCAATGGCATTTGTTGGATAGGAACCAAGTATGATAGGTTAGGAGGCTTAAGTATGCAGGAACGTTTTAGTTTGTGAATAATTAGTTAGACTGGCCCCAAATATGAAGAACAACCCAAGAGTCTCAAGTCTTTAAGTTGAGACTTAAACTACAATCTAACTGGTTCAGTATTGAATAAAGTGTTCTTGAGTGCAATTTTCTCATGCATGGTTTATATAATAGAGGTGGAATGGGTATCTTTTGATCTTGAAATCTTGCAACTTTTTCCTGTGTCACTTTGGGGTGTGGCATTCACAAAGAAGGTCTCCTAAATGTGAATAACACCACATCTGATGTTATAAGAGCCAGGTTGAATGAAAATTATCCAGTCAGCTACAGCCCCCTTGTACACTAAACCTCAGTGCCTTTCAGTGTATGGACTACATTTCCAGGCATAAGACATATGCACACATGCCTGTCATCCCAGGAAATCTGGCCTCTCATTTCCAAGATGTCTGGCTGTGTTTGGGGACACACTTGTGTTCACTACCGCTGGGAGACTGAGGCACAACGCTTATCTATGTAAAAGCAGTCTGGGGTACATAGTGAGTTCCAGACCAGCTTTAGGAATATAGAGAGAATTTGTCTCAAAACAAAACAACACCCATAAAAATTAGTACCTATAATCTATGGACTTAGAGATTTCATAAACTTAGCATTTCATACCCTAAAGATATCTGTAGAGGCATAATGAATTTGTCCCTTTATTTGTCCCTTTATTGTAGCCTTCCTAGGAAAGCTTAATGTGTCAAACCTTGTCCTGATGAGTCCTGGTCTTAATTCATAGCTATCTCTACAGCATTCAACATATTAGAGATGCCTATTTATGCCAAATAACTTGGGATTGAACTGTCATTACCGATTAATATAGGCTTTTTTGTTTTGTGGCAATCTAGCAACATGAGTGCAGAAAAGAAATGTGTTATCCTTTCTGCTTTTGTATTATTTTCTATTTTCCATAAGGATCTGAAGAAATACAAAGCCAAGAGCAAGCCCACCAAGATGTAGACAAGTCAGACACTTCATCGTCAATCAGACAGAAGGCCACTCATGATGGATCCAAGAGGAAGGGGTAAGTGCGGTTCATCCCCTCTAAAATAAATAATCTTCAGTGTTTTCATGTCCGATTTGACTTCAGTGACCCAGAAGAGGTGAGAGACTTAACTGGGGTAACATTTTATCCTAGGGAAATGCAGTCTTAAGTACTTTCAACCTCAGCTAAAAATAATAATAATAATAATAATAATAATAATAATAATAATAATTCCCTGGATGGAACCAATCAGTGGTGGCCCATGCCTTTAATTCCAGCACTCAGGAAGCAGAGACAGGTGGATCTCTGTGAGTACAAGGCCCATATGGTCTACAGAATTAGTTCCAAGAAAGTCAAGGCTGTTACACAGTAAAAGCCTATCTCAAAATACAAAACTAAACAAAATCCCTGGATGACCTGAACATGTAAGAGTTTTTATTTCATGCCTTATTTATTCTTGTGCCAAATGGCACATTATTTCCAGGCAGATCTACCGTCAAAGTCAGTCTTGACTATAAGACTAGAGCCTTTGTGTTCAAATGCTAGTATCCCTCTCTTCCAACCTAACCCTGGTATATAAAACAACCCAATGAAAGCATGGATACTTGAACATATATAAAATGTAGGCTTCCTGAGTTCAATTCCCAGCAACCACATGGTGCCTCACAGCCATCTATGATAAGATCTGGTGCCCTCTTCTGGTATGCATACAGAACACTGTGTGTATAATAAATAAATAAATAAATAAATAAATAAATAAAAAATAAAATGTAGGCTTTCTTAAGGAAAAAACAAGTCACATTTGACTGCTTCAGCTTAGCACATTGAGTTTTACAATGAGCAATGGGAAATATATCGGAGAACAAGATGCAGGAAGGCACTGGGAACTGGCAGTAAGGTGCCACAAAAAATGAGAGTTCCCCCAAATGAGGGCTGCATAGCAAGGGTTCTGAGATGTGCCAAGTCTCATGGTGCCCCTCTCTAGGTAGCACTGCATTGTTGCCTCAGCAGAAGCCAACATGAAATGCTGATGTTGACTGAGACTGTAGCTAGCTCTCAAAGAAATGTGGACTTTTCCCATTTGTTCAGTGTTCTGAACTATGAGTGGGAATGAAATAAAAGTGTAATTTAACTCAGCCTCTCTTGACTAACCCCCTTGTTTACTAATTAGCAGCGACAAATGCAAAAGATTTTCTTGAATTTCTTCAACTCCTTTCCTAGGCATTTGATCCTCCCTATCGTATTGCGTTCATTTATTCATCAGGATACCCACAATGCCTTGTGCCTGTGTCATTGTGCACTCTGACCCTGGCTCCATATACACACACTTAATGGTAAGCTTTTGTAGTGCTGCTCAGGTGGCTTCTTTGCTTCTGCGTTAGGTATCTAGCATAGTGCCTAACCTTGAAAAAAACAAATGGATTGACTGCCTAAGGATCTCAGAGCCTACAGATGTTGTTAAGAGCTGTAGTTTGCAGAGTTTATTTCAGGCATCCCATTAGGTCACACAACTAAGAAAGATGGGAGCCGGAAAACACTAACTGGCAAACATGAGTCACACAGATCCTGACTCATTCAAACTACCATAGCTCCAGGCTGAGGCCTGCTGTCACTCAAAACAGGCAGCTGTGGTTCTGCCTTTAGGGACTGTAACATCCAGTTGGAGATGAAAGCTTAACACCTAAAAGAGTAGCTAGGTTGGAAAGGCTTGTACGAAACTATAAAGTGCCAATGCAAACTATCAAGGTCAGAAATATAGCAATGTGGAAATAAGTCACAAGATATGGCATAGGTGATAAATGACACATATTAAATAAATAGATACTAGCTGCTTTGGAGGTACACAAGAGTTATCGAGACATACATCAGACTACAAGCCGGACTTGACAAGGAGCCTGGCAGGTGGATATGGTTCACGCTATCAAAAGGAAGAAGGGGTGATTCTGAACATCAAAGGCTAGCATTGCATTAAGCTTCATTCTCACCCCAAATGTAATTTTCCAGCAGAGTGAAGGTTCTGACATTTTGACAGTGACATTTTGCTAGGGTCCTTTGAAGCAGAGACAACTTAGCAGATTCTGTTATAATTATGCCAGTACCTTTCAAGTCCATTTGTCCACTTAGAACATTGTTGAATAAAAAATAAATAAAATGGTGGCTCGGTACCATCTTTCTAAAGAATATAGATGGGATTTTGTTGCTTTCATTTTTAATATTTTTTATTCTTTAAAAATTTCAAATATGTATACACTGTATTCTGATCTTTTCCACCCATACTGCTTACCAGCAACTCTCCCTTGGACTCACAAACCCATCCGCTTCCACATTTCATGTGCCTTTACAAAATTATTCTTATTAATAGACCCCTGAGTTCAATTTTTGTTTAAGTGTATTTAGAAACATCCATGTTTGGTGCACTCACTATCCTGGATCAGAACTTGAACTGCATTTCCTCAAAAGTTATTTTTGTTTTAATGCCAGTTAACTACATGACATAGTAATGCACTCAGATTTCACCCAGCATGTGACCTTTCTTTGTATAAACTTCATTACCACGGGAGAGGTGCCATGGAAGACATAAAGGCAAGATATATAAAGGCATGTTCCATTAAAGCATGTACACACACACACACACACACACACACACACACACACTAAAGAGAACTAGCGAGAAAGAGGGAGACAACACAAAGTGGGTAAATGGGTAAGGAAGGGTGGATGGGTGTCAAGTTGGGAGAGTGAATATAATCAAGACACATTGTACGAAGCTGTCCAAGAGCTAATAAATAATTTAAAAGCTGTGCCATTCCCAGTGAAGCTCAGTGATACAGAGCATGCTTAGTAAGAACATAGCATATTCTTTTATTCCCCAGAGCTGTTCTGGGTTCCACTGATGAGAAAGGTAGTCCCAACTCGAATCGTGTCTGCTCTAAGTTGCCACCTTCGTTCGTCCCAGAGACTCAGTTCCTTTCTATGCAATTCCCTATTCCCAGCCTGCTTGCAAAGAATCCCAGCCTGGAATATGCTTCTCCATCTCAGCTGCTACTGATGAGTTTCCAAACTAAGCAGTCTTTTGCTAAGCAGGGGCAGAGACCCAGCAGTAGTACGCTTACTGGGGAACTAGAGGCCCTGGCACCCCACTACCCAAAACTCCTCAATTATGGTCTTTTTTTGAACAATCATTTATTGGCAAAAGTAATATAAAATATTTTTACTATTCAAACCCTGATCTTAGTTCTTATGAAACATGTTCTCTATCACTGAGCTACACTGGAAATTATATTATGCATATTATATATACATACAATGTGTGTAGGTGCTTTGCCTCCATGAATGTCTATGCAATGAGAGTGTGTGTGGTGCCCAAGATTGCCAGAAGAGGGTGTCAGGTATCAGTGTAACTGGAGTTATACACTGTTGTGAGTCACTGTATAGGTGCTGAGAGTTGAGCTTGGGTCCTCCAGAAGAACAGTTAGTAATTTTAACTGCTAGATTGTCTCTACATCCCCTCCTTTACTTTTTTTAACCTACCAAGACTTATTTGTAATATCTAAACAGTCTTGGCTATGTGGTCTTCCACTTGAGTACAATTGACTTATCAGGGGCTACATTCTTAGAGAAGCCTGACTCTCCTCTGTAGAGATTGGCAGTTGCTCCATGGGTATGGATAGGAATTTAGCACACAATTCTCCTTTGCACACTGGCATTTTTGACTGTCTTGGACTTGCATATGTGGATTTTTTGCATGCTGTCACAAACACTGTGTGTTCATATGTGTTGCTATCATTCTGTGACCAGAAGATAATGCTTCCTTGCAGTTGTCCAACATCTCTAGGCCTTTCAATCTTTCTGTCCCTCTTCTGCAACAATGCCTGAGCCTGAAGAGGAGTGGAACCGTATATATGTTCCTTTTCAAGCTAAGCATTCTGCAGTCTCACGTTTCCTTTGCCTTTCCCAGTTGTGAGTCTGTATTAATTACCATTTACTTTAATTAGAAGATTCCCTAATGGGGGTGGACGGATGCTTTAGTCTATGGGTATAATGATAAGAGTTTTCTTATCTTGCTCTTGAATTCATATGTTGATTTTCAGATTTCTTCTGAGCAAGTTCAGATCAGCAACCAGAGGAGAAATCAGAACTCCAAAACCTGAAAGTGGGAGGAGCTATAGCTTGGACTTAGACAGTCATACACTTCAGAGTTTCAAGTCAGCCTCTGGATCAGACAGGTAAGCAACAAATTGAGCAGTGGGCAGCCTGGAAATCAGGTTGATAACCTTCTACCCACATAGGGAGTCTATGTATCTGTAAAGGACCGGCACACAGAGAGTGTCTAACATATAATACAAAAGACAAGAAGATGTTTTACAGTTGTTATAGAAAACCTTTCCTCTTGATTTACAGCTATGAGAAACATTTTTTTTTTGTAATATGAAAGGCTGCAGCCTTATGTTTGGGGAGTTGGGATTCTAAGTTCAAATACAGGTGTACATGACAGGTAATTCTTTCATTGATTGCTTGGTCTTTTTCTGTTTCAACTTCTAAAATAAAACCCTCTAAGTGTCATACCCATTCTTTGCAGCTTTCAAAAACTATTAATAATTTCATCATTTTTGTGTTGCTCCAGGGAATTTTCTTGAAATTCCATTTATTTCTTGTTTCACTGCCTCTAACTGATTTCCAGACGGGTCAAGTGAGAATCTATTGTGCATAGTGTCAACACTCATCAGGATAGCCAAGAGCATAGTCACTTCTAATAACATTTGATTTTCTAGCTTGTTTTGGCATATGCCAGGCCTTATTTTCATTACTATCAAAGCTAAAAGTAAGGAAAAATTATCTGCTCTCATGGTACATTGATTTGTCCACATGCTAATTCCATTTTGTTCTTTTATTGCTCAGGTGGCTGCAATTCTGCTAGTATTTCTATTCTTTTCTGTTTAGGTTCTACAAGCAGAATTTCATTTTTCTTATAACACCTGGCCCTTTTTGCTCATTGTGGTACTGAGCATGGAACACAGGATCTTGCATGTTGGAGTCTAGTATACAAATCAGAACTATATATGTCCCCAGAGAAGACATTGTTTTGATTATTAGTATTTTTATTAATGATATCTGTTTATATGGGTTTCATTTTTCTCTAGAATTCTTCTACATATCACTTTTTATAAGACTTTAGAGAAAAACTATAGGAAAAAATAATTTATTATCTTCTCTCAGAGGATCAGTGTTATATTCAGAATTTTCAAATTTTTCAATAATGTAGATATATTCTCTGTAACATTAAAGAACCCCTGTGTGATTAAAATGCAAGCAAAGCATCTTTGCCCTTGAACTAGTTTTGCTTAGGAAACAACTTCCTCAAGACTTAGCAATACCACTTTTGGGTATATATCCAAAGGAAGCTCAATCGTACCACAAAGACATATGCTCAACTATATTCATAGCACCATTGTTTGTCATAGCCAGAACCTGGAAACAACCTAAATGCCCCTCGACCAAAGAATGGATAAGGAAAGTGTGGTACATTTATACAATGGAGTACTATACAGCAGAGAAAAAGAATGACATTTTGAAATTTTCAGGCAAATGGATGGAGTTAGAAAACATTTTATTTAGTGAGGTAACCCAAACCCAGAGAGACAATTATCACATGTACTCAATCATAAGTGGTTTTTAAACATAAAGCAAAGAAAACCAGCCTACAAATTGCAATCCCAGGGAACCTAGACAACAATGAGGACCCTAAGAGATTCATACATAGATCTAATCTACATGGGAAGTAGGAAAAGACAGGATCTCCTGAGTAAATTGGGAGCATGGGGACCATGGAAGAGGGTTGAAGCGGAGGGGAAAGGCAGGGAGGGGAGCAGAGGAAAACATCTAGCTCAATAAAATCAATAAAAAATAGTTTTACTTCATTTCTCTTCTATTTATTTATTTATATTCTAATGACAGTTTCCCCTCTCTCTTCTCCTCCAAGTACCCCCTACCTCCTCTCTGCATCCCCAGTCTACTCTTCCTCAGTTTCTATTTAGACCAAGCTACATAACTATCACATATATGCAGAGGATCTAGGTCAGTCCGATGCAGCCTTCCCGGTTGCTGGTTCAGTCTCTGTGATTTCCTATGAGCCCATTTTTAAATGAGCTGCACAAACACAATACCTTAAACAAGAGCAGAAATAACATATATTTATATATATTATATATTATAATATAACATATATAATATATATATTTAATATATAATATATTTATTTCTGTTCTTGCATATATGTCTGGGTTACCTCACAAAATAAAATGTTTTCTAGCTCCATCCATTTGCCTGATAGTTTGTGGATAGTTTGACTTCTCTTCTATGCTACCTTCATTATATATTTTTTCTTCAAAACCTCAATCAGTCATGGTATTGCCTGTTAACTCAGTTTTCAGGATGATAAAGCAGGACTGTTGTGAGTTTCAGCCTGGACTGTATATATATATATATATATATATATATATATATATATATATAGTAACAACATTGACCTTAAATTTGTATCAATAGATCAAGATCTATACCAATGCAAAACATTTATTTCTATATCATATCCTCCTTTAATGAAAGAAAACATTTATAAGTAATCATTTTGGGCATTTGGGCATAGTTTTCTCCAAACAGCTTCCTGCTATTTGTTGGGCAAAGTATTTTTAGGGTTCATGGAGACCTTTCAGGGGGTCTTGTTCCATCAAATAACGTTAGCCTGAAAGGAATTCACAGGTTCTCATCTGTGGAAACAAAAGCAGAACCTCTTTTCTCTCTCCTCCCTTTTTTTTCTTCAGCCTAGATTTCTCCTCCTATTTATTCTTTCTGCCTGCAAGCCCCACCTATTTCTTTCTCCTACCTAGTTATTGAATGTTCAGCTCTTTATTAGACCAATCAGGTGTTTTAGACAGGCAACGTAACATAGCCTTACAGAGTCAGACAAATGCATCATAAAAATACAACACATCTTTGCATCATTAAACAAATATTCTATAGCATAAATGAATGTAACACATATTAAACTTGTATTCCACAACAGTTCCTCTTCCCACCCTCCACCAGGCCACCCATGAAATTCTTCCCAGAGAGATCCGAGCATCCTTCCTTGAGCCCTCCTTGATACCTAGCCTCTCTGGGTTTGTGGATAGTTTGACTTCTCTTCTATGCTGCCTTCATTATATATTTTTTCTTCAAAACCTCAATCAGTCATGGTATTGCCTGTTAACTCAGTTTTCAGGATGATAAAGCAGGACTGTTGTGAGTTTCAGCCTGGACTGCATAATGAGTAACGGGACAGCTGTGGCTACATGGTGAGGCCATATCTCAGAAATTCAATAAGAAAAAAAAAAGAAACATTTGGTCTTTCTTTTTGCTTCCTTGGCTCTGAGTAGATATGAAATTCACTCAAGGGCGGAGCGGCGGCCAGACGCGCAGAGGCGGAGCGGCGCGGCGGCCAGACGCGCAGAGGCGGAGCGGCGCAGCGGCCAGACGCGGCGGAGCAACACCACATACAGGAAGAGGCTTTCGGGGACCAGCGCAGCGGCAGACCCAAGCGGCGGGGACAGGCTTGCAATAAGGAGAGCAGTTCGCCCTACTACAATTGAATCAAAGAGGTAGGCTTTTGGTTGGCCAGGTCACTGGCACAAGGGGAGCCTGGTCCTGTCCTGAAGATCCTTCGGAGGGGTGAGAGGGTTCTTGGCCTGCAGCAGGAACCACGAAAGAGAGTGAGGGCATTTTGTAAGCGGAGCCCTTGGCCAGCAGGGAAACCTGATCCGGTTTTTAAAGGACCCATTGGATAGGATCAATAGGAGGACATGGGCAGGCGCCAAGGCAAGAATTCACCCAATAATCCGAAAAACAACATGAAAACATCAGAACCCAATGATCTTACAACAGAAGTATTTGAACAACCTAACACAGAAGAAGTGGAAAAAATCGACTTTATGAAGATAATAGAGTCCCTTAAACAACATGTAAAAAATGCCCTTGTAGAAATGGATGAGAAGTATAACAAAAAGTTTGAAGAAATGAGTAAATATGTACATGATACCCTGGGAAACCAAGAAAAAACCATCAAGCAGGTAATGGAAACAGTTCAAGAATTGAAACCTGAAATGAAGGCAAAGAAGAAAATACAAACTGAGGACCAGCTGGATATGGAAAATCTAGGCCAACGAGCAGAGTCTACAGAAACAAGCATAATCAATAGAATACAAGAGCTAGAAGAAAGACTCTCAGATGCTGAGGACACCATAGAGAAAATAAACGAACAGATCAAAGAAAACAGCAAAGCCAACAAATTCTCAACACAAAACATTCAGGAACTGTGGGACACAATAAAAAAACCAAACCTAAGAATAATAGGAATAGAAGAAGGAGAAGAGTCACAGCTCAAAGGCCCAGAAAATATTTTCAACAAAATTATGGAAAAAAACTTTCCCAACTTAAAGAAAGATATTCATTTAAATATTCAAGAAGCATACAGAACACCAAACAGACTGGATCAAAGAAAAACATCTCCTCGCCATATAATAATCAAAACACAAAATATACAGGTTAAAGAAAGAATATTAAGAGCTGCAAAAGAAAAGGGGCAAGTAACTTATAAAGGTAAACCGATCAGACTTACACCTGACTTCTCGATGGAAACTATGAAAGCCAGAAGGTCCTGGATAGAGGTTCTGCAGAAGCTAAGAGACCATGGATGCAAACCCAAACTACTATACCCAGCCAAGCTATCGTTCATTATCAATGGAGAAAACAAGACATTCCAGGATAAGAACAAATTTAAACAATACGTAGCCACAAATCCAGCCCTACAGAAATTAATAGAAGGAAAATCGCAACCCAAGGAATCCAACACTGCCAACACTGCCTATAATAACCCAGGCATCTAATGACCCTTCACGAGCACATCTCAAAGAAGGGAGACACACAATCTCTACTACCAAAAGCAATAAGAATAACCGGAGTAAACAACCACTGGTCATTAATATCACTTAATATTAATGGGCTCAATTCACCTATAAAAAGGCACAGGCTAAAAGATTGGATACGAAAACAGGATCCAACATTCTGCTGTTTGCAAGAAACACATCTCAACCACAAAGACAGGCACCTACTCAGAGTAAAGGGTTGGGAAAAGGTGTTTCAAGCAAATGTTCCTAAGAAAAAAGCAGGTGTGGCCATACTAATTTCTAACAAAACTGACTTCAAACTAAAATCAATCAGAAGAGACTGAGACGGTCACTTTATACACATAACAGGAACAATTCATCAGGAGGACGTCTCAATCCTGAATATATACGCCCCCAATATAAAAGCACCTACTTATGTAAAAGAAATATTACTAGAACTCAAGGCAGACATCAAACCACACACACTAGTAGTAGGAGACTTCAACACACCTCTCTCTCCAAGGGACAGGTCAATCAGACAGAAACCTAATAGAGAATTAAGAGAATTATTGGAGGTAATGAAGCAAATGGATTTAACAGACATCTATAGAACATTCCACCCAAATAGGAAAGAATATACCTTCTTCTCTGCAGCTCATGGAACCTTCTCAAAAATTGACCACATACTTGGTAACAAAGGAAACCTCCACAGATACAAAAAAATATCAGTGTCCACCTGTGTCTTATCAGATCATCACGGATTAAAGTTAGAAGGCAACAACCACGCTGCCCCCAAAAAACCGACAAACTCATGGAAACTGAACAGTCAACTACTGAACCACACCTGGGTCAAGGAAGAAATCAAGAAAGAAATTAAAGTCTTCCTTGAATTTAATGAAAATAAAGGGACAACATACTCAAACCTATGGGACACAATGAAAGCAGTGCTAAGAGGAAAGTTCATAGCACTAAGTGCCCACTTAAAGAAAACGGAGAATGCATACATTGGGGACTTAAAAACACACCTGAAAGCTCTAGAAAAAAAAAGAAGCAGACGCGCCCAGGAGAAGTAGAAGACGGGAAATAATAAAACTGAGGGCTGAAATCAACAAAATAGAAACACAGAAAACAGTCCAAAGAATCAATGAAACAAAAAGCTGGTTCTTGGAGAAAATCAACAAGATCGACAAACCCCTATCCAAACTAATTAAACGACAGAGAGAGAACACGCAAATAAATAAGATCAGAAATGAAAAGGGGGACATAACCACAGACACAGAGGAAATTCAGAGAATCATTAGATCTTACTACAAAAGCCTGTATGCCACAAAACTGGAAAATACAAAAGAAATGGACATTTTTTTTTAAATAAGTATCATATACCAAAGCTAAACCAAGACCAGGTGAATGATCTAAATAGACCGGTTTCTCGCGAAGAATTAGAAATGGTTATCAAAAATCTCCCTTCGAAAAAAAGCCCAGGACCAGATGGTTTCAATGCAGAATTCTACCAGAACTTCCAAGAAGAATTAATACCTATACTCCTTAAGGTATTTCACAATATAGAATCAGAAGAGTCATTGCCAAATTCCTTTTATGAAGCTACAGTTACCCTGATACCAAAACCACACAAAGACCCAACCAAGAAAGAGAATTACAGACCGATCTCACTCATGAACATTGACGCAAAAATCTTCAATAAAATACTGGCAAACCGAATCCAAGAACACATAAGAAAAATTATCCATTATGATCAAGTAGGCTTCATCCCAGAGATGCAGGGCTGGTTCAACATACGCAAATCTATCAATGTAATCCACCATATAAATAAACTGAAAGAAAAAAACCATATGATCATTTCACTAGATGCGGAAAAAGCATTTGACAAAATTCAACACCCCTTTATGATAAAGGTCTTGGAGAGAATAGGGATACAAGGGTCCTACCTAAATATAATAAAAGCTATTTACAGCAAGCCAACAGCTAACATTAAATTAAACGGAGAAAAACTCAAAGCCATCCCACTTAAATCAGGAACACGACAAGGATGTCCACTCTCGCCATACCTCTTCAATATAGTGCTTGAAATTCTAGCAATAGCAATAAGACAACATAAGGAGATCAAGGGGATTCGTATTGGAAAGGAAGAAGTTAAGCTTTCGTTATTTGCAGATGATATGATAGTGTACATAAGCGACCCCAAAAATTCTACCAAAGAACTCCTACAGCTGATAAACAGCTTTAGTAACGTGGCAGGATACAAGATCAACTCCAAAAAATCAGTTGCCTTCCTATACACCAAGGATAAGGAAGCAGAGAGGGAAATCAGAGAAGCATCACCTTTCACGATAGCCACAAATAGCATAAAATACCTTGGGGTAACCCTGACCAAGGAAGTGAAAGATCTACTTGACAAGAACTATAAGTCTTTGAAGAAAGAAATTGAAGAAGACACCAGAAAATTGAAAGACCTCCCTTGCTCCTGGATTGGGAGGACCAACATAGTAAAAATGGCAATTCTACCAAAAGCAATCTATAGATTCAATGCAATCCCCATCAAAATCCCATCAAAATTCTTCACAGATCTGGAGAAGACAATAATTAACTTTATATGGAAAAACAAAAAACCCAGGATAGCCAAAACAATCTTATACAATAAAGGATTGTCTGGAGGCATTACCATCCCTGACTTCAAACTCTATTACAGAGCTACAGTATTGAAAACAGCTTGGTATTGGCATAAAAACAGAGAAGTCGACCAATGGAATCGAATAGAAGACCCTGACATTAACCCACAAACCTATGAACACCTGATCTTCGATAAAGGAGCCAAAAGTATACAATGGAAAAAAGAGAGCATCTTCAACAAATGGTGCTGGCAAAACTGGATGTCAATCTGTAGAAGAATGAAAATAGATCCATATCTGTCACCATGCACAAAACTCAAATCCAAATGGATTAAAGACCTCAATATCAGTCCGAACACACTGAACCTGATAGAAGAGAAAGTGGGAAGTACTCTACAGCAAATGGGCACAGGAGACCACTTTCTATGTATAACCCCAGCAGCACAGACACTAAGGGCATCATTGAATAAATGGGACTTCCTGAGGCTGAGAAGCTTCTGTAAAGCAAAGGACACTGTCACTAAGACAAAAAGACAACCCACTGACTGGGAGAAGATCTTCACCAACCCTGCAACTGACAAAGGTTTGATCTCCAAAATATATAAAGAACTCAAGAAACTAGACCATAAAAGGCTAATCAACCCAATTATAAAATGGGGCACTGAGCTGAACAGAGAATTCTCAACAGAAGAAGTTCAAATGGCCAAAAGATACTTAAGGTCATGCTCAACTTCCTTAGCGATCAGGGAAATGCAAATCAAGACAACTTTAAGATACCACCTTACACCTGTCAGAATGGCTAAAATAAAAAACACCAATGATAGCCTTTGCTGGAGAGGTTGTGGAGAAAGGGGTACAATCACCCATTGCTGGTGGGAATGCAAACTTGTGCAACCACTCTGGAAAGCAGTGTTTCGGTTTCTCAGGAAATTCGGGATCAACCTACCCCTGGATCCAGCAATACCACTCTTGGGAATATACCCAAGAGAGGCCATATCATACAACAAAAGTATATGCTCAACTATGTTCATGGCAGCATTGTTTGTAATAGCCAGAACCTGGAAACAACCTAGATGCCCTTCAACGGAAGAATGGATGAAGAAAGTATGGAATATATACATATTAGAGTATTACTCAGCAGTAAAAAACAAGGACTTCTTGAATTTTGCATACAAATGGATGGAAATAGAAAACACTATCCTGAGTGAGGTAAGCCAGACCCAAAAAGAGGAACATGGGATGTACTCACTCATATTTGGTTTCTAGCCATAAATAAAGGACATTGAGCTTATAATTCATGTTCCTAGAGAAGCTAAATAAGGCGAATCCAAAGACAAACACATAGGCATCCTCAGGAATATTAACCTTCATCAGGCGATGAAAGGAGACAGAGACAGAGACCCACACAGGAGCACCGGACAGAAATCTCAAGGTCCAAATCAGGAGCAGAAGGAGACGGAGCACGAGCAAGGAACTCAGGACCACAAGGGGTGCACCCACACACTAAGACAATGGGGATGTTCTATTGGGATCTCACCAAGGCCAGCTGGCCTAGGTCTGAAAAAGCATGGGATAAATCCGGACTAGCTGAACATAGCGGACAATGAGGAATACTGAGAATTCAAGAACAATTGCAGTGGGTTTTTGATCCTACTGCACGTACTGGCTTTGTGGGAGCCTAGGCAGTTTGAATGCTCACCGTACGAGACCTGGATAGAGGTGGGCAGTCCTTGGGCTTCCCACAGGTCAGGGAACCCTGATTGCTCTTCGAGCAGATGAGGGAGGGGGACTTGATCGGGTGGAGGGGGAGGGAAATGGGAAGCGGTTGTGGGGACGAGGCAGAAATCCTTAATAAATAAATAAATTAAAAAAAAAAAGAACTACTACATTGTAACTAAAAAAAAAAAAAAAAAAAAAAAGAAAGTCACTCAAAATGATATTGTACCTAAATTAGTGTTGGTCTATTTTTCTTAGCCTCTTTGGGACCCTGTTGCTGAACCATTTTGCTTTCATTTTTCTTAATAGATTTAATTTTTATTATTGTGCGCATGGATGTTATGTTGGATATATGTTTGTGCACTGAATGCATACCTGATGCCCATAAAAGAAGATATCGGATCTCCTGGGCCTGGAGTAACAGGTGATCATGAGCTGCCATGTGGGTGCAGGAAATCAAACCTGGGTTCTCTGGAAGAGCAACCAGTACTCTTAAGCCTTGGGCCATCTCTCCAGCCCAGTCAGACTGTTTTCCACTTTGGGCTAACATTAAGAAGGGTACCATGTAAGAAGAGGAAAGACTGAGTTCCTTGTTTAAAGAAAATAAAGGATCCTGGGCCTATTGAGGAAAATTAAATTATGCTATTTTGAATTATTTACCTTATACTGACTCATCAAGAATGAGGGGCTTTCTCCCCATGATCATCAAGGTGTTTTATTCCAGAATCACTCTGCCTGGATTTGTTTCTTTTGTCTGCTCTGTTGCTGGGCATGAATAATTATAAAGCAGTTATGCCATATGGGCATGTTTCATCATATACTAGTGTTTTGACACAAGACTTTCTTGTAATTATAAACTGTAAGACAGTCTGTAATTAGACTTTAAAAATATTTATATTTATTCTTTGGAAATTGTATGCATTCACACAATGTATATTGATCATATTCATTCCCTACTTGTCCCCACAACCTCTTCCAGATGGCTCCTTTATGTTGCCAAAGAAGACTTTATCTTTTAAGTTGTGAATATCTGAAATAGTTTATAGGCAATCCAAATATTGGCCTCAGAGTTATTCGGCTTTAGCATGTCAAGAGCAAGGATTTCCTATCAAGAAAATGAAGATACTCAAGAGATCAGGAGAGCAAGCTGTCCTTTCCCTGCAACATTTATTGACCTTGGGGATGACTCACATTATGGCAACACTTCATTCCAAGTGATTGCTTAAAAAGTGGAGGGGGCTATCTCTTTTTTTAACTATCATCTAAAGAGATTGTGAGATGCCCATTTCTTTCATCAATGACCTGACCCAGCTAAGCAATTATTCTCTATTCTTCTTGATAAAGCATATTTCTTCATGGTTCATTAGTTTTTTCCTGGAGCAGCTGGGCTAAGGCATCCTTTTAAAAAACTCATATCATATATGAGTTGAAATGATGTTTTATCAGGTGCCTAGTTGATTTATTTATCGTCAGTAGTTTCAAAACTGGAGAAATATAAACAGGATACGAAAGGCATAGCAGCCTCTGAGGCGAGCATAACAAATTGCTATGCACTAGTTGCTAGAGACTGGACATACAAAACAAAAGGCATTTTTTAACGGTTGTAAATGTAAACTGTACTTAATCAAAGGGATGCCACTAAAAGCAGCTATTCCAAATTCCTTCTAAGTTCTAGTGAATGGTTGTTGTGCTCCACCAGAAACAGACCTTCAGACAAGAATTCATGTAAGAAATTTATCAACCAAACAACTTATTTTTTAAAAAAATGTATTTTATGTATATGGGTGTTTCGCTTGCATGTATGTCTGTGGGTCACACATGTGCCTGGAGCTAGAGTTACAGATTGTTGTGAGTTGCCAAATGGGTTGTGGGGAAAGAATGTATGTCCTTTACAAGAGTGGTCAGTGCTCTTAACCATTGAACTATCTCTCTAGCCCCTCAATCAACTGATTCTGAGGAAAAAAAAAAAGAAGGCAGTAGGAGATACAGAACAGAGAAGGGGAAATGATGTGGGAGTGTCATATATCAATCTGTTGATTTCATTGGCTAAGTAATAAAGAAACTGCTTGGGCTCATAGCTTAGAACATAGGTGGGTGGAGTAAACAGAACAGAATGCTGGGAGGAAGAGGAAGTGAGCTCAGACTCGACAGCTCTTCTCTCGGGGTCAGACGCCTCAGAGAGACACCATGCTCCCCACTCCCGGGAAGATGCACGCGATGAAGCTCCGACCCAGGATGGACGTAGGCTAGAATCTTCCCGGTAAGACCGGTGCTCACAGATTATTAGAGATGGGTTGATCGGGATATCAGAATTAGCCTGTAAGGGCTAGAGCTAAATGGGCCAAGCAGTGTTTAAATGAATACAGTGTGTTGTTATTTCGGGCATAAGCTAGTCATGTGGGTGGCTGGGTGCTGGGGACGCAGGCCCGCAGCTCCTATTACTACAGGGAAAGATAGGTAATGACATAGCTCAGGTGAGGACTGAGTCTGAGGGCCTAGCCACAGTTTTAGGAATATAAACTGTCCCTTTGCAATTGGAGGAGCTAGGCCATCTTACTCTCATCCAACTCTGCCACTGTGAATCCCCTCACATAGGGTTTCCTTGCTTAACAAATAAAGACAAAATATATCTAGATAAACATGAATTTGAGATAAACAATATTTTTAGTATAAGTATACATAGTGAAATATTTAGAAGGTTCCAATTCTTAATAAATTTTGATTATTTATATAAAATTAAAATTTAACTTAGAATTTTGTATTTTAATCTAAGTTTTCTACCATGTGGGTGAGAGGGAGAAAAATTCCAAGTCATTTTCTAGGCCTGTAACTGTCTGTAGTGTCAATAGACAAATCCTAAAGACATAAATTGCAAGGCACCATAGAAATGCTCTTTGAAACTATGGAGAATTATGTAGAACTGTACCATGATTAATAAAAACCCAGAGACAGAAATTGGGGTTCAAGCTGAAGTTTAGAAAAGCAAAACAGCTAGCTCCTGGCTCTTACTTCAGTCCAAAATGGCAATCCTGTCTCCAGGAATCTCAGAATAAGACTGTGTCTGAGAGCTGTCTCCTCCCATCTTATATTCCTTTCTAGGGCTTTAAAGGCATGCACCACTACTGCCCAGTTTCTATGGCAAACTGCGTGGCTACTGGGATTAAACGGGTATGCCTTCACTGCCTGGTCTGTAAGGCTAATCAATGAGGCTGTTTTACACTCTGATCTTCAAGTAAGCTTTATTTATTACAATACAAATGAAATATCACTACATAGAACTAGTAATAGGATGTGAGGGTTTAGGTGGGACACTAGCAATGTCCCCTTAACATTATATAAAAATGTAGAACACTGAGCCTGAAATGTGCTGTTTAGTAGAAGTTGGTAGAAGATGGAGCTGTATTTCTAGGCAGAATTTCTTCCATGTTGCTGAAGGGTATGGCAAGCATTCTTGCCATGAGCCTTTGCACATCATCATACTCACCTATTTTGTGGTTCTTTCTTCCATTTCGGTCCCCTATACACACACTAAGATTATCCTTTTACTTTTAATTGCTCATCCTCATTCTATGCTTCACTTTTCTATTTTCCATGTCTACTAGAAATAGGTCACATTAGGTACCTTCACTATTCAAAAATTCTGTTTTCCGTATGTGTATTTGGTGAAAGCAAGTTTATTAAATCCATCCCATGATTTAATACTATCTCTACTTTCATTAGAAGTAATATTATTTTCATGTCCTATATAGAATTTTTAATCTCTTTGCAACTGAGATTTCAGGTAGGCAGTATCTTCTTCATGGTAGTATTCTATAGCATGGTGGGATTGTTTTAGTTTGCAGTCAAGATCATGTACATAGTCAACACTAGTTTATTTGACTTTTTTCCTTTAAATGAAACACTATAATTTACTCAGCAAACTTCTTCAAAAAAAGAAAAGAAGCTTTAAAACTGTTTTTATGTGTGTTGTGTCTCTAAAAACCTGTGAATTTTATTCCATAAATTTACCTATGAGTGTTGGGGATAGTGTTCTACCTTTAAAATGGTTGGGAAATTGAGGTACATGCTTGTACCCATAGTCAGGCTACTACTTGGTGAGTTCAAGTACCACTGAGAGACTACATCAAAAAACAGGTAGATGACAACTGAAAACATGAAATACTGGTAGTATTTGCTTTTACTCTAAGTCCCTGGGCTATCTAGTCTCTGGTTCTTGGTCACCCAAGCAGTGTCAGGGATAAGGAGTGGACCTTATGTCAAATTAGTTATTATTTGGTTATTCTCATAAGCTTTGTGCCACTATTGTCCTTGCATCCAGATCTACTAATTCTTTCTTTTTCTATTTTAACTTCTATTGGGTAAGGAGACCTTTCTTTAATAGAAACAGGGATTTGAAACCAAAGCCACAAATGGTCATAAACAGCCTAAAGCAAAATTGTCAGACAATTGAGAGCTTATGAATAAAGAATTCTTTAAGTATTAAAGTGAGGATAAATGATAGAACAGGTAGGAAAATACGGATTCAGTCATATTATCATCAGGAAATGCATAAAGTCTGTATTTATAACCCATTTACAACTTTTTCCTTTGGAATGTGTTAGCCTTTCCAAATAGTTTGATTTTTAAATATAGATATTCATATCTGTGAATGAGTATGTATATTCAAGCTAATGTTTGGCCTTATGGCCTATAAATTCTCCACCTCAATTTTTCAATTCTGTTGGAGAAAGAAAGAAGTACAGACAATACATAAATGAAAGGGTATGCCTGCTTTCCAACAACATTAAAAGAGATAAGTCTAGAAAATGAAATAACTTTATTGATATTTAAATATGAATTATAGTATTTATGTATCATAAGATACTTTTCTTTTGTTTTTATCATCAATCTAAAAATGAGAAATTATTTTCATCTTGCTAGCCACAAAATTATTATAAGGGAACACTTAGTATCTCACAGTCACTCACTAAACCAGAAAATGTATCTTTATCTAAGACAGTCACCATGAGGGCAGCTCAGCACTTTCCATGTGAGCACCATACTAAGCAGGAAACATGGTAGAGCATGGGAAAGAATGAGTGTAGGCAGATGCATGTCTGAGACTAATGAACTTACTGAGCAGTTTAGCACAATATTTTCCAGCTTTTTCTGTGTATTGGAATCAGACAGGGGGTTTTAATATATTTATTTCTAGATCACATGCTCAGGGTATCCAATGTGATGTTTCAGATATACCATAGGGGGTCAAGGCTTAGCTCACATAAAGTTTAAAGATGTAGCATCTGGGGACACCAAAGACTAGAAGAGAACTGCATTTAGCCTTTTTCTCTTTTCTTTTTAGAGTTTGGTATTTCTTCCTCATGTATCAGACTTATCTTATTTTCTAGTTATAATTTTTTATTTCTCATTTTCTTATGAATTCATTTCAGATTTAAAATAATTAAAAGAACTTTAAAAAAGGCTTATATGCCTCGGTAGGAATACCCTGCATTCTGTGTGGTACCATGCTTTATACCTTGATCTCAGTGTTAATGGCTCTAATGCTGCCTTCTGGACATAATCATTTGACCATGTAGCGCAAGCTCAACATTATCAGTCTAGAAAGGGAGAACGCTGGAAAATTATTTCCTAGATACCATTCCTGGGAGAGCATTATGTAAGCTCAGAAAGGCAAGGCAATTTATAGTATCTGTCTTATCCTTGGCTCCTCTGTCCAGAATTGCACATATCTCAAAAGCCATTATCAATATTTGGGGGCATCACGGAATTAGAGATAACAAACACGTAGGCTGTTCAAAGTATATTTCATAAACTAAGTTAGACAAAACTCTTCTAATCTCGAAAATCTGTCTTCCCATAACCTAACATAACTAAGCACCACAAACCCTGTCAACTGGGTCTCCTTCTTTCCAGTTTCCCCTTAGCCACATGAGCCTGAACATTTGTTGCCAATAGTCTCTAATACATATTTAAATCATGGTAACATCAAAAATGGATTTCAAACTTCTCTAAATTTAATGTAGATGCCATCATAATCTTCCTACTTAAGTGGCAAAAGACCATGAACTTATATCCTATTTTAAATAGCATCTAAAACACTTGGCAGCTAAGCATTTAAAAGTCTGTGCCTCTTTAGATTCAACCTTTTCTTGGTATAATCAAGCAAAAGGAAATATTTTTGACACTCACAGTAAATGTCATGGACAAATAGGAAAGTCTGTGTCATTTTTCAGCTAATGCTGTTGGCAACAATAATTTCCAGTAGTTGACTTAGGATCACAAGAAGATTTTTCTTACTACAGGTGAACCTGTTAAATGTTATCATTCTGATTAACCAGATGCTGCCAGAGAATCTACAGTAAATAGGACTTTGCTTTCAGCCCTTTTGAAACCACCTTGGGAAATTTGGCAAAGCCACTTGGGTGTTGGAAGGCCTTCAACACAGGGAAGCACAAATATTCACACGAATTCTTTTTTACTTTCTTGAGCTCTTTTTGAAGAGACATTTTTAAAGGTGATCCCCCCAAAAAAACATTATGGAGATGTACTTATTTAGAATATTGTTCTGAGAATTGATCATCTATGGACATGACACATCACTGGGTCGGTGTCTGAGATGAACGCATGTAGAAAAGTGCAGATTGATTAACTGTTGTCAAAATGCAGTGGTTCAGGGAAATTGTTCTAAAACTTAGAACTCCAAATTGCTTCAAACAATTGAAACAGCAAATGTGTTATTTTGTCAGGATCAGCAAGCAGTGAGCAACTACTTTGAGCTATATCCATAGTTCTGAAATTTGGAGTTACCACTAGAGAGAGGAGGCCAAACATGCTCCGTGCTATCAAAAGGATGCTATATAGCAGGTTTTTCAAGATTCTTAGTCAGATGTCAAAAACTTGCACATATGCACAGGACTTAAGACACTAAACAATACACTCTGTAGCAAGAGGGAATAGTTAGTTAAAACCTGTAAGTGAACAGAGCAAGAAAAACAAGGTCTGTGCTTGTCAAGAAAGATCTGATGGGGAAGGCAGAACTTCTGTACTGAAAGGAGAGGAGGGTTCTCATGGACAAAGAATAAAAAAAAAGATGAGGATGGTGGATGCATATGACTTAGATGTGCCTGTAAATTTTGTCATTTAAGAATTATGAATGACTTAGAGTACTGATGAAAACAGGGAAATAAAGTTGGAAAGGTAGGGTGAAGCTCAGTTAAATGACATTGGAATTAGACAAGTTGGGATGTGGACACAGGACCTAGTGAACTCCTGCAGGTCTTTGAGGAAGGCACCATGAACACTACTGAGCAGCTCCAGTGTGGCTGGCCCTAGTCAGAGTGGTGTGGTTTGCATTCCTCATCAACATTTCTGGGCTGGCATCTTTGACTGCTGTCAAAGTTCAAATGTGCCTTATCCTTATGTATAGGAGAAGTACTGCTTCACCAGATCTCATTGACCAGGAGGCAGGACGAGGAACACTGACAAATAGCTACAGCAACGGTGGAACCCCAGCCACCCAGAGGTCACCAGCCCCAAGTGTTCGTAGTGTGACCTCCATCAGCAGTAGAGTGAGTATACAACCGTGAAGAGACATCCAGTCTCCAGGACTTGCTTTACCACCACCCATGACTCGTTTAAATTCTCTGTATCTCTGCACATGTTGTTCATACTGTTGAATGGACTGTATCCGTAGCTTTGCGCCAGAAATCCAAAGTGAGGACAAAAGGGCAAGACAGTTTTGAAACGTGCTGTTATGTGGCCCATCCTTAAATGGCTGTGCAATTTAAAGAAATAGGAAACTTTCACATTACTTCTCCGAGGACATATTTATAAATTAGCTGTTTCTCTACAGGAAAAGTAGAACCTTGGAGTGATTTTATAATTTTCTTTCTTTACATCTATTAAAATGACAGGTCAAACACATAATAAATGCTTAAATTGCTATTATATATAAATATGCTAAATGAGAAATTATTGTTTGTATCACATTATTTTCCTTTAAGGAAGAAAAGGCACAAAGCATTTGGGAGTAATACTTTCTTTTACCCACTATTCTATTGGAAGTCATTCTTGGAAAACATTACCATCTATTAGACTTTTGGGGGATGTTTTCAAGACAAGGTTTCTCTGTAGCTTTGGAGCCTGTCCTGGAACTAGCTCTTGTAGACCAGGCTGGCCTCGAACTCACAGATATCCTCCTGCCTCTGCCTCGCTAAAGGCGCACGCCACCACCACCCACTCTAGAACTTTTTATTAAGCAAGAAATCCCATGTTTCTGGAATATATAGTTAAGAAATCATTATATATATACTTTAGTACTTTGATTCAGCCATAATTTAGCGAAGTGAAACCTCCTGAAATGTCCTGGACAAACAAAGATTTAAAATAAGTGAAAGAATCAGACATGCAAATGTCTGGACTGGCAAAGTATCCTCCAGACAGACTAAATCAATGTTCAACACATAGAAAGAAGGCTGATCTATCTTTAATAATTAATGCCCTGACTCAAATAGTTTGTAAAATATCTGGACACTTCATGAGGAGCTGCCAGCACAAAGAACCAGAGATAGGCATGGCCAATTTACTAAAGGAAGACCAAAAGGGCCAGCGTGCTGCTGTAGGGCTCATATAGCAGAGCAACATGGCTTAGCATTTGTTTAGGCAGGATCTCGGGAGGGAGCTGCTGAGAAACAGCTGAGGGAAGTAAGCGAAGCCTACAGACCCTTTTGGAAGCCTTTGCCATACTGCAGCTATTAAAGGGGGCATGGAAACAGGAAACAGGAAGGTAGCAGCAGGATGTGTAGTGAGCAGAGTGGTTCAGTATTTTGGAGGAAGAATCAAAAGACATTCAGACAGCCTGAATATCACTGATTGATCTGTTTCAATATAGCCTAAACTGTATTTCCTTAGATAAAAGGCATCTTCTGAGTTTCATAAATATTTATGCTAAGCTCAGCAACTGGCTTCTGTTCAGCTGTCAGAAAAGTGCAGAGGTTGTTGATGACTATATTTTCTTCTTCAGTAACCTAGCAAGGAGTGATATTGAATGTATTTAGGAGCTGGTAGTAAGGAGACACTGACCAGTCAGAGTGATTACTTGTACAAGGCTCAGGAGCCTTGCATTCCTTATAAAGAGAATTGTGGGCAAGGAAAGGCATGAGGAAAGGAGGGTTCCAATGAAGATTATGATAATGTTTACCAGTTACTATGATAAACAAGCATTCAAAAAAGTTGTCAACTGCTGTGCCTGTGCCAGTGGGTAACAGCTGAATGCCAATAAGGGAACTCAGTTTGGTTGATCACAAAAGAAGGATTATCTTCCCAGGTGTCATTTGAAGGGAAAGAACAATTTTGCCTAAAGTTATTTCCTACAATGAAATTGGAAAATTTTTCGATTCATATACAGTGAGGGAGTGGAACTTGTTCTTGTGTTGTAACTGATCTAAGCACAGTTTCTCCTATAAATGAAAACCTTTTGACTATCTCTGTTTATGCTAGATATAAACTGCTAAGTCTAGGCTTCACCACCTGAAGTTCCAGACCAGTGGTTCTCAACCTTCCTAATGCTGCACCCCTTTGATACAGTTCCTCATGTTGTGGTGACTCCCAACTGCAAAATTATTTTCCTTGCTACTTCATAGATGTAATTTTGCTACTGTTATAAATTGTAATGTAAATATTTGTGTTTTCTGATGGTCTTAAGTGACCTCCATGAAAGGGTCTTTCAACCACAAAGGCTGAGAACCCTTGCTATAGACTATGTGTTACATGTTAAAGACTGTACAATGTTAACTGACCTATTAATGTTCAATATTAATGGCACCACCAGATCACCCGTGGGGAAATTTTCCATCATCATAATTACCGGTGAGGAGCTTAGTCTTGCTTCGTTAGAGGACTTTCATGTGCAAAGAATTTTATGATGAGCTGTTAAAAACTGACCTAAACTACTTCATCCATTTGACCTCTATTACGGTCCAGACAAACTTTGCTAGGCTATGATAATTAGAGGAATTAGAAGAAATATACTTTCTGCTATAGGTTTTACATGTTGGAAATTATGAAATACTGAATACAGTCTACTGGAGCTGAATTGATCAGCATGCTAAACAAGTAAGAAGCAGATCTATCTGTGGAGACTTCATTAAAGTATTCCTGTAGGTCTAAGATGTCAGGCAACCAAGAGGGATTTCATCCTGTAGGCACTACTTAACCATTTATAATGAAAAGAATGGTAAAATGTCTCTTAGGTTTAACAGTTATCACACCATGGTGCCATCTTCCTTGACATTTAATCTCAGCCTAGTTCTCAAGAGAAGTACAGGATTTTTATAAAATATTAAATAAAGCTCAGTGTTAGGAGGTGGTGGTGCACATGTTTAACCCCAGCATTTGGGATGTGTCTACCTGAGTTTGAGGCCAGACTGGTCTACAGAGCAAGTTCCAGGACAGCCAGGGCTATTACACAGAGAAAACTTGTCTCAAAAAAAAAAAAAACCGAAACAAACAAACAAAAAAAGCTTAACTACATAGTGTCCCCTAGACATGACAGAGAAAATGTACCTATGAAATGTCAACAATATGACTGCTGAGGGGGTGAATCAGTTTCCTCCAAGGCTGGGTTCTCACATAGGTTTTCCAATCTCAAGTGGTCAGCCTTGGACACACATGTACATACAGGCAATGCTAAATGAACACAGTAAGTTACACACACATGTTATATATATATATATATATATATATATATATATATATATATATTATACTATATTTTTATATGTGTTTATACGAACTATTGTTTTATATATTCAATAATGGCCTAATATTAATGACAGATTAAAAATAATTAAAGAAGATATTATTAATTTGGGAATGAATCAAGAAAGGAGTTGAGGTGTAGAGTGATGTAGATGGAAGTACTCACCATTTTTTTTTTTACAAAAGCAAGCTTACACTGCCCTTATAGAAATCAGCAGATCTGGGATAGGGTTTGCTTTTTGTCAGAGTACACAATGAAAACTAATCTCAGACTGTATTCTGCCACCTGTACAAACATTTATTTGTAGCTTGGCATCCCCTAAATCACCTATGGCTCTAAGATGAAGAAGTACCTGCTGCATCCTGCAGGACTGTTGGGATTGGGTGCACTGGGCTCTCTGATGGAAAAGCTGCAACCCCATCCCAATCTCAGCCTGTTTATTATATAACAGTCTAGTAGGGAGGTGGGCTCATTGCGTACAGCTGAACATGCTTACAGTTTAGCTAAACTCAGTAGCTGTCTTTTGGCCATAAACATCCAAGGGAGAATAAAGCTACTGTGGATATTTTCTACACACACTATCAACATTGTATAAATACCAGAAGAAGGCTTTGCCATTCCTCTGTGAATGAGGCATCGGTCCTTGACATGGCTATTCTTCTATTGAATGATATACATACACTCAGGACTTCACTTGCTGCCTACAAGTTTCCATTCTCATAAACACTGATAAGCATCATGCGTGACATTTTTATTTCAACATACATGTAACTATATTTTGATCACCCAGTCTTCTAGGTGGAAACTATGATGGGTCTTGGATAATTGTGGTCAGAGGAAGTATAGTTTATGTGAGTTGGCTTACTTGGTTTTCCATTATTGCCACAATGTTTGAGATGCAACTTAAAAAGAAAAGTTTGCTTTAGCTTAAAGTTTTGGGGCTTACAGATCAGAAAAAAAATAAAGAGAAAAAATACCCTCCTTTGTGGCAAATAATAAAATAAGAATATGCCAGAAGCAAACTGCTCATGTCATGATTGCCAATTACTGAAAACCATGCACTTGGCACACATCTTAAAGGATTTTATTATCATCCCGTAACACCAACCTGAAGATCAAAGTACCCGTTGTTTGGCCCTTTGGTGTAAGTTCCCTGATTAAAACCACAGCAGAGTATTTGAGGAGATGGATGTTGACAGAGGACAAATCAAAAACCAAGCAGTTCTAAGGCTAAGCGCTACTCCATGTAAGATTAGAAGTTCCTATACAATCTTTCTTGCTAATCTTATATCACTAGTTCATGAGTGAAAGAAGTATTCAAATATGTTTTATGCCAAATTGAAACCTTCTTGAATTCCATTTTATACAGTAGCTTTCTAAGTATGGGCTTCTGATAAGGATCCTTCAAATGTTATTTCATCCTCTCCTCCAATAATACATATAAATATCTTTATACTAAAGTGTATTTATATGAAGGGGTTTTAAGAGAAATCAGTCAGTATAATGTTCCTGTTTTTCATTTTCTTCCTCTGCGGGAAGGACCGTGTTGTTGAAAAGTCCATGGCTGTGGTTGCCAAGGAAAGCCCCTCTGAGGAGCTGACAAAGAGTCACCGCAGAAACACATCTGGGCCACCTTCCATCGCCGTGTCGGGTGCCTCCCTTTCTTCAGGTAGGTAGTCACAATATGAGCACTGTACTGCTAAAAAAAAAAAAAAGACTGAAACAAATCGAATTGCCTGCTTTATAGGGTACTGAGTAGATGTTTTAGACTTGAGAAGACAATCATCCATTATAGTAATAGGTCAAAGCATAACCAGTTTCCAAGAGTGATCCCAGGTGAGCCTTAGGTCCAATGCACTAAAATAAAATCTACTTATTGAATGTATAGCTTTGCTCTAAGTCATTGTTATGGTTCAAAGCTATACAAGGCTATCAATTTAGAAAGATAGAAAATACAAATAGTTCTAGGGTACATTTCTTATGACGGGTAATAACTCTCGCCTAGGGATCAAGGAAATGAAAGTTCCATCAGTAGAGACCAGACATTCCATATACCCACACAAACTGTTTCATCCTTTAAAACGGAATTATTTGTAAGTAGCTTGGTGTGCTTCCTATTGTGGTGATAAACACCATGACCTAAGGCAACTTGGAGAAGAATGGGTTTATTTCCTTATATAGCTTATAGTCTCTCATGAAGGGAAAGCAGGAACTAATGACAGACTGTCAGACTGTGGACAAATGTGGTTTACTAGCTTGCTCCTCACAGCTTGCTCAACCTGCTTCCATCTACACCCCAGGACCACCTGTTCAGGGGTAGTGTTGGCAACACTGATCTGGTTCCTTCCATATTAATAACCATCAAGAAAATTCCTCACAGACTTACCTACTGGCCAATCTGAGAGAGGGAGACATTTTCTCAACTGACCTTGCCTCTTCCCAGTAATAAGAGTTAAAAAAAGAGCCATGAGTCTAAAAACGTTTGGGTGGGGTGTGTACATGGGATGGTTTGGAGGGACCTAAGGGAAGGGGAAGTGATAAAATTATACTATAATTTCAAATATATATTAAAATAAATAAGTTATCTCTACATACGTATCGCCTACGGCCCTTTTCATTGAATACTTAACATTCCAGAAACTGTCAATTAAACTAACTGCATTCAGGTTTACCAACAAGTTCAGAAAATGCTGAATCGCAAACAAACTCCCATAAAGCAACTTCTCAAGGATAAAGAGAAAAACAGTGTAAAAAGATACCAAGTTCGGGGCTGGAGAGATGACTCAGTGGTTAAGAGCATCGCCTGCTTTTCCAAAGGTCCTGAGATCAATTCCCAGCAACCACATGGTGGCTCACAACCATCTGCAAAGAGATCTGGCGCCCTCTTCTGGCCTTCAGGCATACAGACAGAATATTGTATACATAATAAATAAATAAATATTTTTTTAAAAAAAGGTACCAAGTTTTGAATCTATGTACGCAATGGTTGTTTCAAATCTTTTACGTGAAATGTGTGAAGAACCAAGAAGGTCTGGGACCTGGTCACCCCTATAGTGTGTGGATTCTGTATCTCTCTCACAGAATAGAATGAGGAGAATAAGGAGAGCCAAGGAAGAAGGATTTGAAAAACCTCAATCACATCTTGTCAGTAATGCCTTTTGAAACATATTCTTCCATCTCTCAATGCCCACATTTTCTCCATGGACAAACTCTATAGACTTTAACATTGTTGGGTTTAATTTATTGAAGAAGTAAAACTGTTATCAAGGTTTCCTGCTCATGCAATTCTAGTGACAAGAGGGGCCGGGAAATATAGTATTTCACTAAATCATCAAAAGCCTGACCTTGGAAAGCTTTTAGCAAATTTCTGTGATTTAAAAAAAAAACAGTGTCTTAGTTTGTTGATGGCACAGCTGCATGTGTTGATTTTAAAGGAGCAATAATGATAATAATAAAAGCAAGTTTTGAAAAGAAGCTAGCCCTATTTATTGCTTTGGAATTTTTATAATAAAATGTTTTTAGACTCTAAAAATAAATAAATAAATAAAATAAATAAGTACAATATCATCTCTATAAGAGGAATTCCATGATACTTTAAAGAAAAAACTATCAAGCATGTATATTAAAGATATTAGCAAGAAATCTTTTTATTTATATAGATATTTATATTGCAGTTTATTACCTATGAGTAAGAAAATTCTTCAGAGAAATACATTGTTATTGTAATACTTATGTACCATATGCTGAACTCAATTCATGATTAAATGCTCAGCATTAAACCATTATCTATTGCTAAAGGATAATATCTGCATGCTGCCTAAGGCTGGATTCTAGCTTGTAACTTGACTTGCAAAGAGGCCTTTTCTAGGCAACAGGCTCCTAAAGGGTTTGTGTGTGCATGTTTTTGTGTGTTTGTGGGCATACCCATGTACAGGTGTGGCACTGGGGACCGGAGATCTCTAAAAATGCATGTTCTTAAAATTAGGAAAGGGGGCCCAACAACAAGGTGAAGTGGGTAAAGGCACTTGCTGCCAACCCTGACAACCTGTGTTCAGTTCCCTAGGCCCACATGATGAAAGGAGAGAACCAACTCCCAAAAGCTGTCCTGTGATTTTCACTTTTGCATCATGGCACACATGAATGTGCACATACGTTAAATAAATGAATATATTTTTTAAAAGAAAGATAATAAAGTAGTTCACTCATTTGATGAAAAACTGTAACATATCCTAGACGCTAACGTCATGAAGTTACCTTCTACTGCATGTCTTCCACAACCGCCGATCATTTAGAGTGTATTCTACCAGGCACTGTGCTAAACCCCTCCTCATCACTCTATTTGCCATTTCAAACTTAAGTATCTGATTGCTCTCTCCAGTCTCTCTCCTCCATAAGCAACTATATTTGTCTCAGCAGGGCTTTAGAACAGAACTATTCTGTGAAAGTAAGCTGCCCTGACTTGGTAAGGTGTCTACAGCATTGCTGAGAAGCACATCATTTTTTCACTGTTAATTTAAAAACTGAAATAAAGATCTTCTATTCATGAAGGAATGTTCTAGTAGCTAATGAAATTAAAACCTCTCAATCTCTCTATAGTCACTCCCTTTTGCATGAAAGGAAGTCACATCATTTAAAAGTGGAAATTTATGATCGGTTGACTTCATCTTATGTCAAATGTGGAAACAGTGAATTCTCTTCAAGAATGTTAAGTTCTTTTCTTGTCAAGCTTAAGGACCCAATCTATGAGCATTTTTAGTATTTCAAAAGGAGTAAATCAGAATCTTTAAACAGCTTAAACCTACCCTTGGATCTTATAATAGAGCATTTAACTCCCTGTGATCAAAGGACAAATGAACACAGATGTGTTCATGGTCGAATTAAGGCAATTTCAAAAACACTATAAAAATGTGAGTGTGTCAAATTAAAGCAGCATGGAGTTTGTGAGCCTGGATGCTGTTTTTACTGTATTGTATTCTCTCTGTCTCTCTGTCTCTGTCTCTGTCTCTGTCTCTGTCTCTCTCTCTCTCTCTCTCTCTGTGTGTGTGTATGCATGTATAAACTGAAATATTGAAATACTTAAATGTTTGCAATGGAAATGCAGAACCACGATGGAATAAGCTGGTTCACATCTGCATTTCGTATTTATCCCTCCAGACCGAAGTCAATCTGAGTTAGATTTCAGTGAGTCATTTACAGAAGACGTAGAGGATACTTCAAGCATAAGAAGCAGATCTGTCCCTGGGACATTAGACAAAGACTTGGTAAGTTGGATGCGGGAGAAAGTTCGATAACACATGGAAAGAAAGGCATGATCTTGCTTCAAGCATTTGCAGTTTTAGGTGACAAGTTGAGGGTAGAAAGAAGACACAGAATATGTCTTCTGGTAGATTTTATGATCAAATATAAAAGTAACTAAAACACTGTAATTGAAAAACTAAAAACAGTACTGCAATTAAAATTGCAATATATACATGTAATTTGAGATGATATAAAGAAAGAGCAATGAATTAAAAATTATATAGTAAGAGAAAGTACATTGTGTTCTCAGTATGAATGGGATATTTAATATGTACATGAAATGAAGTAACATTATATTCCAACTATATATTAAAAACACATAAAACTGTGTTTTATAAAGCCACAACCTTGTGGTAAAATTTTAGTTATATCTATAAAACTGTACTTTAACAGTTTAACTCCAGACAGTTGCATGGCTGTGGCAGACTGAGGAGTCACTGACAGTGGCACCAGGTTTTATTCCTACTGCATGCACTGAATTTTTGGGAACCCATTATCTTTGAATGGATTCCTTGCTCAGCCTAGATACAGTAGAAAGGGCCTTGGACCTTCCCCATCAATGTGCCTTACCCTCTCCGAGGAGTGGATGGGGATGGGGTATAAGTGGAGGAAATGGGAGGATGGAACTTGGATTGATAAATATAATGAAAAAAAGATAGTTTTGTTTTCTTTTTAAAAATAAAAATGAAAATTGATTGATGAAAGTCATTAAAATATGATTTCAAACAGTCACAGTATATGCCATTTTAAATGTTGATATTATTAAGCCATTTACATTACAACTTAGAATACATCATGGATTTTCATATTAATAAATAAGGTTCTGGGGGTTTGGAAAATGCAATAAGATAAAATAGAAATGTTTTATAAGTTTTTAGAATGTTTTTATAAGGGCTCATAATAAATTGGGCCGTTCCACATTAATCAATCAAGAAAATGCCCCCACAGACTTGCCTACAGGCCAATCTGATAAGGATATTTTCTCAACTGAGGTTCCCTCTTTCCAGATAGACCTAACCAGAATAATGGGCATTAAAAAGGAAATGACATACTGAAAATGGAATTGAGGAAGAGATTGTAGCTTGTCTGTTTTAGTAGCAATTTTGTGATTGTCTGCTCATGATTGGCTAAGACTCATCTACAGTTATCTAAGTTACAGCTATTTACATATCAAGTTATTTTGTGGTGCATTGTGTATGGAAACACCTTTAGGCCAAACTTAAATTTTATATGGAAGCCTCTTTGGGTCAAACTTAAAATTTCCTATGGAAAAATTCAAGGTGTATACAGCTTTACAAATGAATTCCATCAAATACTTGAGCTTATTGCTGTTGTAGACACAGTATCACTCTGTAACCCAGACTAGACTGGTACTATGTAGCCCAGGCTGTCCCTAAACTTGCATGCAGTCCTCTGACCCTAGCTTCCCTAATAATGATGTTAAAGGTGTGAGCCACCAGGCCTGGTCCATTAAGTATTTGAAAAAGAAACCATGCAATTCACAAATTCAGTCAGAAAGTTGAGGGCATGATGGTAGTATTCCCATAGTCCATTACTTCTCTGGTTAACAAAGCTCCATAGGCATCACGAGAAGAGAAAACAGCAGCTCAGAACATAGAACGAATACAAGTGCTATTCTTTAATAAAATCTCAATAAGCCCCATCCTCTTACAAAAAGAAAAAAAGAATCACATACTATAACTAAGTGAGATTTACTCCATAGAAGCAAGGTTGATCAACCATTTAAAAAAATAAATGAATGTAGGGGCTGGAAAGAGAGCTTAAAAGTTAAGAATACTTACTGCTCTTAAAGAGGACCTGAATACTTTTAATTAATTTATTTATTAAAAAAACCCTATCTGTTCTCATTTTACATAACAATCCCAGTTCTCACTCCCACCCCTCCTCCTGTTCTTGCCACCTTCCTCCCAGTCCACTCCCAATCCACTCCTCAGAGAGGGTAAGGCTTCCCATGGGGAGTCACCAAAGTCTAGCACATTGCTTTGTTGCAGGACCAAGGTCCTTCCCATTATATCTAGGCTGAGGAAAGTATTCTTCAAAAAAGAATGGATTCCAAAAATACAATGCAAGCAGTAGGGATAAATCCTGGTCCCACTGCCAGTGGCCCCTCAGTCTGCCCCAGCCACACAACTGCCACCCACATTCAGAGGGCCTAGTTTAGTCCTATGCAGGTTCTCCTATTGTCAGTCTGGAGCCAGTGAGCTCCCATTAGCTTGGGTCAGCTGTTTCACTGGATATCACCATCATGGTCTTGACTCCTTCGCTCATATTATCACCCCTCCCTTTCTTCAACTGGACTTTGGGAGCTCAACCCAGTGCTCTAATGCAGGTCTCTGCATCTGCTTCCACCAGTTGCTGGATGAAGTTCTATGATGACAACTAAGTTAGGCATCAATCTGAATACAGGACAAGGCCAGTTCGGGCACCCTCTCCACTACTGATTAATGTCTTAGCTGGGGTCATCCTTGTGGATTCCTTGGAATTTCTCTAGTGCCAGTTTTCTAGCTAGTCTGGTTATTGGCTCCCTCAATCAAGATTTTGTTCCTAGCACCTACATCAGCTGACTCACAAGTATATCTAATTCTAGTTCCAGGGGATCTGACACCCTCTTCTGGCCTCCATGAGTACATACACATAGAAATCAAAATAAAATGTATAGCTTTTAAAATTAAATGAAGGCAATATTAGAAAATTACTAGCCATAATATCTCAGTAGGAGAAAAATTATTTGAAAAAACCATATATATATATATATATATATATATAAACCTCAACAAGCTAGAATGAAGAATTTCTTCAACCTAATGAAGGGCATGTATAAACAATACAATTAAAGTGGTACTTAATGGCAAAAATGAATAAATGATGTCTAAGTCCAACATATAATCAGAGTTCCTTCATTCAACATTGCACAGGAAGGTAGAGCTATTGGTATAAAAGGGATAAAGAAAAGAATGGAAAAGACAAAGTAAAGAAAGGTTCTCAGTGGGGAAAAACAGTTTCAGTGTCATTAATTTTCAGATGATGTGATCCTATGTGTAGAAAATCCTAAATGATATAAAATATGGTATGACTGCAGCTAATTCATAAAGGTTCCAAGACAAAAGATTAATATAAAAAGCAATAATATGTTATATGCTATCAGTAAACAGTAGGAAACAAAGTTAAGAATGTAATCCTATCAATAATGTGAAAATAGTTTTAAAAAGTAGAAAATAAGTGCATATTAAAAAGTATAAGGCATACTTTGTGACTTACAAAGTTTTATTGACGTAAATTAGAGACCTGAATAAACGAAGAGATAATTCATTTATAGATTAGAAAATTTTGTGTTTTTAAGAAGAAAATTCCTTCCAGGTTAATCTAGTGAATATATACCAATCAAATTCAACTAAGATATTCTATAGAAATGAATATGAGAATTTTGAAATTCATATGAACTTACTAGGAGACCAGAACAAAATTTTAACAAAGTTGAATGACTTGCATGATTTGATTTTAAATAGCTTCATTTATAAAGTTATTGGTGTAAGTACAGGCAATACATCGACAGAGCACCATAATTGTTATGCGTGATTCACTTAAGAAAAATTGAATTTCATCAAGATTAAAAGTATTTGTACTACTATAAACACTGTTACAAAAATGAAAACAGACATAAATGTTTGTGAATCATATATTTGTTAAGAACTTCTGTCTTGGACATATATATGGGTACCCTACATTCAATAGTAAAAAGACAAATAGTCACCTTCGTGTGTAAAAGACTTTAAAGCTAAATAGTTGTTACTATGAATTCTTTATATTAATCTTTCTACTTTTATGAATGCATGAACACACTTTTGAACACATCCCTTCTCATCTGGATGCTTAGAAGTTTTTGTAATAATCTACTTTTAAAAGAAAGTAAAGAGACAAGGATGAACCCAGCTAAGACCCTAAGCAATAAAGGAGAGGGTGCCCAAGCTGGCCTTGTCCTGTAGTCAGACTGATGAATATCTTAAATATCACCATAGAGCTTTCATCCAGCAACTGATGGAAACAGAGGCAAAGACTCACAATGAAGCACTGGGCTGAGCTCCCAAAGTCCAGTTGAAGAGTGAGAGGAATGAGAATATGAGCAAAGAGGTCAAGACCATGATGGGTTCATCCACTGAAACAGTTTACCTGAGCTAATGGGAGCTCACCAACTCCAGCAGGACAGGGAAGGAACAAGCATAAGACCAAACTAGTCCCTCTGAATGTGGTTGACAAATGTATGGCTGGGGCAGACTGGGGGTCCACTGGCAGTGGCACTGGGATTTATCCCTACTGCTTGTACTGGCTTTTTGGAAACTTATTCTCTTTGAATGGATACCTTGCTCAGCCTAGATATAGTAGGGAGGGCCTTGGGCCTTCCACAAAGCAAGTTTCTTACCCACTCTGAAGAGTGATTGGGGGTGTGGTGGGGGTATGTGGAGGGAATGGGAGGAGAGGAGGGAGTGGAAACTTGGATTGGTATATATAATGAAAAAAGATTGTTTTCTTTTAAAAACAATTAAATAAAATAGTAAAGTAAAGAGACATGATGACTAGAAGTTTGTGTTATAACCAGTTTATAAGTGTACACTCAGAAATAGGAAATGTAGTAAATACAGAAAAAGCACTCGTTGATGCAGTAGTAAGGATATTTTTGCCATACTTTAAAGAAATGTCTAGTTTGAAAGTATTCAAGATGATAAATAAATAATAATTCAGACCAGAAATATTAAATTCTTAAAAACTTCCAGTAGAAATATGATTTAATATAAATAAAGATCCAATTAGTATCAGTTTTCTATGGTAACACTGAGTACAAGATGAAAGCAGTAATATTTTTAAATTATTTTAAGAAAACTATTTTAGACTCAAGCCTTTAAAAACCTACTTAAATATAGCATGACCTCCAAGACATACTCAACAAGAGCCCATATTAAAAGCAGTTTAGGTTCAAATATACTTATGCAAAGAAGAAATCTTAGAACTATTGCAAAAGGTTTTAAAAGCAAATGTCATTACATAAATTGGCCAAGTTATACTAAAAAAAAGCTAAGATGAAAGAAGCAGAAAATAAAGGAAACACATTAAACAAGTCTTTTAATTCTGATTAAAAATCACTAATCCTATAGCACTTATATTAAGCATCAAAAACAAAAAATGGAACTCATGAATTACCCAAAACAAAATCATTCATGAATTTTTATGTTAAAAATGCATTGCTAAAAATTAGTTAAGAAAGAAATCATAACAGAGATAGGGTAGAAAGAGCCTGGAGCAAGAGGGAGAGTGTGTGTGAGAGAGAGATGTGTGTGGCAGCAGGGCAGGGTGCAACTCTGAACTAAATATCTGGTGCATTGTCCAATACACAAGCCATAGAGACCAGGAAGGTGGAAATTAAACCCAGATCTGAAGAATTCCAAATTTCCTTCAAGAAAGTGATGCTAGAAAAGATACCCTCTAATGCCCAACCCCTGTCTACTCCTTTGATTTTATAATTAAGATTAACTGAAAATGCAAAAACCTAAGCCTGTTTTTCTTTGATTTTCCAACTGTTTGTGAGATAAACCTTTATTTCATTTAAAAAGATATCCTCCTATGGTAAAAATAAGCTTAAACTATTGACTTTTACATCCTTTCTAGAACTCCTTAGAAGATGCTGAAAATGATGCCAATGACTTAGTGTCCTCTGGGTTTTCTGCAAGTCCCCACAGTCTGGCAACAGGCCTTTCAATGGTAAGCATTCTCACAGAAACTTTCTTTATCTTGTTCATTCCCTGTGCATTTTCAAGAGGTGGGAAGGTTTGATCATACGTCCCAAGCTGCCACAGGTTCCTGCTTGCCCTGTGCCCATACACCACCTTACACTCTATTTTGATACTTGAATCCTTTCTTTTCTGCCATGATCATAATCCAGCTTTTGAACTGGATTCATTTCCATTTTATAAAGTCCTGGATAAAGAAGAGTTTGAAAACTCACAGCACAAAAAATTAAATGGTGAAGGAGTTAGAAAGGCTAATTGCGATGATATGATCATTGACAGGTGCATGAGTCTTTGGCACTCCTATAAACATACACAATTGTTTCGTAAATATCTGCAGAAATTCTTAAATTTCTTCATTTTCTAATTTAGGCCCAGTCATCTGAAGTCTATAAATTATTCCAATTCTCTGTTGATAAGTTCTTCTCATATCATTCTCACAATTCCCCAAATGTTCTCTGCACTACTGCCAGCCATTTTCCTACAAAACATCCCTACTTTCCTTTCTTTCCTACTCAAAAGAACTGCTCAGAGTTTCCCAGTGTCTTCAAGGAAAACTCTGCTCTTACCTTGAGTTAAAAATCCCCTTTGAGAGCCTTTAGATACCAACATACTATTGTATCTGTGCATTTCTTTGCTTCTCTGATTTCGATGCTCTAATACCCTTTTTCTTTTGGTCATTGGATGGCATCCTTAAAGAACTCCCAAGCAGGATCTGATAGGAAGAGGAGCTACCTAAATGTGCCTGATGCTGATTCAGACACCGTGAGTCTTCACCCTTGCTATTTTCCCCTTTCCAACCATACTTCAGAAGTTCCATGGTTTGAGAAATATGATTGGATTAGCAGTTCCACTTGTTTTCTGACTGGTACACAGCCAGATACTCCTTTCAGAAGGGATTCATAAGCTGAAACATCTCAATAGTTCCAGTTCATTAAATGTTAGAATCTGAGTACCAGTCAAAAGACATGTCCCAAAATGGTTTATTGATGAGTATCTCTATTTTAAGTCACAGCCATGTTTTGATTTTAAAAAAGTGGTTTATCAGTAGTAAAATTGTCATAATTAATTTAAATCCTCCCAAGTCTCAATTTTGTGACTGCTTAAATTTTTTCTACTCATAGGGATCCCTCATCCTTGTCTGATCATATAGTTACAGGAGGCTTTGTTGAAAGTATGGGTCAGTTATACAAGAAGGTGTTGAGTTGTAGTCCACACGGCTTTTGACTAGAAACCCAGAACTTTTCTCTGTGGCATCCTGCACACCTGGAACTGTGGTCAGGCAAGGGTCTGGAGATTAAAGAATACACGGAGACGTGGGTCACTCTTGAAGCAACAATGCCAATTTTATTATGTTCCAAGGCAGCTTATATAGTGTTCTCCTTGACTAGTGGCCATGCCCCAGCTCTCAGGATTTTCTAGTGAAGCTTCCAGAAACCATTTCCTTGTCATCAGGAGCTCATGTGGGTTTTGGGCTCAGAGCAGCTGCAAGCATAGAAAAACAAGTTATTTACTTCCAGCAGGCAAAAGTGATAGAAAGTACAGGGTCTGTGGGTATGCAGCTCCCAACATTCCTCTATGGCTTAGTTTTACTAACAAATTTGTGAACCAGAGTTTCTCCGTGTGTAGATTAGTTGAGGTTCATTCATGAAGCTCTTAAGGCTTGAACCATGCTCCATATATCAACAATATTGTATAACCATGGACCCCCAAACTTTCCCAATTAATGCAGCCCCTAGAATCTCAATAATTCTCTAATGTAACTCCTAAGTGAGAAGAAGTAAGGACTAGTTTCCCAAAAACTTAAGAACAGAATTTTTTAATTTACCTGAATTATTCTTTTTTCAAATAGTGATTAAGTTCTGAACTTAAGTGCTTTCATTACTTACTAACAGCATGTGTGTACTTGCTGAGTACTATATAGTTTTTCAGATCTTAGAATCTCATTAGATAGCACCATATTCAACCAAAATTAATGTTTCTGCTTTTTTTGCCTTGAGAAAAGTTCATTTTGTTTGAGAAACTCAAGATCCTTCTGCCTTCATCTCCCAAATTCTCAGATGAAGGGCATGCACCACCATACCTGCATTCTATATAGATTTTAATGGATTTTTTAGATTGAAGAAATTGTCAAAAGTTCATCATATCACAAATAGTAATTCATTATAAAAATAAAGTATGATCTTAATAATGACACTGCAACCTGCTAGTTAGTGTTTTACCAACTCTGTATGCTGTCTGATGTATGCTGCTGTAGCTGTGTTTCCCTTTTAAATCTTTTTTGGAACTCCTTGAATTTACAGTGATACTCTGGGGTACAAGCACACATTATTCGGGCCCTAAGATCTAGTTGTCTGTAGAAAAACTAAAATGCCAGACTGTAATCCAGACTTAATCTTCATTCTAAAATGATCTTCAGTAGATTTTTTATGTAGTTAACATTTTAAATTCTGTTGCATTATTTTAAGAATAAGAAAGACAAATTCTGTTACTTATTGATTCTCTTTAAGAAATCGCTTGTGTGGGTTGTGATAGCTCACACCTGTAAGATTTGCTGGAGGAGGCACAAGCAGGAGGATCATGTGTTCAAAATCAGCCTGGGCTATACATTAAAAGAAAAAGAAATAACATATATGCAATTTTAAAATTATTGGTTCATTCTTGCCTTTGACTTCTGTTTAAAAGAGATATTGAACTAAGTCAGATAATCCTGTTTCTTGAAAAAATACATCCTGTTTAAAACACAATAGCCTTTTAAAAACAATGACAATAAAAATCCAACCATGGACATATACAGACACAGAGATAAATAGATAGAAATATAGATACATTCATGTATCCACACATGATATATGATGGATAGATGAGATATAGATACAGATATATATCCATGTATATGAATGAATGAAAATTCTACATTCTTTGTACTTCTGTAGTCTTTGCTTCTCAGTGGAGAATAAGAGGTTAATGAAATTACTGCATCATTCATGAATGTCACTGGGTTTTTGTTTCCATCATGTTAATAAGATACAGAGTCTTTGTTTCTGGTACTTAATAATAATGCTACATTGATTTAAAATATGTATATTATGTTCTGAATGTTTTGACAGAATTTTTATTCACCCTTATAGAATTTTTTAGGTTTTTATATTAAATGAGGTCCTTAATTTCTTGGTGCTATATTTAGGTCGTTTACTATTACATGGAATTTCAAAGCCATGGTTCTTAAACTACCTATGTATCCACACAGCAATGAAGCTGGGGAACTTACTCCCTGTGAATATAGGATGTCTAGCTATACCTTTGTTAAGGCTGTAGCTGTGGTTCCCTGAGGACTGATAACACAAACCTTAAGAGTGCAAAGAAAGACACTAAGATTTTTGTTAACTCACAATGTAGAGTGAACTTTTCTTTCTTCTGATCATTATGGTCTAGATATGTAAATATATTGCATTTGAGTCTATCATCAAAAAAAGTAGACAGTGACAGGGATGGAGAAGCAAGATTGTGTTAGAAATCTCCAAATGACTCCGTATTCTTTAGAAGACATGAATAAAGGATTTTAGCTAACTTAAAGGAGATACTTCCTCTCTCGCAAGCTTTCTGCCTCCCTTACTGATGGAGCTAAGTGAGTATTCTTTTCAGGTTAGAATTTTGTGCAGCACCAGCAAAACAAGTAAAGGTATTAACTTGCTTCCTTCCCTCACCTTTGACTCCCCTGCTAGTTACATAGAACACCAACTAACATTGACTAAAGGGGGTTGAGTTTTGCATAGAGCCTGAAAATATTACTGGCTGACTTTCTTCATCTTGTTTACTACAGACCAGCCTTAACAGCATGATGAGTGTTTACAGTGAGACAGGAGACTACGGCAATGTGAAGGTAACCGGGGAAATTCTCCTCCACATCAGCTACTGCTACAAAACTGGCAACCTCTACATTTTTGTCAAGAATTGCAGAAACCTGGCCATAGGTGATGAAAAGAGACAGAGGACAGATGCGTAAGTACATGGGATGCTCCAGAGCTGTCTCTAGTACTACATTCTCTGTCTTCACTTTTCCATGTCACGCATATGTCCTCTTCAGAAGAAGTTAAGGATTACCTGTAGTTAAGAACTTTCTCAGAGTCAGGAGGTGGCAGTGCATGCCTTTAATCCCAACAACAAAGCCACTCTGGTCTACAGAGCAATTCCAGGACAGCCATAACTGTTATACAGCAAAATTCTGTCTTGATAAACCAACAAACAAACAAAATCAAAAACCTTCTTAGAAAGCTACTTGTGTCTAGGCATGGTGGTACATGCCTTTAATCCTAGCACTTGCACTCGGGAGGCAGAAGCAGGAGGATCTCTGTGAGTTTAAGATCAGCCTGGTCTACAAAGTGAGTTCCAGGACTGCCAGGGTTGTTACACAGAGAAACCCTGTCTCAAAAAACAAAAGAAAGAAAGAAAAGAAAAAGAAAGAAAGCTATTTTTCATTTCCTTCCTATACTGTAGTTCTAAATATTCTCTGGAGTATGAATATAAATATTGTATCCCCGATTATCTGATTTGAAAGAGGCCTTTAAATGATTCAGAACTAACAGAGGCCACTTGTGGAGGAAGAAAACTGACATATTGGCACACAGCATGATGCCTAAGAGGGTTGTGCTGATTGCTTAAAATATTTTTCATGCAGTATATTGTGATCATATTCTTTTCCCTCTCAACCCTCCCAGATTCCCCCTACCAACTTTATGTTCTTTCTCTCTCTTAGAACAAAACTAAAGCATGTGTGTGCACGCATGTGTGCATATGCGTGTGCACAACACACACACACACAATACAGAGTCCAATTTGTGCTAGTCAACTACTCCTGAGCATGAGGCCTGCTTTGGAGTATACTTGATTATACCCAGTGTTACGCCATTGAAGAAATCCATTTTCTCTCTCCCAGCATCTCTTAATCATCAATAGCTTCTAAGAGGGGGGGGGGTGTGATTTGTTGCTCATTTTATACTCTCTAAATTTTAGATGGCTAAATGACAAACATAATTATTTTGGCTTGCATAGAAAGGAATCATCTAAAACCCCAGTGGATGTGTTTCAGAACTCTAGTATAATATGTTTCAATCTTGTTCTTGTCTCTGTCTTTTCTAATGTCTCTGTCCCAAAACACTTCTAAAATGGCTAGCCAACACAAGCCAAGAAATGGCATTGAAATTCTGTCAAGTTGCCATTTTCCATTGCTTCCAATTCACTGCTTTCTTTCTTTCATTCCAATTAACCCTGTGCCCTGACATCAGAAGATAGAGCTAGTAATGGAGAGACATATATCTCAGAAAAGGTTGTAAGATCATTGTTGTTAGCAGATTCCATTTGTGCAGTAGTACAATATGGCAGCTCCTCCTATATGTTTCATGAGTTAGGTATTGCTGATATCCCACTTTCTACATTTGAGGAAACAGATAAAGAAAAGTTAAAAACCCAAGGCTATCAAAAGCAGTGATGCATGGGTAGTTCTCCACCAATATACAACACTGCTTCTTTCTTATAGAAAGCCCAGAATTATATTTATGACACCCTGAAGTCTCTTATTTCTATATCTTTTATCCACTTACCCATTCCCTTTACTCACTAAAGTCCTGGAATATTTCTAGTAAAGTTTATGTTTGTAAATAATGATTTTTTTTATCCTATGTTATTTACAGTTATGTCAAGTCATACCTTCTTCCAGACAAGTCCCGAAACAATAAGCGCAAGACCAAAATCAGAACAGGCACCAATCCAGAATTTAACGAAACACTTAAGGTAAATAAATACCAATATAGGGACTTATGTCATATTAACTAGAACTTCTTTAATTTATAATAAACTACAGGTCAGAAGGTTGTGGCGGGGTATTGTTAAAAGTTCAAGGCTAGTCTGAGATAGCATGGTGACATTCAAACAAGCTTGGCCTACAGAAGAAGACTAGTCCCTATTTCAAAAATACAAAGATACCAAAAAGAAATGAAGAAATAACTAAATGGAGCATTTGTGAATTCCAAAGTTTATATGTGTTTTGGAAAGCTTGAATTTGAATGTTATTAACTTTCTGGAAGTTTATGGAAAAGAAAAAAACAGTAAACTATCCTTGCTCTGGTCATTCTCCACTATTTCTGGGGTTGTGCCTTATGTCAAGATGAGCCAGGAAACTGCAAATTAAATCTAAGCTGGTATATCTTGTCACAAAATAAGTTGCTCCTTTGAGAAATCAGCTTTCTTGGACATTTTTCTTAAATGAACTTTGTCACTAACTCAGCAAATCACTTTGTACATATTTATTGTTTTGTGTTGTTTCTTATTAGGATCTCTGAGTTTGGATAAATATAGGTGTGTGGTTAATGAGCACTAGCAATGCAAGGTCAGGTTTGAGAAGTCTCAGAAAATGCCTAGATAAAACATGATCCAGACTTTGGGTTCTAAATTCTAAAGAAATTTCTATTTCTAATGGGTAGCCATAAACAACCCCTTCTTTCACTTTGAATCCACATGGCCTGGTAAGAAAGACAAAGGAAAGATAAAATAAATTAATAATATTAATAATCATAAGAAAATGTTTTAACTTGTGCCCAGAGTAATGGATTCAGAGTTTATCACACTGAGCAGTAGTGATGGGAGAAAGCCACAAGTTGTCCACATACGTTAGGAGAGGTACGTGTGGAAGCAGGGGTCAATATTAAGACAGACCAAATGAAAAATGAACAAATGCAGGCTGACTTTGAATCCACTGGTCATAATAGGGTAGCAAAGATGATCCCAAGCAGAACACATAATTACAGTGACAGATAAATTCAGGAGGTAGAGAGCTAAAATTAGTCATGATGGTAACAGCTGGGACAGGGATACATGCAAATCCAAGCTCAGAAATGAGTCAGTCTGAAGCATGACCCAGATGGATATACAGAACAACAGAAGATTAGAGAATATGTGGTCACGTGGCCATGCTGAACATTTTGCTGGAAAATATTGTGCTGCAAACCCCATAGTATTTATTTTCTGCTAAACCTGTGTGTAGTTTTAACTTCGACTGGGATTTATGAATCTTAGGCTACAATTTCACATGTTAATACTTGTCTGCATTCGAGGTTTTTTATTATGAATTAGTAAACTGGTGTATGGTTATATTAAACCTAGAGCTACAAAGTAGACTTGACAAAAACAAACAGGGAAATGACAAAAAAGAAAACCAAGTAAAATTGGAAAGAGCTTTCCTCTTCACCTAATACTTTCAATATTGTCCCTGAAGTTTGTTGACCCCTATAATAATTTGTTTATTAATATATGTGTGTGTATGTATGTATACATGTATATATGTAATGTGTATGTATAGTTCTTAACTAGGTAAAACCTAAAATGTGTTTTAAAGCATATCTTCAATTGTAGCAAAAGTATCAGGGTTTTTTTTTCATATTGCTGATGCCTATGGTCTGAAAATTGGTGAAGTAAACTTTAGCCTGCTCTACAATTAGATCGAATCCTCACTGCAGAGTGTGATTCTTTACTTCTCATTTGTAGTATACCATCAGCCACACCCAGCTGGAAACAAGAACTCTGCAGCTCTCAGTCTGGCACTACGATCGCTTTGGGCACAACAGTTTTCTTGGAGAGGTGGAGATAGCTTTTGACTTATGGAACTTTGAAAACCCATGTGATGAGTGGTTTGTGCTTCAGCCCAAGGTAGGAAATACTTTCAGATTAGTCCACCAGCTACACAATTAGACAAGCGTGAACAAATGTGATAGTTTAGGCCTGAAAATGCTGAAGGCTTCTATTTTCAAGTAATAACAAATATTATTGTAATTTTAATAGATACTATAAATCCGTTATTTTAGAAGCTCTTCATAGATGCATGTTGTATAATATAAAAATATGTAATCATATATGAATAACTTTTATTACTTAAATCCATTTATCATTTGAAGATCTTCATGGATTGCTAAAGACCATCCTACATGATCCTATTATAACAAGAAAGCCTTTTTTATGCCATCAAAAACATATCCACAGAGTATGACCACTTTCAAAACATTATCTCTCTTTTTCATAGGCAGGGATGGTCTTCTTGGCTCACACGAAAAAGCAACTACTTGCCAAAATATTTTTACTTTAGGGATTCATAAAATGGCCGTGTAATCTAGCATGTTCAGTCCTAGAACAACAAAGCCTTGAATTCATTATAACCAACTAAATTTCTTGAGATTTACTGTCAGTTTCTAAGTAAGAAAGAGAATGAAAAGGTTACATTTGTGCTGCCAGAGATTATTCTTTATATGTTGTAGCAAAAGGTCATTCGGTAAAGGTAGTGAACTGAAATTAGCATTGATTTCCTCATGGCTTCAAAATGCCTATGTGATCTTGAGCAAGTTACTTTCTCAACCTTGATATTCTAATTTGTAACATAATAATCAGTATGGTATCTGTCACTATAACTCTGAGACCTGGGATATCTGAAGTGCTTGGTTCTCTTAGAGAATTGGTATTATATTTGTGTAAGCATTTTCTATAAGCCTGTCAGCATTCTGTTAGGCACACTGTAAACTGTAAATAAAAGCTTGGTAGTATTTGCATTGATTAGTAGCTTGACCCAGATTGGCAAATCTTACCTAGACTTTGGAGTCTCGGCTTTCTATACTTCTTTGGCTTCAGTTTCAGGTACACACATCATTGACCTCTCTTCCTAGCTCCACGAATGCTAAACCTGTACTTTATTAGCTCTGCACTATACTGTTCAGAAAAGAAAACTTTTTTTTTCTCTTCTAACAGTCAAAACAATGTCTTTGGCCTGCCTGGTTCTCTTAACTCTAAATATATTATCCTTCCAATCGTAAGCTGATAACTTGCCAGTGAGGTAAGATGTAGTGGTTGGAATAAAAATATTGAAAACACAGTCTGGTCAGAACTGTAGGATAGCCACAAAAAATCAGACCCAATAGATATAACTAATTTGAAAGTTGATGTGGGAGCCCCCTATTGTGCTGTGATTATCATTAATGAATAAAGAAAATGTTTTGGACCTATAGCAAGGCAGAACTTAGGTAGTCAGGGAATGCTGGACTGAATGTTGGGAGAAGGAAGAGCTGAGTCAGGGGACGCCATAGAGCCTCCACCAGAGATAGACATGCTGAAACTTTGCTGGTAGGCCACAACCTGGGGATGATACACAGATCAATAGAAATGGGTTAAATTAACATGTGAGAGTAAGCCAATAAGAAGCTAGAGCTAATTGGCCAAGCAGTGATTTAATTAATACAGTTTCTGTGTGCTTATTTCTGGGCTAAGAGGCCGGGCACAACAAGTGGCTCTCTCCTCATAAAGAAAGTAAGCAATGTTAGAGAGAAAAACCAAGTGATGTTACCCATAGCATTATCAGTGGCAATATCACTGGTAGTTAATAGCCACAACCCCATGAGGTAAGTAATATTCTCCCCATCTTATAGATAAAGAAGTTGAGACTTAGAAATTAAATTTGACTTGTTTGTGGAGTTTGTAAACTACTGCCCTTAAAGTTAGTGTAAACAACTCATAAAAATTTTAGGATATATATGCCCTGTATGAAATAAAGTTTTAAAATTCTTAAGTGCCCTTGTTAATAGCTACCAATACAGATTCTGGTTCAGCTTAGGCATCAAGATTTCTTACTATTCACAATTGTGTCGTAGAGTAATGGATAAGTGAGAAGCTTAAGTCCTAACGACAATTCTATGGAACACCTCTAGTGAATAGTACCAGCAGCTTCCTTTCTCTGCCTCTTACAGACCTCTTATCCTTAAACTGCAACTCTACACATTTTCTACTTCTTTCATTTCTCATTGTCTTGCAAGTAGAAATTAAGGTTTGTGGTTGGACCATTTACAGCATGTTTATACCAATCACAAAAAAAAAAGCCTTCTGTGCAAATAAGTGGTTGTGGTTTGGACCAATCACAAGAGTATAAGATTATTTTTGCCACATATAATAAGCATCTTCTGCAAATGAAAATTTGCATTTTCACCAATCACAGCACTGCTTCTTTTCTAGTAGTCTTCTTTAGACCAATTATAGCACAATTTTCATGCAAATGAAGATTTTATTGATCCCAATTATAACACTGTCACTTTTTTATTAGATTGTTTTGCACCAATCATTGCAAATGAAGACTGTTTGAATCAATCATATCAATGACTACTTTACCAATAATAACAGCCTTCCTATGCAAATAAAGGACTGTGTTTGCACCAATCATAGTTTTAAGGCTGACATAATCATCTCATGCAAATGAAGAATTAAACTAAATACAGCATTGCCAGTTTTGAATAGATTTTTGAATTGCCTGTTTTGTACCATTTACATAAACTTCTTATGTAAATGAAGATTTGTACTTATACCAATCACAATAGCTTCCCTTTTGTGCCTGTCACAAAATTCCCTTATCCAAATGTTTTAGTACCAATCTTTGCTCCTTTTTTTAGCTAATCATAGCAATCCATTTTGCAAATAAAGGTTTATGTTTGTACAAATCATGCCATTTTCAAGTCCCTGTTCTAAGCACACAAGAGATGTACTCTTCCTCTAACATACCTATAAAGACTTACTGTAAGCTCATCTAGAATTTACCAAGTCTTGTGATATTAAAGATTCAGTATAGACTGGATGTACAGCCCAACATCTGAGCACTGTAAGACTAAAGCAGCTGGCTCATACTGTATGGGCACAGCAGCTACCTTGTCACGAACTTCCTTTTGTGCTGTCTGCATAAGACCTTGTGCATACATCTTGTCCTGGCAGAGAGGGTGAGTTGTAAGTACTTGTCTCCATCAGAGGCAACAGAGTTTCCTATCAAATGTAATATGACTGGCACTACCACATTTCTACAAAGTTAGAAGACTTGAAATCTTTTCCTCTCCCTCTGCTCTGCATAGATTTTGTTCAGATTGCACATTAGAAGGAACTGAGAAATGGCTGTCAACAGTATTATAACAGTTGATGGTTCAGTCCATCTTCTACCAGGAGCTAAACTGTATGTGAAAGATTCAAACTTCTTTGTTAAGCATAAGTCTACTGACAAAAAGACTGAAGAAATCATGAAAGAAGGTAATGTACTTTACCAAATGGTGATCCACAATGTCTATCTTCACAATATCCATGTGATTCCTCCATCAAAGAATAAGTATGGCTACAATAATTATAATAATAATAATAATTATTATTATTATTATTATAATAAGTGCCTGCCATGGAGCATGTGTGAAAGATAAAGCACAACTCATAGAAGTCCATTCTTTCCTGCCATGTGGCTCCTGGAGATTGCACCAGGCTTGCTGGCAAGTTCTTATCTGCTAAACTATCTTGATGGTCCCATGTTTTCCAAATTTTAAAGACATAGCCTTACAACACATAGCCTTCTGAGATGGCGCAACAGGTAAAAGCAATTGCTCTGTGGGCCTGGTAACCTGAGTTTGATCCCCAGAATCTATAAAAGGGTGGAAAGAGAGAACCTACTTGTCTTAGTTAGGGTTTCTATTGCTATGAAGAGTCGCCATGACCATAGCAACTCTTATACAGGAAAAACATTTAATTGGGTGGCTTATAGTTTTAGAGGTTTAGTCCATTTTCATCATGGCAGGACACTTGGTGGCATGCAGGCAGACATAGTGCTGGATAAGGAGCTGAGAATCCTACATCTTTGGCCCACAGGCAACAGTAAGTGAACTGAGACACTGGACATGGCTTGAGCAGATATGAAATCTCAAAGCCTACTTCCGTAGTGGCATACTTTCTTCATCAAGGCCACTAAAGCCACAACTCCTAATGCTGCCACTCCCTATGAACTTGTGGGGGCCAATTACATTCAAACTACCTTCAAAGTTTTCCTCTACCTCCACACATATGCTATGACATGTGTGCTCTCAGACAAACACACCTAGAACTCCTCAACCTTTATGTACTTAGGAATAGTAGTTGATGAATGCAAAAAGCTTAGAAAGAAAAGATAAAATGTCAAACTTGTGTGGTTTAATGTGATGATTTTTTTCACCTCCATTAAAGACAGATGATCTTCACTGATTAAAGGTCAGAAGTGACAAGACTTGATTATTGTCATTTGTCTGTTTTGTCTTTTTTTGAGACACTGTATTTTTATATAGCACTAGCTGCCTTTGAACTCACTACATAGACCAGGCTGGCCTCAAACTCACAGAGATCTGCTTGCCTTTGTCTCCCAAGTACTGGAATTAAAAGTATATACCACCATACCCAGCAAGACAGTAATTCTAGTTATAGATCTTCGTGTTGTGTGTTATAGAGTTGATTTTCACAAAATTTCTTGCTTTTTCTGCCAATAAAATAAAGGCAATAACAAACCATAAAATCAAATTCAGTACAATTATTTGAAACAGTCTCCTTCCTGTGTCAGTCATTTCAGTTCAGGTGACACACTACCGGCTGCTTAGGATTTATTGTGAGCAACCCTAGAGTCTTGAGGTTTTTATCTCTTATCCAGCTAAGGTGGAGTGTGAGTTATAGGGACTGGTTTCTCTAGTAATAAAAGATCAGAATTAATATTTCCGCAATCCTAACTTCCCTTTACAGGGGAAATGGCAGAGCAATATGCTGTTGTACTGCTTTTTCTTGTGTTACTGAAAGTCCTTCAGTACTGACAGCTTTATTTGTGTTAGGTTCTACAACAGGAGCCAGTGGGGAGGCTGGTGCAGACAAAAAAAAGGGATTCAAGTTGTCAAACTTGAGTACTGTGAAGTAGTTTCCCTTCCATTTTACTGCATGACATGGAATGCTTGATTACCTATGACTCATTATCCTTTTGAAAGTCACGTTAGCTAGTTAGACAAGAAGTGTTTGTCGGTATGAATTGTCATTCAAGCCTTCCCAGGAGGCGCTATTAGAAAAACAAAAGCCTCTGGAAACCGACAGAAAGTTTAAGTGGTTTTCTAAGGAAATGTTCTCTTATTTTGCCTCCAAGCAAAGAGTAAATGTACATTTCTGTAGAATTATTACCTAGCTAAAAGCTGTTCTTTACTTGACAGTATTGACACTTTTGTCTGTAATTTATATACCCTACCTTACACCTGCAAATGTATTTGAATGTCTCAGGGTTTTTTTTTTTTTCTGCATGGAAAGTGGATTTGTCTTTTCAGACAGTAAAAGACAGTGAGTGTCATTTGATTATTTCACACAAACACACACCCATCTGCTTTGAGAATCTCAATAATTTTTTACTGCTTTGGAGTATACTTTTAATCAATGCTACCTCTTTTCCTGACTCTAAAATCCTCACTTGATATGCCCCAGATTTGGTTGCAGCCTAGCATACCATACCTTTATTTTCTAATAAATACAGCTCTCCACTGTTTCTTTACCCACATTCCCTGACCTCCCAGTATTTGCAGGTGAAGGGCCCTTGTAATATGGAATAAGCTGATTAGAATTTTAGCTATCCGGAACGTGTTGCAATGAACATGAGAATGCAAAGGTCTTTTTCATTTCCTTTGGCCATATAACCAATAGAAGGAATAATGAATAATATGGTAGTGCCAGTTTTTATCTTCATTTTTGAAAGGCATCCATGCTACTTTGTATTACAGCTTTATTAATCTGCATTTCTCTAGTAACAATGTGCAATCATTCCCTTATCTGTATCTGTACATCTTTAACAGTTGTACATATCATCTTTGTAGTAGGAGCTATTCCAGCAGGTCTGAGGATAAATGGCATGTGAGCTTGATTTGTTTTTACCTAAAATTGATAGTTTTAAGCACTATTCATAAACCCATTGGCATTTACATGCGTTCTTTTGACAATTTTACCAAAATTTAACAAGGTTATTTGGTTTAATTTTGACCTATTTGAATTCCCTCTGTATCTTGGTTACTTACGTCCTATCAGGGGTAGATATTTTCTCACACCACCTAGACTGTCTCTTTGTTGAGTGTTTCCCTTGTTATACAGAAGTATTGAAATTGTTGTCATTCCAGGTTATAAGATGTGATCCCACTTGTGTTTTTGCTTTTGTTTCTTATGCTTCTGAGATCATATCCCTGCCCCTGACAAAATAAATGATTGACAAAATCAGTGCCATATAACTTTTCCCCTACACTTTCCAAATTATTTTCTAGTTGTCTTACCCTTTTGGGTCTTACAGGTAAATCTCTAATCCATTTTGTTTTGACTTTATATATGCTATATAATGTTTACATAGGTTAAGTATTTAGTTTTATTCTTCTGTTTGTAGACACCCAATCTTTCCTGCACTGTTTATTAAAGATATGGTCCTTTGTCCATGTGTGTTAGTCACTGTTTTATTGCTATGAAGAGACGCTTTGACCAAGGCAAAGAGAAAGCATTTAATTTGGAGCTTGCTTACCTTTTCAGAGGTTTAGTCCATTATCATCATGACAGAGACCATGGTGCCACACAGGCAGACATGGTGCTGGAGAAGTAGTTAAAAACTACATACTGATCTGCAGAGGGGTGGGGAAAGAGAAAGAGGGAGAAGGAGAAAATAGAGAGAGACTGAGCCTGGTATGTGCTTTTGGAACTGTAAAGCCCACCTCTCAATGACACTTTCTCCAACGAAGTCACACCTGCTCCAACAAGGTCATATCTCCTAATCCTATTCAAATAATTTCGCTCCTTTGTGACTAAGCATAGTGACATTTAAGTTGAATTTTAATAAATAAACACTGCCTGAAGATCTGAGAGTAAAACAGTCCCACTGGTCAGTCTTCTGGACCAGTTTATGGTAACACACCTTTAATCCCAATATCCACAATGGCACACACCTTTAATCTCAGTAGCCATAATGAGATGCACCTTTAAACCCAGTAGCTGCACTAGTTGCCATAGAAATCGGGTGGTGCATGCATTTAATACCAGTAGTTCATGCCTTTAATCCCAGTCCTAGAGAAAAATATAAGATGGGGCAAAACAGCTCTCAGACAGTGTCATTCTGAGATTCCTGGTGGCAGGATTGCTATTTTCAGACTGAGGTCGAGATAAGAGCCAGGCTGTTTTACTTTTCAGATCTTCAGGTTGAACCCCAAATTTTTCTCTCTGAGGTTTTATTAATTGTGCTTCAACTAAGTATTCAAATATATAAACCTATGGAGGGCATTCTTTTCCAAACCACTACAGTACTTTTATTGAAAATCAGTTGACCACAAGGTCCTGTATTTATTTCTGGAATCTTCATAAGATTCCATATGCATATTTGTCTATTTTTTATCTCAGTACCATATTGTTTTCA